>NC_080861.1:9422069-10046926 GCF_030435755.1 Ochotona princeps
GAGCTCCTTCAAACCTCCCACCATGCCAGGATACAACAAATGCCATCCAGGAGCCACAAAAGTAGAACTGCATCAGACACTTCATTTGACAGTGACTTGATTTTCAACTTTCCAATGTCCAGAACAATGAGACAGACATTTGTCTGTTTATAAGATACCCAGAATACGAAATTTTGTTAAAGTAGCCCAGGTGGACTTGGATGCAATGGTAAGCATCTTCGCTTCTCTTTTTTAAGCTAATAGTAGGAATATTTTAAGTTTACCTGATGTTTGCACCAGTAGGTGAGTTCATAAGACAATGACAATCTTTACACAAAATGGAATGTTCTCTTTACAGAAGAACCATGCTGCTTTATGCTGCATTCATTTCTTGTGCTTGACTTTCTATACCATCTACTCATTACCAGAACATCGAATGGGCCTACTTAAACACAGATGTTAAATACTTAGACTCCAGAACTATTCTGTCATTTTCACACTGTTGGTCTATTTAGGACAAGACACACAGACAGGAGCACTTTGGGGGCATCTATTTTGGTAGGCTGTATCTCCTCTTTACTCCGTGAACTGTTCCCAGTTCCATTGCTTTGCAAGTCAGTATTTCCTCTCTGAATTGCCCAATACCTACTTTACTCCAAAACAGAGGACACAGATTTTTTTTTTTCATTTTCCATAGGTCAACGTTAGTATAACTGTGATGGTACCACAGTCCACACCGATTCTTAGTGGAAATAACTTCCTGGACAACCTGCAAAGCACGGATCGGTTCCATAGCTATTTCCCTACTGTCATTATCTCCTCTTAAATTTTATTGTTTCTGGGACTGAATAATTTGAACTCATCAAGGTTGCCATCCAAATGCAACTTCAGAGCTATAACAAAATGAAAATAAAGACAAAAGGGCTGATTTGAAATTAGGGGGCGAAGTGTCAAAGGAAGTTTACAAAAAGAATCAAATTCTGGCTTTTTGAACATGGTTGAGCACCTATATTATTTTTGAGTTGCAAATTATTAAGAGATTTATCTGTCTAAAATTGACTATACTTCAAAGAAAGGTGTGTTGCATTTAGCATTCCCAAGAAACAAAATAAAACAAACCATTACATTGGGAGTATACAGGATTGTATCTGTGATATTTTTTCTGTAACAACCAACCAGCACAATACAATAAATTCCAAAATTAAGGCACATGTGGAATTAAAAGGCTATTTTAAAAGTTTGACATGCTCAGTTATTGGAGAAATATGTTTAATAATCTTTTCTCCCGGAAGATTAGAATAACATAATATGTTTCTCAGTGAATACTAAATGATAAACTTACATCAGAATTAAATCTCAACTGGCAAATGTTGCATGATATGATTTGCTTTCTTCGATGAGGAAGAGGAACCCCGAATGTATGATTTATTACAGCTTTCTGAATCGGGTCCATCTGTAATGAGAAAAAAAACCACAACAAAGAGAAGTAAAGCTTGTAAGTTCCATTGGAATGTTGCCTGTTTCATTAGAGTCAGTCTGCACAGCTTCAATCTTCTGCTCACATTATAATGAACATTTTCATTCTAAGAAATAGCATTTCTACTTTCTTGGAAAATAGATAACAATAAGCCTGAAGCACAGTATGATAAGAAAATGATAAATGTATCCATTAGAGCCTGCATGCTAACTGTGTTTCTCATTTAGGATCAACAATAGTCTCAGTTTGATGGTCCTTAAACATAATTAAAGATTAATCAAAAGTCAAGTTATTGCTAAGACCAGCAACCCAACTCCGAAGTATGTCAATATTATTGCCCCAAAATGGACTTGAAAATAGACTTGAGAAACTGGGCAGCCATGAAAAGAAATTAAGCACCATTATCCAACATCAGATTTAAACCCTAAGAATGTAGCATTAAAATCTTGTTTTCTAAGAAGAGAAATACATTGATCTGTTTATTATTTCACTTAGCCAAACATTACCACCTAACATATGTTGTTACTGTATTTTGTTGAGTTCAGAGAGTTTAGGTCAGGCATGAACATCTCTTCATTCTGTCCTTTTGACAGAACAGGCAACTACAAACACCTGCTAATTTTTGACAAAACTTACCAATGTTTTTTCCTCTGGTGAACATTAGTTATTCTCAACTGTTTCACAGCGAAATCTTAATCACTTCTTTCCTGCACAATCTGATTTCAGATTTATTACAGTTGTCCATTTCTTCAAGTTGTGAGGGACTTTAAATATGATAATGTATGAAACGGACTTGGCACAGTTTGCACATGCAAAATGAATGGATACAGTCTGTCATGCTTTATGTATCACAGTACATGAGAGACTCCTCATAGTACAAAGGTGTTTACTGTCACCCAAACCACTTCTCACATGGGCAACAATGCTTTGTAATAATGTTGACGTTTTGCATATAGTTGTAACTTCTGTCAAATGCCTGAAAATTTAGGAACTGTTAATTCTTAATCATCTTCTATGAGAACTCTTACAATGACTGAAATTTATGCCACAAACAAAACTAAGAAATACTGGTCTAATATTCAGCTTCTGCTGTATACTCTGTTTAAACTGTCATTCATAGATTCCAATTTCTGTTGGCTACATCAAATCTTGTGATCTAGCCAACGCACTCAAGCAATTTTTGCATTACTAGGTGACATAACTTCATGTTTTTTCCTGAAGTCACAGCTCAAATTTGGTTGGGGAAAGCTTTATTTTTATTTTTTTGCTTCAATATTGTTCCAAATCATGGCAGTAGAAACAAGAATAAAAAATGACAGCATTATAAATGCCTTTTACATGCGAAGCATGAGATTCAGTTTATACCTACTAAATAATTGCCATCATCAAGAACTCATGAGTGTAATCGTTTTATCTTTAAGTTTCCCTTAAATTTGTCATCCGACATTAATCCTTCTGGTGACACGGGCTAAAATTTGGCTATTCCATGACCTTCCTGGTCACTTTAGGTTATTCATTAATTATAAGATCTTGTTTCTACCCCATCATCTTTTTAAAAAAGGTTTACTTATTTCTTTCAAAGAGTAACAGACAGAGGGACACACACACACACACACACACACACACACACACACACACACAATCTTCTAAACCCCTTTCACTTCCCATGTGTTCTCAATAATGGACCAAGCCGAAGCCAAAGACTTCATCCAGCTCTCCCATCTGGCTGGCCAGAGCCCGAGCACTTGGGCCATCTTTTGATGCCTTTTCCAGCGCTTTAGCAGGGAGCTGGATGGGAAATAAAACAGCTGGGACACAAACTGACACCTGCTGAGATGCAGGTGTCCTAGGTGGAGGTGCCACCAGCTGTGTCACAATTCTGACCCCTCCTGTTTCTCCTTATTTGTGAAGTCTACCATACTTTCTTTTAAATCATTTTTATTTTGGTATAAATCAATTCAGGAAAATTTATCAGTGTAAACTGTACAAGTTTTGAATTATGAATATTTTTTATGATCATGATAATCAGAAACAAAGAACATTTCCATCCTGGAAAACTTCCTTAGTGTCATGGAGGAGTCAATCTCTACTTCCACCCTAGTTCATAAACCCTGGCCTACTTTCTGTCACTGTATTTTGGCTTTTCCTCTCAGCTCATAAAAATGGTAGCACCTAAGTGTGCTATTTTATGTCTCGCAGCTTTTCATCCTTAGAATATTTCTAGAATTCATGTTGTTGCATGGGTCAGTAGCTTTTTTGTTTGTTTGACTTAGTAGCATTTTGAATGCATATACCACAATAATGTTTATACATTTAACACCAATGGACACTTCAGCAGTGTTAGAGTTTTTCAAAGACTTTTATTTACTGCCATTATTTGAAGGGCAGCTTTGCAGAGAGGGTGAGGGGAACACAGGGACAGAAACACAGAGAATCCTTCATTTGCAGATTCATTCCTCAAAGGCCAGAGCTGGACCAGAGGGAACTCCACACGGGTCTTTCTTGGCAGAGAAGCACTTGGGTCATCTTATGCTACTTTCCCAGGCACACTGGCAGGGATGCAGTTCAGAAATGGAACAGCTAGGACTCCAACAGACAGTTGGCACATAATGTTACATGGCATGTTGTCTGAGCATTAATGGAACCTCTTTTGATCAGTGGATAGAATGAATGGTGCTTAAAACTAGTGAGGGAGGGCATACTGCGGTAGCCTAGTGGCTGAAGTCCTTGCCTCACATGCACTAGGATACCATACGGCCACCAGTTTGTGTTCTGGATGCCCTGCTTCCCAACCAGCTTTCTGTCTGTGGCCTGGGAAAGCATCTGAGGATGGCCCAAAACCTTGGGACCCTGCACCCAAATGGCAGACTCAGAGGAGGCTCCAGGCTCCTGGCTTCGGATAAGCTCAGCTGCAGCCGTTGTGGTCACTTGGGGAGTAAATCATCAGATGGAAGATCTTTCTCCGTGTCTCCCCTCCTCTCTGTATATCTCACTTTCAAATAACAATAAATAAATCATTAAAACAACAAATAAAGGAATTATACACACTTTTGATAGCTGCTTTGAAATAAAAATGAACTGTAAACTAATATCAAAGATGCTCTTTGAAATCACCAAAAGCTGAGTTTTTATCATGCATTGGTGATGAAGTATTATTTTGATCTTCTGGTAACACTGGGGAAGCAGTGACCAAATTTGATTTAAATTTGTGTAGAAGATATTATTGAACTAGACACTTCATGCAAATGTAACATAATCTCCAGATTATTTTTTGTTTGAATTGAGTGATGCTCTGGTTAAAGTGTCTATAAAATCAGATTTCAAACTGCAAAGTGGTACATCTTCCTTCAGAGATAATTTTATTTCTCAATATACTTTAAAAAACACACTTGACTGAATCATATTTTGAAGATGGATTTCTCAAATTGTAGGTATTCCACCAAAAGTAAGCATTTTTTTGTCACTTTAGAAATCTAGTGTAATAACATGGTAAAATATAAACCTTTATTAATAAAAATAATTTTTTCCTTGTTTATAAAATACATCATATACTTAATAACATGCACATATTTAACATTTTAAAAAATATAATACACATATAATTTATTATAATGAATTATTAAAAGTGCAAATTGTAAAAACCGATGATTTCTATTGTTAAATGCTGAGTTAGCTGTCACATGCTTCCTAATAAGGATCTAAGGGCTATCAAATTGGGAAACACAGCCACTTTTAATAAGGTGTTATTATCTTAATAATGCATTAATAATGCCCACACTTACAATAATTTAGCATCAGACGTCTTAAAAGAGGCAAAGGAGAAAAAAGTTTCTTGAGCCAACCACACTCAAGAAAAGCCAGGTAGCTAGCTAGCCCAGCCACAATACTCAAACAGTACAACACAATATTAAAATACCAGAGATGTTCTCCAATATGAATGTCT
The DNA here is from genome assembly GCF_030435755.1 of Ochotona princeps. Lineage (NCBI taxonomy): Eukaryota > Metazoa > Chordata > Mammalia > Lagomorpha > Ochotonidae > Ochotona > Ochotona princeps. Next base: position 9,427,469 of record NC_080861.1, read on the forward strand.
TCATAGATGGTTTCTAAAATAACAGAATCATTTTTTTTTTTGTTTCAAATGTGTCCTCAATGCATACAGTGTTGAAAACAGTGAGCTAAGAAAATCATTATAGAAATGAGTAAGATGTGAAGATTTCAGTCCAACAGTAAGGACACTAAACTAGAAATCACGTGCACAAATCGTCAGGCAGATTTACCTCCTAATCTTGTTCTACTGTATTCAGAATGAAATTAACAGAAAAAATCCATATATTTTATTTTTTTATTTTTTTTAAAATCTATTTTATTGTGTTGTTGTTGACAATCTTTACACAGTCAACCACAGCCAAAGAAAGAAAAAGAGAAAAAAAAAAAAAGGTTCAGGGGGATAGGGAAGTGGGCAACACTACCATGTCCATATTGTTTCCATCCTGCATCCGAGGCAAAGGGGGGTATTGAGGGAGAAGCCCCACCCGGTTTCCCGCCCACCCCGAGTCCCGGATGTGGGGCATGCTCTGAGATATGTGCTCGAGTGGTGTTAATAGTTCTCCAGTTATGAATCGCTGCCAGTTTCGCTTGATGAGGTCGTCCACTGATTGATATGGTCCATCATAAAGTCTCCGTTTGCCCCATTTTTCGCTGCCAACATATAGCTGAGATGAATGATTGATCTGCTCTGTCTTCTGTCCTTTCTTGATTAGAGTTCTGAGTCCAGCAGTTCGATTGGGGAGATCTCCAAAGAAACTTTGAGGTATTCCCAGACTAGTTTCTTGTATGTTCTAGCAAGCACAGGGCCCGGCACAGTCCATCACCACGATCAGCTGGTGGTTGCAATTGCTGGGTTGGTTCTGTTTTCAGTCCCGAGTTGCACTGGAATCAATGGGTGTTGCAGTCCAGTCTGGTTCTGCCCAGCATGTACTCGGCCCTCACACAAACCAGTGGGAGCTGCAGCCCAGTTGGGGCGACCCACAACAACCCCCGCCAGGCCCGCCCCCTACCCTGGTCCGCCAGTATGTGTAGCAGAAGACCAGTCTGTCCCCCATCCCATTTGGCTCTGGCACTTGTCAATGGGTATTAAAGCTTAGTTCTATCTAACCAACTCAACCATCCAGCCCTCACGGGTGTTGTTGAGTGCCTCTCTATCCAGCCATCCCAGCCCCCGTCCTAGCTTTCATGCCCTCCCACAGGACTAGTGACCCAAGAAGGGGGAACCCACTCCTTCCCTCCCAGGTCTCTCTGTCCCGGCTCATGCACCCCCTAGGTGGCTCCGTGATTTGACTTGACAGAACTATTCCCCAGTGCCAGCTTCTGCGGCCATGCCCAAACATCCCTCAAAAATCCATATATTTTAAAACAGGGCTATCCAACTTAGGATTTTTGAAAGCTAGAATTCACTAGGTCTATTATTTAACTCCCCAAACCAAACAAAAGCGAAGAATGATACACTGTCTATTGGTATGCTTACCCAAACTCTAGTCTAAAATTCAATTTCAACCTCAGCCTATGGCCTTATTTAAAGCCTAACAAATATGCTTTTCTTCATTTCAGACTAAAAGATTTTTGCATTCCTATCCAGGGCATAGGTTTCCACTTCTTCCCCTGTGGACATTGTGCTAAATTGATTTAGAAATGAGCAGACAGAGGCCACGTCTCAGGCACAACAGCTACAGCTCAGGACTCGGTCTCCGGCGTGCCTGCTGTGTTTTCAGACAGAACAGAGCTGAACCCTGAGTTTTTACTTCCTGTTTGAAGAGACCTCTTTCCCTACTCTTCTTCTAATGGTGATACTCAGTTTTTAAATCCAATGTCAGGAAGAGCATAAATTCAGAAATGCAAGGTTTTCGCTTGAGCTGGTGTTTCTGTGTAATAATGACCAGTTACATTAGCTCTCAAGGTTACACTCTGGGGACACTTCCTACTTGTTTGCTGTTTGTAAGCATAACTGGCCCCCATGTCTCGCTCAGGTGCCAGAATCGCCATTATGTACATTACAGTCAGATATGAGTAATTGTGCACGTGGCATCTAGGACTCTATGAAGCAGCACTGAATCCTAATGTGCCTGTTACAAGAAGTTCAAAATTTAAGTTCTCATTTATCTTATTATGCTAACTCATTAAAAAAAACTGATTAAAACATTTCTGAAGATTCTACTCTGACACAAATTTGCCAATGTGAGAAATGTTCATTTTAATAGTTCTTGAAAGTTTAATTAGACACATAATTTATAGAAGAATTTTAAGTATATCATTGTTAATTTTCAAAAATATGCATCACCAACGTTACCACTGTTCCAACACAGAAACTTGAACATTTACAACTTACAGAAGACAGTATTCCTGCCAAGACACTACCCTCAGTGGTAACTCCTATTGTTACATGTTAACACGGCTTTCTTTTGCCTGTTTCTGCAACCCCAGAACTTGAACTGGGACTCAAATGGGATTCCAGCATAGCAGCCAGCAGCTTAATGCTCTGTGCCACAACACCAGCTCCAGCAACAACACAGGCTTTGTTCATTCAACAACCCAGAAATCCATCAAAAGAAAAGTAGATATCTACCCCATGGAACTCTACTCAACTATTAAAAGGAAAGAAATTCTACCATTTGCAACCAAATGGTCCTAAATAAGCCAACCCCCAAAGGACAAATATTCTATGTTTTCTCTGAAACACGACAACCTTCATGCAAAATACAAGATCAAAAATCTTTCAATAATATTTTTGCTACCTCTCATGGGTTTTGATAGTTTTGTTTTTATTTTCATTTCTTCAAAATAGTGGTTTTTTTTTTAATTAATTTCTTCACTGACTCATGGTCATAAAGTAATGTCATTTGCTTCAAGATGGTTTTTTTATTTTCTTTTTCATTTCTTCAGTAACACATTGGTCATTCAGTAGCATATTATTTAACTTCATATGTAATTCTTCTGGTCATGGAAAAAAGTACCTGACTACTGAGCTGACATTTTCTTTCTCTATGGCTCAATTTACACAGCATGTTAAATAACCTTTCCTCCATCAATGCTAAGACCTTTTTGGAAAACAGTTTCTATTTTGTGAAGGACTCACTGAAAAAAAAAATCACATCTGCAACAATAGGCAATCACAACAACAACAACGACAACAACAACACACACACACACACACACACACACACACACACACACTGGTGCTGGGAAGTCTTCTGCTAATTACCTGGCAAAATAATCTGATTGCCTGCACACTTGTGGAAATGTTAACATTTAAGGAAAACATACGCTAGATCAAGCTGAATTTCAAACAGCCAAGAACATTCAGCCACAGCAGACCATGTGGCATAATTTGGCAACAGTTCCTAGGACCGTTTGCACCTTATCGTATAAATTCGCACAAGAATGAAGTAAAGACAGCAGAGAATTTAAAAAGGTACTGAAAGAGCCAGTTGAGTATGATAAATGGAGATATGGCATTCATTCTAAAGAACAAGTTATTTGCAGTACAAATTGGCCTTCCAATATGATCTCCTACTAATCTTGTGATCTTGGGAAAGAATACTTGGAAGATGAAATGATATAAGAAATGAAAAGTTCTTGAAATAGATCCAGGCATATTTACGGTGTATTACACAGCAATGTGCTTTCATATACTACCATCCCTATCGCTTTTCAGGGCCACATACACAGGAAGAAAAATAATTTGCTAACAATTTTGTTTATTTGTTACATCTCCAATGCTTAAGACTATGACAAAAATCCAAAACCATCAAAACATTTGTATGGATTATTGAGAGATTAGCTAATATGTTGAGGAAGCAAAAATAATGAGCTGAAAACAAACTGAAAAAAAATTGATAAGGATATAAGACAAAAGTTTAACATTTTAGGCTTTCAAGGACAACACTCAACCAGTACTGACAAAGAGAAATGATATTCTCTGTTTGAACAAAGGCAGTTCTCAGATTGTCCCACAGTTTTGTTCAGGGATGGATAAGTGATCTGTCTGCTCTGGCACACAAAATTCAAAGCAAATGGTTCTGAGTCTCATGTAGAAACTCAGAACAATGAAGGTTAGAAAAAATATGAATGTGATTTTAATTCAAATTAGCCAATGAAATAAGGATAGAAGCAAAATGCCATGGAAGCAGTTTGGGTGTTTCACACAAAACAAGAAATGTATGATATATTTGAGCTACATGGTTTGGAAAGGTTTGGATGGAAAAGGAGGAAAGCCAATTAAGACAGTTTAAAAAAAAAACTTATTTAAATTGGAAAATTTTGGAATTTATGCATATTTTCATAGTATATTCTCACCTGAACTTTGAGAAGACACTCTTAAATTAACTGTGTAAAGGCACTACACAATGTGATGTTGTCAGGAAACACTTATTGTTTAGGAATGAGAGTAGATACTACAGTACAGTGAGTCACCTCGTGGAATGTATACACCCCATGTCAGAATACCTTCTGAGTCCTAAGCCACTTCAGATCCGGCAAAGAACTTACTTAAACATTTACAATGTTTAGGATCCCAGCTTTCATCCAGAAGATGGACCTATGTTTAAAAGGCACAATAGTGTCAGCAACAGATGAAAATGAAGAACAATTAAAACTCATACCTCTAGGTAGACTTAAAAATTAGGATGACCCCTTTGTAACTTCAATAAGCAGAAATAAAAGATAAAACATTCTTAAGGGTGCATCAGAAAAAAAATTAATTGCATTCCTTTTATCCATATCCTTTTATAAATTTTTATCCTGGAGAATCATTAAAAAGTAACCTGGATAATTTAGTAATGTATAATACTTAAGATTAACTGGATGAAGGCAATGTTTCTCTTCCTTCCTCATTTGCTAGTAAGAGATGGGCAGAGAATAGAAAGCATGTGGTTGTCGCTCCATAGCAAGCAAACAAATGGCAATAAGATACCTGTAGTCATCTCAACTCCATTTTGTTTTAGAAAGTGAATTGAAAGTTTGGTATCTTGGTGGCTGGCATTGTTGTGTCGTGGGCAGGGCCACGGCCTGCAATGCTGCCATTCTTGATGGGTGCTGGTTCCAATCCTGACGGTTCCAGTTCTGATCCAGCACCCTGATAAAGTTCTGGGGAAAGAAGAGGAAGATGATCCAAGTCCTTGAAACCCTTCCAGCTATGTGGGAGCCCCAACAGAAGATCCTGGATTCTCACTTCAGGCAGCCCTGGCCATAGTGGACATTTGCATGGAACATTCTCTCATTCTCTGTAGCTCTGCCTTTCAAACAATCTTTCAAAATTTTATATGTTTACATTATCTTATCACAAGGTGCATATTGTAACTCAAATACCACATAAGCATAAAAGATTCAGGAAGCTCCTTACATTTTCTGAATTAACTGTAGTACATTTAGAATATGTTTTCTTTTCAAAAAGTGATTCGTTTCTCCCTCAATAAATCTAAGTGCTTTGGGAGGAAAAATTTTTTTTTTCACTTTATTTGAAATAGAGAACATTTCCATCTGCTGGTTCACACCATAAATGCCTGTAAGAGCCAGGGCTGGGCCAGGATAAAGCCAGTGAGGCTCAGAAATCCACCTAGTTCTCCTATGTGGATGACAAGGACTTGAGCACCTGCTACTTCTCAGGGTGTGCACCAGCAGTAAGCAGAAGTAGGAGTAGAGACTGCAGCTGAACCTCAGCATGATGCTATGTGATGCATACGGCCCGAGCAGTGCACCCAATACCCACTCCAACAAAACTATTGTAGATTCTTCTTCTCTTCTTTATCTTCTTTTATTAACATGTTTTGATAGACACATTTTCTATCAAAAGGAAAGAGTCCACTTGCTTCCTTCTTATTTAAATACCCTTCTAAGAATCACTGAATTTGCTCAGAGAATTGGAACAAAGAAAAAATTCAAACAATTTCTAAAATCATTATTTACTGAAGCTAACCTTTCATGAGTTGATTACATGATTAATGTTTAGTTTTAAAGGCCAACACCATGAAGTCCCTATGTTCATAAATTAACTTGTTATGCATAAAGGTTTTCATGTAGAAAAACCACACACGCACAATCAATCAATTTGGTATGTAACCCACTCTTAGGGTCACATCCTGAACCTTGATTTACAAGAAAATGTCTCATCGGTGAAACCTAAATGCATCAGGTAGCTTGGCCTCAAGTCTCTGGGACCCATTCCATCACCCTCTTACTGTGCCCTCTTTTAAATCTCATTAAGAACAATTCTTTGTAAGTATAAATACTTCTGCAGTAACTATTCTAAATGCCTATGTGTTTCATCCCAATGGCATCTATGCTTTGACTGTTCCACCTTATTTCTATCATATTTTTTGTTACTGTTGTTGAAAGTACTCATCATAAATGAATAAAATATCTGAATGTGCGGTGCTTTAGATTATTACTATTCATGTACATCAGCCACTCAAGCCCAATATTCCTTCAAGGCACCACTCCTAATTGTTACTAGCAGAGAGATATCACGCAAGTTAATTAATCTCTTTAAGCCTGATTATTTGTAAATGAGAAAACATGTGGCATATAGGTTTGCTGTAAGGATTAAGTGAGATTATACTTGCAAAGAACATAATCGTGACATTTCCAGGCACATAAAAGAGTCTCATAATTATCAAGTATGATTATTCATAGTTTTCTTGATTTATTCTGCAAATGAAAGCCTGTTTGATTCCCACACACGTGCTCCTTAACACTTGTGATTGCTGTTCTCTCCTTACAGACCTATTCCTCCACTCATTCCCTAAATGATACCATTCTCCAATATTACCTGTAAATTCCAATTGGATGATTTACCCAATGACTGTCCTGCCAAATGGATACTATTTTTTAAAAATAAAAAACAAAATCCACTGAAACAAATTAATAAAACAATCAGAAAAGGAATTACATTGGTGTGTCTGGCTTTATTAGGATTTCTATTTTCTCATGAAATCCTTAGTAATTATCTTTTCAAGGTAATCCATAGTGACCTTGTCCTTCCAGCAAAAAACAATGATTGCCTTATGTGTGATGTTCTGCTCTTTGAAAATGACAACTTTTAAAACAAATCTATCTGCCGTAAACCATTGGTTTGTTTCAAATCCCATTCTCCATCCGATCTTTTAGATGTGAAAGAAATGGCAACTTCTATTTTAAGATTTCAAATCCCAGCAACAGGTTCAAGAATAAAACCCATTCCATTTTCCTCTGAGTAGAATGAATCTGTCAATCAAGGCATAATACTTCCACAAAGAAAAAATATTCTAGAGCACAGAGTACCAAGTCAAATAAACAGGTGGGTCTCTAGGGAGGTCCCTCTTACAGCTGTCCTTTTTTCTCTATACATGGTGAAGGGCTACAGGGGTAGCAATAGGATGTGCACATCAATTTGCTGACTGTGACACACGCTATATGTCCCCTACACGTCTACTGTCACTTGGGAGTATAGGTCACCGAGTGCCTCTGCTTTCCTCTGTTGCAGCTTGTGTTTCTGTTTGTCTCACTTTGCTGCTCATGTCCAACCAATCCTACCAATTCTTTTTTTTTCCAAAAATGTGTCGGGTATTCCATGTTTAAAGAAACAGCTGGTAGTTAATTGCAGGGTGTGATGACCAAATGTGTGTTCTTAGCAGTTTCCAGTTCTTGTTCCATAGCCCAATCCTCAAACAAATCATTTTAATGTCACTCTTCACCGTTGGACAAAAACCAACTCTGGGACAAAACATTAAAAAAAAAAAAAAACTTCTGAAATACGATGACTTTTATTCCAGCCTTCGTGAACACACTCTATGATTAACAACTTTATGTAAGAATTTAACTAGCATGGATGGGTGAAGAAGGGACACATACATAATGTAGAACCATTTGTTATCGCTTCCTGTTGGCAGCCAGAGTAAATCTTTCTAAACACACCTCAGACTTTCTTCTAAACCCTCCAAATATTTGCACATGCAGACACATGTAGATAAGCATACACAACGCATCTTGAAAATGTGAAAAGATTTTAATTCTGCTTCTGCCTCCCCAGACCTATATTATAGACACAGTTTAAAATCATAATGGACGATAGAAAATAAAATGTGCAATGAAACCACTGGCAACGAAAATGACAGGTTAAAAGCTAAGTTACCCCAGGAAAATCAGAGAAAAACAAGAGAAAAACAAGAGAACAGGATCCCCAAAGAGAGAAGTTCCAGAGAATGGAGCAGAGCCAAGAGCCTTTCTGAAGAGTTTACCAGGCCAGGAGAGCCTCCCACTGCTGCTCATTGTCTCAAATCCAGCTTCCTGAAGCAGAGCTTATCCTGTTGGGGAGGACTTGAAATATTTAAAGCAGAATAATTCTACAGGGATAGCAGGCAGGCAGCTTGTCATTGAAGGCACTAACCTAGAAGAAGACCAAGAATGGAAGACAAGACGCGACTCCAGAAGATAGGGATACCATGTGATTGGGAGGCTCACTCAGGCAATGCTCTAACACTGTTCTTTCTTTAACTAAAAACATAGTGCTTCCTGGACAATACTTCAAAGCAGAGCAATCTAAAGTTGTTTCAGAAATAAACCTCCTAGACCCGTAAGGACGAAGTACAGAGGACGGGTATGGAAGACTTTAAGCTTTCTCCTTGATACCAGCCTTCATTGTATTTTAGCCTCCATCCCTCCCTCGTAATGTGATTTTCTACTTTTAAAAAGCATAATCTCTAATTATGAGTTGACTCTGTTAAAAAGGTGAATCTAACTGTAAAGATATCAAAATTGCGTTTGAACAAATTATCTAATATTGTTTAAATTTTTCACAGGAATCGGCAAAGCATCCTCTTTGTCTGAAATACAATGCACAGTAGGCTGTAAAGTTCATAGAACTGCTTTCTAATCATCTCCTAATTGAAAGAAAAAAAGATGATGCAGAAAAATTATTACGCAAAGAAGCTCTGAACTCCCAACTAGCAGCTTCAAGAAGTGGAGGGTTATTTGCATTGCATGCTCCTGCGTTCAAACACTTCAGCAAATTTATCTTAAAAAATTAAAAATTAAGTGAATTTTGCAAAGAAAGGATCAGATTACACTCATAAAAACCACACTGCTTATTTTGCAGAGCTGGAGAGAAAAACATATATGAAAACACACTCTGCTTGAGAGGCCTCTATCCTCAGCTTCAAATAGTCTATACAAAGTCCAACACACCGTTGGACTATGAAGTCATCTACTGTCAGACAGCCCTTCAGGTGTTCAGACAGCCCTAGGAGGAAATGAAAGACCAAGGTCCAACACAACCAGGGTGCTTCTGCAAACACTTTAAATTTCCTGCTATGATCCTGAGGATTCCAGCCATTTCTGCAGCTATCCTGCCTCTTCCCATACCAGAAGGTAGTAATGTATCATAAGAATGCATCTGTGTGCTAAGGTATTCTGAAAAGTTGCAATCTTGCAAATCAGTGTTTTATTCAGGTGTCAAATCATACTAGCAATTTTAATAATCAGATCATGTTTTCGCCGATTGATTACATGTAGATCTGAAATAATTCTGACCGCTGACCTAAAAACAAAGCATTTACTTAAATAGTATTTTTGCTTCAAAAATGAACCCAAATTTTATTTTAAGGTTTAATCAACCAACTATAATTTATAACCTAATTAATTAGCAACTTCATTTTCTTGCCTGGTGGGAACACTTCTGGATTTATTTTCAAGTGCTATTATCATGTGATTCAAGACGTCCTACAGTTCCTACCGTTAAGTAGAATAAGCATTTGTTAATAGAATAAGCAAAGGACATACAAGCAAATTCAATGTGAGTTAGGAATTGTTATTTAAAAAAGAAAAAACGAGGCAAATATTACCTATACCCCAACAAAATTTAGAAACAGAACACCAATGTCATACAAGGCAAATGGTGAAGGAGTTGAGAGGGGATAAGGAGAGAAGATGAAGAGATCTAAGAAAGGGAGCTTCAACGGAAAGCAGATAACAAAGCTCAGAGTCAGGGACTGAAGGAGGAACAAGACAACTGCAAGCAGAGATGATAAGCACATCAGCTAAGGCAACTGCCCAGGAAAAAGGAATTGAATGGCAAAGGTATAGACATAGAAAGGCATTTTTAGTCAACTACATGCCTGGTGATTTATCTGGAGGACTGGGTGTGCGTAGGTGTGAAACCTATGAAGATTGCTTTAAGATTGATTCACCAACGACCTTGAATGCTGTGTTGAAAGGGTGAAAAATGGCACCACACAGTCTGTAGGTGTTTCAATTCAAGGTTTTTACAGAGAAATGACTGAATTGGAGTGGCACAGAGAAGACAGATCTACTAGGACAACAATACAAGCAACATTTAATGAGTGGGGAAAAAAGGGTGAAGGATAGGTAGATGACTTGCAATGAAGATGGAAGACTGAGATTACAAAGAGAATGAAATAAAGAAGAGCTATCAAAATACTTTGCAGAAAATCTACCACTTTATAGAATTAGCTAACACATTTACATTACTTATTAGTTAACACATTGGTCATGATTCCAAAGGTCCAAATCATTGATAATGAAAACCTGTGAGAATCACAAAGTACTTTTGCAAGTAAATGTTCATTTTTAATCATTTGTACAATGATTATATTTAGGGTACATTTAGATTAGCAAATACACATAAAATTATTTATACACACACACACATTTAATCCCATTTCCAAAATATTTACAAAGAGCTACAGATTTAAAATTTTTCATGCAGAAATGCTAGGGAATAGTAGACAACTGTATGCACATAGATTAAGCTAATAATAATTTTAGAAAATACAGAAGCAGATTTAAGGTTGGTCATAAAGGAGGAAATTCAGGACAAGGAGATGGCAAACACTGCAAACATTACATAACAAATGCCCAACTAGAATATTTATATGTGAGTAACAATACCAGAGCAAACACAACGACTGAATTTAATGACACTGAAGCAATGTCCTGGATGAAAGATGATTAGAATGGGATTTCTGCCCAGTAGACAAGAGACTATTCTCAAATAATTTCTGTTGACTTTGATTCTAAAAAAAAAAAAAAAAATCTCAAGTATGAATTTATCTGAAATAGTTTATTTTAAAACAGCAATTAGTTAAATAAGCAATAAAGAAACGTAAAGTAAATAAATCATTGGGAACTTTAAAAGTATATGCTAATTTCTAGCACAAACACACATACACAAATATCAACAAAAACTCTCAGTACAGTTTCTCTTGCCTCTCAGTGAAACAACAACGGCTTCCAACTGAACTGAAATCAGCTGGGTTCCCCCCAAATCCGAGGCACATATGAACTATCTTACAGGAAGTCACTGACACATAAAAGGAAGGTTGCCATTGTAAACAACTTTATTATTAATTGTCTAGCATTATTCTGTTGAGTATGTTCAGAAAGGATTAAGAACTGACACTTCTCCTTCATTGTTCCACCCCGATCTACGAGCAGATTATTTGACACATTTTCTCAAGTGTGTGACTATTGATAGAAACAATGATTGGTTTAGTGGACATTTTTCATTTTGCAGAAGAGCAAATGCTGCTGTAGAGACCCAAGTACTAACCCTGGGTCTGTTAGTAGATCAACCAAAGTACAGCACAGGTCTAATCATAAACTACCTGCACAAATTTCTACAGTATTGTTCGGAAGATGGGCAAGATCCGCTGACTCACCCACTCTTGCCTGTGAGTCCGAGGCTTTACGGCTATCAGCAATCTCCTGCTACTATATTAACCCCAAACCTACAATCATTCCAGTCCAGTTTAAATCCATCACTTGAGGCTGGTGTGTAGCCTGCCTGTTATGCCAGCATTCTATATGGTTCTATATGGTTCTATAAAGAGGCTGCTCTGCCTCCAGTTCAATCCTTTGTTTACGGCCTGGGAAAGCAGCAAAAGATGGCTCAAGACCTTGGGCCCCGACATACATGGGGGAGACCAGAAGGAATTCCTGTCTCTTGGTTTTGGATCTGAACAGCTCTGGCCACTGATGACATTTGGATAGTGAACAAGAGGATGGAAGATCTCTCTCTCTCTCTCTTGCTCTATAAATCCACCATTAAAATAAAAATAAAAATAAATAAATCTTTAAAAAATAAATCCATTCCCTCAATGACAAAAATGAAATGAAATTAAATCACCACACCAAACACTTCCTATTACTCAGCAATACAGGAGATAAGAATATGAATTATAAATAGATCCTCTGAAAGAAGCATCTAATTTAACTGGATTATTAAAATGAGATAATATCTGATATTGATGAGAATGTAAGGAAACAGCCACCTGCAAACGCTGAGGCCAGGAATGCAAATTAGTGCCACTGTTTTGCTTGGCTTTGGAGGAATGGCATGTAGCAATATTTCTCCAGATTAAAAGTACTTATTCCTTGTGATGAATTCCTCATTTCGAGATATTAATATTTATGTTTCTAAGAAAAAAGATACGGGTATATAATATCTCCATAAAAAGCGAATGTGGCAAAATGTTAAAATTATTACATTTCAACATATCAATTCCCAAATGATACATATCCTATTTCTTCCCTGATTTATGGTAATGAATACAAAGAATACAAAAAATGCAATGTATGTGAGTGAAAGTGACATTTTCCAACTTGGCTACTGTTTTTAGCTCTTGTTTATATATTTTGGTTTTTCCACTTATTGCTGAATTGTTTAGTGGAAGCTTAAGCTTGTGATTATAAAGTAAACTGAATGTATGTCACTGTAAAATTTAAAAGAAATATAAGGAAGAACGGTGTGGGATTGATGGAAGGAGGGAGAGAAGCTAAAAGCATCATTATGCTCTTGAAACCATATATATAAAACACAAAGAATCTGTTCATGTTATCTAAATAACAAATTGAAAAAACAAACACATAAGAAAATGTACTCATCCCTTTAAAACCAATAATTCTACTTTTGGCAGCAACATAAGGATAGTCTCCTATCTTTAAATATGTTGATGATGGCTGTAGTTCTTTAAGATGACAAAATGATAAAACATCCATCTAAGGGATATTGGATACTTAAATCAGCTTATATTTACACTGATGGTGTTTTATTTGTGAAAAGGAATGAGCTAATTTTCTAGAAGATAAGATGGTAAAAAGTCAAATATGAATGAAAACAGCAAATGTAGAACAGTATGTCTAATGTGGATTATTCCATTTGTTTATAGTCTTATATGTATATTCATAAAAGCACAAAGAGAGATCAATTTCCTGTATGAGTAGGACTGTGGGTTGGAAATACATTACTTCCCATTTTTTTATTCTCAATTATTTGGATTTTTAAACGGCGTGCAGCTACATATTCATAACTGCTTGCTAATGAAAAGATAACAGGCTTTGGCCCACTGTTGTGGTTCAGGGTGTGAAGTCACCACTTGTTACCCCGTCAAGCATAACAACCAGAGATCCAGTTCAGACGCCAACTGCTCTACTCCTTATCTAGCGTCTTGGTAACGTACCTGGAAAACCAACAGAATACGGTGCAAATATTCATGTCCCTGTTTCTCAGGATGGAGTTTCTGGTTGCTGACTTAGGCCTACCCTAGTCAACCCTTTCAGCCATTTGGTGACTGAACCAGCTGATAGAATATCTCTCTCCTTGCCTCTCTGCTGCTCCCTCTCTTTGTCAGTCTATCTTATAAATAAACAATCAGCAAATCTCAAAAAGTAAAATATTTTCTTTAAATCCTATGTATATTTGCCTAGCTGAGGAAGCGGAGGATTCAATGAGATGGTGACCTTTTATATCTGCCTTGAAGTGTGTGTTGTGGTTCAGCAGGCAGAGGTGATGCAGGGAGTGCTCCTCAAAGGACCGCACTTTCCAGAACCGGGTGGCTAGGAATGGACAAATGATTAGTTCTGATCAACAGAGCAGGAGCACAAGCCACCCACCTTCAGAGACGTGGCAGGAAAAAGCTCCTGCACAGTCTGATGCGGTCATAAAGAACTTGTGTTGAGCTGCTAAAGCAAGACCGAAGTAGGACAGATCTCTGAGGGGCTGCAAGAATGGCTGTGTTGCGCATTACACAGATCTTTAACGGGAAGAGGTAAACTTGCCGCAAACTCACTGTGATTGGGGGTCTTTGACACTCTGGGCAAAGAGTCTAAAGATGTTACTGTCAGCAGAGGGAATCACATCAGAGGACAAAGTTTTCGAAGTGGACATCCGTGTTCACAACAGTGCATGCCTACTGTCTGTGTAGACATAGATGGAGGAAAATGCTTAGAAAGTGGCCTGGAGCTAAAAGATAAGTGAAATTGATTTCGAAGGGAAGAGTTGGATTTACTTTTTTCTCATAAAACAAGATGCTAAGAGGTTTTTGTGTTTGCTTGCTTGCTTGGTGAGTTTTACTTCTGTTTCTGATCTGGGAATTGACATGACAAAATATTAGGAATTTCAATGACTTGGATTAGCTTTTAAGTGCCATGAATTAGGAGAAATAGAAGACACATAATCATCCCAACCAGAAAGCAGTACATGAAAGAGTATTCTATGAGCAAGAATCCACACACAAAAATACAGTGAGGCAGTTGCTACTTATCAATGTGAAATTCAAGGTGATTCTAGCAATTAATGGACAAACTTAGACAAAGTAATTAGTAGAAGAGGGTAGAAAGAAACTAGGCTGAAAGACTGTGAGCAGTGAGGAGGTGTTAGGGAAATCAGGTCACTTAACTGTAAGGAACTCTCCAGAGAAATGCATGAACGGAGGAAGAGAAATGAGAAGAGCCTCAGGACATTTCTTTCACATTTGAAGAGAGGTTGGTTGGTTGTTTTATTTGTATGACCTTTTGGGTGGAAAGGGAAAGGAGCTGTTTGTGTTCAAAGTAGAGGCAGTGTGGGAGGCTGGGTAGGATGACAGCAGTGGCTAATTAATGGCACTCCTTGAGCTGCACGTGGCACCAATCAGTGGATTCAAAGAACAGGTGGAAGACCGAAGCCCTGAGCTTGCTCTGATCCAACAGTGAGGCCTGAGGGGATGGGTGCAGACATTGAGAGATGTGGAGGTGAAGGATGGAGATGTTCCGTGGAGATTAATGTGAATGTAGAACTGAGTAACAGTGAGGAAAGTTATGCCCCATTCAACAGAGCATGGAGGCCATAAGGAAGTTAGAAGTGAGCAGGATGGATGTGGAGAAAGGGAGACATTGATTTTTAGGATCAGGCTTGGGAATTAGGATAGAGAAATACAAGGATACTGGAGCTCTCAGGCACCACTCTCAGGGTTTGATAAACTTGTCCAGTAACACTCAGAGACCTGCGGAGAGTGCCGAAGTCAGAGAAGACAGTGAAAAAAGAAGAAAGCAAAGCCTTTTGTGATTGGCTTACATGAAAGGGCTCCTTCCCTCCCATGCCACATTTTCTTCATGAACAAGATGGGGATAATAACAGTAAACATGTTGTTGTTATGTAACCCTCTTGTCCTCTCTCTTCTCTGAGTACAGTCCTTTCATGAACTCTTCTACTCAATCCTTTGAGTAGAGTTTTTTTCTGTTAGTACCCTGACTGGCCCAGAATGCATATGAAATATCATACATTTATATCCAAGCATGGAACACCATTAACAAACACAGATTTACATGTGATTTGGGCTGCATTTGAAGAGGGTGAAGAAACTTAGGCTTGGAAAAGTAAATTGGCTCCAAGTCTGTAAAACTTGTAAAGGCAGAAAGAAGAGGGGGAAGGCCTATGACTTCCAGAGCAATCTGCAGTCTCCCTCACAAAGGGCCCTGAGCTGCAAAACAAAAGGTTTTGATTATAGGCAGCATCTGCAGAATGTATCTGTGGCTTCTATTAAATAAATTCCACTCTCAGACCCTTTCGCCCCATTGTCAGAACTGTTCTACCATCTCTGTCTCTGTGGAGATAATTAGGACTTAACCTCATGTCAGAGGCAGAAAGCTGCTAGCTTTCAAAAAGAGATGTTACTTCAGGGTCAAAACTATTTTCTTCTGATCAATTCGGCTGCAAATGGATAGAGTTCTGACAGCTGCTTCTTATTTGGGGGTAGGAAGGCGTCTCGTTCTCTCTCCATTTCTCTTGCAAAGTGTAGTCAATTGGTGACCACCAGACAGAAAAGAACGGTCTTCTAATTGAAACAACACCTCCTCCTTCTGAAGTACAGAGCAGATATTTTAAAATATTAACCAAATAGAACTGTCTGGCTTTGTTTTTCTCAAAATTACTCTGAAAATGATAGTATGCACAATAATCAATACAATCTCAAACACACACTAGTATATATATATCTATATATACATATGTATGTATATATGTATATATCTATATATACATATGTATCTATATGTACACAAATATTTACACAAACAGAGGAAAGGGAAAACTAACATGGAATTGACTCACTTAATGTATAATGAAGAATGACTAATATTTACTTATAATTCAGATAAGAAATCTTTTGCAATAAGAACTGCAGTTGATCCCCCAGGAATGGTGGTGGGTAGCATTTAATATTATCATCATACAACGGTGGCAGAATTGAAGCATATTTTAACTAGTGAGATCAGGTTTCAGGCAGCATAGCTAGTAAGTGGAGATATGTGAGTTGGAAACTAGATCTTCTTGTTTAATAATATATACACAATTTCCATTTCCATGGTGCCCTGTAATCAGTAAGATTATAATTATCCAAATGATTTCTTCTGTCAATCACTTCTTTTCAGTCGCCTCATCTTCCCGGAAATCCATTGTGCCCTACAATTTTTTTTTTTAAAGATTTTTATTATTGGAAAGCCGGATATACAGAGAGGAGGAGAGATGGAGAGGAAGATCTTCCATCCGATGTTTCACTCCCCAAGTGAGCCGCAATGGGCCGGTGTGCGCCAATCCGATGCCTGGAGCCAGGAACCTCTTCCGGGTCTCCTACGCGGGTGCAGGGTCCCAAAGCTTTGGGCCGTCCTCAACTGCTTTCCCAGACCACAAGCAGGGAGCTGGATGGGAAGTGGAGCTGCCGGGATTAGAACCAGCGCCCATATGGGATCCCGGGGCACATTCAAGGCGAGGACTTTAGTCGCTAGGCTACGCCGCCATGCCCTACAATTTTTAAAAAGTTCATTTTGTTGCCTGGGTTTGGAGTTGGGTCTTAGAGATTCTGGTTCATGTCCTGTTAGTGCATGGATAAACCCATCCTGGGGGAATGATCTAGACTAAAGGCTACAGTGCTTATTGGGGCATGGCAAGTTGGCTAGACAGGGAAGAACATTCATTTGTGGAGAAAGGGTAGACACACATGAGAGACTGCTTAGTACTGAGAAGGAGATAAATAGCTTTATTTTGTTTTAAAGATTTATTTATTTTATTTGAAAGTAGGAGTTAGAGAGAGAGATTGAGATCTTCCACTTGTTGGTTCACGCCCCCAGATGGGCACTTTTGCCACAGTTGGTCTGGTCTGAAGCTGGCAGCCAGCAGCTCATTCTGCGTCTCCCTTGTGAGCGCAGGGACCCAAGGTCTTGGCCCATCCTCCATTGCTTTTCCAGGAGGTTGCAGAGATGCTGCGTCAGAACTGGGAACTACAACCAGCGCTCATACAAAACGCTGGTGCTGCAGGAGCATGATTGGTTTACTATTCCGACACGCCAGCCTGAAAGAATGGTTGTCTGATAGTTTTTGTCCCCCTTCTAAGAGTCCTAATTGTTATTCATGCCTTTGAATTCTATGATGTGTCCCTAATCTTCCAGGAAATTACCTCTTCTTTTAATTTCCATAAGTAGCTTGGATAATATTGTTAGTTGTAATCAAGTAACCGTAAGACAAATTTTTTTTAGTAATTGTGTGTCTTCCAGCAATATCATGAAAACATGAATTAAGACTTGCAGAGTATAAAATCATAATAACTAATGTAATGTCAGAAGACTGAAAAGGCAGAATTATCCATTAGCTGTTCAAAACTCAAGCTCTGAACTCATGTTAGCTAGGTTCAACCTTCTGCAAGTGTCATGTAACAAAGCTTATTCTGACATATTATGCTCTACTTCCTCTCCTGTGGAATATGAAAAACAATTACCTGTAAAGGTAGTGTGAAATGGATTACATATGATATATAAAAAGTAGTTACCAGAATTCCTGACCCAGATGAAAGGCTCAAAAGTCATTCATTATTTTTGTGGTTATTTCTACTCTGATCATCTCTAAGGTAAATTTATTATGTTGTACTTGCTAGATACTGCTTTATTTTTGGTTTAAAGAATTAAAGTCGAAATTCCACCTGCAAATGAAAGTAGTCCCAAATACAACAGAGAAAAGAAAACAAAGCATAGTAAGAACATTAATATGAGCATCTATCATCCTCTTTTATCTTTGTTTAAATTTCCAAAATGTTCATTCATACTTATAAGGGGTGAGATGATAAAAATTCATTGATACAGAGAAGAACATAGGAGGAAAATTCTTCTTAAATATCTTTTCAATGTGAACTCGAATTATATTTAGATATAATCAAATATCTAATATGGAAGTAACTAAGCTTTCTTCTGTAAATGCAAATCATGATCGGCCATTTTCAGAAGGAGTTTCTTCCAGCTGTGTTAAATAGAATTGTGCTGAGTAGCTTCACTTGTTTTCCCCTCATCTCAAAGCTAGTGTTTTCAAATTAAAGAAAGCATAGAATGTACGTTCCAGAATATAATAAAACCTACTGGTCCACACAGGGATTTGCCCACCACATCAGCCTCATTAACACAATGAGCTCTAGCCAATTGAGCTAAATAATTAGGGTCAGCTATACATAGAATCACCATTAATTGTTTTCAGATTTCAATCTCTAGGCCTTTCATTCTGGACTCACTAATTAAAATAAGAAGAAAAACTGTTCAGAAGTGTAGAATCAATTTATGCTTCATCTATTAGCAAGCCAAATGGCTCACTTATAGAGAACTCTATCCAAATCATGTTTTCCAGTCGTAAACATTTAAAATCCAGGCACTTGATAAAAATGGTGCCAATAAATTCTACTCATCACTGTTTTGTGTGTTTAACATGTCTTCTCACCATCCTTCCAGCAGTAAGTCCATCCATTTTCCCTACAAATAAGAGTGGGCTTATTATACTAAGCCTTCTAGAATATTTCAATCTATAGTGGTAGTAATCACTGGTCCATGGCTTCATACAGAACAGACTGGGAGCGAACATTGAACTCTGGGATTCATTTCAGGAAGACCGAAAGAAAGCTTTTACCCTTTTGTGCTTTTCTGTTATAACTTGATACACACATACACATATATGTATATATAAAATGTTATAGATTATACAATACTATATATTACAAGTTATATAACTATATACATGTACATAAATATAAATACACACATATACATATATATGATAATATTTTGGATCTGGTCATTTCTAAAACGACATAAATACAAGTAAAAATGACACAGCTCTGCCCTGGCTGCTAGAGGCATCCGCGTGGACAAGAACTTCGTCTGCCTACTTTTTTACTCCATGTCATACCACCTTTTCTCCCTCTCTTTTATTCTCTGTCCTACATAAATAAAATGTTTTAAAGATAAAATGAAAATCTAGGTATATAACAGAAATAAAAAAACACATTAAAATTCTCTGGCTTCTAATCAATATATATATCCCAAAGTAGATTAATTTCAGAAAATGATACTATGAGGTTTTTTGAGATTTAAAGCTGTATCAGTATCCAGACACATGTTTTTCTACCCAATATCATTTAAAAACATAATGAATTTTAATAAGAACAATCTAGAAAACATACTAAGCTTTATATACCTGCTTTCCTATGACACCAGTGGGACCTCCAAGGGGCCTCAGTCTTCCATCCTCTGGCCATGACATTGTCAGAATTTTTGGTAAACATTAAGATCAACGTAGTAGACTTGAAATAATCACAGAAATAAAACGTCAGTACCAACACTAGGCAACAACCTCTCTGAGGGAAGACCGTCCACCCCACAGTGAAAGAGAAGACCAGGAGTTGGGTGGGCAACTCTAGTCACTAGAAGAGTTCATGAGATGACTTATTACTGGAGCGAATTCAGGTTTTATGGGGTCTATAGTTGAAATCAGTTTGGTTTTACTGAACTTTTTTTTAAAAAATAATACATCCAACTGCAAAATCAGTTTGGAAAGTGATCATCACAGTGATGACTCATAGCAAACCTCAAATATTCAGAAAACCTTGACAGACATCATAAATATTTAAAAATCCAGACAATAACTCTTATTTTTACTAATCCACCTTAATAAGAGGCTTTTTTCTACTATATTTTTAGCTAGATAGTCTTTGATTGCCTCTTCATATCACAATGATCTTGTATTATAATTTCAATGAAGAGAATAAAGAAGCAAAATCAGTCTTTCTTTTTCTATGATTGACTGATTTTCTAAATAACAGATTTAGAATAGTTTTTCTTTCTGCTTCAAAACAATTCAACGTTGGCATCGGCATCATAATATAAATTTTGAGACTTGTTGTCAAGTTCTTTTTTACTTGAAAAGAAAAGTAAGATTTAAATGTATTTCTGTAGTCTAGTTTCTGGCTCCATGCAGTTTAAACTAACTCTCTCTCTCTCTCTATATATATATATGTGTGTGTGTCTGTGCGTGTGTGTGTGTGTGTGGATTCATACTGATATCTAAATCTGATTTTGGTGAGTTTGAAAGGAAGTAAGAAGAATATTCCTGCAAACTGTTTCATTTTATTGGGATGGGGGAAAAATGAGAATTACCAACGTCATTCTATAAGAAAGTTCCTGAAAACCACACACAAAAAATACATTTTACTAAAGTCATTTTTCCATTAGCTGAATTCTAAAATGCCTGGAGCTACCTCAAGGCATGAGACGGTAAATGACAGCAGTCAGAAGTTAAGGAACACCAGTATGAGCTGACAGTATTTGTTTTTCTTTTTATGACAGTCACCAAAATATGTGCCTATGAAAGTACATAGATGTCGTCTTTCCTGAGTCCACTATGTGCAAGGGCAGGGTGATGCGAGAGAAGCTTGCTTCTGATAGTCCCAGCTGCATTGCGGTTGGACAGCATCAGCAGCAGTGCTGTTGCACAGTGATGACCTCAGTAGGCTAAGGCAGGCCAAGATGGACAGATGCAGCAGTAAGAACTTTGATAACTGAGGCAGAACTGGACAGAGGACTGGCCCTACCGGCTAACCCACAGCTCATGCTGGGCTTGTCTGTATCATACGACAGCCCTACCCATGCCAAAGTGAAAAATCCCTTTCTGTGCACAAACCTAGGCTCTGTTCCTGTGCACCACCCAGCCCACTTTTCATGCATCACAAAGCATCCCTTTCCCATGCAGAGGAGACCACAGGTCCTGCAATTTTATAAGTGTAGAACCATTTCCAACTGGGAATACCCAAAGTGACTGCAAAATGTGCCTGCTCCCACAGCGCCCCATGACGTTATAATAAAATTACCACTCCCATAATGCACCTAATATCACGACACTTTCAATCTTTAAAAAAAAAAGGGTGTGTGGGGCAGATGGAAATGGAAAGTATGCAATTCTTACTGTAAACTCTGCCCTTTTTATAAATATTCTATTGTGCTTCACCCCAGACATCATTCTTTTTTTGCCTTGAAATGATAGAAAGGGAAGCCCTAACCTTCTGGAGGAGACATTTTCTTTGTTGAGGGAATTTGTTGTTGCGGGTTAGTACTTAATTGAAGAATTTTTTTTTGCTTGTTTGCCATCTTTTGCTGTTAGTTCATGTCTCTTTCTCTCTCTCTCTGCTCTTTCCTCTATTTCTCATGACCTTATTTCATGAGTGTTCACTTTCACTTTGTTCTAAATAAATTCAACCTTGTCACACACCTTTAGAACTCTGCTTTTGAATTATTTCAAGTGTGGAGAGAAAAACCTAGAATCAGCAGGCTGGGAATCCTGCTGCCCACAACATATGGAAACCACTTTTGCAAGTGAAGGGGTCCTGAAACAAGTAATTTTTCTTGTATTATTATTTCACAAGAACTATTTTCTGTATGTTACGGATAGCAGAGAAGAGGGCTCAACACCCTGCGATATTTGATTGAAAATACTCATTGTGAGTTTCCAGTGATGTAATTACAAAAATCTCCACTCATGCAATTAATGTCCATTTAAACTCTTAGCTCAGTAAATAAACACACTTGCACAATCATCCAAAGATATAATGAGAATGCTGTTGCACTTTAGAAGCATATAAATCAGTCACTGAAACACTGATTTGTAAGAGAGGAGACCCAGGGGCCTCAGCTCATTTCCATGCATACTAAAATTTATTAAAGAATCTAATGCCTGTGATTGTATATTAAGAGCATCTTGTTCAGAAATAAGCTTCATAAAAGTTGGGGTAGACAAATTCCTCTAACAGTTATATTTCAAATACTGAACAATTCCAACCTAGTGAAGGTTTAATTGTTATGTCTGTATAATGCTGGTGAACATGCAGGTCTCAAGCGAGATTTCCATCCATGCGGTCATCAGAGACCTTAGATAACTGTGGGTCTACCGCACATTTACCTTGCAATTTTCAAGATCACTGCATAAACGTGTCAGCACTGTCATACATAATATCACAGACCGGGTGGCGTGAACAGAAGACATTTACTTGTCAGAGGCTGGAAATTCAAGGTCAGTGTGTGGGAAGGTTTGGCTTTTCCTGAAGTCTCTCTTCCCACCTTGTA
This sequence comes from Ochotona princeps, assembly GCF_030435755.1. Taxonomy (NCBI): domain Eukaryota; kingdom Metazoa; phylum Chordata; class Mammalia; order Lagomorpha; family Ochotonidae; genus Ochotona; species Ochotona princeps. The sequence continues at coordinate 9,450,103 of NC_080861.1, forward strand.
GGTGGCTGCCTCTGTGCCTTGTCCTCACATGCCCGTCCCTCTGTGCACACAGCCTTTTGGTGCCTTCTTTTGTATGTCATGATCTCCTTTGAGGACATGAGTCACACTGAACTAGGGCTCACCCAAACAACCTCATTTTAACCCCATTACCTCTTTAGAGACTATTTTCAAATACATATTCTTTTTTTTTTAAGATTTATTTTCTTTTTATTGCAAAGGAATGCAGACACCCTTCATGGACAACCGGCATCACTTGCATAGGATACAATCAAACCTGTAGGCTCCTTGGTGAAGCGCAGAGCAGGGACTCAACATGCTTGACTTCATTTAACTCTGTCTCTTATCTCCTACTAGAAAACTCTTGATCCTGTCCTCTAGCTGTGTTTTCTCTAATAACCTTCTTCGCTGACTTAGAAACACTGCAGTTTCCTGTTGCTACAGTGGTCTTTCTTGCTTCACTTTAATTTTGTACTTAAGAATCTAATGGTTAAGTTTCTCAGGTAGTCAAATGATTGTCCAAGGCCTCCTCTATCCAACCTCTTACAGAGTAACTCAATAAGAAGTGGGGACTGGTGTGTGTGTGTGTGTGTGTGTGTGTGTGTGTGTGTGTGTATTGAAAGAGTGGTGCGGCAAAATCAAATCTAAGGATCCAAATATGGGCCCAGAGCAGTAGCCTAGTGGCTAAAATCTTCATCTTGCATGAACCAAGATCCCAAATGTGTGCCAGTTCTAATCCCAGCAGCTCCACTTCCCATTCAGCTCCCTGCTTGCATCCTGGGAAAGCAATAGAGGATGGCCCAAAGTCTTGGGACCCTGCCCATCGAGGCAGATCCGGATGAAGCTCCTGGCTCTTGGCTTCAGATCGGCTCAACATCGGCCATTGCAACCACTTGGGGAGTGAATCCATGGGTGGAAGATCCCCCTCTTTGTTTCTCCTTCTCTCTGTATAGCTGACTTTCCAGGAAAGTAAACAAATCTTTTTAAAAAATCCCATTATGAAGTATAGGAGGGGAAAAGACATAGCACGTTAATCTAAACAGAGCTTTAGAAGTTTCAGCTGTTATATTTACCTAGAATAGGAACTGCTGACTTTCCGAAAGGCTAATCAGAGTTAATGAACAGAAAAATGAAGGAATAGAATGAATGCATGGAAAACAGGAAAAGAAAAATTATAATCAGGCATCAAATGTGTTCTATTTGAATCAGCTGAAATCTACTCAGATTAAAAAAAAACAAAGCTACCTTAAGATTACTTCCCCCTGAAGATTAGTAAAATGATTAAAACGAACAATTTCAAAAAGAAAAGACAATCTAACAGCAATAATATTATGTAAATGAAGCAATGGAAATAAAGGTCAATTGGAGGGAAGAAAGCACAGAGTATCAGGTGATCTGGGAGTTGGAGCGGCCACGATGTATGCTATTGGCTTGCAAAGGAATCTGGGTAACAGAAATGGGCCAAGGAATGGCTTAATTCTTGTTTACTGCTGGGAATATATAGACATCTGATTCACTAATAGCGCTAAATTGGTTGCTTCTCCATTGATGCTAAAGATACCCTTCAGTACCTTCCATCAGAAAATCAATTTCCTGGCAGGAGAGTTTTTGAAGGAGGCTAGGGGACCTTCTAGTGTCATGCTAAGTAGTTAGTCACAGCAAAACACATTCTCATCCCTCAAATGACCTCTAAAAATCAAGAAACATTTAGATTGCAAACCACAAACACTTCAGCAGTCTTTAGGTCTAACTGGTGTTAACACAAAACAAAACAATAAAAAAATCTAATTATATTGCTCATTTCTTATTACTTGTTTTACGTCGTATGTAGATTGTTAAAATGTCTCTAACCATCTCAGTATGCTGGTTCAAAGGCTAAATCCTTATCTTGCATCCACTGGATCCCATACAGGTGCTAGTTCATATCCCAGCTGCTCTACTTCCCATCCAGCTCCCTGCTTGTGGCTTGGGAAAGCAGTAAAGGATGGTCCAAAGCATTGGGACCCTGCACCCATGTGGAAGACCTGGAAGAGCTCCTGCCTTCTGGCTTTGGATCGATTCAGCTCCAGCTGTTGTGGCTACTTGGCGGTGAACCAGCAGACAGAATTGTCTTTCTCTCCTTCTCTCTGTAAACATTATCTACCTTTCCAATAAAAACATCTAGATCTTTTATAAAAGTCTCTAACACTGAAACAACCTGGGAAACAGTAGACATTAATAAAAATTACAATGTCTAAATGCTTAGAGAAAGTGCTTATGCTTTTGATCGGTAAGATATAAAGATAACTAACATAGGTCACTTTGAATCCAGGGCCTCAATGTGTGATAGAAAAAACAGTGCAGATTATCACACATTTACAATAGAGTTCTTTACAGTAACAGCTCTCCAAGTCATTATATCCCTTTCCCTGATTATTTTTTTAAAGGTTTCAAAAAGTCATAAAGTATCTGTCTAAACCACAAGTACACATTGATTTTTGCCACTTCTGTATGTTTTAAAATACAAACCTGACATTTTTCTTGTAAAAGCCAAAATTTCAGCAGTCTCCTCTATGTCCTTGGAACCTGTGCTCTCAATAACAATTTCCGTGTTTACAATTCTCAGTGTGGTAAGGCATAAGAGAATTCTGGCTTCTCTAGCTATGAAGGATACCGAATTGTCATTCTGAAGTCCAAATTTAATGAAATTAATGGTAATGTAGCTCACCTCTCTCTTGCTCAGAACAATAACTTATAATGGTGGCAAAAACTTTCCTGACTGAGGGGTGTAAGATGAGGGCTTAGTGCAGAGTACTGGATTCGATTCCAGAGAGCTGCGTGCACACCCTACCTTAGCTGCTGTCTATGAAACTTTGTGGTCAGCCAGGATAGCAGAGTGTGCATCTCACAATGTGAATCAGATACATGCTAATGATTCTTAACAGTGCAGGCTGATCTGTGGTTCAGATTCACCCCAGTGTCTTACACATATTAGTTCCTTTCATCCCCAGAGAAAGAGGCTTTTGTAATCTTTGCTCTACAGATGTAGAAATCCAAGACACAGTAAAAATTTTTGCACAAGATTCAAACAGCAGGAGATTGCAAAGCATATTGAACCCGAGATCCAATGCTCTTGGCTACCTCGTTAATACTGCTAAGGTCCTTGATAGCACTGCTGGCCTCTGATTTATGCAAACCTCTTCTACAGTGCAGTCAGCTACAGTGCCCTGGAAAACATATTTGAGAGCCTCCATGGTGGTAGGGACAGAACTGTGCCAAGAACTAAGGTAAGTCTTCCTTCCCTCCCAAATCCTGATGAAGTGTGTGTAGCATCAGGTGCTTGTCAAAGCAGTTACGTAGTTTGGGACATCCACATCTAGTTTCAGAATGTCTAGATTCAAGTCTCTTCTCTACTCTTCATTCCTGCTAATTATCAAACTAATAATATGCACCCTGGTAGGCAACTGGTAGTGGTAGGGTTTGAGGAGGGGAGAGGAGGCTCAAGTGGCTGGATCCCTGCCACCCATATGAAAGGAAAGAGTTGAGTTAGTCGGGCCTAGCCTAGCGGCTAAAGTCCTCGCCTTGAAAGCCCCGGGATCCCATATGGACGCCGGTTCTAATCCCGGCAGCTCCACTTCCCATCCAGCTCCCTGCTTGTGGCCTGGGAGGGCAGTCGAGGACGGCCCAAAGCTTTGGGACCCCGCACCCGTGTGGGAGACCCGGAAGAGGTTCCAGGTTCCTGGCATCGGATCGGCGCAGCACTGGCCCATTGCGGCTCACTTGGGGAGTGAAACATCGGGTGGAAGATCTTCCTCTCTATCTCCTCTCTGTATATCTGGCTTTCCAATAACAATAAAATGTTTAAAAAAAAAAGACTTGAGTTAGTGGTGGCATTTAGTGAAGCAGTGGGTGGAAAAAAAACCAAAACCAAACAAACAAACAAACAAACAAAACCTCTCCTTGACTCTCATTCTTAGTACAGATCTCTTTCACTTACCTGCAAGTCACAATTGCAAAGAGAAGAGACAGAACAGTTTTCTGTCTGCTATCCCTCTTCCCAGATGGCTGCAATGGGCCAGGACAAAGCCTGAAATTCCACCTCAGCTCCACATGTAGATGTCAGGAAGGCGCACACTCCGGCCATCTGCGGCTCGATTTCCAGGCTCATTAGCCAAGTAAATGATTCAAAGAGGAGCAGCCAAAACTCAGACAGGTGTTCCTATGGACTTGGGAGCCACAGGTGGAAGTTTATCCCAGGGTGCCGCAAGGTCAGCCACTCTCTGAATTTCTGTCTCCATTTCCCCGCCTTTCAAACAAACATAATTAATTAACTTAAAATTGAAGCTGTATGCATCCAAGCCATTTCATGTAAGTTTATATATTCTTAAGGTACTTTCTACTTCTCTAATGCTGAGCTATGAATTGTCCCATCACGTTGAATTGAAGAGGATATTCACAAGATGATTATTTCTTCCTTTCAGGTGACGTGTGAACAGTCTCCCTTCTTTCCAGAATAAAAAGGTATGCGTACACTCCTAATTCCTAAATATTACTTTATATAGCAAAACTTAAATGTTACGTTTAGCTGAAGTATCTTTGTGACATTATTGTGTTTAAAAAAATTCCAAGATGAAATAGTGTCCTGAGTTATCTCAGTGGGTATAAATGTCATCCAATGGGTATTCACAAGATGGAGGCAGTGGGAGATTTCACACATGGATACACAGAGAAGGCCAGGTGAAACACTGGAGTGATATGGCTGAAAGGCAAGGAGCTGCGACGGATGACTAGGTGCTAACAGAAGTTAGGAAACGGCAAGCAAGAAATCTTTTCTCAAGCACTCGGATGGAAGCCACTCTGCTGAGAGTGAGCTTCAGGTTTCCAGCTTTCAGAACTATAACAACAGAAGTTCCTGACTATCAAGCAAAGTATTTGAATTTCAGCCCACTTTTTTCCCTCAGTCTAATGCCCTTCGATTTTTTGATTTTGTTTTTGAGTTACAGTATCTTGAGTCATACACCTCACAGATGCATGGATGGCTGTAACAGAATCCTTACCAGGGCTCTTCACTTCCAAAGTGACTCAGAAAGAAGCAATTTTCCACAAAGGGTTCAAGAAGCAGAATTACCAAAGGACTCTGAGACCAAAACTGGAAGTCTGTGTAGGCAGACTGCTAATGGTGTGTTATTAGCATGCAAATCCACTGTAAGTGAACTCATCATGAATCACGCATGGTAGGTAAGAATATGTGTTTGTACTCTGTGCATTTGTGAACACATACACATCCTTGTTCTCCAAAGCAGTAAATATCTTGCTTGGATTAACCATCAAGCTATTGGAAGTAATTCTTTTCTTACTGAAAACTGTGCTACATCCCATGCTGTTAACAGGGTAGCAAAAGCACAACTTCTAAAGCTGGACTCCTCGTGCAAATATTGGGTGGCTTTTTCCTCTGATAATTATGCATTTGCTGTCTAAGATTAATCAGAGGAGTTAATGATGCAAAAAATTACATTTATAATCCAGTCTGAATACAGCTGTACTGCAAGCTAAGTTCTGAGTCCTATTAAAGAAAATGGAATTAATGGGCTGTCACTGGCAATCTTTATATCTATCAGTTACTAATTAACATTCTTCTGTAAAGAATAGTTTGTGGTGGGGAAAAAAATAAAGCACACGTTAGTAGCAGCTAATAGCAAAATGTAAGTAAACTCGTGAAAAGCAGACCACAACAGTGGTTACCATGCATGATAGAGCAAAGTGTTGACAATCTGAAAGCAAGAAACTGCCATTTGGCCATGTCATCTGTTACAGAGAAATCTATGAATGAGCGTGCTGTCTGTTTTTGTGCATTTGTGCATGTGTGTGTGTGTGTGTGTGTGTGTGTAATGTGTGCTGTGCAGCTGCAGATCATCACCACTCAAGGGGACCCTTCTGATAGAAATGTGGTTTTCAGCTAATAATACAAGAACAGAAGCATATGAGCTGTAAAAATAGGAATTAAATTAGCTACAAGGAAAAATGAATGTAATGTGTTATCTTCTGAGATACTCAGGCCCATTTACTGCTCTCATCACAAAAGCTCAGCTTTATTGCTAATTTTATGTCTTCTGTTCTTGTGTTAATTTCAAGTGTTCTTTCCAATCCTTTACCACCGTGTATGTATGAGCACACGCGCATGTGTATGTGTGTGTGTGTGTATGTATGTGTGTGTGTGTGTATGTCCTCTGGAACTCAATAACAAAACAAACATATTCTTGTTTATTTTAACTTCTTTTGTATTTTGTTTTGCTTTTATTTCCTTGGCCAGGAACACGTGTTTTTTGGCTTTACCATTCAGAAGAGATGTGACTTACTAATAACAAGTTCATTTTCTTTTATAGGAGGCACAGCGAGTTTCCATTAATTTTTTTAAAAAATTACTCACAAATGGAGAATCTGATGTCATAAAATCTTCCTTTCATTTTACCTTGAATGGAACGTGAATCCTTTTAACAGAAAACAACATAATCGAAGAGACAGGCATTGAAAAACAATGCTACAAAGACATTAAGTCAAGAATAATTACTGTCAAAATTTCAGTACCTTAATCGAAACAGTTCCCACTTAATCAGAAAAGATCATTTGCAAATTTTCTAGGCGTTAGGACTTGGACATTTCAGCCCAGTGAACCTCACAGAGCAGAAGAGAAGTTCCTGCCTGAGAAGTCAGGGTGGAATAACGGCTAAATTTTGAAGGAAAAGATCAGAGTTGAAATTGTATCTTAGCCATTTTAGCAAAAAAGGAATCCTGACACTCAGATTCTCATTGGTTCAAAGAAGGCAAAAGAACACGACCTGCATTCCTGATAAGATGTTCAATCCTTCATGTGAGAGTACAGATCGAAAGGTGTTGTCATACATGTAAATTCATTCTCTGGTTTCAATCTAGTCCATCTGTGTAACTCAAGGATATGTGTTTTTGATTTCCATTGGACATGAGTATGATTCAACCTTGCGATCCAAAATAACCAGTATAGATTGCTCATCCTCACTTTATTTGATCATGGCTATAACGTTTCTATACCCTGGCTCATTTTAACTAAGATTCATGTCAGCAAACTAATTCAACTATTCTTTCAAAATGATTTATGCGGATGCTCGAAGCAAAATGTAATGGTAAAGGGAAATGAGAATTTAAATAGGCTGACCCCAAATGACAAAGAAAATGTAGATTAGCCTTTCTTTCCCAGCTTGTCACTGAAACAAACTGATGATAAAATAATTATCTCATTGAGAATAACAGTGATTTTGCATAGTCACAGGCAGTGCAGAGCTTGTTTGGGGAACAGAGCTCAGACTTTCAGCATTCTAGTCACCTAAGAATTCTGCTCTTGCGTGGTTGTGTGATTCTGTTGCTCCATTCTCCACCTGTACAGAATGACAGCACAGCACCTGCCTCAGAGGGATGTTCTAGAAACCCAAAGACATACCATACACCATGCACTTAATACAAAAACAATGAATACATGCATACAAGTGATCTTCAAAAGATTAATAAAAAATGTATTTATGAAAAAGATCTTGGGCCCGGCGGCGTGGCCTAACGGCTAAAGTCTTTGCCTTGAACGCCCCGGGATCCCATATGGGCGCCGGTTCTGATCCCATCCAGCTCCCTGCTTGTGGCCTGGGAAAGCAGTCGAGGACAGCCCAAAGCTTTGGGACCCTGCAACCGCATGGGGGACCCTGCACCCGCATGGGAGACCCGGAAGAAGTTCCTGGTTCCCGGCATCAGATCGGCATAGCACCGGCCTGTTGCGGTCACTTGGGGAGTGAATCATCGGACGGAAGATCTTCCCCTCTGTCTCTCCTCCTCTCTGTATATCTGACTTTGTAATAAAAAATAATAAATGAATCTTTAAAAAAAAAAAAGAAAGAAAAAGATCTATACATGGATTTCAAAATGCTTTGACTCACATAACTTATCTTCCATTTCCCAATTTTTATGAACTATTTGAAGTACTATTGTCTATCGCATCTAGAACCTTGGCTATGTTTAATAAACACAAGCTAATATTATCAATGATCATAAAATGATGTCTTGTATTAAAAACACTTGAATCACACATCAATTTAATCTCAAAGAAAGGGATTCATGATTTAACATCTAATACCTATAATACCAATATACTATGGTTTCAAGTACTACAGTAATTTTGTTTTGTTTCTTTTTTTAGCAGATAGCCATACAATATTAATTTTAAGTCATGACTACCTGAGCTGAAGTTGATGTTTTGATTCACTCTCCAAGTGGTCACAATGGCCAGAGTTGCACCAATCTGAAGCCAGGAGCCAGGAGCTCCCTCTGGGTCTCCCACACGGGTGCAGGGTCCCAAGGTTTTGGCCCTTCCTCGACGGCTTTCCCAGACCACAAGCAGGGAGCTGGTTGTGAAGTGGGGCTGCCAGGATTAGAACCAGCACCCATGTGGGATCCTGGAGCATGTAAAGCAAGAATGTTAGCTGCTAGGCTACCACATCGGGCCCCGAAGCTTCTCTTTCTTGCATACATAAAATGCAATGACTCGTTGACAATTTTACATAATTATGTTGATGGTTTTTGTGTGAAAAACAGAATATAATAAAATAATAGGAGTATACTGAGAAAAAAGGAAAGAGCTGGTTTCAAGGTGACCTTAGCTTTCAGTTTGCTTTGAATGGATTTACCTATATATATTGAGGAAAGGTGGAACCAAACACAATGAAGAAATGTTAAAATTGTTCAGTTCAGCTTCTTATTTACATATATCATACAACAACTTAACATTAATTAAGTTAAGGAAACAACATAGCTACCCCATGCATAGAAATGTTGATTGTGAGTATAACACAGGTTTAGAAATTAGAGTTGGGTTTGCCTTTACAGTGGCCCTGTTTGACCCAAATTTCAGAACAAAACATGGCCTTCCCCCGCAGCGAACATTATCCTAACATATTTCTGCTTTTCTGGTTGTCTACAAAATGACTCAAACACTAAATATCACTATTAAATGTAGTGGGATTTTTAAATTATTATTTTTAAAAAATACAACAATAAAAAAGTGGCAATCTGCTGCCAGATGATCCATATAGAACATATGTTTCCTGAACTGGAAAAAGATTTATTCTGTATTAAAATAATAGAAATCTGGAAAATGATACTAGTCTGGGGCCTTCTGACTAGTACTGACAAGAATTGTATTGGGGGGAATCCAAACAGCTGGGAAACTGCTGGTTTTTCAACTTGACAGAGAAACCTTGAATCCCTACACAAAATTCAAACCGGAAACCTTCACTGCCCAACTCTCACCCACCAATAGTAAAAGACTCAACTCAAGCATCATGCAAGATGGGTTCTGCATGTTGCAGGAACCAAAGGCCACCTGCATCCTGAATGCTGGAGTAGGAAGAAAGAACATCTTATTTCAATTGAAAACACGTTGCACCTGCCAAACTCTTTCCTAATTCTGAGTTGAAGCCAAATTTGAATCTGCTAAAGAGTATAGATAAAAATTTCCTTTTCCTTTTAAGTATCCTGCCAACCTATCTTAAAGAGTCCTGGCAAACTGCAGACTACAAAAAGAAGAATAATGATGCCATAAAAAACAAAGTTAGTAAACAACCATTTATGCATGAATCGTCTCATAATATATTTTCTGCCTCTTGCTCAAGTATTTTCTTTTACTCATTTTTAAAGGTGAATGCACTGACCATCTACAGTAAGCCTGTTTAGAGAGGGTTATGTTTTACACAGAACTAAATAACTACAAATATAATCTTTTCTCCTTCAGAGTTATGTCTTTTGGTGTTACAATATCTTTTCTTAAAGAAAATTATATCAACGTGTCAGGCATTCATTTTAATGTCCTTGAAAAAACTACTGACAAGCTCATGCTAGTGTGAGAGTGTGTGTATGTGTGGGGCTATGCATGTATGCTTCCATTTGTCTGTTACAGCTGGCTCATGAAGGCCAAGTGTGCGGTTCACTGTGCTGTGTGAGAACTAGTATGAGATTTGCGTTCAGTCTCTACACTTTAAGCCCTCCCACACGTTCCCATTTGCAGTGGGTTTTGACTTTTATAAAACAGCCTTTTGCAGAGTGTATAATTTCTGTTGAGAGAAGCTAGAATTCTATAACACTCAAAAAAAGGTATTGTTGGGCTTGGTAATGCATTGGTTAAGGCACAACTATAATTCTACATACAATACTGGAGATCCCAGGTTCAAGTCCTACCTCCCCTTGTGATTTCAGCTTTTTGCTAATGTGCACCCTGTGAGCAAGTGGTGCTGGCTCTACCACTTGCACCCCGGCCACTCAAGTATGGGATCTGGATGGAGTTCCTGGCTCACAGCTTTGGCCTGTCCCAGCTGTAGCACTTGTGGGCATTTAAGGAGTGAAATCAGTGAATGGGAGACCTTTCTTTGTCTTTCTGGTTTCAATAATAATAGTAATTAATAATAACAATAACAATAATAATAATAATAAAAACCAAATCTTTTAGATGACTGATGTTGCTAAAATTAGATCTATTAATCATTATTGGTCTAAACCCCTCCTGCTATTGAAATTCTATGTTTATTTTTTATTGGGACGTCTAAGCCAGGTAAATGCAATTTTTCACAAACAACAGAATAGAAGCAGAAGACAATCCAAATGGAGAGAAAGTTTATAGACACCTGCCCAAGGCAATGCATAGTTCTAAGAGGAAGACATAGTTTTGCCTCGATATGCCACTCCAAACATGGTGGGTAGCTAGAGCAAGCATGGCATGCAGGTTATCTATTACCCTGGAACTGTGGGAAATCTTGTATTAAAATAGCATTTTCCAAGTCAATTAGGAGGGAAAGACCGCTAATCATCATACTGCCTTTGAATCAAACAGCAAGACAGGCAGAGTTCGAGTTTGAGATTGTTTTGAATTTTGTTGTTCAAGCAACAGAGCAGACAAAAGACTTCAAGTACTTTCCTTTAAAACATATTAATAATCCTTTTAGCTATGGTTTGAATGACAAAACAGAAACATTAGAAAGATAGAATTATTCCCATCAACTATTGCTGTTTTCATTCTGCCCTAACACCATGGACCAGAGCCTGTGTAATGACTGGTTACAGGTTTTTAGAAGCTTGAAGAACACATGGGTTAGCATGTGTTTCTAAAGGAAACTAGAAGCTGGAATAGAGTAAAAAGAAATTGTCAGCAGTTTTCACCCCAACACCACAGGCTTTAGGGTGACATTTCACTCTCAGGTGGGAGCCAGTTGAATTGCTCACAAGCAACAACTCTGCTGGGTGGCAATAGCTAAGGAAGGTTGGAGTGTTCAAAGGCAGGAACAAAAGGAAGAAACATCCCTGAGCCTGACCGTAATGTTGGGTCACTAGAGGCAAGCCATTTCTATTTCCTTAAGAGTACTCTTAGGAGAGATCTGAGGTAGTTTATAGGGACAAACTAGATAAAAGAAAATAATCAATAAAGTAAGAAAACAGATGTTGAGCTTAGCAATTAAATGGCCAATATTCCACATCATAGGAAGCTGGATTCACACCCACCTCTGTTCCTAATACCAGCTTTGCACTAATGCCGCTTCCAGCTGTGGGGGCTCAAGAAGTTGGGTCCGTGCCATCCATATGGGAGACTTGGGTTGAGTGTCTGGGCTACTGGCATTGGTCCAGCCCAGTTCTGGCAGGCATCTGCACTGTAAATCTTTCTCAAATAAACTCATTTATTTTAAACAAGTAGCCCTTTACTTTCTGCAAGTCTCAATTAATTCCCTTCTAAAAAATGTGGATAAGTTAGTGGTTTCTAAGTTCCATTTTGTGGCTTAGTGCTGACTACCAACTTTGGAACTTTCTGGGATTTTACATGGACCACAGATATCCAGAAAGCTGTAGCACTCTAACTCAGTGATCTGAGGAGGAACCACAAAATCTGAATTGTTATAAGTACCAATATATAAATAAAAGTGAGAATAAAAATACTAATAGTAATTACAACAAAAATATTTAAATTTCTCCAGCACTTGTGTTCCTGAGATGTCAACTAAATAACTTGCATGTTGCCTTCAATAAAACCTGTGTGGTTCTTTCAAATCCTTAATTTCATCCATGTATCTTTCCATTCACATTTGCCAAGTAAATATTTATTCAAGGACATTTATTGTTTTTCTGTTTCTGCGGACCGCTCAGGGCTTCTGGTTGTCTTTCCGATGACGTTGGTTTCTGCACGGTAGTGTTTGGACTTCTTCCATCCCCTGCGGAAGCTCCGGTTGGGGGTGGGTGACCTCAGAGTACTCGGCCTCCGAGGGCATCCAATTCCCTGTGGCCTCCTTGGCAGTTGGGATGTAGTCCTTGTTGCTCGTATTAATAGTTTGTGGTGAAGGTCTGGGCGTCTTCGTGGTTGGGATCCAAGCTTCCTCCTTACCACCTGCTCCACTCTGGAGTGCCCCCCTGCTCCACACACATGACCTCCTGTTAAGAGGTTGTCAGGATCACACCCGATTCCCCCCTCATGCATTGGTATAGTAGTTTTATTGTTGTTTAGTGCCGCTTTGAGTCTGTTGTCTATGAATTACCAGATTTGATCTTGATAGGCTATATTGTTCTTTTTTCTTGCTCTTTTTATGGTCCTGAAAGATTTCCCTGCACTCCCCCCACCCCCATTACAGGTTAACATAGCGTATTGAGGGTATAGTAGGTTTTACAGTTTTTCGATGTAGATCTTAAATATTCTGACATTAACTGTTGGTTTATAGATTATATCGCATTATCTTATTGCATTGGATACAGGTTGTTAGAGATTGCACTAATATTACAATATATAGGTACTATCTTCCGAGTTGTCATCTTTTCATCTCAGATTAATGCAAACATGTGGTATTTAACCTTTTGGGATTGGTTCATTTCTCTTAGCATGATGGATTCCAGTTGGGCCCATTTGACCACAAAGAACTGCATTTCGTTTTTTTTAATAGCTGAGTAGTATTCCATAGAGTAGATGAACCATAGCTTTCTTATCCAGTCTTCTATTGATGGGCATTTTGGCTGCTTCCAGGTTTTTGCGATTGTAGATTGTGCTGCTATGAACATAGGCGTGCATGTTGGTTTCTTGTGTAGGATCAGAGAGGAAAGCTTTCTCTGGTCTGAGCCTGGCTCCACCTCTGGACCCTGACCCTCCCTCGCAATGACCATCGGGATCGCTTCGAAAACCCCTCACAGCAAACAAACAATCATACAAACTAAAAAAAAAAAAAAAAAAACCCTAAAATAAATAGAAAAACAACAGAAAGTAGAGCTTGAAATCTGACAGGAAAGAGCTGGCGTGGATTGGCTCATGCCTCGCTGGGTGGGACACAAAGATTAGTTACTCCTCACCATGGTGTTGAGGATTTTCCTGCACACCCCCCCCCCCAAAAAAAAATATTTACTCAAAAGAACCAATATTTTTTTTAAGAAAATTCCTATTCTGTACTGCACATTACAATGAACAGATTTTTCAGTTATGATTTGGTTACTTAAATGCTGAACTTCAGATTAATACCTTTTTATTTTTAAATCTATGGCCAGATGCCATCTTACAGTCATACAATCATCTTTCCTTGTTGCGTCCAACTCACTTGCTGTATAAGCAGAGAACATCAGAAGGGTGATATTCCTCAGGTCTGGCCTCCTTCCACCTCACGATGATGGTTAGGCTACATGCACTGGTTCTCCACACAAAACACCCTCTGATAATCTACTTCTGATTTCCTTCTATTTTTCTCCATTTCTCTTTGTGTCTATTGTCAGGTAAGAAAGTTCATTTTTAAGATGGAAGAAAAGTGAAAATACCTGTATGAGCAGATTCCATTTCCTTTTGTTTGAGAATGAAAGGAATAAACACACAAAAAATGAACCTCTACCCATGTAATGGGAACCCCAGCAATGACTACTGTATCAGGTACATACAAATCCTGTCTGCCCATACAGTCTCTCTCTTGTTTTTGTTTGTTTGTTTGTTTTGTTTTGCTTTTTGTTTTTAAACCAACACAGTGTGTTTCTGACTTGTTTCTAGGAGACATAACCTCAGAGTCCACCCAAAGATGGGGGGACTCTTGCATAGACTACTTTTCTGAATTCATGGTGCCTCCTTAGCATGCAACTGGCTCCTACTATTTGCCAGAGAGGGCTGGGTGTGCAAGAGGCAGTACAGATCACAGGTTTATCATGCTCTTGAATGTCTAGGCGTCCATTAAACAGAACGATGCAGAAATGAAGCACATTGTGCTGGCTCACCCTAGGAATGTGCTGATGAAATTGTGTTCTGACATCATTTCATTGATCTCAGTGAGATAAGGTAAGGAAATGCATCACAATATTAGCTGCAGGGATGTGATTAAATATTCATCATGTTGTGGTTTTCTCTCTGGGAGCACTCTTGGAGAAAGTGCTCCTCTGTAGCTTCTTCCTCATTAGTGTCATCATATGAAGTAGGTTTTATTACTGTCAGAGCCATCTGATACAGAGGAAATGGGAGATTATAAAATTTAAGAATTTTTCTCATAATCATGAAGCTAGCAAATGGTGGAGCATTCAAAAGCAGGATTATCCAAATCCACAACCTTTATTTTTAAAATTGTAATCGCACTTGGGAAACACCATCTGTACTTCGGTTCCACTAATATGCTACCTAAACTTAAGCAAGTCACCTCATTTTTTGAGTTACGCTTTGCTTATTTGGAAAACAGGGACATGGGGCTAACAAAAAGCCCCCCAACGAAATTAAAGTTTGGATATTATGACGAACTTTTGGCAATTATCATCATGATGAATCCAAAAGTCAAGCTCCTTTTCATTCTCACATCATCATCATTTCCATCACTACTGCTATTGAGCATACATTATATTTTGATCACCAAGTGAGAGATTTTTACCTCTCCAACCCACCAACAATTTAGGTACTACTATTTTCTTTAAAAATGGAGGAAGACAGAATTAGAAGCATGGAATAATTGCACAAATCTACATCATTGAAATAGGTTGAAGATAAGGTAAAAATTCAATAGTCATAAGTAGATACCAGGGAACAAGTTTCCTGACTCATAAAAAGAGACTCTTCCTAAAAGTCATTCATATTTAATGTTGTGCCAGTGATGTAGAACCTTTCCATGTGTCAGTGTGTGTTTGGGGTTGCAGGGCAGCTGACGTGTGTCAGTGTCATACTGTATCACAGGTGCAAACTCTAGAAGTCCCTGGAAGATCTGTCAGCAACTCCCTTTCTATGAACTGAGTGTAAAACATCACATTCCTGTGTTCAGAGAGCATATCTCTAACGGTGAATAGATAGATGCTAAGCAAACAAGTAAGTAAAATAATGACATTTTTCATAAGCATCATGTTAGAAAAGTTATGTGGAGAAGGGGGCAGGGCATACTTGTGCAGTTATGTAAATTGGAAAGCTGGAGCTAACGTGACTAATTTCATTCTGATTTTCTCAAGTTTTTTCACTGACTGATTTTGCACCATTATTTTAAACCCTTAGGAAACACATGAAATTTTAGTTATATCTCATGATGATTTTTGTTCATTCAAAGTAATTCTGCATGAAATGCATTAGGTTAATTTTCAAAAGACTGAAGTTAAGGATGAAAAAGGCAATATAATAGCATTTTTTCTCTGAGATTGGGCAATAATGTATGATATGAATTGGAACCACAGAGCATATTCTTTAATGAAGGAAACCAGAGAAAGGAGATATAACAAATCTATTTTCAGACCCGTTAACATGGACTGCTGCCTCCTAATTTGCAATGAAGCATACATCAGTTCCATTGGATTGGAAGAGACTACATTTGAGGAAGCAAGAAACCTTTGGTTTGCGTGAAAACTGGAATAAGCTACATTGCCAAATAATTTCAAGGTCAGAGAAATTAATTTTCATTTATCTCTGTAAAATATCAGATAAGCACATCTGAAGTATTTGCATTATAGCTATTTTATTTGATGAATTAATTTGTATGAAAGTTAATATTATCCCATTATTTCAATGTATTGGTTTAAATTAAGTCTATGCTAACAGAATATAGTTTATAAAACTTGACTGACATTAAAACACATACACAAAATCTAAAATTCAATATATTCAAGAGACTTGCAAATTTTTTTTTCTTTTTCTTTCCTTTTCTTTTTTCTTTCTTTCTTTTTTTTTTCCTGTAATAGTCCGGCATAAATGCTGAGAGAGGGAAGAAACAGAACTCATTCATTTGGTTCTTTATCCTATGAGAATGAAATTAAATCATTACAGGTGGAATAGTTCTCATTTCATCATACAATTCATGACTTTTCAATTACCTTGAATAGCAGCTAGCTACAGCACTTGAATTACACAAAGGCAAGTGAGTGTGAATGTTAAAATGATGGATCTTTACATGGGATTTGCATGCATATTGGAAAAACCAAACTGCTGCAAAAATACAAAATGGGAGTAAAAAGGTGGAATACTCAAAGCAAGTCAATAGTTTTCCCACACTATTTTGCCTGGATAAATCATGAGTAGACTCTGCATGCTACAGAATTATAAACACCTTTGGTCAAATTATTTTTTCTTTTTTTCAGGCCACTATGTATATTAGTTCTGAAGTGTACTTAGAAAACTTCACTTTGTATCTTAAGTTACTTAGATATAATCTGAAAATTATTAGGCTTTTGAAAGGTGGACATTTTAACATTATACTTTTCAATGGTTCCAGTAAACAGAAAAACAATAAATCAACTGTAAATTGCATCACTTCCAACTCCAACCTATCCATAATCCACGTGTTGCATTATTCGTAGCATATTGACAAAACATGAATCAATGATACTCCAACATTGCGTTAGTGTTTTAATCCATGGTACTGGTGGGCAAATGAGTGCAACATGGATCTTTTTAAATTCTATGATGAAAATAATCATAAAAACTAACATAAAAGAAATTCAAGCTGCTGATATATGAAATATCACCATATGCTATAAAACTGATTTTTACAAACATGTATCATATTTTTAGTATTAAACTTGAGAAGTATTTGTTAAAATTTAACTGTCATTTCTTTATGCAATAAAATAATGGCTATAAACCCAATTGAACAGAACATTAAGGTTAAAGAAACATCTTTCCAACCATATGGTACAGAATATTTCAAATAAATTGCACATAGGTTATATATTGTGATGTTTTCTTAAATATTCAAATATCCAATCGATAAAATTGCATGCACATAAATCACTATTCTTAAATCAGATATTTCACGTCAATATATTGTGTGGATTGAGACTTACCCTGTTTCAGATTGTACGAGGTTTACATTCAATTTGAACTTAAGGAGACATAGCAACTGTCACTTAGGAGGAATGTAATTTAAAATGTGAGTCAAGAAAATGAAATCATCATACATATCAGGGTGACTTGTATCATTAGCTTATAATTTTAATGGTAGGAAGCCATGGTTTAATGTTTCAGGTCTCACTTTGCCACCAAGAGGCACTTCCTTAAAGCCAAAGCTGAGTTTATGCAAACAGAACTGCATATATACACACATGATATAAATATAACACCATATAGAAAGTCTGGATATATTCACTTGTCAACACTGGAAATCTAACTTGGTCTTCCATTGTCCTGGAATGCTTGGTTTCAGTAGAGGATTAGGGAAAAGAAAGGTGCCTATTTATACATGCTATCCAAAGAGAAGTCAAATAGTTAGATGTACAAAGTAGAATGGTGGTTGCCAAGGACTGGAGGAAAAGGGAAATAGGTTCTTGTTGATGGATATAGTTTCAGCTTAGAAAGTTGGGAAAGATTTGGAGACAGGTGGAAGTGATGAATGAACAAGAACACGGATACATTTAATACCACTGAACCATGCACTTCAAAGTAGTTAAATAGTAAATGTAATGGTATATATGCTTATCATAATAAAAAAGAGAAACGGCAGAAAAATGTACTTGGTTTTTAAAAGCCAATGTTTTTGCATTCTAAGAGCTGGGCTTTAAGTTTAGGTGTAAAATCTACATCATAAGACAGGCCCGGTGGCGTGGCCTAGTGACTAAAGTCCCCGCCTTGAATGCACCAGGATCCCATATGGCCGCCGGTTCTAATCCCGGCAGCTCCACTTCCCATCCAGCTCCCTGCTTGTGGCCTGGGGAAACAGTCGAGGATGGTCCAAAGCCTTGGGACCCTGCACCCACATGGGAGACCTGGAAGAAGTTCCTGGCTCCTGGCTTGGGTCTGGCTCAGCACCAGCCATTGTGCTCACTTGGGCAGTGAATCATCGGATGGAAGATCTTCCTGTCTCTCCTGCTCTCTGCATATCTGACTTTGTGACAAAAATAAATATATTTTTAAAAAAGTACATCATAAGACAGATGTGGAAAAATGCATGTTCGATCATGCAAGAGCCATTTTGCTTTCTTCAAATGATGATACCAATACTTGGGGGAGCGGCAGGGAGGAAAGCAGAGAAGCAAATAGCACGGGTTGGCAAATAAAAGGAGTCAAACAAAGCAACAGGAAGACAGAATCACCCTTTCCGTTTTTCAAAAATAGAACATAGGTAACCTGACCCAGTTGTATTCTCCATCTTCAACCTCCACCCCCATCCAGAAAGGGCCAGTGAAATGGCAGGAGCCCAGAGACTCTTGTGTTTATATATTTCCAGGGCCAGAGCTATGATACATTTGCACACAGCATAGGGGAGACCTGAGCAAATGAGTCTGGGTCAATCCCACAGAATTCCAGAATGATCTAGTGTCATGATGTTCCTAAAAATGAATTTTCACGCACCTCAGAGTGGCACTGACACCCTTGCTTCCTTGGAGGGCCCTTTTTACTTTGTAAGATTCAGACTGCCCTAGGAGAATTGACTGAATATGTTTCAAAACTTGAAATCATGCATAGAAATGGCATAGGGGTAGACAACCTTCAGAGATCTGTACAACACAGTAGCCAATTAGACATTTGTGCCTATTTAAGAAAATGAAATGAAATCAATCTCAGTTATATAATATATAATCAGTTATATAATATATATATAATATATAATATATATAATATATAATATATAATATATATAATATATAATATATAATATATAATCTCAGTTATATAAACACCTTATTCAAGGTGTTTAGCCAGCTGTATGTGGCTACTGAATGAAACACTGAAGCTATAGAACATTTCCGGTACTGCAGAAAGTCCACTGGACAGTGCCAGATGAAAGCCAACGGTTCCAATGCGAACACACGTGGCTGGACAACCAACAGTGATATTAAATAGACCAGAGTATGTTCCTTTCCAGTCACCACACAGGACAGCACAAACGGTCAAGTGTCTCCAGCACTCTGATATTTTTAAAGTACCTAGCACTTGCACATGCTGAAGGAACATAAGACTCTGAACTAGTATTTTTAGCACACATGCAACTTATGATCAAAATTTTTGTGGAAAAATTTTATACATATATAGCCATATGGATTAAACTTTATATCATATCACATATAAATCACAGCTTCCAGAGATTAAGTGAGGTATTTTACTGTGTAAAAGTGACTCTAGCACCTGACAAAAATAAAATTGTGTGTTTCATCATCACCTGTATGAAATGCCCAGCTCAGTGCCTGCTTCGCTTGCAGAGTTTACGGAAAACACTTTAAAACTGGTCACTTGTGTGAATATTTCTCCTTATGCATATCTTTTGATAATAATTAAAATAAAAATTCTAGCCTGAGAAGATGCCAACTCCCCATTTCCTGAAATGACAAGTTTGAAGGGAACATTTATTCGGGCTTGCAGTTTAAACACTCATATCCCACATGGGAGTGCCTGGGAACAAATCCCAACTTCAGCTACTGACTCCAGCTTCCTGCTAATGCAGACCTGGGCCTGGCAGCAATAATGGCTTAAATAATTAAGTTCCTGCCTCTCACGTGGGAGACCTAGATTGGGTTCTTGGTTACCGCCAGAAGTGAGGCATTTGAGAGGTAAATCAGCAAATTGGAAAACCTGCTCTATTATGCGTAAGATAAAATGGAAAAACTAAAATAGGTTAAAATCCAACCAACTTTGAATTTTTCTACTCAAAAAACTTGGCATCTGTTTGATGCAATGGTCCCCGAGAAGGCTCTGTGAATTCCAAACTGTAGATTATATCAGGTTCTTGTCCCCATGCTCAGGGCCAGAATTGGCAACAGCTGTACTGTCAAATTCCCACTAATCGGTTAGCAGTTGTCCAAATCAAATTGCAGCCAAGGTTGTCAGAGTCACCGATAAAATAAGCAGTTGCTGAGAGGGGGTGGTGCAGAGCTGGTGAGATCACTCCAGCAGCTGGCACTTGGGGTGTAGGATGCAGACAAACCAAGGGTAAGTTGAGACCCCTGAAAACTACCTATTTGCAAGCACTGATTTCACTAGCCTGCTAGTCCTTCTGCCTCAAACTCTCCTAATGGTGTAGGGGATCTTAACTGCCTCTGGCACTGGCAGAGAAAGCAAAGGTAGATAAGATAAGCTGCAAGCACATTACTCCTAACGTGCAGCCTAAGTTTGTTAGGGTGGCTGCAAGGTTTAGAAGTCAATTGTAAACCTCTGAAATCTGTCAGGCTCACTGGGGGATTTAAAGCTAGGCTGGGAATCTGGGAGAAATAGAGCTGTTAAATTAGTGAGTGGGTACAGCTTTCACAGATGTTACTGTAAGCTATGAGCTTCTGGCAAAACTCAAGTTCTCTGCAAACCCTGAGTACCTCCCAGGCAGACATCATTCACAGCCAGCCAAGTTTCATGCCAAGGGTTCCTCTGTAGGAGAAGGTACCACACACAAAAATAAGCAGGCAAGGGTAAGATGACTTCATTCCCAGGAGCCATTTTTCCTGCTTGTTACCAAGTCATAGCTGCTGGGCACAGGTTTAAGTTTAGCTTTTCTATATCCGTGTTCAGCACAGCATACAGAGAAAAAAAAAATGGTACAGAATTAAAAATTGAGAAATGTCTCTTTCTCCAGTAAGAATGTTCACTTTGTACGTGATGAGTTCAGAATTTAATATTAAATAAACTTTAGATGTTCTGCCCTGGAAGGTAAAAACAAACAGTTCAAGTGAGCTGGGTTAAGTGAGTAAAAATTCCATTAAAAAAATTCACTACTAACTGACTGAGACTGAGTAAATATTAAAAGAAAGTGATTGCTAAGGCCACAGGGTCAAATACATTGTTTTGTTTTAAATTTATTTTCTTTGTTCAAAGACATATAGGTAGAATGAAAAGCGCACACGGGAAGAGGTGTCACCCACTGACTTAGCGCTCCCAGACGCCTGCGACAGCCAGTTCTGACTCAGGCTACAGTTCGAAGCTGGAAACGCAATCCAGAACTTCCCCATAGATTATGACAATACAAGTACTAAAACCCGTCCCTGCTGCCTTGTGGCATGCACCTTGTAAGGAAATGAGATCAGGAGCTGGAGTGATGAATCAAACCAGGCACTCTGCCTACAGATTTGGCTTCAGAAGCAGTGTCTCCATCATTACATCAAATATTTGCCCCTCAAATAGGTTTATCTAAAGGGAAATTTCACAGAAACTTTTGACAAAACGGTTTTCCTTTTCAAATATGGATCAAAAGAGATATACAAAGGCATTTCAAAACATTCATTGAAAGAACTGAATTAGAAATAAGTTTATTTTGGTGCAACAAAACTTTTGAAAGCCAAACAATGGTTTTTTCTTTTTCAAAAGACACCTTTTCCATGCAATTTTTGAAGAATTCTTGTATACCTTTCACGATGCAGAAGCGGGCCATGCAAGTCAGTGCAGTCACAGACTTGGCAATGATTTAGAAAGTGAAATATGGAGGACACCAGAAGTACTTCTCTGGGATCGCTTAGTAGGACTTTACAAGCATCGCCTGAATCTACCTAGAGTTTACTACTGCATTTCAAACCACTCTTACTGTTCACAGGAGCCAGTGGATGCTGAGAAGAGGAAGTAGCAGACCAATGGCAGGGCTACTAAATAACAACATTTGCATCTGAACCTGGGTCTTTAACTTCCAAGCTAAATAACGCATTTGAAAGAGGACTCAGAGGTTACCTGCTATGCTTAGGTATATATAACTGAGTTTTCTCTAGGCACTGACTACTTCTGTGGTAAAAGTACCAGTAATACATTTTAGAGTAGGGATGTTGGAAATCCAGCAACAAATGGAAAATTATGGGAGCTCTTCGGACTTGTTTACTTGTGAGGCTGTTACCAAGAAAAGAAACGGGGAAGAAACACACACACACACACACACACACACACACACACAACTTCCTTTCCCTTCTCTACCATTAGAGGCCCCAACATGCCCTTCCATTTACACTCGCTCCTTATATCGTCCCAGCACTGTATTAACCTGCATTTAGAGCCATTAGCTTTAGTATGTTAGCTCACAGACAGACGTGGTGGAGAGTTCTGGTCTCCATTGCTTGTAACATCAGCTCTAACCAGCCTCACTGTCTCACTGTGTGCCTTACTGAAATCCCAGCTACACAGAATAGAGAACTCATCCAAGGTACTATTACAATGATCCATTGTGCTATACTAAGAGGGATCTTTCTCGTTGGAAATTAGCTTAATGACACAAGCAGTTTCTTG
This sequence comes from Ochotona princeps, assembly GCF_030435755.1. Classification (NCBI taxonomy): domain Eukaryota; kingdom Metazoa; phylum Chordata; class Mammalia; order Lagomorpha; family Ochotonidae; genus Ochotona; species Ochotona princeps. Next base: position 9,472,727 of record NC_080861.1, read on the forward strand.
TGTTTAAGCAATACGGAATGTCAGAGAGAACAGCAGGTGCAAACAGATTGAAGATCTTTTGTGCTCTGTTTACGAACAATCAAAATGTCCAGGAAAATTCTCATCATGTGAATTCTGATACGGACTTTAAATAAATTAAGGTTGTTTACAAGCATTGGTATGATAAAGGAATTCCCTAAAGAATATGTAATAAAAACACAAAATCTCAATACAAGAGATTCTTTACGCTTTACTGTAAGCTATTTCTAGACATACGTTTCTTTAGAATGTTCCAGAATGGAAACGACGCGTTAGGTCTTTCCATCTCTCACTTTCTCCTTCCTTTTATTTCTCTCTCCTCCTCCCCCCTTTTTTTCTCTCTCCTCCTCCCCCCTTTTTTTCTTTCCTTCCATTTAATTGCTATCAAGAATGCAGCCTATTTCTCTGGAGCACTTGAGGTCTGAGGAATATCGGGTAACACCACAGCTAATTATATAACAGTCAATCGCATCGTCCAATTCCTAAAACTATAGTTTTGTTCCACTTTTTAAATTCCTGAGTTGGTTCTTCTACCCACAGAACTGGTTGAGATGTTAAGACTTATTATTCCTTTTACATTCTTGAAAAAAAGTCTCATTTCATTTTACATGCAGCTTTTAGAAACAGGTCAAAACTGCCTACATTTAACTGCAGATTGTGTATGCTATAATATTATGTTACACATTAGCAATTTTCTGGGTTTAAGAGAATAAAATAATCATTGATTTTTTTCATATAAATGCTAGAAAGAAAACATTGTAAACTACAACTGATTAAAATATTACTTAAGATGCATTATTAAAATTTATTTTAAAATAGTTTTCTCATCAGGAGTTGACAAAACTGGAGAGCCCTTCATTAACCTCTTTTATGAGGAGGTTTCGCATGCAAAGCAGAATTGAGACACTATGATGTTTGGGAAAGGTTTTGATTGTCCAGCTGTGTGCAGGGACCTACAGGCAGTTCTTTGAGCTTGTCCAAACAGGATCTAATTAATTAAAAGGAATCTTTCAAATTAGTATTATTAAATATACTAATTAAATTGTTTAAATTTGCTGGTTTTCTGTATCTGCCCTCCTTAGCTATAAACTGAGATTGATTCTTCATTTAATATATAACATTTCACACATATTTATTAATTGTCTGTTGCTTGCATCTCTGAGAGTGCCTCCTATAATATGAAGTTAATATAGGTCACACGATGGAAAGATGCTTATTGATGAATGGACTGAATCAAAAATTATTCCAGTTTAATGGATCAAAACTAAGTTCCTAGAGGCCTGTGTCCTGGTCATTGTACCTTCTAAGACTAGCCTCTGTCTGATAAGCGAGTGCTTATTGAGCTAAGGAGTGAATAAAATGTGACAGATACGTGGGGAATTAAAATGATCTTAAAGACTACCATGAAATATGTTAAGCCCCATAAAATTTCACATGTTCATAGAAACATGTGAACATATATTTTGCATTTTGAAATGTAGATTAACAACCGAAACTCATGTCCCAAACACCTATTTGTTTGAACTAGAATAACTTTTGTCAAGTTTTTCAGATTAATTTCCTACTAATTCATGCTGTTAGTAGTTTAGTATTATCTGCTAGCAAACAAATTAATACAGACTCTCAAACACACACACACACATCTTTTATTTCATGAACTTATCTAGCATTTAATCTTTATCAAGTGTCAAGAAATTATGATAGCAAAGCTCACAACTATGAAAATGCATTAATGATTTTTGTAGCCTGGTCCCATGAAAATAGCTCCTGAGTCCTACTGATTTAGTGCATATGCTGTTTACCACTGCTCCTTCTGTCCTCTAAGCTCCCCACATGAACCTACAAGAGCTGTGGCTGCCGCTGGAGCCCGAATCACCAGCCGAATCATCAGTGGGCTGCTGGTGGGTGTTCTGTTCACTGTAATACTGATCCACCATCGATGCCACTTCTCTGTGTCCAGGGCTTCTCCAGGTACCCCCTGCCAACCACCTGACCTCTATATCTTCCTATAATCTGCTACTTGTGCTTCATCCTGGCTAATGATTCTCCATCATCCCAAACCTCTCTGCACCCTATGCCACCATCTTGTCTCCCACGGAAGGACAATTCCTACAACAGACAAGTCACAGCCTCGTATAACAAGGTGCTTTTCAGAGCATTCCACATCCAATTTATTAATTTTTTTCTTAAAATGTTTTTAAATTTTTATCAGAAAAATTTACAGAGAGGAAGATCTTCCATTTGCTGGTTCACTCCCCATGTAGCCACAACAGCTGGAGCTGAGCCAATCTAAAGCCAGGAGCCAGGAGCTTCCTCTGGGTCTCCAACACAGGTGCAGCGTCTCAAGGCTGTGGGCCATCCTAAATGATTTCCCAGGTTATAAGCAAGAAGCTGGACAGAAAGTGAAGCAGCTGGGATGTGAACAGGCCCCATATAGGATCCCGGCATGTGCAAGGCAACAGCTTTAGCCACTAGGCTATCACACTTGACCCTTTCGATTTATTCTTTTTGTTCTAATCTTTTTTTGTTTTGTTCATGTTAAAATTCCTTAGGCTTAGGGATTTTCCATTCTACCCTTTCCTGCCCCTCTCCCTGCTCAGTCTTCTTCATATTGTAACAATAGCTCAGTCCTTCAACAACAGTCACAAGCCCATCATTCTGCTGTTCAAGTGTATCCTGGCATTGTAGGTTAAGAGAATGGTGTCCATGAATCTAGTGCTCCAGGATATAGTTACCAGTTGCATTGGGAAGCCATCTGTTATTCAGAAGTAGAAATGACTACAGCAATGTATCTGAACTTCATGGTATTCTTGCCTCCATTATACAGATACTTTGGATAAATACATGTATTTACATGCTTACCTATGTATCTACTGACCTTGAGAACAAACCAATCACAAAAGGACAAATATCATATGTTCTTTCTGATATAAAGCAACCTTCCTACAAACTCCATGTTAATCTTCTACTCAAAACCACATATTGTCGATGCCAATTCAGCCCACCCACTACGTGCGTACAAAACACTGAGGAGTTTCTATGGAAGCAGATTGATACACTAAATAGGAATTACATAGTGAATATAAAACTAAGTGCAATTCTTACAGGAAAATATCAAATCATAAGCATAAAGTCCTAAAGAGCTAAAAATAGGAAACTGGGAATTGCAAAAACAGAGAATATGAAAAAGTTGACTAGAGAAGTTACATGCTGTCAGGAATAGCATGTAATCAACATTTCCAGAAATCTATAGCAGTACATACTAAATATAAAGTATAGTCAAAGTTCATTTTTGGTTGATTTTATATCCCCAGAATAACGCTAGGAACCAAAAAAAAAAAATTGGGATTTTTTTCTTCTACTCAGATGTGAGGATTCTTTTTCAGGTTGTTCTTCAACGTTTGCTACGCTCACTTAACAGGGGAGGTAAATGGTCTTCCTTGTCAACTACTTTAAGAATCTCCTAAGCTGGTTGAAAACAGGTACCGAGTTACACAGTACATAACGAAATGTGTGCCTTCATTTACTTTTCATTATTATGCAAGGAAGATTTTTACACATCCATGCAGCTTTTAGATATCAGAAAATGATAAGCAATTTAGGAAAATGTATGTGACTATCAAGCATTCTGAAGAATCCCAGGCATTTCAAAAGATCTGTAACGTACATGTTCACTCTCCCAGGTTTCCAGAAGTCTTCTATGAAATCAGAACTCAAGGAGTGTAACACAAGGTGTTGAGCTCATCCTTTTAATTTTGGACTGAGGGTTTCAGAGAAAATGGTATTTGGCTTTTAACAGTGCTAAAGCCAATATGCAACATCCAAAGGGACTGATTTTCAGTCCCTTGTATTGTCAGTGGGCCTGTTTTTATTTTTAGGACTATGGTAACTTTTACATGTAAACTTTGCCACAAAATAATTATGTATGATCTTATAATTATCTTAACAAAGTGATGTCTTCATAAATGAAAAACGGGATAAAACATTGTGGGGCTAGGTTCATACAGAATCTTATTTTTACACTATGCTCACATAACCATTACAATTTCCTTCCCACTACAACTGACTATAAACAGATATGTAATTTAAATGTTTCTCTTTGGGCTAAAACACCGCACAGCTATACAGATTGTTGCTAGTATCGGTGGTGGTGGTGGTGGTATAGAGAAATGATTCCTCGAAGTCCCTGCTCAACTGTTTGAAAAATGGCATTCATATGCAAGCTGAATGAGCAGACAAACCCAGCCAAGCAACTTTGAATTGAAATTGGACTTCTGAACCTCATTTAGGAGGTCTATGATAGATGCACTACAGAGAGCTCAATGATCCTTGCTTCTAAAATGGAAATCTTCCTGTTACTCAGATCCTAATGCTTATCTAAAAATTCCAGAAAATTCTTATAGGATGAAGAAAATTAAACAGCATGTTGACATTTTAAATTTACTGCCTGGATTAACTTCTTTTATGGAAGTATAAATAAATTGATCATTTCTGAGAAATAATCAAATGGCAGCGCTTGAATACTAATACTAATTTTCCCAAGACACTAAAATAAAATGGCTCCTATCCTATGACACCTTGTTATTGGGCCATCTAAAATATACATTAGTAAAGGTTAAATCAAGCCCAACGATTTTACTAATCAATATTGACTCCTTCAAATATGTAAGTACTGGGCCCGGCGGCGTGGCCTAGCGGCTAAAGTCCTCACCTTGAAAGCCCTGGGATCCCATATCGGCGCCGGTTCTAATCCCGGCAGCTCCACTTCCCATCCAGCTCCCTGCTTGTGGCCTGGGAAAGCAGTTGAGGACGGCCCAATGCACTGGGACCCTGCACCCGCGTGGGAGACCCGGAAGAGGTTCCAGGTTCCCGGCAATGGACTGGCGCGCATTGGCCCGTTGCGGCTCACTTGGGGAGTGAATCATTGGACGGAAGATCTTCCTCTCTGTCTCTCCTCCTCTGTGTATATCTGGCTGTAATAAAATGAATAAATCTTTAAAAAAAAAACCAAATATGTAAGTACTGAAAAGAAATGACACAATTTTAGATAATACACATTTTTCCTGCTTTCTAAAGATTTTTTTTTCATATGCAAGGACATCAAAAATGTTTGTGCCAAAGTGAACATTTTCTTTAAAACATTATTTACTTCAGGCATAAATAGACAAAACTGTTTTTATCAGCTGGTTCAACACACCCATATACCCAGGATCTAGGAATTCAATCCAGTTCTCTATGGGAGTGGCAGCACTCAGCTACAAGACTCATCAACAGCTGCCTCCCAGAACATACACAGACAGGAAGCTGGAAATGATAGCACAGCCAAGAAACCATTTAGGCACTCCAATACAGCACGCAGGCATCCCACACAACACCTTACCACTCCACCGAAAGCCTTATTTGCACTTCTACTTCTCATGAGCATTTTGAAGGGCATTCCTATATATTTCCAATTCTCTAAAATTCTAATTTTCAGCTTCATTTTACATAAACCAAATTATAAAAAACAGCTGTTAGCTAAAAAAATCAGTCTTTATCACTTTGCCTCATAGTACTACTAAAATATTACTGAAATACACACCTTTTAATCCCAACACAAATATCACATAGTATGACCTGCATATATTATTGAAACACAGGCTATTTTTTTTTCTATACAAGTATCATACAGCTGAGTCTATAAATGTTATCTATGGAGCTGGTGTGTGATGCCTATGTTAAACAGCCTCTTGGGACACAGGCATCTCATTTATCTCCTGTTTGCTCCAGCTTCCTTCAAACGTGCCTGGGAAGGCAGCCAAAGATGACCCAAATGCTTGGGCACCTGCCATCCGCATGGGAGACTAGGATAGAGTTCCAAGTTTCTGGCTTCAAGAAGGTCACAATAGGTTGTAAAAAGGCAGATGGAAAAAAAATCTCCTTCTCCCACTCCCTGTCTCCTCTTATCCCCGTTTCTTTTGACTCTCAAATGAATGAATGAAGCAATGAATATTTAAATGCTATATAAAGTGTTGGGCATCTTTCCTGTGTATCCTTCCTGATAGCAAATTCACAGACAACAAAGTCTGCCACTGGACATTGTTGTTCATGGTAAAATCAAACAAACAGTAATACAGCAGGTATGAAGATGTTGTAAAGAACAAAAAAGAATACTTTTTTTATATCTTTCTCCACACTGCTTTCATAATTACTGCAATGTATCACATAACTGGGCCATCATTTTTCTACTTTCTAGTGAAAAAAAACCACTGTATCTCTACTTCCAAATAGACATGGAATAATTATATTTTTATTAGTAATAGACTTTTTTTATTGTTTGAGTACTCTTCAACAAATCCATGATTATGTTGTTTTGCCATCAGTAAAACAACTTATAGGGAAAAAATTAACTTGACTGTGAATACCAAAAACCACTATTTCTTAACCCTCATAACAATCGCTAAAATGTCTGTTTTCTACACTAGGCATTTGGAGTAGCAGCTAAAATACTACTTAAAATGCCCACCTCCCATATCAAAGTGTCAGTGTTCTAGTCCCAGATCTGTTCCTCATTCCAGCTCTCTGTTAATACTAACCTTGATATGCTACCTAGCTGGGAGACAGATGGAATCCCTGACTTCCAGCTGCAGCCTGGTCCAAACCTGGCTATAGTAGATGTTTGGGGAGTAGACTCTAGGCGAAGCATGTCTCTATTTGCCTCTTTGTCTCTGAACTAAACATAAAGTATATATACATATGTATGCACATATATATGTATGTATAAATGTTTAGCATTATGTATTTACAAATATCGGTTTCCTATTCTAGTTCATTAAACAAGTAAAAGGACTTTTAAACAATTTCTTGAAACAAATTTCACTTAAGAATGTTCAAGAAGGGAGGTTCTACTAATTTTTCTACTGAGTTCATCATATTACCACATGTTGACTTTCAAGATGAAATGTAAGATCAAGTGTTATGTTTTACAGAAAGACAAATTAAAAACTACCTTACTTTTTATTCTTCTACTGTCTTGATTTATAAACCTCAGAGTAAACCATTTGCCATGGCCACACACACCACTGTTGATAAAGGAAACTGAGTAACTTAATAAGAAAATTAGAGTAAAAACATATTTTGTGTCTCTCAGCTGCACAAGGCGCCGGTTTACAAAGTCTCTATAGAGATGTAACTTTGAAATCTTCATCACTTAACAAGACAGTGCTTCTTCAACTGCATTTGCTGAAGGTCCGGCACTAACCAAGATCAGCTGTAGACAAACATTTTATGAAATACAATAGAAAGGAATTATCAAAAAAGAAAAATACATGACAAACACAATCATTTTGCTGGCTTCTAAAGATGCAAAATCCTTCTCCCAAATTGCTCTAAGGCCTTCCAAACAGTCTCCATTTCTGTATTTATCTCACTGCAGACCTGTATGTGGTTCTTGGACCAGTTTGAGGCTATAAACCATGCTTTTAGAAGACTGAGTCATGGAGTAAAAATACTTGCTGGCAGAAAGGCCTCATTCCTTCGAGTAAGGGTAATGAGAAATGGCAGCAACCTTTCCCTTTACATTTTTGTTGGAGGCACGGAAGAAACATGTTTCCTCTAAGAATCTGAGGTTATTATTCAATACGCATTTATGAAAATAGATTTTCCTATCAATTTTAGCCACAGGAATGAATGTCAAAATCAACCATTTTTAAAGGATGGGCATTCAGGTTGAAGAGGTAGTGGGAAATGTGTACTAAGGTCTCAATATCAGAAATACTGAATCCATTATCTTCAGTGTCTCTAATCACTACAGCACTTTTCACCTTGAACATCTTTGCACACTGGTATGAAGTTGCTATAATTATTCCAGCTCCTTATATGTTAAAATACAGATTAGAGATTTTTGCCTTAGGACACAGAAAAAAAATACTAAGCATAGAACTCAAATCTTCCAGATTCTAAGTTTTGTGTATTTCGCTCTTACACATATCATTTAGTGAAGATGGGTCTTGAGTACTAATGTGCCTAAAGCTACTTGGATAACTCTGCATTTTTATGCTTACCATTCAAAGTAATTTCTTCCCTTGATAACAAATGCCCCCATACTTTTACAACGTACATGATTGTGTGGGTGACAGAACATACAATGCTTTGTTGGCCTAGACAGCCTCATCACACTCAGAATTATCCTCAGGAATCACAATGAAGTCTTCTGAGGGATTCAAGACTATTTAGTTAAGTAGTTTTTATAGTTAACTGAGATTCTGACAGCTGATTAAGGAAACTACAACCGTTTGTAGACAGCAGGCTATCTAGTTATGTCATGAAGTAAACTGCACTGGGCTTGGATTAAATAACTTCAAATGGAATAATGATTCAGTGATTCCCTGTTTGGGTCATTTCGGGAAAATAAATTGGTGTCTCAGAATTCACATCCAAGTCCTATATCACCCTGATAATACCTACAAAGTGCAAGGATTTTATGAAATAAAAAGCGCTTTACTTGCAATCGTTGTTACCTATTAAACAATTTTTTTAAATCAAAACAGTCAAAGAGGCCTAAACTGGCTCCAACAGAGAACTTCCTTAGAACATAATGACCTGTAAAACATTCCCTCCCACAGATGTAGGTATATTTACTGTCACTGGAGATGGCCAGAAAGAAATCTAGATTACTAGTTGTCAGATGTACTGTGGAAGAGATTCCAGCAAGTGTTTGTAGGTAGATCAGATGATTTCAAGATTCATCTTCTCATAAGAGTTACCATAACAATGTGACAAACTGGGCGATTTAAACCCAAGAAATTTATTATCCCATAACCCTGGAGACTAGAAGCCAAAATCTAAATTGTTCACAGGGTTGGCTCTTGCTGAGCGCTGTGAATGGGGACTGTTCTGTGTCTCCTGGCCTTGCAGGGGGTGTCCCCTACCATGTTTATCTCTTCGTGTAAGTAGTCATTATCAACCAAGGCCCTCCAACAACCTCATCTTAAGTAATGGCATCTTCTACGATCATACTCCTAAGGAACCTCACATGACATTCCCTGGGAGGTAGCACTTCACCATCAACTGTCAACGGACACAAATTAAACTTGAAAGATTCAGTGATTAGTATTCCCATGAGAAGTGCATGTCTCTTGGCTTTGTCATGTGCTAGCCATGAGGGCTTTTTGGTAGCATGTGATGCAGAATTTTGCAAGGTTCTTTTTTTCTCTGATTTCCAAAATGGTTATTGAAATTACCAAATGACTGTGAGCCTAGCTAGGTTTTGTTTTTTTAATCCAGGTACACTTATTTGGCCAAAATCACAATAAGTAAGAAAGACTATCAATCAAAATTACTAAGAGTAAAAAAAAAATCAAACGTATCCTTCACATAACTTATCTCTTTATGACTATATTATCTACATAAAGATAAATGTGTACACATATATTTATAACATGTTTGTGGTCTCTATATTAAGTGAGAGAAATAAATGACATATTTACATATCAAATCTTTGGACACACAGAAAAAAGCAATTTACTATCCTGGATGTTCTTTAAGAGAAGAGAATCGAGGGAAGAGGAGTAAAACAGTTTTTCATCAAATTCTGAATCGCAGGAAACATATATGCAGAGTAAAGAAAGTCAATAAAAAGACTAACACTCATTTCATTATTTTTATAAGAAATAAATAGAATATTAATTTTGTTACTCATCTTATGCACTTGTTTTGGCTTTTATTTCCATGTCTGGATAGGCTAGATTGAATTTATTTTGCACTTTGGAGCCATTATAATAATTTGGCTCGACTTTCTGTAATTGGTTTCACGGGAAGCTGTAGGGCTCAGAAAACAAGTTTAGATACTTGTTTCAGTGTGAAATATATAATGAAAGAAGAATTAATAAGCAGCTGTTTTTGAAGAGCATTCTGTTACACCAAGATGACATAGTTAATGCACAGAACCAAGAAGGAGTCTGCTGTATCTGTCTCGAGGGGACAGGGCATGGAGCCACCAATACCATACTTACTATGGCAGATTCTCCTGAAAATTTCCCACCCCTCCATCAACTGTGACTAAGAAAGACAGGTTTAGTTTTCTACCCATAATTTCACCCTTACTGCCTCGTTATTTTAGCAATAGCAGCAACTGTGAAAACACGGTAAGAGCAGTTATTAACAAGTGCACAGAACGTAATTAATATCTATTGCAATAAAACAGATGCATGTATGCTTAACCACTATTTCTAAGACTTGAATCCCTGGCTGAGATGAAGGCATCGCCATAACTATAACAGCTAACAAAGCACAGAGGCACAGAGACAAGTAATGTTCACGAATAATTTCTTAAGGAAAGGAGGTAAAGCATGTAAATAAACACAATGGGACACGTTGACTATTCCTGATCTAAAAAGCCTGGGATCAAAAATGTTTCGGAATTTAAGTGTCTTTGGATTTCTGGATAAATACATACACACATAATGAAATGTCTGTGGGATGGAAAGTTGAAGTCTAAACATGAGATCCAGGCATGCTTCATATGCTCTTCATCCTAATTTTGCTCCTCTGACTTCTCTTTCTCCTTCCTTCTATTACAGTTGTTGTAATTCTACTGTGTGCTACTGTAATTACACTGGTGTCTAATAGAAGGTCAGTAACTGAGACACTGAGGCATTTATTACCTTTGCTACTTCATCATACTCTCGGTTCTATTCCCTAATATTCAGCTTACAACAGATAGTTTGGAATGGAGTTATTTTCAGTAGACACACTTTTTTTTCAATATGTGTAATTATTCAGTAAGATTCAAAAGTTTGCACAAAGAAGAAAACATTATACAAAGAGCGAGACAATCATCTATTTTTCTCAGCAAGATACTTGAGATAATAACATACAGAAAAGCTTAGAAAAACTACCGGAAGACATGTTCACCTTGAATTAGTAGGAAGGAACACGAGTGAGCATGCCAGAAGCCTGGCATGTGATAAGCATGAGTAGATGCCATCCTGTCAAGGTGGCTTATAGTGTTCCCGGGAACTAAAAGACAACCACACAGGATCATGCCTGAAGTTCACACAGCTGTGCTTCCAGCTAATTCTCGAATCATCACACAAACACTGGAAAGCAAGTTCCACAAATGCAAGAACTGGGCCTGTTTTACTGGAGAATTCTAAGGGCCTACCCCACAGTGGGTCCTCACTATATATCTGCTTAACAAATGAAAAACATATTCTTACACTGCCAGAAGAAATTGCTTAATCCATTTAATCTTTCTCCTAGCTTCCGCCACCTCCATGTACATATGTTCAGTTCCCATCGCAGAACTGACTCACAGTCTGCATTTTCATGGGATTCCCTATGTTTCAAATGAAAAGCATTTCTATAAATATCATAAACTCCACTTTCCTATTTCTGACATGATAAAAAAAATGCTAAGCAGAAACCAAACTTATACTGAGCTCTAACTTTCAATACTTGGTGCTTTTGAGAAAAAGAATATAGGAATAAATACAGTGAGTTAGGAGCTTGGATTTGATTTTCTCTCACTTTCTCTGTCAGTGTCCATGAAACTATCAATTACCTATACTTCATCTATTTTATCTATTACCATAGTATCTTTCTCTCACCTATTTCCCTCCTGTCTTATTTTTGTCTTAATTTCACTGTCTACTTCTTTCCCTCACTATTTTTTTCTTTATCTCCCTCCCACTCTCCATTTTCTCCCTCTCCATAATGAAGTGATATAACACTTATTTAGCCTCCTCTGCGACTTTTTGCCCTCGGTATGTCCTCACGTCTCCGAGAAGGGAAGAGGGCTCAAAACCCAGTAGGTACGTGGAACTGGAAGGTGAACTGTTCAGTTTCCTCGTCTAAGTCTCAAGCCAACAGCAAGTGCAGCCACAGAGACCTGGAATCATTCAGCCAGTCCCCATAGACACTTTCACCTGTTTTATATCATTCCAACAACATTTTGAAGATATTTTCTTGTCATAATTGTAAGTCAGAAAAAGGAGGATTGAGGATCAAAAGGGAATCTTTGGGATTCTGGGGAAAAACTTTCAAGGAAAATAATCATTTACTAATGATTATCTGCTTTCATAAATACCATCCCAAAGTCTCGTCCATCCAAATCTCATCTCAACTTCCACGGCCAGCATTTTATAACTCAGCTACATCTCTGCTACTAAACTTAAGGGAGGTTTCGTTATTCTCATTGAATGGACAGAAACAGAGGGTGCAGTAAATTGATTCTTCTGAATCCAGCTGGAGAGAACTTGCAGCTTTTCCATTCTGCCAATGAATGAGGTCTCTGATGGACAGCTTAGTACGACATCCTCACCTTGACATACAGGCAACGGTAAGCCCAGTGGTGTTTATACTTATGCATCCCTGCCTGCAGATACAGGCTTATTGGGTTCACTATAGAGAAGTATCTCATGGGATACTGATGAAAGGCAGTGTGATTACTGGGTATACTGGGTCTTTACCATTTCCTGTTTCCATGTAAGCAGGAAGAAAATCTGAGAGCTGGCAAGGGATGTCTCTCACCCTTATCGTTTCAGCACATCAAAGACTTTATACATCTTTAAAACTTTATATTGCATTCTTTCCTATTTGCAATCCAAGAATAATTTCAATTTTTTCTCACAAACTGTCATTTAAACAAACAGCTTCATATTTCTGGCCTTAAATGTTCATTGTATCCTACAAATTTTCCTTCAGAAAAGCATTCATGCCTATAAATACATTGCTATTTGCTAACTTCTCGTTTACAAAGTAATTTTCATAGCTGGGATCGCAGCATAGTCTCTCTCTCTCTCTCTCTCTCTCTCTCTCTCTCTCTCTCTCTCTTTCTTATTTTTTAATCTTTATTCCTGGTTTATGATAGATGCCCAATAAACAGCTATTGACTAAATGGAGATGCTAATGCTACCTCATAATATTTCTTCTGTCAACATTACTTGTCTACAACAAGGATTAGTTACTTTCAAGAGTTGTAGATCCAGTAATGAGCCACCAGGATCAGAATGGCTTTAAGCATTGAAAATCTGCCATCTCAAGAGACTAAAGGCAAGGAAGCAGGGATGATGAAGAATTCAAGCAAAGCTCCCTTTCATGCGAGAGCTACAAGAACTTCCAGGGTGAGCACATTGCTAGGTCAAGGGGTCAGCTACTATTGTGATCCCAACACCCTAGAATCTTGATGGTTTCACGAAATGACTTTCTATATCCAGATCCAAGTCCTGGTTCTACGTCTATATCCTTTCCCTCCTAACTTGGTTTACTTTTACAGATTCTTCATTAGCTTTCCTGACTTTCTCAAACCCAGCAGCTTATGCTCTTGTGGAAGGAACATAATCAGATCTCTCCCTATATTTTTATGTATTATAACTTATAGTCATGTTTTACAATTTTTCTTCATATACTTCTAGCCCACAGAGATGGGCAACTCCATATCTATATCTATATATACAAATATATATATATATATATATATATATATATATATATATATATATATATACTAAAGGAGGAATGCAGCAAGCAGACAATCATTGGTCACCATGAATTTTGTTTCCAAAAGGGCAGATAAGTAAAAACCATCAGGTGACACAGCACTTCATGGCATTCTTTGTACAGAAGTAATAGCAAGCCAGTGGACCTTGGCAAGAGGGATATCAACAGCCTTCCAAAATGTGTGTGTCTTAATTACAGCACAAACCAAAAGCTAGCAATACTGTGGGTTCTGAGTACACTATGATTGCTCAAGTAGACACATAGCCTGATGACAAAAAAAAAAAAAAAGTCAAATAAATCCGAGCAAGTTCTTAGGATATAGAAGCTTAGAACATGCTGAAACAACAGTAAGCTAGATTTTCTTCCAGTCTGATGCAATGGGCTTTCCCAAAGTCCAATCACAATGATATATATATATATATATTTTTTTTACGTTTCAAATGCCCTTACTGTATGGCTTCAGGTTCATATACGCTATCAAATCAAGACCTTGGGCTTTACTTGGAATGCTGCTCTGTGTCATAATTCTGAAGCTGAAAGCATCTGCTACTGGGCTGTCCAAGAGCTCCCCTTAGCTGGAAGGAAGAGTGGCTTAGACCTTGGCTGGCTGTGCCATGACCACCTCTGGAAAAGAACAACCATAGAATAAGCAGTAAATGTAGCAGCAGACACTCCCAGTGTTTAAGTGGACAAAAATAAACACAGCCATAATATATGATGGAAAAAAATGAACCAAGGTAAGCTTTTGCAACCAGCTAATAAATGAAAGGCAGCATTCAAAAATAGAAGGATTTTTGTACATCTATCACTTAAATAGTACTTGTTACATACTACATTACATTCCAAATGACACAATCCATCTGATGACTCTCTCATACACTCACACACAACACACACACACACACACACACACTGCTATGTCATTAGTCCTATTTTGCTGATAAAATATATGCTTGTCCTCTCCAAGAAAAAGAGGTGGAATTATGTGACCTATTCACAGTTACATGGAGGGTATGAGGCAGTCACGGGTTTTGAACTCATCAGTCAAGCTACAGAGTCCAGCTTGACCACCATACAGAGCTGCCCTTGCCCTCACAAGAAAGCTCAGACTTAGGAAAGGCATAACTCGCTGAAGGAAGAGACTATCAGGTTGATTCTTTCTTTTTTCAAAGGAGGTAACAGCAACTCAGAGAGTGAAAAGATTTGCTGAATGTCCCAATGGTCAGCTGATCACTCATCATTGTTTTATGACAAACAATAATCAGTGTCCACCAAATTCACCATTTTGCTTTCAATGATTCCCAAAAGGGAGATCAAAAGCTCAAACCCATCCTTTGAAAACCTTCATGGAATTTTACCCAAATTGTCCTAAAACTGACATGGTCCTGAGTGACAGGATGCTAAGGGTCTCAGACCAGGGAAAGCTCATTGATGGGTCTTCTGGTGCCAGGAAGCCACTTCACAGAAGAGCACCCCAGCAGATGTGGGATGGGGCCCACTGAGGATTCTAATGTAGTTATTTCAGATGAGGGGTTTGATGATGGGCAAATTTTTCTTTACTTTGACTGAAATACTTAGGATGAGAATTCTGTGTCTTACCAATGTGATCTTTACGCTGCCTTATTCGTGACCCAGCACTTCAAAACAAGGTTCCTAGGGAGAACTGCTCTTGTTGCACAAAGTACAACGATCTTTTTGAATCTCCCTGACCTTTTGGCAACCACTGCTACATCTCTCTTATCTCACTGGTGTACTCAAAGTCCCCGTAACAAAGGATTGTTAAAGAAATAATCTCTTTAAAGAGAAGGCTTTAATTAGGAGAATTTTTCTTTTAAATCTGGTGCAGAGGCAAGATGTTGTAACAAAGTCCATATGATTTGTCACTGGACATGCAGTGAGCTCTCAGCTGAGGCCTCTTTGTTTTGGACATGCTGACATTTTCTGCCACTGCTATGTTTGGAGCTGCATTGCTGCATGTGCTCATAGCTGAATCAGGTGATATTCCACAACTGTCCCTTAATCCTGTATAATTTTTTTCAATCCCTATTTCAATTTGCATTGTTTTCACGACATTAGAGAGTGATGGATATGGTCTGCCAACTTAGGAAGACTGGAGCAACTACAGTAAGGAGTGAAAGAAAAACAAAATATTAGCACAATTGTTACCGGGGTCATGGGTTGTTTCAAGGTAACTAGAGAAAAAAATGGTATGAAAAGTAAAAGTATTGTCATTCTAAGAGTACTGTCATTTATTTGTTTTAAATTAGAAAAATAACAGTTTTGGCTAGTGTAAGACTCAAAAAGCAGACATTTAATTTGTTTAATATCTAACTTTCAATATGCTCTCTAGCAAATGTGTTATCAATTAAACTTAATGCGTACAAATTTCAACAAAATGACAAAAGACTCAAGGAGACATTAGCTCATGATCAACCGCACTGTATCAAACTCATTTTCTCACCTCCTTGAAGAGACTGACCTTGAGGGCTTTAAATGACCCTAAGACAACAAGCTTCGTAATTACTTTCAAACCACAGAATAAGCAAAAATGGAGAAAGCAACCTATTTACTCTAGCTTCAGCTTTTGTAGAACTTACGACTCTGACAAATTCAAACATGGCCGTTGTACTTACCGCATTAAAATTGGGGAAAAGGTTGACTGCAGCTGCAGTATCAAGAGGAAAGGGAAGAAATGGTTTAATATCCAGTGAAGGCTGCAAAGGAGGGGCTGGCGGACGAACCAGGGCTGGGAGAGCAGGACTCTGGCATGTGCCACCTGTGCAGAAGAGAGCAAAGAGAGAAATTAAGGACATCCAGTACAGACAAACCACCAAGCACTTTTCTGAGACTAAAAAGAACAGTTTTGCAGGTTACCTCCTCTAGGTAATGATCCGTATACAGATTTGTCATTAGGCAAAGAAAGTTAGTTGAGCCGTTGCTCTTCCTTGGATTTGGTCTATCTGGTTATGTATGTAACATCCAACACCTCAAACTCTTATCTTTCTTCCTAGAGCTTTTGATCGGTTCAGCTGTTAACCACCAATCAAGATCTCCAGGCTCACAAGGAAAAACCCCTTCGTTGCTCACCCATCCCTCCTGGAAAGCCCATCTGAACCAAATTACACATCAAATCTCAGTGATTTTTTTTCCCGCAGAACTCTTCCTCGCCCTCACATTCAAAATTTTGGCAGCAAAATGACATGAATTTGGCACAGAAAAGAAACTTCACCACAAACACAGGCAGCCTTCCCTTACTGCCCAGCAACTCAAGTATTAAAACCAGCAAATCCAGTGTTATAACCAGAGGAATCCTTGAGCTGTTCAGCGTCCCTTTATGTCTGAGTATTCAGCAGCTATCTCCCCCCACGCAGCCATGAATAGCCAGAACATACGTACAGGGCCACCAATGAGCAGACAACGAAAACACTATGCCAGCAGAAACACTCCTCTGTGTACCTGTAGGTGACCAGACGTTTGCAAGGGAACAGCCCTCCCATGGGAGGAACTGGCTGCACGCAGAAGCTGGAGGGACAGAGCTCATGCTAGGTGTTCAGTCTCCAAAATGTTGGTAACATTCCAAAACATCAATTTGCTGTTAATTAAAGCCTGTCTGAATCCTAGGAAACTGCGAAAACATGTCAGCATTCTTCTAATCTGAGAGACAAGCAACAGACTGTATAAACCTGCTGCTGAGAATCCAGGAAGCATTAGGAAAACAAAATGTAGTGAGAACTTTTTTTTTTTTCTTTCTCACAGAAAAGCATTCTAGAAATCAGCTTGGAAAAAAAGATGCTCCTGTCTATATGATGTACGTGCCTGAGATTTGTTTTAAAAATAGTAGAGCAGAGCCCAAAGGAATTACCTTTACAGAAGTGAAAACACTCTGAAGTACTGCACAAAACCATCACTTGAGCCCAGTCAACATTTAGAAAATAGTTTCCAATGAAACAACCAAACCTGTTGGACCGGAGGATCTACTAACAAGGTGGATAACTTAGTACCTAAAGCAGAAGCCATCAGCACTAGATTTAACTGACCATACACAGGAACCATCAGTCCTTCTATGTTCAGCTATAAAATCAGCTGGAGTCAAATTGACAAAAACAGTATTTTTCCCACTGTTTTAATTCCCCTCTGACAATACTCCTCAACAACAGCAAGGCCAACAACCGAAGCTTGAATCAGCACAACAATTTTTAAGAAAGTAGTATAAGTCAGGGAATAGAGAGGGCAGATACATAAACAAAGAGAGATAAAAGGAAAAAATATATAGCAAGTCTGCATTCACCAGAGAACACTGTAAACTTATTTTATTGTCCAGCTGGTAATACATTTAGTGTGGAGGTGTAACCTTTTCCAGAGGGCATTCATAAACCTTTGGTGACAAATCTGTCCTAAGTTTAGTATTGGCAAAAGTTTCTATTTTAATAAAAAGTGAAAGAATCAAAATAAATTTTTGTTGGTGTCGCTTTAGAAAATTCAGAAGTAAAATAAGTTTCTGTTTATATCAGTGGTGTTTCTAATATGTATGTAAAATTGTTTTTTAAATGTGTTTTAAATTGCAAATCATAGTAATTTAAATCACATGGAAAATCATTCCTACATTTTCCAAACATTTCAATTACAATTTTTCAGGTTACCTGAGGAAGAGATTCAAAGATGTTTTTCACTTTTTCATTTTTTTCAGTGACAAATTCGTCACTCAGTGGCAAGTTATTTAAGTCGATGTTGTTGTAGATTTTCCATTTTTCTTCCTGTTGTTGGGTTGTTTTATAGCTTTTCATTTAAAGGTATGTATAGTAACTGTGTAATGGGGCCTATCATATCCAGACATGAAGATACAATGCAGTATGCATCTCTAATTTCAAATCAAAGATGGACTCCTAATGACATTGCTATATATACCTTGACAATAGGATAATGGAATCTGTACCATTGTGCATAGCAACAATGTTAGAACAATTATTAAAAAACAGAATAATAGTCTTAGGACTATTTATGGAGGATTATACTATTATAATAACATGGAGGTTATGTCAGGAATGTATTGTAATTTCCAGCTTACACATCCAAAAATCCAAGATGTAAGAAACGAAATATCTTAGCAGGAAGAACAAGCCTATGTAATCTTGTCGCTTTTCAAGGCACCAATGCTGTTTGTCTGAATTGGAACAATTTCAACAGTAACAAGCAAAGTCAAACAACAACAACCAGAGCAAGCACTCCACTTGATCATTTTTTGTCAAAATAGGCAAGTTGGTGAGTTCTCTTGCACCTTGTATCTGGAACACAACATGTTAAAAGCAGTAATCTTATGAGAGCTTTTATTATTTTTCAGGAAAAACAAGGACAGAAATAGCAAGAAGAAAATAGTAGGCACATTCCAAAGATAACAAAGAAACATCCAACATTTATCCCTGATATTTATCTGCCCTGGGAACAGTTTAGCATTGCTCTCAGTTTGAGACATTTTTGAAAATACTATATATGAAATGTGATTCAGAAGTCCTTGAGATGATAAGATTTAACAACTCCTCACCAAATTAGAAAAACCAATGTTTGCTTGCTCTATTTCCTGATGTAACTGCCTGAAAAACACTGAAGGTTGATGGAAGGGGATTACAATGGACAGCTTTGCTGTTACACGTCCTTGTCTAGGATCACTCTCTGCTGAAATCTTTTCTTAAGCTTCAGTGGCCCAAACTTGGATTCCATTTATTTGTTCTCACATAAAGTAAACAAGTAGAAATGTAATCTTCAGATACAATTGGAATTCTGTATAGCTACAATTTCTTTTTGCTGTCTTAATTTGTTTCTTCTGTTTCAGGCGTCTGATTTACTGCCTACATTTTGGAAAGCTGACCTCTCATTTTTTTCTCAGGATGGAACTGTACATTGCCCTACAATGACCTGCCCTTGGCAGGTCAGTCAAAATGTTAGTCTAATGTCTGACCCTACACAGGCAAGTGGGCAGCAGTGATCCATGGAAGATGATGGCTGCTGTCTCACACATCATGGGAGAAGTGGAGTATGACGCAGGGTAACTAGAGCACCACTCTGGAAACATGGATTCAAAAAACATTTGCCCAAGGGATTTGATCTTTATCCATGAAAAGAAACACATGTGAATGACCTGCGTTTATTTCTTGCACTAGTTCTTTATCATTTATTTTAGGCAGTGACATTTGTACATTAAACCAAGTCACCTAAAACCTTATTACGGAGGAAATCCATGAATAAATACAATTTTGTCTTATTGACACTGAATGCCATGACTAAAGGCAAAAACGCTGATGTCACTCACTGGTGAATATCATCAGTCAGGTTGTCACTTAAAACAGAAAACCAAAGAATTTTACTTGAAAACTCCTTTCAGGTCATCAGTCAGGAGATAAAATGTAAGCCATCAGGGTGGGTACTAAAGCATCAAGGGTTAAACCACTGTTTGAGACATCTATATCCCATTTTGTCATACCCCAGATTAAGCCCTGTCTTCACTTTGGATCCAGCTTTTTGCTAGTGTGCCTGGGGAGCAGGCAATGATCACCCAGGTACATGAGTTCCTGATCCCCATGGAGGAGACCTAACTGGATTTCCTGGCCCCTAGCTTCATCCTGACCCAGCCCTGGCTACTGTAAGCATTTGCAGAGTAAAACAGCAGATGGAGCCTGTCTCAGTCTCTTTCTCTTTATAGCTACTACCTTTCAAAAAATAAATACAGTTTAACAAAAGATGTATAAAATCACTGAAGAGGAATGTCTAGGTATTTAAATTCACACAACGCAGTGTGAGAAAACGGGCCCTTCATTAGCAGGGGTTTCAAGTGGTCACTGAAAGTAACACATGAGTATCTTACATGGAAATTAAGGAAAACTAAAACTTCAGTTTCGCCATCAGACTAGCCATGTTTCAATTATTTTATACTCACATGTCACCAGAGGTGACACCACATGGTATTTTTGAAGAATAATCGTCTCGGGAGTCTCTACTGGATTTTACAGCTCTGTTGCAAAGGCAACATTCTTAAGCAATGAGAACTTTACAGATGAAGTACTTGATACTGTCTGATTCACATTTCCTTGTTGACAAGAAAGGAACTACTGGTTTCTCCTTGGCCCTTCTTCTTTTAGGACTGAGAATGGGAGTTCTCAGACCTAAAAGAAACCACTGTCAGAAGCCAAATGAATGCTGTGATTGATCCATAAAGGATTAGCCATCCACTGTAGAAACGATACGGTCATCCGTGAATCTGCATGTGTGATAAACGATGAGAATATTTAGGAGGCAATTTAATTTAAAACAAAAATGATTTCTATAATAAATATTCGTGAATATTTAGTGCTTTGGATAAAAAATAATCATGCTTTCAAAGCAAGGATAAAAATGAGCCAAGCTAGGGCAAGGAAATGTTTGTTAACATGTGATACCTCTTGAGAATATATTCATAAAGCTTTTAGTAAAACAATAAACTGAATAAAAGTGCAGTCCATAACATCTTTAAGTCAGGCTAATGTAGGCAGCTAAAGCTCCTTACTCTGTCTGTATCTCTGGGTAATTGCACTTGTGACGTTCAGGTTTTGGTCTTGTTATATAGTTCCATTATGCTACATTACTACATAAAACGACTGTATGCTCATACTACATTTTAAAACTTTTTTCCTAAGTTTCTTAGATATGCATTTTATCTCAAGATATGACAACATTTGAACATCTCTTACTTCCACAGGCCTAAAAGTAAAGATAACTCTATTGTGATACAATGGGCACTGTCCCAGATCCTCTATGTAGCACTGCTCTTTGATGCCTTCAAAAACTTACAGATAAGGAAATGGAGCAATAATAAGTTTTCAAAATTGTTTAAGTTCCTACAGCTGCTAGGTGGTACAGCCTGGATCTGACACCAAATATCTTGCTCTTAGAGACTCAAATATTTTTACGTAAATATATATAATCACCATAGCTGAAAGACCATAGAGAAAAATATTTAGTAAGCACAATGTTGGCTTCAGTTAAACTCTCCCAAATAAGTTCCAATCAATGTATACTAAGAGTCACTCATATATAGAACATTGATTGTTCCAGAAGCAGTGTCATGTGTATCCTGCCTCCACTGGGGATTTATCTCAGAATATTCTAACATTATGCACGTACAAAGTCTACCAGATAACATGCACCAAGCCAAAGGAATCATGGTTCTCTATCATCTGAATTGACACTAGTTCACTTCTTTTTACTTTCATCTGCATATTATAGAGAATCAAAGTAGAAATATTCCTAGCCACCATAACCGATTATATTAAACTTAATAGTAATATTCCCTAGAGCATTTACCTGATTCTGATCTTATTCACACTTCAATCCAGCTTTTCATCATAATGATCACAATAAAAAAATCCCTATGAAACCCTGTTGGTATTGATAAAGGATGACACAGAGAATGAATCATAGATGAAGAGGTAATATAACCAACACCACTACCAAATTAAAAAAAAATGCATTCAGAACACTAAAGGTCACATTCCTGTATCTTACCCCTGCTTAGGCATCCTTAGCATTTATAGTTTCCATTTGCTTCCAACGTTTAGCAACTCTGAGTTCTTGTTTTTATTGCTTTGGTAAATATTCCTACAAACTATATAATTACAAAGAGAAATTCTAATTTCAATTTCCTCAAGAACATTCCCTGTGGAGCTGACATGTGCTCTGTTTATTCTTGGGCTCAATGTGCTTATTTCTTCTGGCAGGTTTTGTTTAAAACAAGTCTAAGTTCATATTTTCTTTTAATTCTGAAACATTTAGTCCTTGGAAAAGATATAAAATCAGTGACTAATGGAATTGTAGTAATTCTGAAATCCCAAAAACTGATTTGCCTTAATTGAAAAAGAAATAAAATGATTATTAAATTGAAAGAAACAAGTTATACAAAACATATTTAATGTTTATATAAGTCCTGCCATTTTAAACCTCATTCTAATTTAGGAGCTGTCAATACAGATTTACACTATATAAACAGTGAAAATATCTTCTTTTTTCAAAGTTACAAGTAAAGAAATTCAGGTTTTAGTGAAATCATTTCCTTAAGATACACCAATTTGTTAAATTTTAGAACTAAAAATTAGAAACCACAGAAATCTGAAGTCGGTGTTCATTTTTTTATTTCAATATACCTTTCTTGCTCTCAAACATCTATACAGTGGTAATTTCCTCAAATCACAAGAATATTCCGTAAGAGCCAAAACTGCCTCTAAGGAAGGCAATTTTTTCACATTCAAATAGTCAGGGAACAGCAGATGCAGAATCTACAAATATAGGAAAAAAGACAAACTACTTAGATTCCCAAAAAGAAGAAAGGCATCATACTGAGGTGATATATAAACCCATCTCTAAAATGCAAGATGTGACACCAAGGGCTATCTACATTATGGTTAAAAAACATAAAGACACCATAAAATACTGCCACTAAACACAAAGATAGGAGCCATAGTAAAGATAGAAATAACGGGACCTGTTATTGCTAGGAGCCACATTAGCGGAGATGGTGAGGATTAAGGATTAAATCTAAGTTTCTTGGAGGAGCCTAGAGCTCCAAGTCCCAGGACTGGATGCATCTCAACGTGACAGACCAAAACCAATGAGAACAATAGGCTTTGCGGGTTGCCATTACCATGTTCCTGTTTGCCTGTGAGTGGCAGTCTAAAATGGAGAGATTGGGGCAGGAATGTAGCCTAGTGGTTGAGATGCCTCACTCCATATAAGAATGCCAGCTCCCTGCTAAAATGCATCCTGAGTAGCTGAGTCCCTGGCAACCATGTGAATCAGCTGCCTTTATTTCCTACATCTCAGCTTCAGCCCTTCCCACTTCGCCTCCTATATAGGCTCTCAGAGAATAAACCAATGGATGGGACACTGCTCTCTCTCTCTCTCTCTTTTTTTTCTTTCTCTCTCCCTCATTCCCTCCCTTCTTCACACCCGTTAAAGTAATTTAAATTAAAAAAATAAGAAAAATAAACTACACAGATCCTGGACTTATCATGAGACAAATAAACATCTTGTACAACTAATTCGAATTCATTCTATTCAATTTAAACTGGACCAAAATTAACTGACTGATATAGCACACAAACTTCTCTGGTTTTTCTTTGATTGCAAATTTTCAGAATATCACATTGCTAATATTTCTTAGAATTAATGTATCTGGGGCCCAAGGTGGTAGTCTAGTGGATGAACTACTCTCTTTGCACACCTGGGATCCCATAAGTGCACCAGTTCTAATCCCGGCTGACCCGCTTCTCATCCAGGTCCTTCTTGTGGTATGGAAAGGCAGTGGAGGACAGCCCAAGCCTCTGGGACCCTGCACCTGTGTGGGAGACCCAGAAGAGGTTCCTGACTTCAGATTGGCTCAGCTCTGGCTGTTGCAGCAGACAGAAGATCTTCTCTATCTCTACTCCTTTTTGTGTATTTGACTTTCCAATAAAAATAAATACATCTTCAAAAAAAAAAAAAAAAAGAATGAATTTGTCTGAAAACAGGACCTAAATAAATTTCCAAGAAAAACGTAGTTCAGCAATAAGAATAACACATTTAAGTAATTAAACTGCATTTTATTGGTGTGTGGTAGACCAAATAAATCAAAATTTTCAAACAGTCACAATTTCAAATAATAATTGGTAAAAAAAATGATAACCCATATTCATCTTTAAAATATTTATTTACTGGGAAGACAGAGTTACAGAGAAAGAAGGGAGAGGAGGAAAAGGGTGGGAAAGACAAAGAAAGAGACCGAGAGAGAGAGAGAGAGAGAGAGAGAGAGAGGGAGAGAGAGCGGGAGAGATTTTTCATCGATTAGTTCACTCTCCAAATGGCTATGCAGGTTGGAGTTGAGCCAGACTGAAGCTAGGATGCTGGAACTCCATCAGGGTTTTCACATGGGTGCCCGGGATCCAAATATTTGGATCATTTTCCAGTGCTTTCCTAGGCTCACGTGCAGAACATTGGATATGAAGTGGCGTAGGCAGGTTCTGAACCACAGCTTACACGAGATGCTGGTATCACAAGTGGTGAATTAACCCATAACAATGCAGCAGTGGCCTCTGCAGTAACTGTCTTATGGCATGCCATTTATACACAGGCTTTTAATTATCACAAGAGCTCTGTTTTTAATAATTTAGTTTTTCAGTTATGGGAACACAAGATCTGTCAGCTTAGGTTCCTTGTCGTTCATTCCAAGTGGAGCTGCGTGTATAGGTTGACTGGTTTCACAGCCCTCGCTCTTGTAAACATCAAAGTATCTCCACTTGGAAAAGACCTTCCTCTGACTGGAACCTGGTGACAAAGCTGAGAAAGGCATCTGACATTTCCACCGGAACCTGCCGTGGTTAGAACAACTGGCAGTCTGTTCTTGCTCCTCAATAGGCAGGAGACTGCCCTCCTAAGCTTTCTCGGCTCACCCCACGACTCACACGGGAGTCAAGGTCTTGAGAACTCCTATCTTCCTCCTAGCTCTTCCTTCTCATTGATTATGGAAGTTTGTGGAGTGACCTAATAAGTGCAAACCCAAAAGCTCTGTGCAAAATAAATCAACTACTAAGTTTCCTAAAAGGAAACTTGAGGAGTTCTGATCACAGCCTCAAAGAAGTACATGGAATCCTCTTAAATTGATAGGCCTGTTTGCCTTCCATTGTAAAGATTATTTTGTGCTTTTGCAAAGACATTAATCCTGAAGGAAGAACAAAACAGAATGAGTCAGATTGCTTTCAGCAGGAGTGCTTGTCGAGAGAGGAGAAAAGTTCTGTAGGAAGACTGTCTTCTGAAACGGACCCTGCATTTTCCTGAACAATTCTCTTCTGCCTTGTATAGAGCTCTCAAAAGTCATTATGTCTGCTAAAATGCGAAGCATCTGTCTCCGTGTTATCAATGTCACTGCGACCTTCTCTTGCCTAGTTCTCCTCATACAGCTAAGATAAAGAAATGCTTTTTCAATTTTTCTAATTTTGTATCATTTCTTCCATGTTTCCTCTGCCCTTCAGGGCTCAGCAGAAGCACACTGTTCCTGTCTTCTCTCCACCTGTTCAGCACCAGGATCAGATTTCCGCTCCAAACATTCATAGCAGACTGTAAGCAGTTGACAACATCAACTTAACCTACTGTAGCACAATTCTTGCCCTCATGAAGAAATATTTAACAACACTCAGCTATAGTAACTAATCTTACAATCTCTAAATTCATTATTATATGATTACAGTTATAGGAGATGAATGAAATGTATCTTATCAAATTTGATTTTATTCACATTATTGCTTAATTCATTTATTAATATGTCTTTTATGGTTCTTTAATAGTAGGGTTATTTGGTTTTGGTTTCCCCTTTTGCAGAGGATTGTCTATGTCTGTACCATCTTATTTTTTTTCCCATGGTGTCCAGTGAAATGTTTGGAAAATTATTGGCACTCAAGTGCTCTTGAGTAAATGAAAGAATAAATGAATGTGATACTTTTACTTTGATTCCTACCTACAAAGAAAATTATATATAATTTCCTCAATACTCTTAGGCTGACTCCTTTTTTCTAATTTTTTAAAAATTTTTATTGGAATTTTTATTTAGAGAGCAAAGGAGAGACAGAGAGATACAGATCTTCCATCTGCTGGTTCACTCCCAAGCGGCTGCAATAGTCGAAGCTGAGCCAATCAGAAGCCAAGCTTTCCATGTCTCCCATATGGATACAGGGTCCCAAGGCTTTGAACCATCTTCCACTGCTTTCCAGGCTATAAGCAGAGAGCTGGATGGAATTGGTAAACCCAGGACACCACCTGCTGTTCATAGGGAATGCCAGCACTGACTAGTGAAGGATTAATCAGTTGAGCCACCATACTGACCCCTAGGTTGATTCTCATTAAGAATAAGAATTCTTCACTGTTGCTTGTTTTCAGCATGAACATTGTGAAGCACAGCACAGGAAACAAGACTAAAGAGAAAAAGAGAAATTCAATCAAAATAGAAAAGAATGAAGGAAAAAAGGGAGGGGAGAGAAAGAGAAGTTGGAAGAAGTACAAAGATAAATCCAAATCTGACATTCAGATAACTCACCTGACCTAAACAGAGTTTTTACTGACAGAACCTGTAGCAGCATGAAAATGTCTCCAGATGAACGCTGTATGGGAAGACTCACCCATGAAAGATCGCATAGTATTTGCGTCTTTTGCATTGAAAAGTACCCATCCTGCAGTTTGGTTTAGTAGTTAAGCCACCAGCTTAGACTCCTGTGTACTGTATCAGCGAACCTCTGCGTCCTGCCTCTGGTTCCCACTTTGAGTTTCCTGCTAATGCAGATTCTGGAATGCTTGTCTTGTGTTTTCCCTGCATTTTCCTGTTAATACACATGGGAAAACAGAAGAAGGTGACCCAAACATATGGATCCCTGCCACCCATGTGGGAAACCAAGGTGGAATTCCTGGTTTGTCGTTTTGACCTGGCCCAATATTCACTATTACAGCCATCTGGAAAGAGAATCAACAGATGGAAGATCTCTTTCTCTGATTCTCATACTTTCAAATAAAATCAAATAAATCTTTTAAGAATAATAAAAAATAAAAATTGTACTAATCAACAGTCTGATCTTATCTAAAAAATTCCTGGGTAGGATATAAAGCAGTTCAGTGCATAAGACATGGTAGATTCCTATAACATGACAACTCAGTTGGAATATGGATGGAAATAGTTGGCGTTGCTTTGATCCACAGAACAACTAATTCACTTCACCCTTTTTTGGTTCTGTTTCAATTACATGCCCTATCATTTCTCCTCTCTCAGCTGTCCCACACTGTTCTTTCATCATTGATTTCTTCTTTGCTCATTTATTCTTTTTCACAAACATCCATAAAATATTTATTGGTTGCCCACTCCCTTTAATTCACAGGGAAGGATCCAATAAAACTAAATATGATCACAAGCCCTTTAAATAAAAACAAATAAAAGAAGAAGCAAGGGAATAAATCAGCAAACCTTTACCCTCCTCCATCCCCACCCCATGCGATTCCATTCACTCCAGACTCTTCCTTTGGAACAACGCTTTTCTTTTACTTAATAAAAATGAAACTCCTTTCAAATCCATGCTTAGGTTTGACTTTCTATTTTCCAATAGTTTGAAGTCTACTTCTTACTATAGCAAACAGTCATATGTGATGTTCAGGTTTCAGACATAATGATGGCCCCATTTTGCTAAACCAAAAGTTGATGGAGTTCACATATACTAAAATTACAAGACATAATTTTATGAGTGACTTTTTCATTTATTTGCTGAATTTTCACCAACAATTACAGCAAAGTTTTAGATGGTATATTAGTGCTGGGGAAATCTCAATAATAATAAGAATTTATGTAGTCTAGTCAAAAACTTGTTTTTTTTAATGTTCTTGTCAAATCATGAGTGCTACACATTTGAACGTAAAAATGTCTTTTCTTCTCTCTTAATATGGAAGCTCATCTTTTTAGCCCTCTCTTCCCTACAGAAATAATAGCCTTCCAGAGGCTATCACTAAAAATCTAGAGAAGCATTCTGGATTTTATTTGTGTATTTTTGGTTTTTGACATTGATTCTGAACTGCCCTTGGCTGCATTTTCATTTAGCTAGTCTGCATTGGATCTCAACTATCTGCTAAGTTCCAATTATAGATTTGAATATCCCATTTCCAGGGAACTAAGACTCTCCTAGCACATTTCAGAGTAACACACCACAACAAAATAGCTGAAGTCCTTTCCTAATTACAAGGGAAAGTGGTATGGTGGTAAATCTTCTTATAGAACATGTTATTTTTATTTTCTATAAGTCATATGCTCAGAAAGCTTATATGAATGTATTCTGTGAGGGAAAACCTAGATTTTTGGGCCACATGTGATGCAAATTTGATTGGCGGGTAGCAAATTAGGTTCTTCATTATGTTTCTGGGAAGGCAAAGGCTATACAATTGGTAAATTAAAAGTGATTATTCTAGTAATGAGATATTTCAAATAAGCAGGCTTTAATCTGCTGAAGGAAATGGCAGGTTGTACCTCAAGGGGCAGGCTTACGAAAGTTGGCTGTCCCTCAAAGAAATCCATAATAACTGAGCACAAGTGTATGCAGCAGATAAAGCGGATGCAGGAAGACCAAAGGGCAGTACAACAGATCTGCACATGTTTGGAACTCAGACACACATGGTTCCCTAGAGAATCCAGAGCAGGAATGATAAAGGAAATATTGACAACAAAAAAGAAACAAAACAACTAAACGAAAAAAAAAATGATCCTTTATACTCAGTGCAACAAGTCAGAAAATATCAGGTCCAAGGGTTGAAGAATGTGATCAAAGGAAGAAAGGAGAAAGCGGAAATTATATGGGTTGATTAATTTGCTGATCAATTGATAAGTACTGAAAATACAAGAAACACATATGATGAAACAAAAATGTCAAACTATGGGTAGGCATTGTGATGAAACAGATTAAGCCTCTTTGGGGGTATTTACATTCCATATCTAGGTACCTGGTTTTAGTACTGGCTACTCCCCAATGCATCTGGGAGACAGTGGATGATCCAAGTGTTGTGATTCCTGACAACCATGGCATTCCTGACTCCCATCCTCAGCCTGGCCCAGCCCTTGCTGTTAAGGGTATGTGGGGATTAACAAGCAGACAGAAGCATGCTCTCGCTCTCTCTCCCTCTCACTCTCTCTTCCTCTTTCTCTCTCTCTTTTCCTCTCTCTCTCCTCTCTGTC
This sequence comes from Ochotona princeps, assembly GCF_030435755.1. Taxonomy (NCBI): domain Eukaryota; kingdom Metazoa; phylum Chordata; class Mammalia; order Lagomorpha; family Ochotonidae; genus Ochotona; species Ochotona princeps. The sequence goes on from NC_080861.1 coordinate 9,501,972, forward strand.
TCTCCCTTTGTCTTCCAAGTAAATAAGTAAGTCCTAAAAGAAATGCATAATTAGAATTCTGTTCCTAGTGTAAACAGAATTAACTTGTCAGACGATGCACAGTATTAGATGCCAGGGAAATTTTTGTGCATCTAAATGTTGGACGTCATTGATCTCAGTCTCAGAAAGTACTAACCAAATTAAGTGTAATTTCTGTAGTTACTTCGGAGAGAAAGGAATAGAAAGTAAGGACTGCGAGCCACAGTTTGCAGACATTATCAAAAATATGGTCAGAAAATGCACAATTATGTACAATTAAGCAGTAACCTAACAAAAGAGCCGAATCCCAGACTATTGATGAATGGTTTAATATTTTTTTAATGCAGAAGCCAGAAACATTGGTCATATATGTTCAGAGTCTAATAACTTAGCCAAAGCAAAGAAACACACAATGAAAGGGTAGGAAATTAAAACAAATAAGAAGGGGTAAAAACTAAAAGGTATTTGCAATCTTTTCCTAAAACGAAGAGACTCATTTGACTTAACAGTCCACAGCTATTTAAAAAGTAAAAAACAGGTGTCCTCCATATCCACTTAAGATAGGAAAAGCCAAGAAGGGATGGAAAATGCAGAAGAAATGTTTAGCTGCAATCATCTGGAACAAAAACCCCTTTCAGATCCTCTGGAATGATTGTTAAGAGTTAATCATTTTATGAGAATGGGCTGCCAAATTTCATGTAGTCTTACAGAAGTCACATGGATGTTGTGCCCAATGAGAATATACTAGCATTGGATGGAACCTTAGCAATCAAGCAATTTACTTCCTCAGCTTGGGGAGGAAAGCTTTGGAAAACGACAGGCTTTCTGGAGTCTATTGTGACTGCTAACACTTCCACAACAGAGATAATAAGTCAACAAGTAGGGCTGCTTATGTTCTGAAATTTACTAATACAGCCATCAACCAGATTCTGGTGTCTGTCCTGGCTGTAGTTTGCAGATGGTCTAGATCACTGGTTCTCAAACTATACTGAGCATGAGAAATACTTGGGGAAGGAAGGAGGGTGGTTAAAACAGACTGCTGAAACTTATCCATGCCCAAAGTTTCTGACTAATTCTTGAGTGGGAACTGCTAATTTGCATTCATTACTAATTTCCAAGTGATATGGAGGTCATTGGTCTCAGAATCACACACTGAGAACGCTGAGCTGAGAACACAAATAATGCATACAAGGCCCAGTAAATAAGGAAGTACACAACTGCATGCATTAGGCAGTCTCTAAGGTTTCCTGCCTCCAGGTATGGACACCCTGAATCATCCCAGGATTTCATGGAATCTGGTCCCATGACTAGTTTATACTATATATCACAGATGACATGAAAAATGGAAGATTAACTAGGTGGGCCTGATACAAGCACTTGAGAAGGTAAAGAACATTCTCTGAGAGAGAGAGAGAGAGAGAGAGAGAGAGAGAGAGAGAGAGAGATTTTATTTATCTGAAGGCAGAGTGACAGAGAGACCAAGAGAGAAAGAGCTCTTGTATCTCCTCATATGGCCTGAACGGCTGGGGCTGGTCAAGGTAGAAACCAGGAACCTGGAATTCTACTGGGTCTCTCACATAGGCTGCAGGTGGCCAGAGTGTACTCTCTTGCCTTCTCAGGCACATTAGGAGCTGGATCAGAAGAGAGAAGCCGCTGGGACTTCTGCTGTCATTCCAACATGAGATGCTGGCATTGCAGGCAGCAGTATTTCCTGCGGCACAACATCAGCACCACATAGAAGTTTCTGCAGATGACGGCAGAAGTTGGAGGACACCTGTTACAGCACGCGAGTGGTCTCAAGCTGCAAAGAGTAGTGCCAGGCAGTCAAGTCTGAACTCAGCTATGCCAACAGAAATGAACTTGAGAAAGAATGTTTTCCCAGTCTCCAACTTGACAATCTTCAGTCATTATCTTGATGTCAGACATAGGATATATTAAGCCGAGAACACAGTCACATTAATACTGGGTTCCAATCTGCAAAAGTTATGGCCAGTAAGAAATCATGTAAGAGTAGACATCTAACACTATAGCTATAGAGTGTGTCAGGGTCACATGCTGGGGACACTCTAACACTCCCCAGCTGAATCAATTACATATCCACTTACAACATTATCATCAACTCTATCAACTTCCAGCCACACTGTGTTCCTCTCATTGGTTCCTCTACTGTTAAAAGCACCATGTTTTTGAGTTAAAATGGTTTCTAATTGTTCATTCTTCTCTTCTTGCTTGAAGCTCAGAAAAATTTATGTTAAAAAAAATCTTATCTGCCTGGCAAGTTTAACCACATGAAGGCAAAAAATAGTTGACTATCATCCTTTATTTCCAAGAAACTTTAAATCCTTTAGCATCAAATGGAACCAACCCAGACCAATTCACTGAATTGTTTCATTGAATCACTCCATGAATTGCCAATAAGCCCAAATTTGTAAGAAGTTCAAGAAATGCATTCAACAGTTAAGTATTATAAAATCACATTAATTTAAAAGCCTTACATTTTTTGACATTTAAAAAGTCTCTGACACGGCATATCCATAGTTTGATTTTTCTAATGTTCTTGTAAAGGTCATGTTTATGGTATAATAAGCACACATTTGCAAGGGTTATTAATCAGAGCAAAGCCGGGTTGCAAACAGATTTTCAAAGAATTTTTCATTTTTATTCTGAACATGCTAGCTACTTAAGAATGTCATATTTTCTAAAGCCTATTTGTAAAAAAAAAAACTTCATGATTAATTTTGCTCAAGGAGATATAGTCATTTTAAGTGAAGTTGAAATGAAACTTAGAAAAATAAGTGTTAATTCAGCAAACTTGAATGACAATTTAGGAAACTCTAGCTTTTAAAGTTAATGCTTTATAACAGGTAAATTGCCAGTTAGCAAGAAAAATACTTAAGTTCATAAGTTTTAGTAAATACCCAGTGGATACAGGCAATCAGGTCTTCTAATTCGCATTCAACTGAAAAAACATTTCTTTTATTTAAGATTTATTTATTTATTTTTATTGGAAAGTCAGATATACAGAGAGAAAAAGGGAGATGAAGATTTGTCCAATGATTCACTCCCCAAGTGGCCACAATGGCTGGAGCTGAGCCCATCAGAAGCCAGGAGCCAGGAGCTTCTTCTGGGTCTCCCACACTGGTGCAGGGTCCTAAGGCTTTGGGCTGTCCTCGACTGCTTTCCCAAGCAGGGAGCTGGATGTAAAGCGAGGCTGCCAGGATATGAACTGGTGGCCATATGGGATCCCAGTGCGCATAAAGCAAGGACTTTAGCCACTAGGCCACCATCCCGGGATCCAAAACAGACCTTTTAAAACTAAGAAATGCTGTAAAAAAAACCTGATTCATATAGTTGTTAAACTTTATTATTGCAATTACTTTCCAATTTTGTCTCAACAAGAGAGATACACTATTGCATAGATTCTTTCTTGTTGGATGTAGAAATACATTTGCTATAACAGTCAAGAAATGCCAAGATGAGAATCGCTGAAGATTGTGAAGGGGTAGTTATTTGCAAACAGCATTTGCCTGGTGACAAGAATGTAACCTACACTTCAAACACAATCACACTTTGCCTAGCAAAAAGCAAATACCCAGTATGGCTCAGACTAACGTCTCTTAAGAGGCAGCAGAAGTAACAGACCTTTAAACATTAGATTTTTGAATTTCTGTTGTCTTGCCTCTGTTTTTCTACAGAGCTGGTCTAACCTTGTCTGTGATGAACTTTACAAATAGACTAGACAATTTAGCACAGGCAGTTTTGCTCCAATGGCAGGAAATATCAGTGGCAAAGTGCTGGTTCACCTGATGGTGTTTAAAATGAATGCTTCAGCCACATCTGAAGAACTATGCACAACACGTCTTATACAAAGACAGTGTACTGGTCCATCAGGAAATGACAAACTTAAGTATTGGTATCACCTGATTACTCATGACATGAGAATTCTGGGAAGCTTTGCTTACGAAGCAATCTACCTCTTAATTTAAGAGAATGACGAGTTGGAAGTATAAATGATCAGTCACCTTGAGGTTCTGGCCAAGAGACAGAAGAAAGTAATAAACCAAGCATGAAAGCAAGACAGGTGAATGGCCTGCCGAACTACTTCTTCAACACAATCAGAGCAGGGAGAATGGGTCAACCAAGAAAGGAGAGAGGGGACGACAGTGAAAATCTTGGATTTCCCAGAAGATGAGAGATGAAAGTGCATTGAAACATTCTGGTCTTTCTTGTGACCTACATAAAAATAATTAAAGATAAGTAAAAGATAAAAGTGAAAGAGTAATACAGTTGAAATTTAAGAAAGTGATTTTGAGTGGGTGCTGTGCGTTAAGAAAGTGCTTCTGAATTTTTAATGTAAGATGATTTGCTAATTGTAACACTGGTCAAGTATAATATTGTGCGAGCCACAGATGTGAGTTACATATGTAATTTTATATTATCTAATAGCCACAGAAAAAAGAAATGAGTAACAACAATTTAAGGATATACTGTATAGTTCATTCAATGTACGTAAAATATATTGTGGGTGTAAAAATAGTAAAGAGCCATTCTACACCCTTTTGGTGTACAACATCTTTGAAAGAGAGCATATATTTAATACTCGCAGCACAACTCAATTCAGATTACCCTTTTTAAAGATTTATTTATTTTTATTGGAAAATCAGAGAGAAGGAGAGACAGAGAGGAAGATTTTGCATTCGATAGTTCACTCCCCAAGCGGCTGCAATTGCTGGAACTGAGCCAATCTGAAGCCAGGAGCGGGTGCAGGGTCCCAAGGCTTTGGGCCATCCTTGACTGCTTTGCTAGGACACAAGCAGGGTGCTGGATGGGAAGTGGAGCTGCCGGGATTAGAACCTGCACCCATATGGGATCCCGGCATGTTCAAGGCGAGGACTTTAGCCACTAGGCTACCACGTGGGGCCCAGATTATCTTTTTTAAACTGTATAGAGCCATATGGGATTAGCAGCTACTGTGTCGAGCAGTGCAGCCATAAAAATTTGGAGATCAGGCTCCTAAGTTAGACTCTTAATTAAAATCCTCTCTGCAAGATTAACTAGCAATGTCTGAGGCAACCTAGTTAATATTTATAGCCCTAATTTTTCTTATCTGTAAAGAGAAAAAAATACAGTTTTGTATTGTACCCACAGATTCTATGCCTAAAAGTATTCTGTGGTTTTAATGATATAATTCATCTAAAATTAATGTTAACTGACTTGACATTTAATAATTACCCAATAATTTTTATTTTAGTAAGACTATTTTATTGTAACATTCAAGCTACTTATACTCTCAAGACTCTGAAGTTATAAAACATTGTTTTTTATCAAACAACTTAGGACCTTCGTTTTAAATGTCTGGTCACCCCTTGTGGCAATTTATGGCAACCACTAATATTCACCATTTCTCCCATCCTGAAGTTCTGTGAGTTGCCACTGGCTTCATGACTCACCATGACATACAGAATGTGGTACAGGAAATACAATGTGCACTCCACATCGTTCAAGAAGCCTTGACGCTCCTGCCCTTACCCTCTGGAAACACTTTCTGAAGACAAGTAGCAAAGGAAGCTATCGCGTCTTCAACATACTGAGAAGCCATGACATTGGAAGCCAGATTGTACAGTCAACAGTGTCAAACTTGGATGAATGGGTTTTAGACTTCACAACGTGGGTGATCCTGCAGACAAATGCTGGCTATTGCATGAATGTATAAGGAAAACCCGGTACAGAAAGTTATCAAATCCAGAATATCAAGAAAAATCATTTAATGTGTATTTTGAAACTGATTTGTTATCCAGCAACACACAATGAACCTACTACGTAAGACATACATTACATTGTTTTCATCAACCGACTATTTTTTTGAGTTGCTTTAGCTGAACAAGCTATCTTGGATAGAGATGTGCAGGCATTACCTAGAGCTCTTCCGCCCCACAGACAGAGCCTCTTGCATTGCCAGCATCCCTTATCAGATTGGTACATTTACTACAATAGATGAACATATGTTGACACGTTATTGTAGCCTGCAGTTCATGGTTTATGTTAAGGTTCACTTTGGGTGTTGTTTAGTCTATGGGTTTGGATAAATTTATATTTTTACTACTATGGTGCTGATTTGAGTGGTTTCACTGCCCTAAAAAGTAAAAGGTTGGTAGTTAGAGTAAAAGGTAATTCTAACTTTACAGGGCAAGAGCAACCAAAAGGGTAAAAATAGTATTCACACATAGTGATCGTGTGATATTTAGCTTTATTCTAGTTGTAAAATAGTCAAATAGCTTAATAAAGACACATAATAATTGCAGAAAAGTTACACAGTATAAAGAAAGGATATAATTCTTTCATTGTACTCATATTACCAGAAGTCACTCCTGGTTTTGTTGTTGTTCTTGCTGTCATTGTTGTTTTGATGATGTCTATATTGCTTTGCCTTGTTTTCATTATTTACAAAAACACCATCACTTGAAACTTCCTTTGTTCTATTCAAGATAATTTTACCTCTTAGTAACACCATTTTAGTAAAAGCAAAGTTCTGAAACTTTGTTTTAGAGGCCACAGTTGCGGCACCCTGGGTTAAGCAGCCAGCGGCAACACCAATATTCCATTTAGGTGTGTTTTGGCTGCTCTGCTTCCAACTGAGCTCCCTAATAGAGGTGTGGGAAGGCAACAAAAGGTTGTACAATACTTGAGCCTCTCCAACATGGAAGAGATCTGAATCCCGGTTTCAACTTGGCCACAGCCTGGCTTTTGTGGACTACTGGGGATCTCTCCCCCTGTATCTCCCTTTCTCTATAACACTGCATCTCAAAGAATAATGCATACATCTTTGAAAAAGTAAATATGAACCACTGCTTTTACATCTGACAAAACTTTGCTTTAGGGATCTAACAACTGATTTAAATATTCCTTACCAATATTAAATATTAAAATATCTAAAGTTGACATAAAGATAGTTGACGTAAAGTAAGTTATAACTGTAGTTATTTCAATTGAAAGGAAATATGACCACAATCAATACACTGGTGAAGGAAAACACAGGACATACTAAGAGACATGCAAAGACATTATTCATTGTGTCTGTGTTACAAAACTTTGAAACCGAGTCTTTATGACAGTTAGACATAAAAAGCAATTCTTTCAAGTTTCTGATGCTTTAAGTCTTTGTCAGTGTCTCTACCTCATAACGCAAGGATATCCAATAAACTGTCTTCTACATCCATGGTTAGACATAACTATTGTCATCTGATGAAATTCTAATATGCATCTAATGAATAACTCCAGGGACGCAACATGAAAACTAAATACCAAGCTGTATCATCTTAAAATGACACAGGAAAGTCCTCAGCTTTAGCTCAACAGCTTTGAATGCACCATATGTTGAGAAAATCAATTAGGAGCACATGAGGGGATCTGAAAACAGGATACATGTGCTAAGCAATTATCATAATGTGCTTGTGTTCCCAACAATGCACTTCAATGCATATAGAGAGTCCTCAGACAGGAAGACTGCCATCTAGTTAAACAAATAAGCAACATTCTCTGTGACAAAGAAAGGACATTTGCATGTATAAATCATAAGCAGTGTCTCTGGTTGAGGCTGTGCTTGCAAACAACTAAGGATTCTTCTGATGGCCAAATATTTGGAATCATCTAGTCTGCATTACGTTCCTATAGTACAAAAGACACAATAGCTTTGAGAGGGGAAGCTGAACACTAGAACAGGTGAACCAAGCTAGCTGTATTCCCATACAGTAATATAAAGCAAGAAGCCACAGAAATACTGCTTCTTAAGGTATGCGAAGGAGGCTAGCACCAACTTTCACAAACTGCTAAAATTTCATAACTCGATGTCTGTACCTTGTTATAAGGCAGCATATGCCCTTTCAATTTATAGTGTCTAGATGAACCCCCCAGTCTCAATGTGTGTTGGTGGGTGCTGCAACCCAATCTGGCAATGGCCTGTCTCACCTCACCATTTGCTGGCATGTGCTGCTGCAGGCTGGCTCAGCCTGGCCTGCCCCCAATTCCAGCTTATGGTGCTGGGTGCTGCAACCTAGCCCAGCCCAGCCAGCCTCCAGTCCCGGCCCTAAAGTGAACTGGCTGGTGTTGCAGCCCAACCTGGCCTGGCTGTACCTGTCCCAGTTCTTACATCTGCCAGTGGGTGATATGAATTGGCCCAGCATGGTCCACCCCCAGAAATGAGCCACACGTATGCTGGTGAGTACTGGGTTGCTCCAAGTCTTGATTCTTACATTCACATTCAGGGACTGCATCCTGAGCGAGGAATTTCAAAATTATTCTTGACCTTAGCCAAAGTTCTAGCTATGCCCAGATCAGGAGATCTTAAAATCCTCATAATAATTTTATCCTTGCTGGTCAAACTGAAGGTGCTATTAAATATACATTATACACAGATAGAATCCATGGAAATACCTCATTTTATTCCTTTAAAAGGCCGCCCTTTTATCCTAACCAGTGTTACCTCTTGGTAGGATGAAAAAAATTAATCTAAACATTAACATTTCTTTCTACTCTTTTGTTGTAGTTTTTGGCATCATCACAGCTTCCCAATGGCAGACCCTGTGTTAAGCCATGCTTACTACAACCGTTCTAGTATTATCCTAGCCCTGTAGTACAAGCAAAAGAAATGAGGCTCAGAGTGTGTGAATCATTTTGTACAATTTGCTTTAGCTGTTAAGCATCTGAGTCAGATAGACACTTAATCCTGTTTGGTCCAAAGCCACCAGAACGCATTTCCTTTGAAGTTTCTTCAGATTCATGAGACTGATATGTCTCTCCGTGAATCTGCCTTTAGAAGACTGAGACCAGTAAGTCAAGATGTTTAAAATGCAAATTGAGAAGTGGGCATTTAGCGCACAGGTGAAACCCCCCCCCCCCATCCCACAACATTTTTGTGCCTTGGTCCAGGTAACAGCTGTGTTTGCCATTCTAGCTTTCCGCTATTACACATTCCTGTGAAATAACTCTGATGGCTCAAGTGACTTGAGATCCTGCCACTCATGTAGGAGACCTAGACCCAACTTTTGCCTCCTGGAAGAGGGAAGTCAAAAAACGGACATTCTCTCTTGATCTTTGTCTCTCTGCTTCTCAAATAAATATTTTTTAAATGCAATGGGTTGATGGGGAAGTTGAACCTGAATTTAAAGTTTAGATTCAATATACAAAGCAGAACACTAATATTTAGCAGCACCTTGAGGAAATTATTGAACCTCTCCATGTCTCATCTGTGAAACAGAACATGATAAAGTCTCCTGTTTAAGTATTCTTAAAATAATCTCCAGTCCCTTACACACCTGGACCGAAGAGATCACACAGAAAATGTTGGTCATTACTAAGATACTATGGTTGTAAAGTATATAATTTTTATGTGCATATAAAAGAAGCTGCCAATATGAGTGAAACAAGATAATAAATTCAGCCATAATTCAGCGCATTTAAACAGTTTTCTTTTACATTATTCAATAAATACTAGGCTTTCTGATCTAATCCGCATAATTGTGTGTCTACATAAACAGCCACATCCATCAAACTGCATCACATTTAAAAACTGATCAATGTCCATCAAATCTGTACAGCACATTTAGGGCAAATCATCTGACAAAATAAAGAAAACTTGGCTTCCTTAAAGTTATGCATTAATGTGGGGGCAAATCTACCGTGCGGCTAGCTCCCCATGGATCAGCAGAACATGACGTTTCTGGGACCAGAAGTAAACAAGCACATTACCACTGAATCTATCCTTTTTTTTTAACAGTTAAGTGGGACCTGAAGTTAGTATTTTTTTAAGACTTATTTTATTTGTTTGAAATGGGCGTGGCAGAGAGGGACAAATGAGCTCTTTCATGATCTTGTTCACTTCCCAAATGACTGCAGTGACCAGGGCTGAACCAAGCTGAAGCCAGTAGCTCAGAACTCCAACTCCATCCAGGTTTGCCACACAGGCATAGAGGCCTAAGGACCTGGGATATCTTCTGCTGTATCCCTAGCCACTTTGGCAGGGAGCCGAATTGGAAGCATGGCAGCCAGGACTCCAAAGGCCATCCACCAGAGATTCCAATATTCCAGGTGGCAGTTTAACAGACAGTACCACAATGCCAGCCATAAAGCTGGTATTTTATTTAACAGTTTATATAATATTTCTTGGAAGAAAATGAGGTAAGAAGAAAAATATTAAAAACGGATAGTACATTCTTTACCCTCATCAGTGTGTTAGGGTTTTGGGGGGTCAGTAGAACAGCATGAGCAAATTTTGTGCTTACGTACGTAAGAGTTCTTCAACAATTTAGAAACAGAAACATCAAAAATTAGCTCTTGATACAGATTAACAAGGAACAGCAAGGCTCCTATATTTATATTTAAAATGGTCTCTTATGGAAAAAGGTTCTGCATGGTAAGTGAAAAGTTCATCGTTAATTGACAACATAATTAAAAAATGAATTCTACTATGTTGAAAATTCAATGGCCCCAGTGATGCAGGGCTTTGTCATTTGCTTGCCATGTGCTTCCTCCTCCTCAATAAGCAGTGAACACAGAATGCAAAGGGGAGGGGAGTTCCAGAGAGGGAGAGTCATGCTGCGGTCATGTGATGGGAGAGCTGGAAGCAGATCCTCCCCATGTTGCCTTGCCTCTTCCTACCACCTGCTCCGTCATGCCTCTCTTCTGGAGAAGGTGCACTTGCTGTGCAAGCAGCTATCCTTCTGAAGTCGGAGTAAATTATAGTTGCTACAACCAACTATTCATCCTTCTACAACAAACAACTTTTGACAGCTCACCTGTCTTATAATTGGGACCGGTGGAAAAACATATGCTTACAAGAAAGTGAATGTTCTGGTAGAAAATAGGGTAAGTAAGATATCATAGCATTTGACTTAAGGAGACAAAGAACATCTTTGAACATTTTCTAACCATACTTTTGTTGGTGGTGTCATTTAGACTCTTCGCATTAGACAGATATATTACTGTTCTACATGTTCAAATTTAACTTTCTGGACTATCGCTTCCTTCCTAACTCTGCAGTATCCCCTCCCTCAGTTCCCGCCACTCCCACATTAAGCCCTGTGTGCCAAAGCCCCAGCCTGGGACAAGTGCCCGGATGAGCTCAGTCACCAGGGAGTAGGCATGACGCGTTTTCAGTGATGGTAGAGGTGGGGGAGGCAGTGGAAATTTACCCTCCCTGTCACCCTGCAGCGTCTGATGCCCTGCTCTGCCTCCTCCAAAGGTCTAAGTCATTGCCTCATGATGACTCGCCCTTGCTCACCATTTTGGAACCGATAATGACTAAAACAGTCCCTTACTTTTCCTGAGGATAAAAACAGAACAGACTTCAGCAAGGCCACAAAAGCTTACATGATGACATACGGACTCACCATAAAGCTCTTGTCAAAAATGTGTCCCTGTTAGCTCCTTTTCCCCCTTATAGTTTCATAGACATGCATTTCACAAATCATCCATTTACGTAAGATTTATTTATTTTCATTGTGAAGTCAGATATACCAAGAGGAAGAGAGGAGCAGAGGAAGATCTTTTGTCCACTGATTCATTCCCCAAGTGGCCGCAATAGCTGGAGCTGAGCCATTCCAAAACCAGGAGCCAGGAACCTTCTCCAGGTCTCCCATGTGGGTGCAGGGTCCCAAAGCTTTGGGCCATCCCTGACTGCTTTTCCAGGCCACAAGCAGGGAGCTGGATGGGAAGCGGAGCAGCTGGGAGTAGAACCAGTGCTCATATGGGATCCTGGTATATTCAAGGAAAGGACTTTAGCCATTAGGCTACTGCACTGGGCCCCTATTTTATTTTTTTTAATGATAAACTATGGAGAGCTCATCTGTGACTCCTAACATGTGGGGAATTGAAAATACGTACTTCTGAAGAAAATGTGTTTGATGGTAGAAAACAGAAAACAGGAGTTAATTTTGTGCAATCATAGCATATTTATGATGGGAGGGGACAAAACAGAAAATGTTGCTACTTGTTTTCAAAGCTATAACTAACCCTTTGACTATAGGCAGACATGCAGGTTTTAGGAAGATGTTCTCAAATCAACACCCACATTGTGATTCTATCATTGGAAGTGATCATGATCCAGAGGGACTTAACACACTTTCTAATATTGTTAGATATCAAAGATTCAATTAAAATTAGGGCCAACCCTCAGAAATCTGTTGCTCTGTCTACATCATGTACCATCAAGGCATCTGCGAACAGACTGCGACATCCTCCTAGAAGAGGGTCATTTAAACATACAAATGATAGATAAATCCAAATCACAGAAACAAAATCCTTCAAATTTCTCCATCAGTCTACATTCAGGATTTAAAAGATTGAGGGAGTTCAGGTTCAAAGCCTTCCAGTAACTGACCTTTAATAAGACACACATATGATTCCAATTTAAGTGAGCCCTATTTGATGAGAATATTTGTGAGTATTTAAAGACAAGTAATTGAGTGAGCCGGCATTCTGAATCACGCTGAGTAGAGGAATGCTTAAATAGTTATTATTCTTTTTTTAATAACTCCTATTTAGAGTGGCTTCATTATGTGACTTACAAATCACATCATCTTTTTAAAAGGCATTTAAAAATATGCAACATGAAATGAAATTCCAAATGCTTAATTTACTATAAATTGTGCACAGGTGTGGGCTTCTTCGCCATCCTTTCGTATGGTAGGGATTCAAGGCTTCCTTTATGTTTCATGGAGAAGCAAGAACCATTTAACTTTGAGATGTTAGGATCACAAAGAGGCTTAAAATATGGAGCAATGTCAATGCAGATCAAATTTTAGACTCCTCCAATATCAGGCTATCTCCTTTAACAACACAGCAAGTGCTCCTTTGTCAGACATATGAAAGGCAAAGACTGAGCTTTACATACAGGAATTATCTAAATTCCTAGACGATCTAGGAAGAACAAAGATTATAGATTAGACAAGTGTATTTTAATATGGACAAACCAGAAAGGAGTTCTCTCGGGATAGCAGCATTTGGAAAGGGCATGACCCACTTGAGCACTGCTATAAATTTCTTTTGAAGGTAAAATCATTTGAGAATGTGCTGGTCTCTTTAAATGTCTTAGTTAACTTTTCCAATTAGTAATATCTAGTCCCTTAGTGAATCCTCAGAGACTGAAGAAAATAAGCTGTAGAAAAGTAACAGCCATTTAAAAATCTTTTGAGATCAGAAGTGAGTAAGCAGTGTTTTACCAGGGGTCTTTTAAAAGTTTATGATAAGTACACAGTATGAAAAAAAAGAGGCATGGATTTAAAAAAACAAAATTTTAACACAAATAGATTAATCTTTTATTCTAATTCTCAAAAAAATTTTTTTTAATTAACTGACTGATTTGAAAAGCAGAGTGTCAGAGAGACAGAGGGAGAAACAAAGAGAGAAGAGAGAGAGAGAAATCCTCCATCTACTTGGTTCACTGTCCAAATGGCCTCCACAGCCAGAGCTGGCTCCCATACACACCAGGAATCATGAAATCCATCCAAACCAGCATTTGGCCATCTTACATTGCCTGCCTAGACCCACTGGCAAGAAGCTGGATCAGAAGCCCAGTAACAGGGCTTGAACCAGCACCCCAGTAAGGCATGCCAGCACTCTAAGCAGTGGTTTAAACCACTGCCCGCAATACTGCTCCCTTCTCTGGAACTGTTTGAGCTACTCTTGCATATGAGTCTGTGTTTAGTGACTTGAAAGCATTTTACAGTGCTGTGACAGGGGATCTAAGCTTTGGACAGAGAGCTGTGTCTTAGCATTGGGTCAGTTCCTACAGGTATGTAGGACCTCAGAATGTATTGGTGCCTACGTGACTCAGTGTCATCAATCAAATGAACGTTTGGAATTCACATCTGGAATTGCTTTTAGCTCCAAAATTCCCTGAGAATGTGAGTTCTAAAAATAGGCCAAAGATCCCAAGTCTTAGTTTAAAAATGTTGGTGCTTGTAAGGAAAGCAAGAAAGAAAGGGGGAAAAAAGTTCCTCTAGTTTAGTTTTAGTTACTAGTAATCAAATAGGCAACAGTCATAACTAGTGATTACTTCTCTTCTCGAAAGAACAAGGTAGCTTGCTCAAGGAGGTAAGGGTCATTAATGGCAGACACAGGATTTCAATTCAGGAGATGTCAGGTTACCCTGGCCTAACGTCACGGCTCAGAACCACTTGTAACTCTGAACGCAGTTTGTGATTCCTGGCTATTCTAACAGTTTCATACCCAGGCCACATTCTAGCCTTTCCAGCCTCGGAGAACAAACAAATGTTCTATTGTTACATTATTTCACTTAGAATTTAAAAGATGTTTTTGATTTTCCTTATTTACCTGCATATGTTTCTTAGATTTTTTTCAATATAAGCAACAACAACAACAACAAAAACTTTGTTTTAGTAGATGCTAATGAAACAGCATAGCAGGTAATGCCCTGGCCTGTGAAGCCAGCACTCCATATGTGTGCTGGTTAGAGTTCTGCCTGCTCCATTCCTGATATAGCTGCTTGCTAGTGTCCCTGGGAGCGCAGCAGAGAATAAGCTAAGCGCTTGGGCCCCTGGCTCTTGTCTTTGCCAGCCCAACTCTGGTCATTCTGGTCGTTTGCACAGTGGATGGGTAGACTCTGTGTGTGTACAAAAATATGTCTTTTGAATAAATAAGTCATATATATATGTGTAGAGACAGAGAGAGAGACAGAGAGAGAGAATTTTTGTTGACAAAACAACAGAGTGAAAGAGAAGTAACAGAATAATAAAAAGCCATGGACATTCTTTAACGTCCTTTTCTATTTCTAAATCATTCATTTCTTTATTTCCTATTTTTTTCAATGTAAATAATTCTTGCATAATACTGGAACCAAAAGCTTCAAGGTTGCACAGACAGTAAGAGAAAACCTTCACATACTAACAAAAGAAAACTCAGAAATGGGAAAGAGTATACAATATTTTTCAATATTTATTTGGAAAATAAATTAAGTAGTTTTCCAGACATATGAAATTAATTATACACTTAACACATGATCCATCTCTTTTACTCCTGGGTATTTTGCCAAGGAAAGTAAAAACGTCACACAAAATTTATTTGAGCATGTATTCAGCCAATGTATTTTCAAACTGGATAAAAAAGGAAAAAAACAAAAACTACTTTGACATACTGGGCGATAGATTGACCACCTGTGACACCTATTTGAGGAATACGATTCAGCAATAAAAAGGAGCATAATCTTGATACATAAAATGCTGATGAATCTTACAGGCTTTACAATAAGGAAAGAGAGGGAAGGGCGTCAATCTCGGCAGAACGCATATAGTACATTTCATTTACATGGCATTCCTAAGATAAAACTACTGGGACAGAAAATAGATCAGTGATTCAGGGCCAAGGTATAGGTTTACTTGATGGAGGCATGGAGATGGCGGAGGTTGTGGACAGGATTTAGAAACAAAATTGAACAATTTTATGTTTTGATTGTTGTGGTAGTTTAATGCATTTGTAAGTATTTGTAGAGCTGGGTCCAGTGGTGTGCCCGCTCTATTAAGCCACCATTTGGGTAAGGATATCCGCATGCCGTACAGAAGTGCTGGTTCCAGTCACATTTTGGATCCAGCTCCCTGCTGATGTGCCAGCCAAACAGTGAGTGATGGATTAATCACTTCAGTACCTGTCGTCCATGTTGGAAATCCGGGTGGATTTCCTGATTCCAGGCTTCAGCCTGACCCAGAATCAGTGAGTGTAGGCACTCCCAGACTGAACTAGAGGATGACAGAACGCTCTCTTTCTGGCTTTCCCTCCCTCCCACTCTCTTCCTGTCACTTCCTCTTTCCCTCCTTTTTTCTTCTTCCCCTCTCTCCCTCTTCTCCTTCTTCTTCCGATACTCTCTTTCAAAGATGCAAATAAATAAATCATAAAAGTCTGCAGAACTAAAGACTAAAAGTGGTAAATTATACTTTGACAAAAATAAATTTACAAGTAATTACTTTTTATATTACTTTGAACAACCAGATTCAGTGATCTGATGTGTGGGTAATGTTGCTCATCTAATTCATGAAACTTATTTTGTCATTCACAAGATCCATTTGTTTGGCTTTTGGGTGTCCTGGTAAAGCACCAGACCTCTTTCTATCTGGATCATAAGCCTCTGTTAACCCGAGAGTCATCCAGTTCCACCATCCACGTCAGTGGATGATGTCAATTCTGCACTGCATTTTAAATTAATGTTTCACAGTCCTCCCATTTTTGCAGTTTAAATTCTCAGTCATCTTTGCCAACATTCAGGCATTCTGAGGACAGGATCTGTTAAATTCCAATACAGAAAAATTCTGTGCCAACTCCAGACTCAGTGTTGGAAGTGACATTTAAGGTCTCTAAGTCATGAATGCTCAAATATCCTTACTACAAAATGCCCTCCAACAAAGGCTTTACCCACTTAGGAAATACATCTAGAGCGCGGAATGTATCACTACAGGGGCTAAGCTGATTAATTTTTTCACAGCTTGATGATGACAAGTTGTTCCCCAAATCCACTAATTCCCCATGAGCAAAATTCATCAAATCATTTTGCTAACCTAAAACTGTCTCTTATTCTTTCCTGTACCATAGCGAAGGAAACTGTCTTTCAGCAAGAAAAGCTTCATTGGATATCAGTTTCCTTATTTCCCTAAGTGTTCTGTATAAATGATCCCACTCCTGTTAAAATGGCTTCTGATTTCTTATATTAATAAGTTTTGAAGAATTGAAGAAATGATTAGGAATATTGGGAAAGAACCTGCTTCTCATTCACTGGAATATTCCAGAACAGCTCTGTTACAAATGAAACCATTGTGACAGTTCCTTAGCCCATACATCGCCGACATACAGTCTGTCACTAGCTCAAAAAAAGGAAACAGATTTTTTTCTTAAAAAACATACATCCATTCTACCTTGTTAAATAAAGTAACTTATGTATGCAGCTTCACAAACATATTCATTCCCAAAAATGTTAAAAAAAAACATCCACTCCAAATTCCGATTGCCCCAAGAGCTGTGAGAATTTTCAGATCCAAGGATACGGACAACAGCATTGGCCCTGGAAGTCACTCTTCGAAATCTATTTTTCTATGTTTTCTACATCACTGGGAATTTTCATATCGAGGCGTGTTTCAGCCTTGTATGTTACCCAATTCTTAAAACAACTGTGCATAGTTTTAAAATGAACAAAACCCTCATGAATTAAAAAAAAAATCCTATTTAACCCAGAATCTGTCCTTATTTACCAACCACAACTTATGGACCAAAATAAATTATCTTGTTTTTCTGTTAAAACAACAGGGCCCAGCACAATAGCGTAGCAGTTAAAGTCCTCACCTTGAACATGCCAGGATCCCATATGGGTGCTGGTTCTAATCCCAGCTGCCCCACTTCCCATCCAGCTCCCTGCTGTGGCCTGGGAAAGCAATCCGGGACCGCTCAAAACTTTGGGACTCTGCACCCGTGTGGGAGATCCGGAGGAGGCTCCTGGCTTCAGATTGACTCAGCTCAGCTGTTGTGGCCGCTTGGGGAGTGAACCATCAGATGGAAGACCTTCCTCTCTGTCTCTTCTCCTCTCTGTATATCTGCCTTCCTAATAAAAATAAATAAATCTTAAAACAACAACAACAGCAACAACAAAAGCTAAGAAACTACAGAATTGTAGTTCAAGGTCATGTCAGCATGGTAGCACAGCCAATAAAGCCATCACCTTCAGTGCTCGCATACTATCTGAGTAATGACTCAAGTTCCAGTTGGTTCACTTCCAATCCAGCTAACTCCATATGAATGCACCTGGGAAAGCAGTGGAAGGTGGCTCAAGTGTTTGGGCACTTCACTTCACCCACGTGGGTAACCTGGAATAGGGTCCTGGTTCCTGGGTTTGGATTAGCTCCTCTCTGACAGTTGTGGCCTTTTGGGGAATGACCCACATGGGTTTACAGAAGATCTCTCTCTCTCTCACCCTCTCTCTGTCTATACCCTTTCAAATAAATTAATGTCATTTTTTGTTAAAGAAAAATAAAAGAATTACAGGCCAAAGAGCAATCTGAAAAATGGACAGTGCCATGAAAGTCCATTTGCTAATGCAAATCTACCAGGATTCTCTGTAAATGATTATAAAAATACCACTGAAATTGATCCACAATATTATGAAGGCCATTCTGCTAATTAAAATTTTCCAGGATTCCCGATAGAAGATAATAGGAATACTGATTAAACTCGGGGACTTTGAAAGGTACACTCCACCATTTCCAACCACCTGCCTTCATACTCCTTTTCCTCTAGACAACGGCAGAGTCAATCTCTCACACCGGCCGTGTTTTGCCCCAAAATACTCATGCTTCTTGAAAACTCAATGAGTTACTCTAATACTCCTTTTCTTCTCCTGGATATCTTTGCTTGTAATGCATCCTAGCAAAAACATGATACCCGTGGTAGAGAGCAGGATCTTTGCCCATGACAGTGGTCTCCATCCCTCAATCTCCATTGTACACCTCTGTTCCCTGCTGCAACACAGCCCATTGATCCCTGGCTCGTGTTCTTCTCCTACCTTCTTATGCAGAATGCCAGCCCTATCCCCACTCTTTGACATATAATGTATTTACATTCTATAACATCTTCCTGTTTTCTTCTTTTTAGCCACTATGAAACAATGTTACTTTCAATAATAGAAAAGTATACCTTAAAAAAAAAGATGTCTCACTCATTTATATACTCTTACAAAATTCTACTGATTTTAACTTTAAGCTTGAAGAATTGCACATTCTACACTGGTATCTACTAAGAAGTTGTACAGAAATAAATGAAATTAATTCATTTAGAGGATATTCTAGATCGCAAATAGATATGTACTTGAAAACATGGGTTTTAGTGTTGCCTGAATATAATGTGTTGGGTTCTAACTACTTTCAACAAATACATTTTTCTCCACCAAGCAAGCAGTCGTTTATTTCTTGAGCCTGTAATATTCTTCCAGCCTCTACTAGGAGTGACTTCATTCATTCTCCACTTATCACTGAAAATACTGCAATAGAATACTAACCGGCTTTGATCCTTTGGAAGTCACCACACACAAACACACACACAGAGGTATACACAAACAGTCTGTATTTTTAACTTGCCTTTGGTGCCAGTTTTTCTGAATGTTAAGAATCACTTTTCAATGAAAAAAAATTTTCTTTCACTTGCCCACTATGCCAACTTGGCCATCCTTCAGGCCTCCTATGAAGCCAGCCAAGAGAGCACTTACAGAGAATTGGAACTCTTCCATATTCATGGTTTTACATCTGCAAGTTCTACATCCATGAGTTTAACCAACCATGGATCAAAAATAAATCAAAAAGAAAAACTGCATGTGTACTGAACATGTGCAGAGTTTTTACTCATCATTATTCCCTAAACATAGTGTAACAACTGTTTGCATAGAATTTACATTATAATATGCACTGTAAGTAGCCTGGTGATGATTTAAAGTATAAGGGCGAGTGTGCATAGGTTTTATGCAAATATTACAACACTGCAGAGAGGAAACCTTAGCATCTGTGAATCTGGAGGGGGTGGCTTGAAGCAGCACATCCTAGAACTGAGCAATGCCTGAGCTTAACATAATGTAACTCCTCATATCACGGTTGTCTTAAGTCAAAGGCAAACCTCCACTCTTGGAATGACAACTCCTTCCCATGGGTCTCAAAAGAAGAATTACAGAGCACAAGAGAAGTTCCATACTGGCAAACAAAAACTAACCAACGAACAAAAATCTGTTTTTTTTTTTTCTCAGCAGAGCTGCGGTTTGAAGTGAAGCCGAAGCCCCCACACCTGAATGTTCCTGCAAACCTCTGCTGTGATACTTCTCATTGCATCACTCTGAGGGCATGCTACCCTAAAGTCCATGGCAGGGCCCACAGTCCTAATGGACATGGTCTCAGCACTGCTCGTTACCATCTGTGAACATGCTGCTTTTCCCTACGCCCCGATTCTGAGTTTTACATCTCCAGAGTTACCCCCTCGCGCCATTTTCACTGACCCAGTGTACTCCACCTCTCTTCTTGACAGCCTGAGCACCTGCTTTTCTGTCACTGTCTCCTGTACCACATTAGACATGATTTGTTTCTCATAGAACTACAACACTTCTGGTTAATTGGAGCATCTGATCCTTGACCTTCTGTTGTCAGAGAACTGCATCCTAACCTACATCTTGCCCTTAGCAATAACTCCAGTTGGACTATAGCCTCACTTTCAAACATTCTCCAAGCACCCCCAGGTCACTCGTTAGGCAGACAGCCCTTCTGGGCATAGAAACCATAATCTGCTGATTCTTCATCTTCGTCAGTCCTTTACCACATTAATGATGCTTCCCCACCCAGCTTGAATCTTTCCTTAGTCATTACTGTAAAACCTGGGCACAAACTCTTATTGTTTTGTTCCCTTTGCTACATGAAAACCTATTTACATTGAAATCTCTGCCTAACGGTGCCAGTGCTCATGCAGCTGAACCTCAAGGGAAAGCAGTTAAGTGTGTCTCTAATGAACGCTCTCAATCTGAATCCACGATGGTTCACATGGAGTGTGTGCCCTTGCTGCCACGCACACAAATGACGTCCTAACCTTACCTGATTCTGCTCGCCACCTCCCTGCTATCCTCAACAATTAATTTTTCCTCCTTTCTCGGCATCCTTTGTCCACCCTTGAGCCAATGGTTTTCTTCACATGTTACACACACACACACACACACACACACACACACACACACACACACCAGAGGCAATAGATGACAGAGATGACAGAATTCTGTAACCTTATCTGTGCCTGCATACTCTACCGCTTCTGCTTTCGAAGGATAAGCTGTTTGTGTTTCTAGTTAAGACCATCATAGTCCCTGGATCTGGTTTCCCTGACTTTCATCCATTTTCAGCTTTTCCCAGCAGAGTAGCCAAGGGACACTCTTAAGATGTACATCTTAAAATATTGCTGCCCATTCCTCAAAAATTGATAATATCTTCCCATCTCACAATAAATAAAGATGCTGTGATTTCCTCAAGATCTCTATGATCACTCTGTTTAATCCACACTACTACCACCCTTAACACTCAACGTTCACCTCTTGCCAATCTAAACCCATCTCATACTGGCCCTGCCAGGGTGGTCTATGGTTCTAGGACTGTCCTTCAGGACTTTCACATTTGCTCCTATCTGTTTGGAATATTTAGCTCAGATACCTGCCAGGCTCAATTTCCAAGTCTCTCAGGCTAATCTTTTCATAGAACTCTTTCTTGGTTATTAATCCTCACTCCTTTATTCTTCTGCCTATGACAATTATTTCAATATAACATAGAAGACATTTTTACATATTTATCTTGTTATATCTCCAATGAACATCTCTAGAATTTCAGTTCTATCAGGGTAGAAAATTTGATTTGTTTTTGCTCATTGCTCCATTTTCAGACCTTTAAAACTTCCTGTCACACTGCAAATCTAAATTAAATATTGAGTGAATAAATGTATGTTTTTCCCAAGTAACGGTTGAGAAAATATAATTCAAAGTTTTCATAAATATAATTATGTCTTTAGCGTATTTTAAAATCATAAAACCCTTCAATACATACAGAGCAGGCTAGAATAGAAAAGTATAAGAAGAAATTCTGATTGCTTCTGGAATTTCCAAACTTTTATAGCATTTTGAGGCAATGTGGGATTGTCCAATCCCTTGTGATGATGTCCTGGTTCTCTCTCTGGTCTTTGACCCAGAGTCTGTTATAAGTACTCAATTGTTCTGCCAAGATAACCTTCCCATACATCCCATTCTATTTGCCCATTGGATAAAAGGCCTGTATCAGATTCACCTGGTGAGTGGCTTAAAGTACAGACTCCTGGGTCCAGTTTTGAAGGGTTGTTGTTATTATTATTGTTGTTGTTGGAAAGTCAGATATACAGAGAGAAGATACAGAGAGGAAGATCTTCCATCCGATGATTCACTCCCCAAGCAGCCACAATGGCTGGATCTGAACCAATCTGAACCTAGGAACTTGGAACCTCTTCTGGGTCTCCCACGCGGTACAGGGTTTCAAGGCTTTCAGACGTCCTCAATTGCTTTCCTAGGTCACAAGAAGGGAGATGGATGGGTAGTGGTGCTGCTGGGATTAGAACTGGTGTTCCATATGGGATCCCGGAAAATGCAGGCAGAGGACTTTAGCCACTAGGCTACCGTGTCAGGCCCCCAATTCTCAAGTTTTAAATTCAGTTACTATCTAGCAGAACTAAGGAATCTACATTTCTACCAAGTGTCTTGATAATTCTGGTGTTGCCTGTATGCAGCAAATTTCATGCCTTCTTTTTTTTTTTTTTTTTATAATCCATTTTATTGTATTGTTGTTGACAATCTTTACATAGTTAACTATAGTTGAAGGAAAAACAAGAAAGAGAAAAAAAAAAAACGGTTCAGGGGGATAGGGAGGTGGGCAATGCTATTATGTCCATATTGTTTCCATCATGTATCTGAGGTAAAAGGGGATATTGAGGGAGAAGCCCCACCCGGTTTCCCGCCCACCCCAAGTCCCAGATGTGGGGCATGCTCTGAGATATGTGCTCAAGTGGAGTTAATAGTTCTCCAGTTATGAGTCACTGCCAGTTTCGCTCGATGAGGTGGTCCACTGATTGATATGGTCCATCATGAAGTCTCCATTTGTCCCATATTTCGCTGCCAACATGTAGCTGAGATGAATGATTGTCCTATTCTGTCTTCTGTCTTTTCTTGGTTAGAATTCTGAGTCCAGCAGTTCAAGTGGGGAGATCTCCAAAGATACTTTGAGGTATTCCCAGATTAGATTCTTGTATGTTCTAGCAAGCACAGGGCCCGGCACAGTCCATCACCCTAATCAGCTGGTGGTTGCAATTGCTGTGTTGGTTCTGTTTTCAGTCCCGAGTTGCACTGGAACCAATGGGTGTTGCAGTCCAGTCTGGTTCGGCCCTTACATCAACCAGTGGGAGCTGCAGCCTAGTTGGGGCGACCCACAATAACCCCCACCAGACCGCCCCCTACCCTGGTTTGCCAGTATGTGTAGCAGAAGACCAATCTGTCCCCCATCCCATTTGGCTCTGGTACTTGTTGATGGGTATTGAAGCTTAGTTTTATCTAACCAACTCAACCATCCAGCCCTCACAGATATTGTTGAGTGCCTCTCTATCTAGCCATCCCAGCCCCCGTCCTAGTTTTCATGCCCTCCCACGGGAATAGTGACCCAAGAAGGGGGGAACCCACTTTTTCCCTCCCAGGTCTCTCTGTCCCGGTTTATGCACTCTTTAGGTGGTCCTGTGATTTGACTCGACAGAATTAGTCCTCAGTGCCAGCTTCTGCCAGCTGATGCTGTGGCCCTGATCTTGTCCACATGCAGCGCACAGGTGTTGTAGCCTTGCTTAGTCGTGTCTGTCTCTATCCCAGCCAACACTCTCCAGTGGGAGTGGTTGTCCAGCGAGGGGACCAGCCCCTTAACCCCCCCGCCAGCTCTGCCCCTCCTTTCCTGGATCTCACGTGTGCTGGATGGGTGCTGCATTCATATCCAGTACAGGCAACCACGCCCTGGCGTTCCATAATGTGTACTGGTTTTGTCGCAACCAAACCCGGCCCATTCCACACTCTGTTCTGGTGATCGGATTTGCCAGAGGATGACATGAACTGATTCAGCCTGGTCTGCTCCTGACCCATGCCGAATGCATGCCAGTGGGAAACTTTCCATGGCCTATTCTGGGCTGTTTCCTATCATGCTTCTCGCGCTTACCTGCAGGGACTGTGTCCTGCCAGAGGAGTTGCCCAGGCTCCTCCATCAGAACCCCTCCCAATGCCAGATTTTGCGCTTGCCAGGGGGTTCTTGAGCCAACCCTACTCAGTTCACCTCCTGTCCTAGCAGGAACAGTGGCTTTTCCTGGCTGGCTTTCACCCCATTCTGACTCTTGTTGTTGGATGTTTCAGCCCAGCCATGGCTCGTCCATACCCACATACAGCTCACACATGGCTCAGAAGGGGATTGAGACCCAGCCTAGTCAGTCCCACATCTACCCTGTTTCTCCATAACACCAGATGGTGCTGGGATCTGAACCGGCCTGGTGCATCCAATCCCAGCCCACACTAGTGCCTCGGGTGACTGCAACTGTTTCCTAGATAGAACGCAGCCCCCATTCCAGCACATACACCCCTTGGTGGGAACCTCATCCCAGCTGTGGCATCCCAGATTGGGACCGTTCCTAGCCGTAAATCACGCACCTGCACGTGGTTGCTCCGAGGACCATTAGGTGCCAGCCTGCTACACAAGCCGGAGCTTATCTTTTACTTGATAGGTGTTCAAAGCTCAGCATTATTAAGGGATTGGAAGTTCTTCAAAGGAAGAGTTACTGGCATTGGGAATCTTTAGGATTGGCTCAGATCCCAGAAACAGTGGGGTCACTCTAGAGCTATCTCAGCAGCGATTCAGATGTCCAATACCCCAGAGCTCCCTGGCCGGGCGGCCCGCAGGCTCAGCCTGGCGCCAAATGGCGCACTGGCCGCCCGGGCCCAGCCCGCCATGAGCCATGGGCACATGGCGGACTGGGTTCGGGATCCGAGCTAGACGTCCTCTCCCACAGCCCTCGGCTCGCCTCTGGCAGCCGGAGGTTAAATCCTGCAGGCCCGAGGTTGCGCCCCTCCCCAATCCCGTTCACCCACCACCCAATGAGGGTGATGGGTGGGTCCCGGACATGCCCAGTCACGGAGGCCTCCCCCCTCGGCGTACTCACCCCAGAAGGAAGCAGGCCTCGCACCCAGGCATGTCCGGGCCCAGCCCGCCATGAGCCATGGGCACATGGCGGACTGGGTTCGGGATCCGAGCTAGACGTCCTCTCCCGCAGCCCTCGGCTCGCCTCTGGCAGCCGGAGGTTAAATCCCGCAGGCCCAAGGTTGCGCCCCTCCCCAATCCCGTTCACCCACCACCCAATGAGGGTGATGGGTGGGTCCCGGACATGCCCAGTCACGGAGGCCTCCCCCCTCGGCGTACTCACCCCAGAAGGAAGCAGGTCTCGCACCCAGGCATGTCCGGGCCCAGCCCGCCATGAGCCATGGGCACATGGCGGACTGGGTTCGGGATCCGAGCTAGACGTCCTCTCCCGCAGCCCTCGGGTCGCCTCTGGCAGCCGGAGGTTAAATCCCGCAGGCCCAAGGTTGCGCCCCTCCCCAATCCCGTTCACCCACCACCCAATGAGGGTGATGGGTGGGTCCCGGACATGCCCAGTCACGGAGGCCTCCCCCCTCGGCGTACTCACCCCAGAAGGAAGCAGGCCTCGCACCCAGGCATGTCCGGGCCCAGCCCGCCATGAGCCATGGGCACATGGCGGACTGGGTTCGGGATCCGAGCTAGACGTCCTCTCCCGCAGCCCTCTATTTCATGCCTTCTTATTAAAAACCATCCAACAGGTTTGCTTGCTATGTGAGCTTCCATCTCCAGTCAAGCCCCCTGAGAACTTCTCAGGAATGTCCTTCCAAGTTAGCCCCTGTAGAGTCTCTTCAGTCTCTACTCAGTTAATTCCACTCTGTAACTGGCTCTCTGGTATTAACCTGAACAATATTTCTTATCTGGGCTTCAGGGAACCCCCTCCAGGGACATTCCTGAAAGCCAACGCAGAGGACTGAACTCTGGGAACTCTTGCTGTCTACCTCAGTCAGCCAGCTGTGGTCACCAGTCAAGGAAGTCAAACAGCAATGAAACCCAATATTTATCTAAGTGGCTGGGCATTTGCTAAGAGTTTTATATGTCTTACCTTATTTAATCTTCTCAAAGACACAGGACAGTGCTATTATTATCTCTGTTTCATAAATGAGAAAACAGGGCCTCAACAAAATTAAATGTTGAGCTCATAATTAAATAGCTTGTTAGCAGGAAAGACTGAACTTGAACCCAGACAATGTAACTCCAGAGGCCCAAATCACGGCCTTGCTGCTGTGCTACTTTCTCCTATCATGAAATCAGAAAAGAAAAGTGCTAGAACAAAGTCTTTACTTCTCAGCAGGATTTAAGAATGTTCAGGAAGAACTGAGAAAAAAGCCCCACATTATTGTATAAATTTTCAAAATAATTAGCATGGTGGGCTTGGCTCTCCCTCAATCGAGATAGTGGTAAGGTTTGAAGAAAATAGGGAAGTTTCATGACAAAGCCCACGTGTGGCTAAATTCCCTGACAACAACCACACAGTTATTTGTAACTTCCCTGAAAGGTGAACCGCATACCTACAGGGAATGGATAGCATATTTAGCGCCCACATGTTATATGATAACTTTGCATAGAATTACTTTTTGGATATTTTAAAATATGTCTGATTATCAGGAGGAAGTTTTCAATAGACATTTTCCATGAGGAAGAGCTTATGTGGAAAAAAACGTTGTTATCTATAATCCTGAAAGGGTATGACCACCTTCCCCCATTCCATTGCTAGCACAGATGCCTACAAGTTCCAGAGTGTCAGATAGCATTGGCATTCACCTTGTCAGTTCTAAAATCTAGGACCAGGCAAAGAATGTAAGGCTCTTACTTCCAGGTGGGGAGTTGGTTACTATGTCATTTATCTCAATTAGATGGATAGATAGATAGATAGATAGTTGGGCACTTAATTTCATAGTAAGAAAGGGTAACTAAAATTCTTTGGACAGGCTCCATCACTCAATGACATGAAGCATCACTTGCATGATTATAAAAAAAATAGTTCAGAGGAGGACAATGACATTTGGTAGATTGGTAAATCTTTAAAAAGACATAATACATAATAACATGTAGATAAGTACATCATGCATCTAATAACATATAATAAAAATATATAATTATATTTGGTCTTGTATTGAGGATTCATATTTAATTAAGATGAAGACAAGAAAATCCAATTGGGGAGGGTACTTATTTGTTATAAAATATTTTTGATCCTTAAATCCCTCAACAATGACAGCAATAAGAACTCAGACTAGTTTAAGTAATGCGAGTAAAATGTTAACATTTCTGGAAATGATGCTTTTGCAAACATACAAAGCCTCTCAACTATTTTGATGAAGATCAGCATGGAATCCAGAGAACCAAACTCTGGCATTTTACATCTGAGTTGCAATGTTACCCTGTTTCCCAGAGATATTTGCAAATAAATAGCAGGGCATCAGAAGTGGCACACAGACTCAAAAAGAGACAGATAAAGTCAAGTTAATGGTCATTCAAGCAAAGTAGCCTTTGCCAACAGACATGCTGCTCAATAGTACTTTTCTCCCCATGGTTGAACAAACCACAGTTTTTTTTTTTTTTTTTTTTTTTTTTTTTTTATTACAAAGTCAGATATACTGAGAGGAGGAGAGAGAGAGGAAGTGGAGCTGCCGGGATTAGAACCAGCGGCCATATGGGATCAAGGCGAGGGCCTTAGCCACTAGGCCACACTGCCAAGCCCCACAAACCACAGTTTTTGATGGACATGTTTTCTGCAGTTCCATGGAGTGTGAAGACTACGTAGTCTGTAGTTTATGTATGTGTATCCGGCGTCTCTCTCTCTCTCCTCTTTGCCCTTGAAAACTATCAGTTCCAACTATCTAACGCTCAGCCCTTACCCATCTGTTCTGCTGCCTAATGTTTTTCTGCAGCAAGAAATGGAATGGCTCTCACAAAGCAGCCCTAGGTCTGTTTCTCAGGTGTCCTGCTGGAGGAACACAAAATGCTACTTTACTTCCTAGTGGGCCGTGCATGAAGGCACAATACTGCTAGTGGCTCTGAGAGGCAATGTTGCTTTTCATTACTCCACTGCCTCCTGGGACCCATTAAATCCATGCCTCATACCTGAAACTGCTTCTCTCCCTAAGTGCCCTACAGTCTCTAGGCAACTCCTACACAAAAAAAGCATGAGAGCGGTTTCTGCAGGTCTCAAACCAGTTCAAAAGCCTGCTGGCGCTCAACAAAGATCCTGAGACACCCAAGTGAGGCTAACAGACTCCAAATCTGTGTTGTAGGCTTCCTCCAACAGATCTGCCTGTTTCCTGGCTTCTCTGCCACACCACGCACCTGTGTGAGCTTGTTCCGCCTTTTACATACTGGGTCTACGATCTGGTAGCTCCTGATTACTTCCTGTGCACAAGGTTCTGATGCCACATAGTGTAGTCAGTTCAGGTTAGAATCCAGGGGGTGAAATACCAAATCCCTACTCTACTAGTCTGGTAGGATTTTCTTCATCAGGCTTAGGTTAAAACAAACAAACAAAAACCACAAAAACAAACACACAACAAAACCAATGTTCTACCAGGACATAGATTCAAGGCCTATGTGACACCTTCATAGCATTCATACCCACTTCAAAACAAATAGGAACACTCTCTTGAAAAGTTATTTCACTTGTCCTTTTTAAGCAAAGGTTTAGACAAGCAATGGAGACGTTACATATTTCCAGGGATCCAGTATACAGTGCATGCTTTTCCATGGTTAAGCTCTAGTTAGTCTGCACCTAATATCATCAGCTATGTATTTTTGCCAATCGCAAGGGGGGAAGTTCAACTTCACTGTGGACAGGGGTGCATCAACTAGGTAGTGGCAGGTGGAGCTCTGCTCATTTACACCATATCTTAATGTGACCTTTCTCATGAGACCTCCTTCTGGACTTCACAAGTTCTCCCTGGAACTTTAGATAAATAGATAGATAGACAGACAGATAGATAGACAGACAGACAGATAGATAGATAGATATCCCATATCCTTACTATATTCTAACATGTTATGCACTTTATTCCTAATGTTGTTGTTGCTTAATGCGTGTCTCTTCCCAGGAAAATAGAAATCTTTTACCAGCACTAATTTTTGCCCAGTGATTTCTTTCCAGTATCTAGAATAGTGCCCAGAAGACGGCAGAGCTCAGCATCTGGAGCAGTATCTGAACACTTGCACTACTTACACTACCAAACACTACCCTTCAGTGTAGCCCTACAAATGCAGCAACAGAAAGCTGTTTTCATTCCATGCAGAGCTTTGCAATCAGGCAACAATTAGGGCAGGGAGAGCAGGAGGTCTCCTGCCACCATTCCGGTCTCAAAAGTGGCAGAATCTAAGTGAAGTACTCAAATCTGTCTTTACACCTTGAAATATAAACATTTGTAACTAGCAAGATTTCCCAACAATAACAATGAAAAACCATTACCTATTATGGCATATTTCTTTAAGTATTGGTTTGCTAGTCTTTGGCTAAAGCCCTTCATTCACGCTGTTTTAAGACTAAGACACAACTTATCTTATATTGCACAGTGAAAACAGATTACCATCCCACATCAATGTCTTTGAAGGTAAAAACTCTCATTTGTAAAAACAGTGGAAGGCAATGTGACTCATGGAGTTTGGTAATCTTGTCTACTCCAGGAACTCCAGTGGGATCAAACTTTCTTTAAAGACAAGGTTTCAGATTCACTTAGTACCATACAAGGCTGGCTATCTGTCATCCCTGAATAAGTACTGAATTGTGTTGGCAGTGGACTGGGGATAAAGGGATGATCTGGCTTCAAAAGAAAACAAGGCAGGTTTAGAAAAAGAACCACAGACCAGAAATCTATGTAATACTTTAATAAGTCCAGGATATGATACAACTTATGGAACCTGCCAGACACCAAACCTACAATAAAGAGTCAGCCAAGGAACAAGGAATAGACACTTAGACATCAGCTTGTAGCTAGAAGGGGACTAATCATCTACCCTGTTTGGAGCAACCCATTGGCTGTGTTTTCATTAAATTCCATCCACAGAGGGTAGGGTGGCAAATGTCACCATGCTCCTAAATATGTATTATGAAATACGTGAAATTTGTTCACTGTGTATACATAAAATGATTTAAAACACTAAATAAATAAAAACTATCTCAAAGGATTGCATTTCCATGTCCAGACATAAGAAATAAATACATTGAAAGCAAAATCGCCTCCAGAGTGCTGACACACGGTGTCGCCCAGCAGGATCCTCCCTCACAGGTCTTCATTTCTTCACTCTTCCCTCATTCACCAAACTTTCACTGACTAAACACTTCCTGCTAGATATCAAAATGCTGCTATTTAAGCACACAGAAGTGTTGTGCTTGCTGCAAGCATCGCTTTATTTAACAGCTAACCTCTGAAGAAATTGAGACACAAATATAAGATTTGGCCAAGATCATTCAACTATTAAATACCATCACTGATACCAAAACTGGGTAGAGAACACAGGAATCTAAATCACAGCTAAGCACTAGATTAGTGATGGACCTCCCAACAAAGTCCTGCTGCCTAAACATAGGGATGTTTCCAATCATAAATGTCTACCCTGAAATCTGAAAGAGACCGTTGTCAAAGAGGAAATGGTGACACCTAACCCTACCCTCCAAAGTTGGATGAGCAAAAAAAAGTCTAGGAAGCATAGATAGATATTTTGTAATAATATTCAAATAGTATGTTCTTTAACCTTTTTACTGTAGAGTCATATAAACAATAGAAAAACAGTGACTCATATAACCATGAATGAGACAGAAAGAGTTGAATAGTCATTCTATGGTTTTGAGAACCTACCATGTGCTGGGTGCTCATCATTATGATGCTGAGGGTACAGAAATACTAGCGACCACAACAACTGGACAGACATAGAATTTCTAGCCACAACAGAGTGAGATGAGGGAAGTCCTAATCCCTGGCAGCGGTTCACATTTTTACTTTTGGAAGTGAGTGTGATCAACATAGTATAGGTATGGAAGACCATGTTGAAGTTTTACTTTTGAAACAATTTTTAGCCTTCAATTTCTTTTCCTGGTGCTACCCTGGAGATCTGCCTCCTTGTCTCCATACCCAGATGGATGCATTGTTTTCATGGATGCACTTTACTCCATCATTTTGAATGTTTCCTAATTTTACTTAATATGTCTCCTACTGATGCCATGTTTTGTTGTTTTCACTTTGTATTTTAAAAACCAACTAAGCAGTTAATGCCCTTAGTGACATATCTGAGTAACCTTTGGGAAACAAACAGTTTATTTTTAGCAAACACTTGTCAAGATAAAAAGTATTCACTATAATACATATCACAGATATAGAGATAGATGTAAAGACGGAATACTGAGATTGATGATAGAAATAGCTAACATATCGTTTTCTGTAATATTTGCAAAAGTGTATTTCATATACACACCTGCAAATAGTAACTGCCCACTCCAAACACTTAAAAGGATTCATTGAATTCTTAAAATATTGTCAATACATTAATTGAAGGAATATGTTGTATTTACATATAAGTACATGTATATACATACA
This sequence comes from Ochotona princeps, assembly GCF_030435755.1. Taxonomy (NCBI): domain Eukaryota; kingdom Metazoa; phylum Chordata; class Mammalia; order Lagomorpha; family Ochotonidae; genus Ochotona; species Ochotona princeps. The sequence goes on from NC_080861.1 coordinate 9,533,278, forward strand.
TATACATCTAGTTCAGAAATATTGAGTGAAGGTGTTGCTTTTATTAGTAGCATGCTGATTTATGTGCAACCTATGCATTACTCTTCTAAGAGATTTTATCAGACACAGCAGCTTTAAGCTCACAGCAGTATTAGACAACATACAGTTATCTTCCATTTTCAAAATTGGCATATAGTTGGAATCATGCAGTATGTAGTGTTTTCAGATTGACTTCTTCCATTTAGTAACAGTCATTTAAGGTATTTCCTTTCGTTCGTATTTCATTCGTTTAAGTGCTAACACTGCACTGCCTGGATGTACCACATTTACCCATTCACCCCCTGAAATCATCCTGGCTGGAGGCAAGGTTGGGCAATTATGAAGAAAGATCCTATCAACATCCAGGAGCAGGTTGCTGTGTGTGGTCCTAAGTTTACTTCCTTGGGTAGATACTAAAGGCACCAATTGATATAGATTATTTGGTAGTATGTTTAGTGTTTGAGAAACTGCCCAAACATCTTCAGAAGTGCCTACACCACTTCTTTTTATTTCCAAAGACAATGAAACAAAGTTCCTGTTGCTGCACACCATGTCCAGCATTCGCTCTTGTCAGTGTGGTGGAGTTTGATGGTTTGGGTAGGTGTGCAATTGTTCTAGTTCTTATTTCCCTAAATCACATGCTATGGAACATCTTCTCATATGCTTATCACCTATTTGCATATCTTCTGTAGCTGATCATTTGTTCAGATCTTTGCCTCCCTTTTCCCTCTGTTAAGCAAGCAATTTTCTTATTCATGAGTTTGAAGAGTTCTTTTGGATAACAGTCATTTATCAGATAAATTTTTTTCCAAGTACGTTCTCCCAATTGTGATAATGACTTTCTTACCATCTCGTCAATGTATTTTTACTGAGAAAAAGTTCTTAAATCTAACAAATGCAATACATGTATTTTGAATAAAAGTCACTTTGGTGTTATAGCTTAAAATAAATTCGTATATCAAAGGTCTAATTCTTTCTCTTTTGTAATCTGCAGTATTTGTTATTTTACTTCCATTTAGTTTCATGATCCATTTGGAACTATTTTTTGTGAACGATTAAGATCTAAGTTTAATTTAGATAGTTATATAGTAATTCAGAACCGTTTTTTTTAAGACTATACATTTTTTTTCCCATTGTATTGTCTTTGCTTCTTTGTCAAAGTCACTTGACTATAATATTTATGTGGGTCCAATCCTTAGATCCCTGTTATGGTCATTATTCATCTCTTCGCCTATCCCACACTCTGAATCACTGTACCTTTAGAGTAATTTCTGCAGAAGAGTTGTGCAAGTCCTCCAAATTTGTTCTTCATTATATAGTATTGGCTATACCGGGTTTTTCTGAGTCACCTTAGGAACATTAGAATAAGTTTTTCAATATATTTTTTCATAAAGTTTTCATAGTTGTTTGTCTTGTTGGTGCTTACAAGGCCATTGTTAAAGTGGTTTGCCTTTTATCTGATATTCGTATTATAAATATTATTTCCCAATTTTGTTGTTCATTTTCTTCTTAATTTCTGGGTTGCTTTTCCTAAGAAAAAGTTATTAGTTTTATGTTTATTACTCCTTTTCTTTATGCTTCTGGGTTTGTGTTCTGATTGGAAACACCTCTTTCAACTACAGGTGTATGAATTGGTTCACCGACTTTGTCCTATATATTTATAGTTTCAATTTTACGCTTGGATTTTTGTTCAATCTAAAATTTATTTTGGTGTTACAGTGGAACAAGAATCCGCTTTATTCATTTTTATATATGTTTATCTAGCTGTCTCTAAGCCATTTGTTTCCCTTCTTGCTGATAAATTGAAATGTCATATTTATTATAGCCTAAATCCCCACTTGCAAAAGTGTTGAAATTTACTTCATGATATTCTAATCTGTTTTTATTACCAGTTTTTCAGACTAAATTGTTACCTTTAAAGATTTATTTCTTTTGAAAGTGCTACAGAGGATATGAGGAAGGAGTAAAAGAGGGAAGGAGGGAAAACGAGGGAGAGAAGGAAGCCAGGAGTGCAGGAGGAGGAGACAATGAGGGAAGGGGTTGGAGAAAGAGAGAATCTTCCATCCACCGCTTCACTCCCCAGACGGCTGCAAGGACCAGTGCCCGGCTTGGCTAAAGCCAGGAACTACCAGTCCTATTCAGATCTCACACATCGAAACAAGGGCCCAGGCACTGCAGTCATCCTCTGCTGCTTCTTCCAGGATATAAGCAAGGAACTTGATTGGAAGCAGAGCCATTAGGATATGAACTGGAGAGGCAGTGTTCCCACTCACTTTCTCATGACCCCAGGATGCATTAATGACTATAGTTTTATAATACATTATATGATACATTTTGTTATGTCTGTCATCAGAACATTCCTTTTTTGTAGTTTTTGGCCTGTTCATTATGCTTTTTCTTTTTGCATAAATCATGGAATCATTTTTTTGCAGTTCAAAATTAGACATTATTGGTGTTTTCAGTGCACTTATACTAAATGCATGGGTTGATTTATGAACAACTGACAATGTTGTGATGTTAAATGGGAAGTGGTGGGGCATAAGTATTTTTCTCTGGACTCTCCTATACAGTTTCTGATTCAGCAGATCTAGAATAAAGAATAGGAAATCTAGAACTTTTAAGACATCCAAGATTTCTGCTTAGATACGGTTGAGAAATACTACATACAAAAAGGAGGAAAGACTATTTATAAAAAAAATTAGATAATTTTTGCAAAAGAGGTACTTTAGCAGCAGTTTCTAAAAGGTTTATGTGTTTAATATATTCTTATATAAAATATAAAGGTAGAAGACTCAGAAAACTGGAGTAGTTCACAGGGTTGGATCTTAAGATATATATAATAAGGGGAGTTTTAGAAAGAAGTCTTCAAGGTCACCTAAACTGATGACAAAATCTGGGCTCGTTTGAATACCTGGGCCTAAAGTTTGGACTCACACATCAGGAAATGAGGATATTAACAGCACCTGCAAAAATGTGAATGTGTTTTTTTGTGTGCCGCACAAGTATCATGTCTACGATTTTTCCTTCGGACAGTCAAATAGCGGCTGAGTTGGAAACACACAAGGACCAAGTCAGCATATTCATTAGGGACAATTACAACACATCTCATCGGAGACAAATGATGTGCACTGCTGACAGTGAGGAATGGAATGAGGGAGACTTGATGGTGCCTTTGGGACTCATGAGGACTGTGGTGATTTATTACTCAACGGGCTCCCCGCTCTGTATCCCCACAGCTTTTGCAGGAGCAGGGAATTCTAGAGCTGGGAAAGATCTGTGCAGTCATTTAAGCCCTATGAAACAGTGCAGGGATGCACTCACATCCAAAGAATGCAAATAGATGAGACAGAGATTCAACCGCTTGCTCCTCCACTTTCTGTATGACATCTATCTTCTCGTCTGTATAATGAAAAGCACACTATTCATCCCTTAAATTGCTCTTGAAGCAGGTATAATGACACAAGGACCACCTCTTATATCCATAGCAGAGCAGGTGTTACTAAGGATCAACAGAACTCAATTCTAGGCAGCTCCAGTGCCATTCACTGACTGTTTCTTTGGTTCAGACATAAAATCAATCAAGCTTTACTTTTGTCACCTTCAAGATAAGATCAGGAATATGAGGATATTGTTTGTCACGTGAGAGTCCAAGCTTCCACCGATGTATGAGATTCTTCTAGCATGTTTTTATGAAAGCTTGTATGGTTACCGAGTTAGGAGGGTGGCACTTTCCTTTTTGCCATATATGCTACAGACTTTCTAGTCTACTGTGTGCTAAGTCTTAAAGATATCAAAAGATAATGGAAGAATATGCCATGAAACAGAAGAAATATCCCTGAAAATATTGAATGATTCAACGGTGTGTGTGCCTTTTCATGTCTACTACCTCTGAAAAAACAGGGTGCTCTCTAATCGTATTTGGAACCATGTTTGCTTTTGGATTTAAATGATCTAAGATGTCTTTCAACGATTCTCTTCTAGCTTGGAAGCAGGAAGCTAACATTTCACTTGCAAGGTGAATTCTCCACGTTGCATTTATCCTCATTCTTAAGGCACAGGACATCAATTTTATGGCAGCACTGTGACAGAGGTAAGATAGAAAAGTAGACAGGGAAGGGAATGCAAGCACAAAATGTAGCAAGCCAGCTGCTCATGTAATTCTGCCCTGAAAATTCATATTCTAGGAGATCTGTAAAAACAGTTTTCAAATAAATGTTTTTGCCACTTTTCTGAATTCTTTAGTGATGGAATTGTGTACAGATATTGATCAGTAAAAATTTTCATAGGGCACATTGGTGATACCTAGGGGAAATACATATTAATTTAACTCCCAAAAATCTACTAGATAGATATAAGAATGCGCCAAGGGTCTCAAAAAAAAAAAGATTTGGATTAGTACTCGCTAACAGAAGATCATCCATATGGCCTGATAAGCTGAGAGGAAGACAGCGAGAAGTCTGTTATCCTGTTTGGATATGTGTGGTCTCTACATCAGGTACAAACACATATGTGGAGGCCAAAGCATATCCAGGCATATGACAAGCCTGTGAAGTTACTATCATTCCAAACTCTATAATAGGATGATTGATGCTGCACGTTTCATGACCAAGGTCTAACATCTTCTGCATCCAGATGAAATTCTGGAAGGCAACCAAAATCTTTCCCCAAATCTGAGCTTTGGGAGTCTACCAACCTCTGGTGACTGTGTGGCTTCCAGGTCTTGTTTGTGCACTGGTTTATGCTTTATTGGCTTCACAATCTTCTGCTGTAATGACGAGGATCCTGACGCAGGGTTTTTCAGGGATGCCATGTACTGATTTGGAAGTTGACAGTCACAACAAGGCATTCAAATTCACACCAGAAAGTGAAGACTTAGGTTTTGATTTTTAGCTTGAGTATCTGGCTAAGGCAAATGCATTTATTTGCACATCGCTTGACCTTTGCTTTCCTGTCTATGAAATGGAGACATTAAGCCCTGATGTTGCACACTCTTTCTGAAGAGTCCAGTCATGACTCTAGTAATCAGAGACGAGAACAGATATAAATCTCCCAATTTTGTCTCTAAAATGGACATAAGCAACAGTGTGATTATATTGGGCCCTTTCTGCAATGGTATTTTATGCTGGAAGAAAGCAACAGTAACTTCTGCTTTGTTGTTCGTTTGTTTTCTTGTCTAAAACACTAGGCAGCAGATTTCACTCCCGGTAATTCCTACTGTGGTATAATTTGCTTCTTGCAGCTGCCCCACTTACTAGTCAGAACAGAAAAACAAAATCGCACTTTGTTTCTCACATAGTAGAGGCATATCTGACAGACTAAATGCCTTGATAAGTGGATGGTATTTGACAAGAGGTGTGTGAAATGGCCTTTTTAGGGAAGAACTGGCAGCACTAGCCTCATTCACTCAACACCAGCCATGTGGGGAAGAGATAGTGCAACCTAGGACTTTCTGGTCCATCATTTGCATCAGAGCAAGATCCTCCTAGCTTGGACTCACACTCAATAATAAGTTATGAATCCAGTGTCCTTGTGTCAGCCTTTGTGCTGGAAAGTTCACAAATGAAAACATCTTTTATTTTCCTTGGACCCTTTAAGAGGGAGTTGTGGCAGGGATACTGCTTTGTCGGTGTTCGGGATATCAATTGTTAACACAATGGGTCAGCAGAAGGAAGGAGTGGTCATTAGCTCCAACTGCTCTTATACAGGGTTCCAGAGTTCAAGGGAACAAGAATGGATTAAAGACAGTGGCCAGAACATCACGGGCATGTCAGAATATCCTTTTGTGTCAAAGCTTGTGCTAGACTCTTCTTTTCCTAAACAGTAAACAAAAATGATTCTTATTGAAGTTCAGAGGCAAGCAATACACGCTATAGAGAGCTACTTCATCCCAGCTGGCCAATCATATCACAGTAAATATCTTCCATTGCTGGTCAGAGATGATAATACAACAGTGTTCCATGGACACCTGTGCTTGCCCTTTGGGATAGTTCTTCTTCTTTGTAGAAGAGCAGAGTGCTGAGTGAGGTTCATGAATGACTGGAAATAGGCATCACCAACATCCAGGAGAGTGAACATCATGAAAGCAGGACCAGCGCTTTACACAGACCATCTAATTTACTCCTAATGTGATCCTTACATTATTAATGGTACAGAATATTATATATTATTCATAATTAGCAGATACGAAAATTAGGGCTTAATGAGATCAAATGTTTTTACCATAGCTTTTCTCACTTGAGTATTGAAATTAGAATCCAGACCTCTGTTATTCAGATCCAAGTCGACATGAAAATATCCATTTTAGCACTGATGGTCCCACAACCTGGGAGTCCCTTCCATCTCAGGCAAAATAAGACTGTTGGAAACTCAACTATGCACCGGTAAGTATCCCACAGAATAAATCTAAGAGTACTTAGGATGGAGAGTTAGCCCCATTTTCCCACATCTACAAAAAGTGACAGCTCAGTGAGACAGTCTCTGGATAATGACTAGTCAAAGCACATCACGGTGGAAGAGTACCATCTACATCGCCTGGGAGCTCATTAGAAAGTCAGAATCCTGGGTTGCCCTTCAGAAACAATCATTCAGGATCTGCATGTTAATGTGATGCCCAGGGGATTTGTATGAACATTAAACTTTCAGGAACACAGCTCTAAAATACTTTCCAGAACTATCAATGTTGATGCTCCACCAACTGGTGAACACACACTTCTGAATGCCAGCTGCATCAACAACTCCTAGTAGCAAGAACGGGTTGTCATCCTCAAGGGGCTTTCTGGGAATCAGTGGTAGACAGCACCAGGCAGTTTGCAGTGAGGCCCACACCACATGTCATACATGAACTTCCCTGAGAGGAATCACTGTATTATAGGGGAAAGAATTCAGACTTTGGACTTCAACTGATCTGTGGTGGAGCCTCAGCTGTGCCAACTGCTGCATTAGTGACCTAAGTAAATACAGAAATCACTGGACCTCAGGATGCTCCGTGTGAAGTAGCAAAGCCACCCGTCTCAGTGGTCCTTATTCTGGCAGTCGGTCAAAACCAACTTAGTTTTAAAAGAAAATGCAAATATCTGGCTCTAGTCCCAAAAATCAGCTTAAGTGGGATCGTAGAGGCCCTCTAACCTCAGGACCATTTCCAAGTTCCTCAACAAATCACTTTGTATAACCAAAATTGAAAGCTACACATCACTCTCCTAAGTCTAGGGGCGAGGTTGCCAATGAGACACATCCTGACAGCCTCTACCACAAAGAAGGCTATATCACCTGTCATCATCAGGGTTGTTCACAAGGGGACCTGAGTATTCTCCATAGAAACTAAGAGGCTCAGAAAAATCCATGTCATGGGTTTTTCACTGTAAGAGTCTTTCTTACTAACTAATGTAAAAGTAAGGAAAATCTAAGTGGCATCATCATTCAAAGAGAAGTGACTCATCAAAATGTCTTCTGGGTTGCAACCATTTTTTTAAAAGATATAAATAAATAAATAAATAAATAAATAAATAAGAAGTAATTTGCCTTCTAATGTGTCCTTTCAGTTGATAAACCATCCATAGGATAGGAATTCTAAGAGTCCACACAGCCCTATAAGTTATGACTCACCATTTCCCAGGGCCTCAAGTGAACATAGCTGGTAATAATCAGTACTTTCCATACCACACACCACATGCAAAGGTTTTCCACCCATTACCATGGCCTTACCACAGTCTGTTAAAGGAAGCTGCGTTTAAATGTTAGCTCTGGAAGCCTATGGAACTGCATCATGAAAAAAGAAGTCGCTCCAGAAGAAACACTAATGATTTCAAACAGGAAGGGTAGAATGTTGTGCTTCACTGCCCTTTATCCCCATAGTACATAGTCAAAGAGCTCTGTTTGTAAAAAACACCCAACAATACAAGCAGGGATAAATTAAAATCAATATCAACTCCCCCTTCCTGTTTAACCAATGATCAATAAACTGTCCCAGATTTTCATGCATCTTTTAGCATGACAGTTTTGGAGAGGAAGGGATATGAGGCATGGAGTGTCTGAGTTCACACCCCCTTCACTTTCTCTTCCTTCTCTCTCCTTCTGTATTTCCCCTTGGTTATACAGCATTAATAAAGAAGTGATTAAATGTGGTCTTAGGTACACTGAAACACACAATGCATGGAGTTATTTGAGAAAGCCACCAAAGCTCCCTTCCCAGTGCCTTTGGAAATCCCTGCTGGAATGCTGGATTTCACAGTTGAACATTTATTTCCAAGTTTCTCAATCTCCCCTCTTCTCTTTCTAAACCACTTGGTTTTTCACATCCTCATCACAAAGCCCATTTATATGGTGCTTTGCAGATTATGAAGCTATGTTCAAGTCTTATTGAATTTTACTTTCACGGATTCTTTAAAAACCATTCCATAAAGGAATCACATGGTGCAGAGATTCATTCCTGGGTCCAAAGTCACACCGGGTGGCACCTGAACTAGGAAGTGCCAGATGATCTTCACCCACACTCTTGCCTGCTCTTGTGCCTTCCTCAGCCAAACTCTCACTCACCCTTGAGATGCCTTTGTGGAAACACTTTTCTAGTGAAAGTGCTACTGGCAGTGGTACTGCAAGAGCATCCCTCAGGTCATTCACTAGTTTATTGCTCTGGTGGACCAACGCTTGTGAGCTGCATTCCTAGGTTGCCTAGTCACGTGGTCTTTTGCTTTGCTCTGTAACAGGAAATGGGTGGGAGAAACTGAGAAGCCGGGGTGTCTGTCTGTCTGTCTCTCTTTCTGTCACTATCTCTTCCATGTTTCAATGACTTTGGAATACCATGACCAGCTCCTACGTAGAAGCCTTAAGTCCTTCTATTGTTTTTTGCCTCTTCCTCTATAACTAGTACACTCTTGTAATTACTACTTGCTACGTTGCCTTACGATCCTCCATGCGTGTTTCAGTTCATCCTGCAGCTATGTAATAAATTACAGGCCTTGATATCCTTTTGTGTGATTCACTTGGCATGGTTCCCATTTCCTGGGTGAACCTCAGCACATAGTTTTCTTGTTTTTTTTTTTTTACATTTGTATATGAGCTGATGAAAGTAAGAAAAAACTGGAGCCTGTGCATTGGAACACAGTGAATTAAGTCACTTCCTGCAATGCCAGCATCCCATAAGAGCACTGGTTAAGGGTCCCAGCTGCTCCATTTTGATTGAACTCCTTGTTAATGCGCCTTGTGGGAAACCTAGATGAAGTTCCTGGCTCCTAACTGCAGCTGGTTCAGATCCTGTAGTAGGAAGGGAGTGGTTGGAGAGGCTGAAACGTCTCTTTGTCACTGTGCCTTTCAAATAAAAAAATGAAATGTTTTTAAAAAGAAATTCATAAAGAATTAAACTTAAGGACTGATTACCATGAATTTCCTTGTGTTAGGCATTTTTATGGTAAATTTAGTCCTTAAGATAGAACTATGAGAAACATTATCCCAACCATTATTATTCCCTTTTATAAAAAAAACAAACACAATATGAAAACTGTTTTGTCCTTGCACCAGGACATGGAGCCCACGCGTGGGACAGCAACAGCTGTAAATAACCATTGCATTCTTGTTTGTCAGTTATGAAATGAAGATTAGGTTGGGTGTCTGTCTTTAACTGCAGAACCTTGGAAATATCAAATGGACGAGTAACATACGACTTGTAATTTGGGGAGTGAGCACCGAGTCAAACACAGACAACAGAAACATGTATCATGAAGTTAATATAAGTTGTAACACCGAATTGGAAAAGCTGAGGCAGCAGAGAACCCATGGATTCTTGCCAAAGTCAACTATCTTAGAGGGCTCTGACAGTGACGAAGAAACACCACAGAGGTCTGTTTTACACGGTTTTCTTCTAAGGCACTGATTGCATCGACCTTCATTCTCTCATCCAAACCCAATTACCTCCCAAAGCTCCCATACCCCATTAGGCACTAAGACTTCAACACATGCATTTTGTGGGGAGGACACATTCAGTTGATAACACTGACTCATGCCTTCTGAACAACATTCTTGTTTTACTCTGAACAGTAATAACAGGATACAAAAAAGATAAAATAAATGAAATTACAAATTATTCTTAGATATCTATCATTGTAATTCTACAAACTCAAAACATGAACATATGTTAGATCCAATGATGTGTATATATTTCTGTCACTATTAGAAGGAATATTTTCTTCGGTATAATGAGTTTATCATCTGTTCCTAGAGACAACCTCCATCTGCGTCATGAAAGAGAGTCTAAACCTTCCCATTTGCTAGCTTTGTGACCTTCAGAAGTTGTTTCAGTCACCTGAGATGCCAATTTCTAATCTGCAACCAGGAATGAATATATCTTGCCTACATCCTACATTGGATCATTTTCAAGATTTGCAAAAGCATAATGCTGACAAATATTGTGAAATACAAATTGCTGTACACATAAAAAGGATCATGTTTATTAAAGTGTATTTACAATCAAAATTGCATTTTCATCCTCTAGGTAATCTGCTATAGGTACTTTCCCTTGTCCGTCAGAGGCACAAGTATGAAAAAAGTAAATGATACAATTTTACAGAAGCGTTGCAAATGGTAGTGAAAATTATCTCCATTTCTCCTGCCATCACAAATGATAACACTCTTTCAGCTCTTGTGAGTACCTAGGGTCCTTTCCTGCCTCTCCCAGCCGCTTGGCAAGAAAATGCCAACAACTAGTGAATTCTCTGTACCAAAATGAACCTGACTGCTGAAATTGTCATCAGGTGAGTTGTTTCAATGTATAGTTTCCACATCTTACACAACAACTTTGGGTATTTTCCTGATAGTTTTGTGCATTGGCCCTAATATTCTGCAGCATTATCCCTCTTCATGCTGAAGAGCCTGTGGTGAAAGAAGCAATTGGAAATAAACAAAGAAAAAGGATGGGTTTCATTATGTTTAATTTAAAACTAAAATTTTTAAGAACTAATTCTTACTCTTATAGATTAAAAGAAAAAAAGCAGGGGTAGGCACTTGGCACAGCAGGCTAAGAGCCCAGCTGACCTGTCCACCACACATCTAAGGTGGTCTCTTAGCCTGCTGTGCCAAATGCCTGCCCCTGCCTGGATTCCAGCTCCAGTCCTCCCAATCTCACTTCCTGCTACTGCACAACTGGTAGGCAACAAGTGATGATGACTCACTTAGCTGAGTCCCTGCACAAGGGATTTCTGGACTGAGTTCTTGGTTCCTGGATTAGGCCCAGCCCAGCCCCAACTGCCCAACTTTGGCAAACATTTGGGGAGTAAACCAGAAAATTAACGATTCTCTCTATCCGCTCCCTCTCTTAATCTAAAATAAATTATACATAATAAATGCACTACATTTACACAGAAATGTCAATATATTTAAAGTAGCCAGTGATAAAGATAAAAAAGTATTGCTTCTCTAAGCATAAATATTAGCTTTCACAGAAAACATCAGTCTTAATGGATATGTCAAGGAAGCAAGATTTCCTTCCTCTGTTAGCTCCAACAACCCACTCAGCCTTGTGTCTCTAACAGTTTGCAAGGGTCTGGCATTGAGCATATAAATTAAACAGCACTCATCCATAAAGATGCTCCACTCATCAACTCCATCCCTTTGCCCACAGCCCCCATCTTCTAGCAAGTTCAATGCTTTGGGGCAGAGAGCAGGAGCTCTGAATGACACTGAGGCTGCTGCTGATTTCCTTTCTGACCTTGGCCAGGTTACTTTTCTTCTCCCTCTCCACTTATAGAAATGTGATCTTGCAAGTGAGCAAAAACAAAAAGAGAAAATTGAAAGACTGACGAGCAAAAGCAGGGTTTATGCACGCCCCCTCCAACGCTGCCCAAGAGGTACACGTGCATCTGGGATCCTGGAATGGTGAATGCTTTGTGGAAACACCTTCCATTTTAAAGGCTGTGCAAAAGCGGAGTTCACATTCAGTGAGGGCTGACTTGCAGCTGCTTTCTGACGATTTGAGCGCTACGACGGAGCAAAGCGTCTTCCTATTTTCAACCCTAGCAATTTGGTTCAAGAATGATCTCAACCGCTTCAAGCTTTGATATTTCTCGCCACTTCTTATGCTGTTTCTCTTAATGCCACCAATCATGTGTGAAATTCTGTTGCAGAACTAATCTTTGTGGGAAATGATATGTAATGGCTTCTTTAAAGAGAGACAGACAGAGACAGGACACCAACTATGACCTTGGCTGCTTTTTGACATGTTTTTCATAGTGTAATAAAAAGGGAAGCATTCCTTTCTCAAGGTCAAAGTACAAATGGGTTCTGATTATACAAGCATCACTCTTTGCAGGGAAAGCCTTGAAAATTAGCCTTCTGACTTGTTTTTTCTAACGGTTCATGTACAAATGATTATAAAACTTGAAAACTGGTGGTACTAAAACAATTCCTTAATATCCACCTAATTAAATCCCCGCTGATATATTACATTTCCAATGATGTGAAGAGGTTTAGGAATACAAAACCAGCTGTAAATGATCTATAGTATTGGATGTTTATCAAATACAGTATTATGTAACTTCTTAGTTTTAAGTACACACATTATCCAACACATCTCCTCTCACTGAGGGAGTTTTCAGTCAAAAGCAACTGTGATCAAGTCTTCTACAATCAACGTCAGAGACCAATAACTTAAATTTTTCATTTGTTTTCTGGAACAATTATGCCACCCACAAAAGGGTAACTTTGCAAGTCATCATTATCTCATGAATTTTGGAACTTCTTCCTTAAATATACCATCTTATTTGCATTAACTTTAGCAACTAATGAAGTCCTTAAAAAAAAAACAAGAAAAAACTAGCTGTAAATCTAAGACTAAAAGATGATCAACATACTGGAATATTGATCAAACTTAGCTGGCTTCTTTAAACAAGAACTTCAGAAGAATTTTAAAGAGAACTGTCTTAAGAAAGAAATTTTCATGAATTTCAAAGTCCTCTTGTATTCCATGTGCCTTTATATGACCTGCTTCAACAGTATCCACCTGTCACATTTACCACCCTTCTGATACAGTTAATTGTTGCAGGTCATTTGGAGTCGTTTACAAGCAAATGTGAGGTAATGACTTCAAACTTTCAAAGGTATGTTCACACTCAGACATGAATTATATTCTCCCTTTTTTTTGCCTCAGGAAGGCAGAAACTCCTCCAGAAATTTAGAAAGACTTGGTGGGCCTAAATCCCCACAGCAGATCACTCACTACAAACTAATCAGATGAAGTTAAATATTTCCTCCAAAAAAGCTGTAACCGAGGGATGTTTTTCTCATCTCCTTGCTGTTCTCTGATCATTTCCTTCCTCATAACCTTACAGTTTAACTCTTTGTAACATACAGCTTTGGAGAGAAAACTTGATGGTTTAGGCAAAACCAAAAGTGTAAATGCTAATTGAAGAAGGTTTATGCACCATAAGAACAGAGAGAGAGAGAGAGAGAGAGAGAGAGAGTATTCAAGACAGGAAAATAGGATTCTGATCTACAATTTTTATCAGGTTTGTTTTTCTTCTGGGTATTTCATTCAACGCTTCCTTAAAGAAATATTTTTATGTTATGGCAGGCACAGCCCTAAGTACGTTTCCAATTTTTCTTAGTCATGTTAAAAAGGACAACTGACCCACAATTAACACCAGGCACAACTTGAATGCCTCATTCACACTTTCTAAATTTTGCCTGCCCTTTTCTCTGGGTTTAATTAATACATGATTAATAGTAACATTGAGGGTGAGTGGTAATATTTGTATCTCAGTTCTGCTCATTTGTTTAAGCTGCAGGATTTCATTATTTTAGATCTTTCCTTATGGAGCAAACCTCTGTCACATGTGGGCCGCATGACCATTCTGGTGTCCCTCTGATTCACGTGGGCCTGATAACATACGGCTTGTCAGCCACAGAAGTCCCTGAACGCCATCAGCCTACCATTTTCTCTCTTGAAGGCCCAGGGCAAGGCATAACATCTCTGTGGTGAACCATGGGCAATTTACATGATAGATGTGACCACTAACAAAAACTCCCCACTCCAACAGAGGAGAACGGTGTAAGACCAGCTGGGAAGAAGGAGGTGAAGGGGAGGAGGGGAGTAGTGACATTCAGAACTGGAGAAGGGACCTGGTTCTAATATTCTTCCAGGTGCTGTGTGACTGCCTAGATGCAGTCAGGCAAGGAATAGGCCCTTCATACCAGCACACGCCTCTCAACCCATCGGTAGCCTGGCAGCTCAGTCTGTTGTACTGACAACCACCCACAGACTCTCTTCTTTACTCTGAGAAGCAGTCTCCCAGCTGCCTTGCTTTTATTTCTGGATAAATTATTAATTCTGCTCATCTTTGGCACGTGTGAGTATTAACTACGTAAAATATTTATGGGGGTGGGAAGGGTAAGTTCCTAAGCATTTATTGTTTCCCCTTGCCTTTACAGGAAATCCCATTCACTTTGCTGACTAGGATTTTCTCACTCATTTCTCCTGTGTGAACCTTTAACTCCAAGTAAGGAATGCAAGATCAATAGAATAAGTAACAAAAGTATCCACGGTGACTGAACAGTGAACTCTTAAGTCACTGTGCAGTAAGTGCAGATGAGCAATCATTGAAACACTGCATTAAAATCTCAATAGGAGATAAGCGTGAGGCTTAAGTCATTCAAGGAGTCCATTGGTCTTTAAGTCTGAAACAGTGCACTCAAAACACGAACTGGAAGTATTACCGATTCCATCAACTTGCACATAGGCAACTAAATCCAGTCGAGGTAGGGAAGAGTCCAGTAGTCCAGTTCCTCAAGGGAACAAGGCTTAAAAACAAGCATATAGACTGAGACAGCCGATTCAGGCAATGATTAGTCATATTTGAAAAGAAGCAACACTGACAACTCAGATATCCACAAGGGAAGCAAATGTCCTGCGTTCCTACCAGCTGACACTGTGTCAGCGCATCACCACGCTGTTTATCGCTCCCTGCTGGAGACATTCATAAAACACCTCTGACAGTTCTCCCCCACTCCCACCAACACCGGCGAAGAATGCAGCTCGCTGTTCCTTGTGCACCTGTTCTGACTTGAGAAACCACTTACGATTGAAAAATGAAGAAAGTAATCATTACCCACTTCGCAAAGTGAAAACACTGTTTTCTTGAAAAATTACCTGCATCATTGGATATGTGTGTGCAAATCACAACGCAACACGTGTTCACAACATGCACACACGTGCATAAATGCGATCTCTGCATACAATGCCTTACATACATTAAAATGCTTTTGAATTTTAAAATGCTTGGGGTGTATTCCTGGATTCACTTTGCCCTAGCTCTTGTATCACGCATTTTATTAAAGACAGGTGAGCTCCCAGAGTTCTGGCTGTCTAGACTACACAACACAACCTAAAAAGGACCACTATTTCTGAATCCACAGGATTTCCCACTGGAATAGAACAACATTTCTCCTTTGGAATTATGGTGGAACTTACGGTCACGATACAGCCGTGTTAGCCTTGTCCTGCAAAAGACAGTGTCATCTGAAGCAGGCAGACTATCTCCCCTCAATTTGTACTATTGAAAACTTGCATTACACAATGCAACTAATTACCCTGTGAATCACCCTGCTTTACAAGATGGCTAAACTAGCAGTTAACAACCTGAGTTGGTCCAATGAACATTTCACTGGCTGTCACGGGATGGCTAGTACAGCATGGACGGCCTCCGACCAACACTTTCAGACTTCCTGTTTCACCAGTCCTACTTCTTCCCCACAATCACACATGAAATTATAGGAGGTTGAAAACTTAAAGTAAAATTATAACCTACTGTACCGACCCTCTGTGTGCTCCTGATGCTGACGTTCTATTTTGTCGAAAGGACATATTGCCTTATAATGTTTTTTTTTATTTTTCAAAAATATAAGCGTGAAAAATAGTTTAATCAATTACTAATGAACAAGCTGACCTTGCCCATCATTATGCTCTGAAAAGAAACGTTGTTTAATTCTTGATCCTGATGAGATTCCAGCAGGAAATGAGACTGTTTCTTTCAAATCAATTTTGGTTACATTAAGACTTCTAATGTGATACAAATTGTGGGGAAACCAAAACCACTGTCAAGACAAGTAAAGCATTGTGCTTCTGAAACTTGGGTTCCTTCCATCCTTTTCCTAAAACATTTCAGGGGCTCAGGAATACAAAACAAACAGTATTCACAGAAATAATGCCACATAAACTAATACTTCAACCAAAGTTTACCCAAAGACCTATGCAAGCTTAAAGAAGATTCTAAATTTAATACAGAAAGCCAACAATGCAATCAACCTATAGACCTACATTCACCAGTCTCTCTCCAGGTGCTTTCAAAAACCTTTTCATATGAGACAGATGCCCTTAAATGATGTAGCTGGATGGGACTTACAGAAGGAAAGCATAACTTCGGAGAGGAGGAAAAAACAGTCGGTCCTAATCTTTGGCTTCTTCTTGTTTAGGGAAGGGCTTTGTCTTCTCTCCGAGCAATAAGTTGCAGCCTCACAGGGCAAATGTACAGCTCGCATCCCACTTCTGCCACCGCTCCAGGGCAAAGCTGAGCAATGCTCTCTGGAAATGCAGGCTGCTGGCTGAACACCTAGGGGAGGTTTCCACCATGGCACAGAACTAAGCTGCACAAATGCTTTACAGTTCAGAGACCTCTGAAGGCTTGAAATAATCTGCATTTTGTGTTAGGTTATTTTTTATCCAGAGGGCGGCCAGGAGGAGGGTTCTCAGTGCTGTTCAAAGGCTGCTCCCTAGAGAATGTTTCCTTTCTCTGCCTGGCAAATAGGGAAAATGAAATGCGTCCAGAAACGCCGGTATAGACAACGCCTGCACAGCATCCATAGGACGGGAACTTTGCTTCACCTCCAGCAAGTTAGCCCCTGACTCCCCACGTCTCCTTCTTCACCTAGCTTAGAAGCCAACTTCAGGAGACGCATCAAGGCAAAGTTTATCTACCCTCGCTCCCACCCCCACATCTCTGTTCTTTCCCAACTTCAACTCATCCCGGCTCATTCACAGCCCCTATGGCAGCACAAAGGAAGCTTCGAAGGTAGCACCAGCTTGGTCCTCCAGTTGTCAACTGGAGAGAGGCTTCATGGAAAATATACGCGCGGCTTAAAGATTATTTTAATGGCCTGTCTGATCCAGAGCCAGGCACCCCTAAAAATGGCATCATAAATCAACACTCACCAAAATACATTATGTTTCTCATTAATCAGACAGCTGGAACCCCACCGCGGCGTCTTCAGCATCGGCTCGCACCCCAGGCTGGCGCACCGGGAAGAGTCCTTTCATGCTATGCTGGGCGGCAGGGTCCCCGGCGGAGCGCAGCGAGCGTCCTGCGATCCAGCCTCTTCCGCGGGATGGGCGCGCGCAGCCTGCCTCTCCAGGGCTAGGATCGCCGGCGGCCAGAGCTTGCGCTCGAGCTGCCTGCTGCACTGCCCATCCTTACTGTAATCCGACTCCTCCTTGCGATGTCCTTGCCGCGCCTGTGACATCAGGACCGAGAGTACTACAAACAGAACCCCCCCACCCCATCGCACCCCACCCCCGGCGAGGAGCCGCTCCACGAAGTGCTGCAACTGCTTGCCTGGACCAACCATGGCTCTCGGGAAGCTTTGACGAGCCCAGAGACCCGGGAGGGGGCGGAGTGAGGGACACGGGAGGCCGGCTTAAAGAAAGAAGGGTCCCCGAATCCACGCGGGAGCATATAGGGGAGATTCACCAGGGTATGTGGAGCGGGGCGGGGAGGGGAGTGGGTGGCGGGACACAGTTAAGGCTAGTTCTGCCCTGAAGGTGAAACCAAAGGCTCATTTTATCCCATTCCTTCAATGAATTCCATCATGGTTTCCAAAATTTAGTCTCCCCACTAAGTAAAAAAGGCATTGGCAGTATGGTTGGTGCCTTGCGACTGCGTTCTCTTTTCTCTGGGCTTTAAGGGTTGTTATTGTGTGTGATGTTGATATGTAGGAGGAATGAGCGAAACTCAGGGGGACATTGATGGGATAATAGAGGTTTTCTCTTGGAAGCTGGTAGTGGGAGAAGGGTAATTTTTATTTCTTGAGAGTTTCCTGAGCTGGGGTGGTAGAGAGCTGTGAAGAAAAAATGGTGGTTAAAAGTCACTTTCCAGATGCAAACCTGTCTCCTTGAATGGCAAACATACTGTGTGGCTGCAATGATATTTGAACCTCTAAACACTACAGCTACTTAGCCTGAAAAGCAAAGGGAGTGGTTCAAATCTGGTCACCAATGTAGTAGAGCCACATGCTAGAGTTTTACACACACACACACACACACACACACACACTGCTCTGAAATTTAAGATCAACAGTCAAGAGAAGCAAGCTTAGCAAAGCCTCTGGCTCCTCCAATGGTGTAATGAATTGCAGTCCTTATCTTACATAGGAAAGGATGTTGGTAAGAAATCCCTGAAAGCTATGCTGATTAATATTTAAATGTTCAGCATGGAAAATAAATCCACATGGCAAGCTCAGTTTCCTAAATTGTAATCACATTTGGTCCTAAATTACTCCTAGTTTATTTTTTTTCTATTAAAAAACTGAAATTAATCATAAAGAATAAAATGAATACAGTAGCCTATGAATAGACACAATTAATATATATTTTTAATTTGGGCTTTTATAAGCCAAGTGAGCAAAAATTTCACCTGTTTGAGCATTAAAATATGCAGTGCTTTTTCTTGACACAATTCTGTTTCATGTTGATGGGTTTCATGTGTATCGGAAGGAGGGAACTGAATTTTCTGATTAACAGTTCACTGCAATCTTGCAAAAAAAAAATTAACCTTCCTGTTACCTCTCCATGAAAAGATTATGATAACTAATATCTCTTGTAATACTGGCTTACTATTAATTTAGTGACTGAATAGTTAATCAAGTATAAGTTAGAAACTTCACCATAACTCTTCAAAGGAGTCTAGTACTTTACTTCTGTTACAGAAATACTCTTCATTGAAAGTCATTCGAAAGTAGACAATTTAAATAGCAAAGGATATTTACTTCTTTGCCTCTTTTTTTAAAGAAAATAATTAAAATAATGGCAAGCAAATACAGAAGAAAATATTTATAAGTGGTTTTCCTCTTGAACAGATGGAAATCTTCCAAAAGCACAACCAATGTGTTTCCCTGTGGCAAAGCACACTCAAGAAGCCCATAGGCTGCCTTGACTATTTACACGGGCTAGGGGGCACTGTAGGTTAATGTTAGCCATTAGGTCCAGTTGAGATCTTGTAGTTGGAAGATACAAGCCTGAAAGTTGAGATTAAAACACAAGATTGGAAACCCCAACAAAATTTCTGACTCATCAATAACCCCTTTCAGTTGCATGGAATTTGATAGCTATCTTCACTTTCATTTGTGATTTTATTCAGTGCCAAGTTGAGAGAAATTAGGCAATGTTCTCCTGAATACAGTTATTAAAATATCAGTTGTCTTGCATTAGTGTGAATTTTTGCTTGAGTATCCCAACAGGTTTTCCTACTCAAAACAAAAACAAAGTCTCATACAGCAGTTCACATAAAGGTTTTTCCCCCAAAAAGTCATGTTCCAGGGCAAAATAAACCTATCTGGTCATGAAATTATAGCAGTGGAAGCCCATGCTAAACTTGGCCTCTTCTATACAAGGTTCCCTAACAAATATCCAGTGTCCCCAGAGGAGCTAACAGTGAGGAGAAACTGAGTGGTGTGGATGTGTAATGGAAATGCGTTCAATCCAAACAAGAAACTGTCCAATTCAAAGGTGTGTGCTCACTTTTCCCTCAGGGAGAAGCTATTTGCAGTACAGCGGTCTCAGATGAAAACTCAAATTAAGAAATGACTTTTTCTTCGAATTTTAAAGCTTTTTTGTTTCATTAAAATTTGATCCTCATATGGCAGATTTATCGAAGAAAAATGCAACTATTTTTTCTGAATTAATATCTTCCTAATCCCCTCACCACCATGTCCCTCATCCCCAGTCTCTGGTATGTACCGTTTTGCTCTGTTTCTTTGAGTTCAGGTTCTTGATGTTTCACATGTGACGAGAAATTATGTGGTATTTGTCTTCTGTGTCTGCTTTATTTCACCTAATTTAATACCCTGCAGATTTCTCCAAGTGGTTGCAAATTTTAGGATTCTGGTCTTTTTTTTTTTTTTTTTTAGTTAGGGCTAAATGGTATTCCATTGTTACGCATACCAGTTTTTCATTAGCATTCACCTGTTGGCAGATGCCTAAGCTGATTCCCTACGTGAAAACTGCCACAGAGAAGATTCAAATGCAAATATGTCCTCATATATAAATGGATTATATATAAACTTTTATTTTGAAGCACAACATCCACATGAAACCACAGCTGATGTTTGTTTCATGTCACCTTTAGGAGACATCCCAACATTTTCCAGTGAAGGGCATGACCGATGTCCTTGACCAAGAGTTGTCCTTCAAAAATTTGTAAGAACATATGATCTTCTAAGATGGAAATAGGTCAATTAATCTGGGGATAGCTGTGACATGTACCTACTTACCAGAATTTTTAAAAATACCTTTCACAATTAAAATAAAAATTTTCTCAGATTAGTTATACATTCAGGGCTCTAAAATCATGATGAAGAGAGAATCTTCTCTCAGATTTTAAATCCAAGCAGCTGTAGTCGTAATCCTTCATCTCCCTCAAGCCTTGCTCCACAGTTTATCAGGGCAGTCCTTCACTCTGCCTCTTTAGCATTTTAGACTGCCTTTGTCTTTCCTCCATCCTTTCCTGGCCTCCTTCTCTCCCTTCTTTTTTTTTCTATAGCAGATTTTATCAGTTGATATTCCATTATAGATACATATTTTATTTTCTTGCATTGGATTATGATCACCACGCACAAGGACCCACAAGGACAAGAGATTTTGCCTGTTGAATGCTCCCTTCACAGCCTTGAAGGGTTTCATACACCTGTTGCTGCTCAATAAACATTCAGGAGTGAATGAATGAATGAGTGAATGAACACAGTACATCTGCAGGGTCTGAAAAGCGCTGTACTTTGCTGGGTGCCTGCAGTCAGTTATTGGAGCTACATGGTGCTTTGTGCAAAATGTTTACACAAATTGAATTTGTCCATGCTTGGCAGCAGCTGTTCTTAAATCCCATGCAATACAGATGCCATGTGGTACTGTAGGCTGGTTGTGAGCTTATTTGTCCTTTCAAATTCTTACAGTTCTGTGCAACGATTTAGCCCTCAGCTTGTATAGCCCACTTATATGTTCCATTGCTTTCTCCTGAAGTTTAGTTTGCCTTTGTCTCTTGTCTATAGTGTAGAAATAAGATTTTCTCCAAGGTTTGGCCCAAGACTTTCCATGTCCAATCCATTATCTTTTTTTAAGTGATTATAAGCCTGTCTCATTCGAGGCTTTCACTTTTCACTGTTTTATTTTTCCTTTCAGTACCAACAAGGCCTTTCCTAACCAAGCTGACATTTACTTCCTCTTTTGTCAATGTTTTTCTTTTTTTTTTCTTTTTACGTTTCACTTCAATGCTAACATATGACTACAATTCCCCTAACTTTTGTATCAAATTGAAGACTATATTCCCTCTTACATGTTCTTTGCATTGGTACAGATTTCATTCAATCTCTGAACTTCTGTTTAAATGCTATACCTCTTGAGAACACTTTCCTAAACATAAGACTAAAATGAAAGATTTGTTTATGTTTTTTCATATAGTGCAAATTCTAATTGCTGCTTTAGCACCTACACATAAGATGACATTTGCCTTTACTTATTTCTCACCAAACTGAAAGACTGTGTTCCTATTTGTCTCCATGCCCTAATGCAAATCAGTTATTCAATTAAGAAACTGATTTCCTATATAAGCATTCATTTAGTATTTTTTTTTAAGAAATAAGTGCAGTACCATTGGAATGCCCACTGAGTTCCAGGCACTCTTCAAAAGAGTGAGGGAAAAAATCATGAGGGAGGGCAAAGGGGAAAAAAGCTTATTGGAGCCAGGAAGATCATCAAGACCAATATACCACAGCAAGATTAGGCGCTGACGAGGGAACTAGGAGGTAAAGTCAAAGAGGTCACATGGTGACAAAGTCAGTAGGACTTGTAGTCCATTATAAGGAATTTGACTTGTATTATAATTTCTATGGCATGCCTTTGGAGTGGAGTGATTTGACATGCTTAGACAGGCACACTATGTCTGATGTGTGGGGAATGGTTTAAAAGGAGCAAGGGCAGGAGTAAGGTGTCTGATTAGGACTCCCACGTCACAATCATAAAAGATATTGTGGCTTGAGCAAGTATAAGAGTGGGAAGACACCATTAAAAGTGGTCAGATTCTATCTCTGTGTTAAAATGGATCAGGTGGATTTCCTAACACATTGTTGGATAGGTTACAGAAAAGATTGAGCATTTGAAAGGAGGAATTCTAATAGCTTGAAATTGCTATCATTTGAATGTAATTTGGCCTCTTAACTAATGCAGAAACTTAAACTCCAAAGTCATAAGTTCATGATACTAAGTATGTATACACTTAATCCAATTATGGTCTTCCATGAAGTGAGACCTAGCGGAAGGTCCTTAAATCACCAGGGATATGTCCTCCCAAGGTAGCTCTCATGACAGAGCTGATATAAAGCCCCGGGCATTGACCCAGTTAGTTCCACAGTTTCTTGGCACATTGTGTGATCCATTTTACTCATTAAGTCCACCATTGCAAGTTGCCACATTCCTCAGACATGCAGCCAATGGACCATCCAATCTTAAACTTGATTATTCAAAAGTCTAACCTAAAATATTTTTTTCTTTTATAAAGTTAACTGCCACAGGTATTTCACCGTAGCAGTGAAAATCTGGCTAACAAAAATATGAGGCCAACTATGGAAGGATTTGCTTCACTGGATTATGGGAGATAAGCCAATGTGGGGCAAAATGAATTTGAAATCTATCAGACATGTAACCTGAAATACCCCATAGTAATTTGGCTAAGTGAGTGCATGTGTGCGTTGCTCAAAAGAACTGTTTGGATCTTAGATTAAAATTGAGAAGTCATCAGTTTATCTAAATAAACTAAAATGGCAATTAAATCCATAAAGCTATATAAAATCTTCCAGGGAGATGATCAACATTACCCTGGGGCATTATAAGATCAAAGGGCAAGCATGTGGGTGTTCAGTGATTTTGTATTTGTTGAAAGCCTAATGACTTGTTGACTGAATGTTTGTCTACATAAATGACATGTGATGGAAAGCTGGTTATTGAAAGCCTGAGTTTGCCTCTAATATATCACCACCCAAAGTCAAAAGAGGTTGAAAAGTGGGGTAATAATTTGTGTGTGTGAGGACAGAATCTCAGTTGAATTTAACCACGTAATGATCTAATCAGAACTTTTAGACTGTGTAGAAACTGCAACAAACTCATAAATCATTTCATTTTTAGATTTTTACTTGATGGTCATTTGAAGATTAAAGACCCAGCTCTTTGTTCCTGAAAAACAGCTTCCTACAAGAAAAGATGTTTTGAAATTGTGATAAAAATAAACATCCAATAAATATAATGTGTGAGATTCTACCAATTTGGATTCTTATGACATTGGAGAGGTGCAATAAATTCCTTAGATATGTAGCACTCTCTGTTTAGATATCTAGTTAATGAAAGCTCTTTTACAACATTGAGTTACTAGCATTGAGAGCTCTCGAAAAATTCCTACCTTGGAGTTGCTGCACCTCTTAGAGACTGTTAAACAATTATGCCTCTTAGAGACTGTTCCAATGTGGCAAAACCTCTGTTGGTGTTAAGGGCACATTAACAAATTTATAGACAACTCTGTGTATAGGAAACTCATATTCTAGGAATTTCTGTATGTCCACCTATTTGGGAAGATCTAGTATGTCTTTTCCCCTTTCTCTGATCTGTAAGAAAATGACCCAACACACATTTGTTCACTGGTTATAGTTTTATTTTATTTCTTAAGTCATTACTTTCCTTCCTTCCTTCTCTCCTTCACTCCTTCCTTTTTTCTTTCCTTCCCTCATTCCTTCCTTGTTCCTTCTTTCTTTTTTCTTTTTCCTTCTTTTCCTCCTTTCTTTCTTTCAATAGGCTCAGGGATACCCTTTCCCAGTTTCCCTCCCCAATTGATATCCCCTGTGTTATTACAACAGTATAGTCCTGCAGAACAGTCATTAAGTCCATCATTCTGCTCTTTAAGTGCAGCCTGACATTGTAGGTATTTGACAATGGCAGAAAGTCCAGAATCCTATTGTTAAGATGTATTTCACAGTTTCATTCCGAGTCCATCTTTGATTCAGAAGTAGAGATGCATAGTGCAATGTATCTTCATTTCTTGATAGGGTAGTCTCTTATAAAATTCCTCTAGATACATATATGTATATGTATGTTTACCAATATGTCTCTTGATCCTTTATTTAGTATGAAGGTTGCCTTATATCAGAGACAAGCCTGGTTCCTTACTGATAGATTGGCAGGTCATAATAACCACTGTCACCATCACTGGGAAAATAAATCTAGGATCCTATTACAACAAATCCCTGATTTTAAATGTTTAAGATACCTCCCTATTCCTAAAAAGGGAAAAATATATGCAGAAATATAAGTAAAGGCAAATGTAATACAAAGGGAGAAATGAATATTATAAGGATACAAGGATTTGGTAAAAATTGGTATACTTTGATAAGTAAGCAATATGGAAAGCTGCATGGAACAGGTGCCAGTTAAGCTCTGTCTTTAACATGGACCAGAATTGATAAAATGAGGAAAAGCTGAGAAATATTATAAAATAAGGGTGACATTGTGAATGATGTTTCTGAGAGATTAAGAACCAATTAGAGTATTAAAGATAAAGTTTGTTAAAAGACCCTCAAGCTGAGTAACAGTGGATAGGAAAACATACAGATCACCTTGAATGACATTTCACATTCAAGACTAAAGGGTCTGAATAATGTAGGAAGCATTTGCTGAACGAATCAAAATATTTCCAAGATCACAAATGTACTAATGCGCCTTCAAAGACATTTTGGTGACACAATACTATGAGTTAATACATCTTGTGTAGCAAGTTGAAAGATCTTATATACTCTAGAGGTTTCCAACTTTTCATAAAATAAAAAAAAACATTTATGGTTCCTAGGCAGCTATTTGAGAATCAGCCTTCCCTACCCCAGAACCACAACAAATATGCCTGGAAACAAAATGGAAGAAGTCAATAGCATTATATTGAATTCCAACTATTACACTGAATTTCTCCTTTTGCTTTAAGAAAAAAGAAAGGATCTTTCAAGATAAATTGAGTATAGCTCTAGCAAATTTGAATGCTTTAGGTCACAGACATTCCATTTATATATATAGTGGCAATAACTACATAAACTGAGCAGAGAGATACTGTAACTATGCTCCAATGTGGCAAGAATTCACAAAGTAATTGAAAGTATTTCCAAGAGTGTATAATTCTGTGCCTCCAGTCAAATAGAGTAGGTGGAAGTATGTTTGGCTTCCTCTGTCAAAATGTCTAAAATGTATGAAGGCAATGCATAATCAGACAACAAAATATTACAATTTCAACATTCTGTTAATTATGTTTCATTCTCATCTTGTCTTTGCTCAAATAAACTAATAATCTTAAAGGCTTATCTATGATTCTTTTGGTGGCTAAAATGACCGGATGCGAATTTTACCCTTGACTTAAAAATGTCAGTTCTGGAAATCCACAGTATTTGTCACCATGAACACCATTTAACTGCTGCAGTACCCAAAGGAACTCTGCACAGTCACACGTGAATACAACTGGAGGAACTTAATTAATCTTGCTGTCACTTCCACGATGCTTTTCATTAGTTTTGCTGCTATCTGATCAACCAGCATTCTGCGTATTGGAAATGGCTGCCATAGCTTCTTGCAAAAGTATTTCAGAAGGTAAACAAAGATTCACCTTGGTAATAGGGAACTGGTATGCAGATGGGCATTATTTTTGCTATATTAACATGGAGAGACAACTCTCACTTTGTATATTAAGATTACAAAGTTACAGAAAGCATGAATATCTACTTTGACTCCAAACCAAATGTCATTGAAATAAAAGTTGATGCTTTACCTTGTATTCTTTATGTCAATATCAGTGTTTAGCCTACTGTCAGGAATTATCAAGTAAACAAATACTTCATAAGAAATCTGAACCAATTCACTGACCATTAGAAAGCAGAGTATTGAAATCATGTAATTTTTCACGATGAAGCAAGTGTGATTGCCACTTGCAATGCTCACATATCACATTAAAGTGCCTCATTCAGTTTCTGCTATTCTATTTCCCATTTATACTCCTGTGCTAATTACTTGAGTCCCTGCCGTCTACATGGAAGACCCAGATGGATTTCCTGGCTCTTGGCTTTGGCCTGGCCCAGCTCTGGCTTTTGGGGCCATACCAGGCGTGAACCAATGGATCGATGATATTTCTCTATCTGTCTCTCTTTCATGTGTCATTGTGCATTCCAAATAAATAATCTTGTATTATGAAAAAAACAAATGATAATGAAAGTGTTGACACTTTTGGAATCATATTTTCTCTTTTTAAGAATTATTTTATTTATTTGAAAGGTAGAGCTACACAGAGAGAAAGACAGTGAAAGAGAGAGAATTTTCTATTTGCTGTTTTATCCACTCCAAATGACCACAGCATCTAGGGCTGGGCCAGGTAAAGCCAGGAGCCAGAAGCTTCCTCCTGGTCTCCAACATGGGTGTAAGAGCCCAAGCATCCAGGCCCTCCCCTTCTGCTTTCACAGATCATTAGCAAGAAGTTGGATTGGAATTGGAACAATTGGGATGTTCATATGGGATGCCAGCAATGCATGTGGTGATTTAACTCATGAAGCCACAACCCCAGTCCCATGAGTCATATCTTCAATGACATTCTTGAATATATATAAACAAATTTTGTTTATATGCATCTTTGTGTGCAGTACGTTAGTCCTGCTAATAATTTAGTAAAAGTCTGGCATTGATTTTGTAAAATGTTACAGAATTTTAATTATATGAAAGTCAGTTTATACTTATTGACTACAGAGAGAACAAAAGAACAGATTTCATTGATGGCTGAAGAGATGCCATGAGCCGTGAAGACACGAGTTACATGGCCTCACTGTTTAATCGTGGAAGGCAGGCTACAACATAGTCTCTAGGGATTTTTTTTTTAAATTTCCCTAGGGCTTACCTGGCTAACCAACAGGATATTCAAAAATGACTGAAAGCAATTTTCACAATTATGTCATAAAAATTAAAACCACCTCTGCTTCTCCCTTCTGCCTCAGGTTTCCTAGGAAAGCCAGCTGTCATGCTGTAAGGACACTCAAAACCCACGTGAAAAGGTACACGTAGCAAGGCACTGAGAAGTATGAACCACAGACAGAACAAATTTGCCTGACATGTGAATAATTGACCTTGGAAATATACTTTTCAAACCGTGACAAGCCTTCAGATACCTGCAGCCTGACCAACAGTGTCGCAACTTCAGAGAGAAACACAAGTCAAAGCCACCCAGATGAGCAACTCCACGTTCATATGGATTAAACATTAAATGTTCCTTGCCTTTGTAAATCTTTAAATTGGAGATATTTTTACATACCAACAAATAAGTATTATAGCATGAATCTTTGGTCTACTTTTGACAGTGAATTTTCAGTACACTGTTGATTCTTCGTATGACCAAGTGGTCAGAAGTAAGACATGACAGATGTGTGGTCCTAGAGTAATCAAACATCCTCTGTGTGTCTTGGGTCTTTCTTTCTTTCTTTCTTTTTCTTTCTTTCTTTCTTTCTGCATCCTTCTTTCTTTCTTTCTTTCTTTCTTTCTTTCTTTCTTTCTTTCTTTCTTCCTTCCTTCCTTCCTTCCTTCCTCCCTCCCTCCCTCCCTTCTTTCCTTCATTCTTTTCTTCTTTCTTTCTCTCTGTTTCTTTTTCTTTCTCTCTTCTCTTTTATTTCTTTATTTTTAAATTAGGAAGACCATTTTCTTTTCTTTTTTTTTTATTTTAAAGGTTTGTTTGTTTCATGGAAAGGCAGATACACAGAGAGAAGGAGATACAGAGAGAAAGATCTTCTGCTCTCTGGTTCACTCCCCAAGTGGTCACAATGGCCAATCCAAAGCTAGGAGCCAGAAGCTTCTTCTCCACCTCCCATGCAGGTACAGGGTCCCAAGGCTTTAGGCCATCCTCTAATGCTCTTCCCAGACTAGAACTTAATGTTATACTACTAAGTGGCAGTGTCTGAACATTAAATTCCCAGCTAGAGCAGGATTGGAAGTGGAGCAGCTGTGATACAAACCGGCATCTGTATGGGATCTCATAAGATGCAAGACGAAGATTTAGTCACTGGCCTACCACAGTGGGCCCTAGGACTTGGTTCTCAACCCAACGAAATGATGATACTTGAATGAATGAGGGCTATTTATCAATTCAGTAGCCTGTAAACAGATGTAAGGGTGAAGAAACCAACACAGCTATATGGGGTGGGCTTTATTTGTTTAGAGAAAATATTAGACTTCAGAGGAGTGAAGAGTATGTGTCAGCTCTCTGTAGGGTACCTGTTACTTAATTGTCATGAAGAAATGTTGACTTCATGTTAATGTAATCAGGTTAATGTTTTTTTTCCACCTTTTCCCTTCGATAAATACAACATAATGGAAGTGATAAAAACTTAATGTAACTTCAATTTAAAGCCATGCTGGCTTAAAATTATTATTGAAAAGTTCTTTTTCATTTCCCCACATCTTTGACATTATCTTTCAAGATCTCTTCCTATAAACTCCACTGGATCCTTCCATTTTTCCTCTATTGCTTCTAGATGCTTATTTTTTTCTCGAAATCAAACTGTGCCATGAATCTGTAGGTACTAATCCTCTTTCCCTGGTATCATGCTAGTCTTTCTTTCTATAGCTCTACTGCATATTGTCTCAGTTGAAAAGCTAGTCATCTCTGAGTGATCCATTTGTGCCATTTCTTCTAGGAACCTTTCCTTGATTGCTATGTTCCTAAGTGATAACTAGTATTCCTCTTCCTCAAGACTAATTCTCTTTATTCCTTGATTCTGACTAGTTCTTTAGCTTCTCATGTGAACTCTCATTTGGCAAAATGAATGTCTCATTTATTTTACTGCCACTTAGCATTTTCATAAGGTCTGCTGGTAATCCACTACTCTGATCTCTCTAAATGACAGCTTGTTGATCATCTAAGCAAGGTATAATAGACAGCCTTCCAATGTTAATGCTTAAACTATTGACTCAGTTGTAGAGAGAGAGCGTCCTTATCAGTTAGGGACAGATCACATTTTAACAGTCAATATGGAAGAGAAAAGCCTGCATATCATGGACCAATTTAGGCTAATCTGGACAAACTGGACTACTCAAGTTCTTGGGCATTCAAAGCTTTGCATCAAAACACAACTTGTTTCATTCTCTACGCCATCACTCTTCTCCTTTCCACATTCCTGACCATCTTCTAAACATCCTGCATGCTGGATTTCACCTAATTTTTAAGACACTGCCACTTGGTAGTATAACATTAAGTTCTGTACGACTGCAATTAAAACTAATTTTTCAAAGACAACGGGTTGTTACTAGCCCCCAAAGACTTCAAATTGAGGTATAATTTAGTAAGCTCATTTTTTTTCTTATGGAGATTTGTTGATTTTAGAATTAATGTGAGAAAGATGAAAACCAGTACTTTAAATGGCCTGCTGGTCTGAGTGCTTTGCCAGCTATAGTGATGGCTCAGAGCTGTCGGTCCACAAGATGTCAATAATGGCACCATTCTCTTTCTCTTCAGCAAAGCTCATCACTCAACGTTTCAACTTTTCTAAAGGTATCATTCCTTTAAAAAGACAATGGAAATCTCACCAGAGCTTTTTTGTAGGAGCACGTTGTCTGTAGAATAAAAAGACTCTAATTAATTTGTGCATGAAAAAAATATATTAGCTTTATGAAACTTCAGTAGCTTTCAAGTGCAAAATTTCTTGGGAAATTCGTTTAAATCATGTGCTTTAGTGCCAATGATGTGTGTGTGTGTGGTGTGTAGAAAAAACTGCTCAATTTTAGTTAAGTAATAAGATTACTTTTAGAGAAGAAGAAAAACCCGGGAAATGCACTGAGATTGTACTTTAATATCGTCAACAAGCACTTGTTATCCTCTGCCCGTTTCATAAGCATGTGCAATAAACAAGTAGTTCATAATTTATTTTATTTATTTATTTATTTATTTATTTATTTATTTATTTATTTATTTTTTAAAGATTTTATTATCATTGGAAAGCCGGATATACAGAGAGGAGGAGAGACAGAGAGGAAGATCCTCCATCCGATGTCTCACTCCCCAAGTGAGCCACAACGGGCCGGTACGCGCCAATCCGATGCCAGGAACCAGGAACCTCTTCCGGGTCTCTTACGCGGGTGCAGGGTCCCAAAGCATTGGGCCGTCCTCAACTGCTTTCCCAGGCCACAAGCAGGGAGCTGGATGGGAAGTGGAGCTGCCGGGATCAGAACCGGCGCCCATATGGGATCCCGGGGCTTTCAAGGCGAGGACTTTAGCCGCTAGGCCACGCCGCCGGGCCCTTTATAATTTATTTTTAAACTCAGTGTTAATCTGGAGTCATTTAAACTATTCCTTACATCGCTGTTGAAGTAAGTGCCCATTAAACCTCCATTTGTAAGCATGGAGCTAGTGGTGAGAGACCTGGAAATGATTAAAGCATATCGTTGGTATTTCCTGTGAAAAGACTGCTCTCGGACAACTGCATGACTTATCAAGCATATGCGGTGATGCTGTAATCCATGACAAATTCTTGCCTTGCGACTACTTGTCCAAATATGAGAACACAGAAAGCAGTCTTTCAAAAAAAAAAAAAAAAAGATGGCAGCCTAGCTAAAAGAAAAATTGGTCATACTGGGAGAATCCAAGGCATACAGAAGTTAACCAATAGTTATTATTGGATTATTTAAATTTTCTATGAGAAAAAAATGGCTCAAGATCTTCAAATAGGTTCAGATTGATTCTCTGGTAAATTCTAGCTTCTAATTATATGTTGTGATTTAATTTGAAAGTTATTAAAGTTTTCTGACTATTGTGCTGATACGTTGGCTGCATTCATTATGTCTTTCAATGGCTTTTCTGAATATCAAACTTTTTCATTATTACAGTGCTGAAAGTATTAATATTTACTCACAAGACCATTTCTGTCTCTTATAAATGGGAGGATTCTTACAACTAACACAGAATCCCAAATCATAGCTTTGGTTCATTTTTGTTATATGGTAAAAACATCTTTCTTACAGGTACTTTAAGAAAGAGTAAAATTATGGTTTATTGGGCCCCTCACCATGGCTGAGTGGCTAAATCCTCGCCTTGCATTTGCCTCTGGGATCCCATATGGGCACCAGTTTGTATCCTGACTGCTCTACTTCCCACCCAGCGCCCAGCTTGTGGCCTGAGAAAGCAGTGGAGGGTGGCCTAAAACCTTGGGTCCCTGCATCCGTGTAGGAGACCCAGACAAAACTCCTGGCTCCTGTCTTTGAATCGGCTCAGCCTTTGAGACCACTTGGGGGGTAAACTAGTGGATGGAAGATCTTTCTCTCTGTGTCTCCTTTTCTCTTTATATCTACCTTTCCAATAAAAATAAATAATAATAAAAATTTTATTGAGTACTACTTGCCACAAGTAATACAAATCTATTGAGTCTGTAATTTACCTCAATTTCAAATTGCTCACTCCACATCTGTTATATGACATAAATATGGAGGGAAATCTTGCAAGAGAATATGTTATTAATGGATATGAACGATGGCATGGAGGAAAACACAGTCATAAAGTGTAAGACTATAAGAGAAAGACATAATGAATAAAACTTAAATTGATTTCAAATAGAGTAAAAGCAGAATGAGAAGATATAATGAGTTACGAGGAGGAATGAAGTAGTGGACATCCTTGATGTCAAGGATATGTAGTTTAAATTGTATTTGCTGGAAAAATCATTTGTAGTTAAACTAATGTACTTGAGAGGCTTGTTGGCTGTGGGTAAAGAGGGTAGCAAGATGGAGTTCTATTAATATAAATCTTACCTAATCTAATACTCCACTCAAGTTGGAGGGCAAGTGACCTTATTTAATGTAGCTATCAAACAGAAAATCTTTTCAGATAAAATCTGTTCTTTGTGCCCATGACAAGTGGCTAAGGAAATGCACAGACAACATGATCTCCTCCCTGCCATATACACACTTGTAGCTATACTTCTTCCCAAGCCAACACTGAAATAATAAATTGGTAGCAAATACTATTGTTTGAGAATATTATAAAAACTATAGGCTGGAGAGGAAAATGCAAATGGTGTGAGATTATCCATCTTTAAATAAGACTGATGCCACACATTTCTTTGGTTTGTATAGTCAGTCAGCCTCAAAAATACATATATACTTTTAGTACAACTTCTTGTTTGATAAATTTCTCCGCATTCAGCACCTTCAATGCATTGACATCATTACTTTCAGGATTTCCCCTATCCTTCCCTCTCCACTCACTGAGTTCCCCTACATTATTCCTATAGTAAAGGATTTCACAACTTTGTTTATAACTTTCCTCCTCTCAGTCTACTCTTTTGGTAATATGTTTTAGTCACCTCCACACTTAGAAAATAAGTCACTAGATTTTACTATTCTTGGAAGCAGAAATAATAGTGAATTAGCCAGTATACTTACAATATCTAGTGTTGTGATTTACAGTAGTTAACACACACATACCTGGTGTATAACTGCTTGGGGGATGGAAGGAAGGATGGATGGTAAATGGAGGGAATGTTCCAGTGGGATATGAGAGAGGAAGAGGGAAAAGTGCCTTGAGAGAGTAGGAAGAGCTATTATTATATACTATAATGTGTATAAATAAAGTGATAGATTAATGTATTTGACTAACAAAGATATTTTTATTGTATATTTGTGGGATATTGCAAATAATTAACAAATGGGCTTTCTTTGTAAAACTATAGTAAAGCACAAGAACGTATTAATTTTTTTATATTGCCATAAACATTTGTAGCCTATCCAAATGGAATATCCGCTTAGCATAATTTCTAGCCAAAAACTAAAAGAATGCTTGCTTTTACATTCTTACATTTGCAGCAGTTTTTCACATAAGTATACTCTAAGCATAGGAGGATTGTAAAAAAAAATGTGGGCTTGCTGCACATCCTGGCCTTCCTACGTGTACCAGGGTTAATCGGAGGGCGATATCTTAGTAGGGTATGGAGACAGAAGAAAGCAGTCAACAGGAGAATTCCCAGGGTCATTCATGCAGTAAGTCACCTGCCTTCTGATGATGGGCCACAATAAAGGATGCTCTTAAAGACAGAGTCATGACCCATTTTATAAACAGAATAAAAAGTTTTAAAAAGAAAACTTAAACGATTAAATACACAAAACAGGATGTTAACAGTAACAGCTTATTTTTAAACTGAAATACTGCACTTTCTTCTCACTAGCTTCCATTTTCTCGCTATTTCAGGAACCAGAATGAAGGTGCAATTAACAAGTTTGCCTATGCTAGGCAATTTTGTAATGCTTCCTTCTTCATTCTTTTCCCAAGGAAGAGATGGGAGCTTGATCTTTCTCCATTAACTTAACAGCAAACACAATTCTTATGAAACATTCATTTTAGTGTATGATACATCTTAGTTTCAGTGGTTTCAATTTTCTTTCCTATACTTGGCATTCATTGAAGAGTTAGATGTTTTTGTCTCTATGTTTACCTTACCCATATCTATACCCATAGCACCTTCAATGGCATCTAGGACATAATGAAATCTCAATAGATATTTTTTAGATGAATGCACTAGAAATATAATTACTGGGTTGAAGAGTTAAATTACTTAAAAGAATTTTGGTACACTTTTTCAACTGATCACACAAAAGGTTTCACCAATTTATAATTGCATCAGCACCATATCTATTTACTCTTTACTACTGATATTTGAATATTATTTTTAAAAGCAGAAATGTGTATTTACCCCATCAGATATAATTCATGACTATCATCCAATTTATTTTTCTTTGAAGACAACTTTTAGACAAGTGTGTGTCTTTCTCCTCCTAACTCTTGCTCATTTTTGTTGCTGTTTCGTATTTTTACCTTGCATAAGGTATTTCTTGTAATTCAGAGATGAGTGAAATAAATAACTTTATTTGAGCTTGGGGAAATATAACTCTCTGAATGGAGCATCAGTCATAATCATAAAAGAGAAAGCAAAACTAACCCAGGAATATATAGAAGCAATACTTAAGAATCATTATTAGACAAACTATAAAGAAACATTAGAACCTCATGAAAAGCCACACTGGCTATCCCAGTGGACAGACACCTAAGTGTTTTACATTTTTCCAAGAGTGCAGTTAGGTTATAGATTGAGGCCAGTTCCAAAAAGGTTTCCAATTCCATTTCCAAGACTGATAAACACTGCTACAGAAGAATCCTTGCAAACACGTGCTGTGAGCTTTAGATACGATTTTCTAATTCTCTCTTGGCACCCAAACATGCTACTTCCTCAGCCTTTTCCTCACTTGGGATCATGTTGCCAATAATGTCTTTGGGATAAATTTGAATTCATCAGTCTTGAATTTAATTACATTATGTAAACTAGCAAATGTCCCCAGTAGGCTTTGAGGGAATAGTTTCTGTATGCAATGGTGGCGTTGTTTTGCCTAAAATATTTGCATTTTGATGAATCCACTCTCACTCCAATCCCTTTTGATCTTTTTTCTAGCATTAATTTTCATCACATTGGGTTGAATTTACTTTTCTGAAACAAATATTTGTAAAATTTTGCCTAAGATCTTTCTCCCTACTCCACATGCTCACCAAATGCCCTCTTTTCATCCTGACTTAGCAAGGACGCTGCAAATACACAGGCAAAGCACCACTTCCAGACATTGACCAAATTCCGTAAGAATATTCTCAGAATACTGGGAAGACTTTCAAAATGCCCACACAGGAAAGAAGAATCCTTTTGAAATACTATGTGGGTTCCACACGTAAATTAGCTTTGGCCTGGTAAATTCTTTTTCACCATTCACTCAATGTAGATCACATTATCAGCTCCAACTTTTTACCCCTCCACATAGCTATGCCCTCATCATATACCTTTGTAGTTCCTTCTACTAATGGGCATACTACGTTGCAACTACTGCCTAACTTCTGTGTTGGTTTGCGGCAATAGGATAAGGTTTCCTATAAATTAGTCTTGCCATTTTATGTCCCGACATCACTATGGGAAGGATCTATCCCAGTAGGCATGTTGGTTCAGAGAACAAGGGACACATGCAGCAAAAGTAGCAAGGTGTCTTCAAAAGCTGTCATGAGAAGGAAAGTTTCCTAGACTGAAGAAAATCATCAAGTGAACCGAGCGCCGGAGATTACGCAGCGTTGAGTCCAATCAGAGAGATTACAGGCAACTGGTGTTTTAAGTCAGTGACTGTTGGGCTGCTTTGCTAAACACCGATCTCAAATTAACTGACTGTCTCGCAGTTACAATAACTTACATATTCCGTGCAGAAATCTGCAAAGCCTCCTTGTTAAAAAGAAAGTCCATCAGTGCCCACCATTGACAAAAAAATGATGTTTAACAATTTCAAACGCCTTAGGCCCAGCGTGGTAGCCTAACAGATAAAAGTCCTTGCCTTGTATGCGCCAGGATCCCATATGGGTGTTGATTCTAATCCCGGTGGCTCCACTTCCCATCCAGCTCCCTGCTTGTGGCCTGGGAAAGCAGTCAGGATGGCCCAAAGCCTTGGGACTCTGCACCTGCTTGGGAGACCCAGAAGAGGCTCTGGGCTGTTGGCTTTGGATCCTTTGGATCGGCTCAGCTCCGGCTGTTATGGGCGCTTGGGGAGTTAATGAATGGATGTAATATCTTTCTCCTCATTTTTCCTCTCCTCTGTACAACTGACTTTCCAATAAAAAATAAAATAAATCTTTAAAAATATAATATTTTCTGGGCCCGGCGGCGTGGCCTAGCGGCTAAAAGTCCTCGCCTTGAAAGCCCTGGGATCCCATATGGGCGCGCTGGTTCTAGTCCCGGCAGCTCCACTTCCCATCCAGCTCCCTGCTTGTGGCCTGGGAAAGCAGTTGAGGACGGCCCAAAGCTTTGGGACCCTGCACCCGCGTAGGAGACCCGGAAGAGGTTCCTGGTCCCTGCATTGGATTGGCGCGTACCGGCCCGTTGCGGCTCACTTGGGGAGTGAAACATTGGATGGAAGATCTTCCTCTCTGTCTCTCCTCCTCTCTGTGTATCCGGCTTTCCAATAATAATAAAATCTTTAAAAAAATTAAGAAAAATAATAATTTCAGATGCCTATCTATAGCTATGGAGAAGTGCCTCCTATTGGAAACTTTCTATTTATTAGCTTAAAAAAAAACTTCCCTACATACACTCATGTCCCCCTTGAACATACCTAGCCCCCTCGCTTCAGAGCTCCTCACAACTGCCTCACTTTTTTCCTGTCAACAGTGATACAAACAGCCTGAGCAAAAGGTGGCAATGGTTGAGTTCAGAAATACAAGCTTCCCATTTCTGATTCATTCCACAGTGATAATTTAAACACTGAAACATTCTGTAGTCCATCAGGCAGGGTCTCGCAGCCAGTTCCTGAGTGACTCAGAGAAATAATTCTGATTCAGGGCATCGGCTCATAGAAAACAAAATCTGCAAAGAAAAGGTGTGTCTATACTTCTTCTCACATGAGGCAGGAGAATGACGTTACACATCTTTGTCATTTTCTATTTCTCACAATACAAACAGAGGGTCTTACTACTTTTATAATTTAAAATGAAAACAAAATGTGAAAAAGCCAGATTCGAACTGCAGTTGATCATACTGTGACTCTATTTTACAATATCAGTGACATTTGTGGCTATGTGTTTTATAAACAGCCAACAAAATCAAGGGAAAATATTGTGATGAAAAGTCTATTTTAGTGAAACAAAATCACCATCTGGCACATGGTCTGGAACATTATTACATGAGGACCAGATTCTATTAATATCCATGATTTTGTAAAGACAACAAACTTAGATTATTCCAGTAAGGCAGAAATAAATCTTCCCCCATGGAGAAGCAGGTTGGAGCAGGCAATATTCTCCCAGGAACCCTCCTGGCATTGTCATGTGGAGATCAGCTGCGGGAGGGAAAGCTCCCCCAGAGGCCTGAGGCAGGGACAACTGTCCAGGGATTAGCCACCTGCCCCTGTTACCTTCTCAGCGCCCAGGACAAAGCAGTAAGCATTATTGTCATTAATCAACGCTGGGCGTTTCAGAATAGCAACCTCTCACATGCAATGTATTCTCTGACATACAATGCATCTGATGATGTACATCACATCCATCTATTTTCAGGGTCATATGGCCCAGACAGTTCAAAAGTGTGTAACCTGAAACATCTAAAGAAAGCGTAGAGAGACATATGCTTCCTTTTTTTTGTTTTGTTTTGTTTTTTAAAATCATGAGGAAATACCTGAAGAGAGTGCACAATTGTCTCTAATATATTCTATGGCCCACAGCATAACTCAAACTTTAGTATATTGTAAGTAATATAATGCAATTTAAACATACATCATCATTAGTGAATGTAGCTCACTGAGTGAACAGTAACATTTTCTGAAAATTAGAAAGAAAAAAATTGCTTATCCTAACAATGTCTACCTTGTAATAAAAGAGTTGGGTGAGAAACTAACATTTACTGAGAATCTTTTGAAATATCCTCCCCTCACCCCAAATAAGTTCACATTCTCATATATTTCTCCTGCCCGCGTATTTCCTTAGGCTTAGCCCCACAATAAAATTGACTCAAAAGAGCCTATGGTTCCAAGTGTAACTTCCAGCCTTATAACGCTACTTTGCTATTCAGAAGGCTAAGAGATGGATTTGGTGTAAGTATTGAGTGGTAGCTGGGACTCTGCCATCCCATACTGGAGTGCTTGGGTTTCAAGTCTCGGCTCTCTTCTCCCTGTTCCAGGTTCATGCTCATACACAGGAGGAAACAGGGGGTGGTCCTAATAACTGCATCTCTGCCACACACATGAGAGATGTGGATTGCACTGCTAGCTTGTACCTTTGAGCTGGCCCATGTTGGATGCAGTGAGCATTGGACGAGTGAATGAGAAGACAAAAGATTTCTCTTTCAAATAGGAAAAAAAAAAAAGAAGAAGAAAAAAATACAGTTATCTACTATGTTATATAAAAGATCACTTTCAGATGTTAATGAACAGCACACATGCAAAGCACACACAATCGTCTCTGTAAGTAATAAATAACTGGAGAGAAAATAACAATGAAAATCCAGCAGCAAAAACATAACGTCGTGTGCCAGGCTGGTCTAAGTATTTTATTTATATTAACTGCTTTAATCGTTTTAGCAATCCTTTGAGAAAAGTGTCACACATTTCAAAGGCAATTAATAGATGAAAAGTATGCTCATTGACAAAATTAATACTGACATACTATCACTGTAACTTATACCAGGGGATTCATATCACAGTTTACTGCATTTTGCAGTTACACACTGTATTAAATCTCTTCACAAATCTAGTCACCCATATATACGTACATTTGAGAACCCCGGAGACAGAAGCAAAAGAACAGACAGATGTTGTATACATTAATTGATTCATTTCCTAAATCCCTGCAATTGCTGGGGCTGGGGCTGGGGCTGGGCCTGGGCCAGACCTAGGAACTAGGAACACAATGAGGAATTCTACTTGGCTGGCAAGCACTCAATGATTGCTCACTACCACTCTCTCCTAGGTTTTGCATTTGCAGGAAGCTGCGATCAGGAGCTGGAGGTGAGAAGCAATCCCAGCTAGTCCAACGGTCAGTACCTATGTTTGCTTATACTCTGCCTGTGGATTGTTCTTTCTTGATGTCTCCTTTTAAGATAAGTGATACATGTATACCATCTGTTCACTAAAAAAAAGAAGTTTTTCTTTTGATATTAAGAGTAATTTTTTTAAATTTCACTTAGATTGCTTAAGATACTCTAGGGACCAATAGCAGCTCCCACAAAAAGTGCTACCGGGATATCTATATCTATATCTATATTTTCACTATATATATATCTATATCTATATATATCTATATATATATATATATATATAGCGTTTGTATTAGTCCTCCTAACAGCATTGGAGAAGAATAGCCCAAGTTCTATCCTGCTAGAGGTTACTGAATTGTACTAAAAAAGGTAGGTTTTCTTTCACATCAGAAAGTATGTTCCGCAACCTTCTCTCTCAAGTGAATAACAACAACATTCAGATATTTAACAGTAGTAACAGCAAAACCAAGAACCTCCTTTGAGATATAGAAAGGCAGTCGGGCATTATTTCCAATACTGACTTACCCATTACCTAAGACAACAGCATCTAAACTAAACCAGTTTTACATCCAGCATAATGGAGAAACATAACAGCAATGATTTTATATCCCGCTGTCCCAACCTGGGCTGGAGAAACCACAAGATTACATGCACAGGGGTCGCATAGGGATAAATAACACGGGCTATCATACCTTTTAGGTAAAATAAAAATAAAAATAAAAAGAGACATACAAGTAAATGTAGGAATAAGGTATCTAACTTCTTTTTTGAAGGAAATATAGAAGAAAAATAATATATTTGGACAGAGGGCAAAATCAAATAATATTTTCAGTGAAAATTTTGTCAAAAGGAGAGATGGGAATTTAAGCTCCCTTGCTCAAGCAGGATGATGTCGAGGCTTCTCTACATCTAAAATGGAAACAACATGTAATGTGTTTAAAATTTATAAATTATTTTAAAATTTCCGTGGATTTCATCTGGAAACAAACTGTGTTTCAGAAAATATTAACTGTATTGGAGACTGTGCCAGAGTGCCAAGGTCCTGAGCATTCATACCATACATGATATTTTGAGAAAGCAAGTAATTTTTCAGGGGAAATGTTTTTGAGTAATGGCTCTTTTGTAAGTCATCTGGGAAAAGTTCATGAATCTCAGTTCCAATAATACCTCACATAAATTCAGAGAATGACCAAGGTACCCTTATTGCTTTTGACAACGTAATCCAGTCACGTTGAGCAAATGCTTAGGTTTTGTTATGACTCCAAAACTTAGGATATTAAATTTGTAAACATCTAAGCCGCGTGGGTTTAGGAGGCTTATATCTTCACCAGCCAGGGAGAGAAAAGTTCTGATAAGTACATCTCTGGTACTCAGGTGAAACTGAATCTAAGCCTTGAATTCTCAGGCAATGACATTTAACTGAGAAATTTTAGCAATAAAGTGAATGCTGGAATAGATAAATGGGGGTAGATCAGCCAGGAACTTTCACGATTCCTCCAACTGATGAAAATCACCTCTACCAAAGTGAGAAGTCTTTGTTGGAATTCTTTCCACAGACAAAAAACCTCACGCTATACCCTCCTTTGCTTCTGCCCAGCAGTGATAGGACTCACAGCAAAAACTGAAGCTCTCTCTTCAACTCCAGTACTTTGGGTCAAATCAATAGAGAGAAGATGCTGCTCTGATTTCCGGGAAGTGGAGAACTATTCCTCTTACGAACTATGAATATGTTCCTGTGAGGGCTTAGTTTCAGAGGAAACTGACTTGGAAAGAACTAAGAGTCCCACTCATGGTCACCAGCTGATTTGAGAAAATGAGTCTAACTCACTCATCATGATCTTTTTATCTAGATGCGAATCATTTTTGTTGTTATATTGTGCAAAGATCATCAAACTGTGTCTTCTTTTGCAGCACTGCACTTATGTTTAAGTATCTAGATTTGTGAACTGTGACTTTAAGCAAACTTCAATTCCTTGGAATTAATCCCTTTTAAGTAAAAACATGCAGAATAATATGATGACTAATGAAGCTTTCATCTTTATTTAGGATTGTTTGGAGAATGGAATTAGTCAACATTTTTAGAAAAGACAATCTATTGCTTATTCTGTACAAAAAGAATTTGACAAATGTCAGTTCCAAATCATTACTCTTGGAGTGAAGGTGATAAAACAAAATGCAGGGGAATTTGAAAAATGTAGGTTCATGATGTGTTTTATCCGAGGATAAAAGCAGAGTTAGAACAAGGACCTAATTTAACCCAGCTATAACATATCCTTGACAATTAGGCTTACCCACCTGAAAACTTGGTGACTGTAATAAATTCCATCAAATTTGGGAAAGCATGACTCACATAAAATATTAACACTTTAACTGCATTTCCTATTTACACTCTTGATGCTTAACTTACTCTGTGTGGTAAATCTCTATACTCCGTAATTGATGATGATTCTTCGTGATTCAGGGTTCAATATTTCAAAACCACTATATATGGAAAACAACATTTATTTAACAAGCTGCATTTAGTAACCCTTCTGTATTGTGATTTTCAGAGTATGAAGCCGCAGTATCTCAAATAGTCTTAAAAATAAAGGTTCTATGATTGGCCATTGTGTGGGTGTTTTTTTTTAAGTTTTGTTTATTTTTATTGGAAAAGAAGGAGAGACAGAGAGAAAGATATTCTGTCCGCTGGTTCACTCCTTAAGTGTCTGCAATGGCCAGAGCTGCGCTGACCTGAAGTTAGGAGTCAGAAGCTTCTTCCAGGTCTCCCATGTGGGTACAGGTTCTCAAGGCTTTGAGCCATCCTTACCTGTCTCCCCAGGCCACAAGCAGGTAGCTGCACAGGAAGTGGAGCAGCCAGGACATGAACTGGCACACATATGGGATCCTGGCATCTGCAAGACAAGGATTTAGCCACTAGGCTACCACATAGGCCCTGGGTACTTGTTCTGAAAATGAAAATGTCTTGTCTTAGCCAGTTGTTGTTTTTAAATTCTCAGACTAACCATTTGGTTGCAACATCAAGTTTCTAAGGTTGACAGTACCTCCCTGTAAATATAGCTATTTAGTATATGATTTGACTAAAGGATGCTCAAAGAAATTTGAAATACTCAACTTTTAAATTCTATGTAAATAGACTCACATGTTAGCGAAAGAGACCCAGGGCATAGATGTACTAAGGACAGTAAGGGATCCGACTTGAGTATAAAATCTAGCTGGACTTTGTGCATGGTACATGCTTGCAATGAAAGAAACAAGACTGGATTTGAACTGTAATACTGCAATAAGGTGGAGTAATCCACCACTGGCGGAGGGGTTGGGAGAACCTCAAAGCCTATGAAACGATGTCATAAATTAAAATGCAATAAAAAAAATCTAAAGAGAGCCAAACGTTTCAGTAATTCAGATATAGACATATCTAGACTTTATTTTTACTTTGCTTACTAAAGGAACAGAGTATGATGTTTTCAACAAATAATTCTTTAATTCATACTTTAAAATCAAAATTACTGCAGGAACAAATCCACAATAAGTAAGATACATCTATTTTTAGAAGGACACGATCCATTGCTATGAATTTTTTGTCTTACTTTAGGTTATACAATGAGTCTGCGTGACACTGCTAGTGTTGGTGAATTTTGCTGAAAATCTTTTACATTTTTTCATCATTGAATTTTCTGCATTTTAATATTTTAAAATGTTGCATGCAGACCTTTTTATATGATTCTGCAAGCCAGCCATTTGGAAAAGCCTTGAATGTTGTGAACAAAATCAGTGCTCATTGGCGCCCTCTATCATAGCCCTGATTATAATGCACCAAGACAATCCCTGCTCAATGTTCTAATAAACCAGCTCAACTCAGAAAAACTGGAGAGTCCCGTACCTTCCCAACTC
Organism: Ochotona princeps; assembly: GCF_030435755.1. NCBI lineage: Eukaryota > Metazoa > Chordata > Mammalia > Lagomorpha > Ochotonidae > Ochotona > Ochotona princeps. Next base: position 9,576,067 of record NC_080861.1, read on the forward strand.
ATCCCGAACAATTAACAGCACGGTTCAAAGGGAAACTCTCACTTACACCATGTCTGAACCCTACACATTTTCCAGCCTTATTGAGGAATAACTCATCATGGAAAACTGCATATGCTTATGTATATAACTTGGTGACTTTATATATGTGCACTATGAAGCAATAGCCACAATTAAAATTATTCATCCAATAGTAATCCCTCTAACTCCCATATATAAATATGTATTAGGTGAGCACAGTTCACAATGTTCTTAAGAATGCCCATCTCCTTTCTTTGAATTTGAGTGTTTCAGATTCCACATGGAAGTGAGAGTATTCTATACTTTAAGTGCTCTGTTCTTGATCATTTTCTACTCATGAGCATCACATTTCAACACCAAATTCAACTCAGCAAATACCTATTGTACACCTACTCCATATTTTATACAACTTGTCTAGAAAAACTTTAAGAAAAACACAACATTTTTGTTTCAGCATGCTCGTCGTCCATTGACAAAACTGTCTAACTGCTGAATAACACAACAGGTTTTAACCCACTTATACTTTGATGTACAAAAATTCATTACTCCACTGCTATAAAGGCTGTTTTGCACATAAGTGTAAGAACCAAGCTTGGTTTTAATGTGAGAAAGGAGACAGAAAACACTTAGTGAGGGTAGGTAGCCTACCAAACTTCTGTCATTCAAGGATTTTTCTCAAAGATTCTCTTATTTTTAAGGGAAAGCAGGAATTACTAGAGAGAAGAGAAGACAGAGAGAAAGGTCTTCCATCAAGTTCACTACCCAAATGGCAGTAACAGCAGGAATTCGGACCCTCTGAAGTTGGGGAGCAAGAACTTCTCCCAAGCCTACCATGTGGGTGCAGGGACCAGTAGACTAAGGCCTGTCTCTGCTGCCTTATCAGTCCATAGACAAGAAGCTGGATTCAAAGTGGAGACATGTACCAAAAGCCTTGGTGTGTACCACCACATGTGGTGTCAGCATCAGTGCTGGGGCTGAGCTTGCTGTACTACCATGCCAGCTCTCCCTCTTAAGGATTTTTTTAAGGCCTGGCTTCATAAACTCTGGGTGTGAAATTAGTGCCTGTATTCTAAGAAAGAAGGTCTCCAACGTCCATCATGTGTCCTAAATCCCAAATGTAAGTAGTAAACTGGGACTCAAATTTGACTCAGGATTCCTTAAGAAACTTGACAAGCTGCCGATAATGTTTCCTATGGTACTCCTGACTGTACTGGGAGGACAGGGAATTGAGTGCTGGACACTGTATACAAGTAAATGTCCTTTCTGGAACTATTTTGGACAGGACTAGTCAAAGGAAGCCAAGAGAGGCTTGGAAATACAGTCCTCCTCCAAGCAAGTTGGTTTTTAATCTTCATGGTTTGCCCGGCTTTCTTTCTGATTTTAAATATATATGGTTCACAGAAAATGGGATATAATACCTCTAGCAAAAAATTATTCAAAAGTCTTTAATCAGAAATCTAGCTATCACTCCCAATGCCCTAAAACTACATATCTTCTCCTGTCCATTATCTCTAAGGCAATCTATGCTGGGTCATAAGTGAGAAAACAACTTTTGAATACCACCCATTGTGCCAAAATTATGATCTGAAACATTACGGCATTAGTGGAGACAGAATAATAAGGCAATTTATACTTTTCTGCTTGATAATTCATAAAGACCAAGCTATCTCTGAATAATTCTTTTAGCATTAAGCCTTTCCATGTATGTGGACAAATGCTAATGAATGAAATCAACAGATTTTTTTTCTTGTATAAACAAACCTTATCTTTTAAACCAGAAACAAATTCCCAAGCTAAGTCTCCACATATATTTCCCTAAGCTCATCTAAAATATTCCATGATGCTATTTTAGGAAATATGCTACCAAGGGGAAAAATAAGATAAAATGAAACAGAAAGAAATTACATTTATTTACGCCTGATAAGAAATTGTGGTGTACTGAACACATGTGTTTATCTTCATTATTGTCCAAAACCACATTTATGTGACTTCGGGGAACAAAGAGTATGAATGTATAACAGTAAAGAAATAAGAGGACAAACAATAGCATGTGAGTGATATAGATTTAATTTCAAAGATAAACATAAATTGACAGAAAAATATCTGATCAAGTGAGTTACTGAGTTACGCCAAAAAATCTTCATGAGACTACTGAATGCTGAATGCAGAGATTCGATAAGGACTTGGGAATTGGAGGGGTGAGGCACCATGGAAGATGCAGGTGCGGGCAACGGGCAACCCAACTTGTGCAGAAAGAGCAGACTTCAGAGACTCACCAAGGAAAAACAGAAGATACAAAGAACAGGTTTGGCAACTGAGTGTCTAAACTAAAAACAGTGTATTTGGTGAAAGTTCAAATACGTGCCGCCAAGACTCTATCCTTGCCCCTTACCTAGACACTAGTCCCTAACATACCAGCAATCTAAGCTACTGTACCATGGGGATGATTGTTCTCAGAGAAATGTCATTCATAAACTGATATGTTGGAGATGGCAAAAGAAAAGCCAGCTTTCCAAACCAGCTCTGCCATGAAGTATTTACCACTTAGAATACGAACGGAGAGGCACCACCAAATACTTGAGGAAAGTCTCCATCATAAAGATGAAAAACAGACATTAATGGACAAAAACCTAATACAGTAAGTAGTATGGGCTGAGAAGAGTTATTTTTTAAAGCAATAATCAATAACCTCAGAGACGCAGAAGTAAATATTGCATTTGCTAAAAAAACAATAATACCAAGAAAATGAGCTAAGAGATCTAAAAAATTAAAAGTATAAATGAAATAATGAAACATGTAGTTGGATAGGAAAGTAAAGGGCTCAGGTATTTGTTGCACAGTGGGTTAGGTCACTGCTTATTGCAAGGGGTACCCTATCAGAGCACTGGTTTGCATCCCAGCTGTTCCACTTCCATCCCAGCTTACTACTAGTGTGCCTGGGAAAGTAGAGGATGATGGCTCAAATCCTTGGAGCCCTGCCTTGGGAGGTTGGACCAAGTTCAGGGCTCTTGGTTTCCACCTGCTCCAGACCTAGTTGCTGTAGTCACTTGTGTTTAGAAGAGCTCTCTCTCCAAAAAGCAAAAACAAAACAAGAAAAAAACAAAAAACCCAACCAACCAAACAAAAAACTCTTTCTCTGTCACACACACACACACACATTCTTTCTCTCCTTTTTCTGACACTCTGCCCTTATAACAAATTAACAGATAGACAAATCTTTTCAACATAGACGTAAAGCATACCTTCTGAGCAGCAGAAATAAAGACAGTGAGACAGAAATGGAGAGAGAAATAATAACAAGAAGAAAAGAAATGGACATGATTTTATTTCTGCCAAAGAGAAGATCCAGAAACAGCACTGACAGGAGCAAATTATCACAACAGCAATGACATCCCTCCCCAAACAGAAGGACATGGGCCAAGTGTCCAAATAAGTATGGCCAAAGAAAAAACAAAAGGCAGACTGAGTTTTCACATCGTAAGCACACCATGTACACATCAGAATCAAAACCTTCTTGAGATCCTACATTCCACAAAGAGTACATTTCTTCCTACTGCAGAAGGGAATTTAATGTATGCTTGACCTTTGCACATTTCCAAGGGGAAGGCTAATGGGATACTGTACTAAAACAGGTGCACAGGAGGTTCCAATGTCGCTGGCCTGGATTAAGGCAGGAGTTGAGCAGGCATAGGAAGGATAAACAAAATGAAAATGTATCAGATGAATTTTTCTAACTCATTAAAATATACTATTGAAACCTATGGGGGAAAAATGTCCTCAAAATTCTACATTGGTGAAAAAAAAATCGAAAGAATTTTTAACTACAGGAAAGCAGGAAGAAATCGAACAATAAAGTCAAATAGAACTTTAAAAATAAACGAAATAAAACATAAAACATTGATTTAATTAAATTAAGAAATCGTCATTCAAACATAAGAGATAATTATCTTTGGAATGTGTATCACTCTTATTTAGGAGTTTAGATATAGTGTCAAAAATTATAAATCAACTAAGAATAATATGCTCCTATTATTAGTAAGAAAAAGATAAAACCAAAAGGGAATATCTAAGCGAATTGAAACTGGCAGATTTTCATGAATAGAACTTAGAAGCAGAGAGTGTAAGAGCACATGGTTTTGGAGGTTGCTTCTCTGAATCTTACAGCATTACCTAACTTTAGAAATATGGGCATATATGTGTTTATTAAATATATAAACTAATAAAAAACACTAATGATAACCATTTAGCTGCACAATTGCAAATAAATCTCTCTAAAGAATAATAATAGACATCACCGGCTTACAGTGTTAGAAAAGAGCTTATTTTGCCTGTCTTTGGAAGATTATAGGTTTATAACTATATGAAAAAAAAAAGAAGTAAATCAAGTAAAACCAAGTGCTAAAACAAAGAAGCAAAATGCTTAAAATGGGTAACAAAACTGTTGCATCCTTTTTTCACATCTTGCATATACATTAGCATATTTGGGAACATAACTGATAAATAAGCTATAATCATAGATATGTCTTCTTGGCTTTAATTTGTCAGTGCTATCATAGTATAACAACAGTCTTGAATAAAAGGAGTGAAAGTGTTTCAGTAATAAATTGGTCAAGTACAATCAATTGTTAACATGAACCATTTTGAAGTCATCACTAGCTTGGGAGAGATTTATTTCAAGATCTCCAAGAAATATTAAGTGAAAGGACCAAGATACAGGGATATCTTAAATATGTACATGGGATGCATACACATACACAGATAAATGTAAACACATGTTATCTGAGCCTGCCTGTGCACACACAAGTTTGGGAGGAACACATATTAAATTGCTAACAGCACTAGTCTCTAAGGAAGAAGTCTCAGGGGAAAAACTCTTTAATACTTTATTTTGTAACAAAAAATTATGTATGCATGGCTTTTTTTCAATAAAGCGATTCATAAATAACATTAAACACCAATTCTTATGCTGTTCTATATTTAAATAGATGGCTTTGAAGAAGAGTGGAAAGATTGGTCACAGATTATGATCTGATTTATGTAAAACTAACACATAGCCCTTTGTTGCTGACAGGATTTAGTGAGATTGCTTTTTTTATCTGTGTAGCTTTATTTTTTTTTTAACTCACACATATCAACACTTCTAGCGATACCTCCTTTAAAATAAAATAAGAAACTTAAAAGAAGAAAGATGAGAAATTGCCACTGATCAGCTCTCCAGGATAAATGGGATGGGATGGCAGCTTTTCTGGAAGGGAAGGCAAATATGACATTTGCAGATGAAATTTATACTGAGACTGCGGGAGAGGGCAAGGGGTTCTCCAGGATGATGGCTGCTTCAGAAGCTAGAGTTGCTACTTAAACCTTGGCAAGCTAAGGCTTAACTCTTTCAGTGTCTGACTTTCCTTTCCATAAGTGAACGGGCATATGCTCAGATTGTCCTTAGGAGTTTCCCCATTATTATCCCCATAAACTATTGTAAATCATAGCATGTGAAATTTGACACTTTGCTCTTTTTGGGGGGGAGGGATGTCCTTTAGGCCTATTTTCCGGTTGCTTCCTGTATCACCAGTATGCTCAAATAAGGGCTAGGGAAAACAAAACAGAGCGTCGTAAGCATGAAGAAATATGAAGCTATACACTGAGGTGGTAACACTAGGGTGGACACAGCAGAACTTTAAAATAATAAGTGGCTTTATTCTCAATTTGCCAGAACATATAATCACAAGTACTTTTACTGGGATATAAATGCCTTTATAAAGGTCAACACAGAATGTATGTTTCATTGCATGCTTTCTGTCCTTTTCTCAAGAAAACAATGAAAGTATTCTTTTTTTTTAATGTCTTTTACTTCAACCAGACAAGGTAGAGCAATTGCTTTGCTCCCAAATCAATAAGTTGTTCTGATCTCATATATGTCCTCTTTAACAAAAATAAATAAGTAAATGAACGTTTCTTTAGTGGTTTACATTTTTAAAAAAAGACAGAAAGAGGAAGAAATAAAGACATTTACCCAGACACAACAGTAACAGAAACAGAAATGTCTTCACCATAGGTACCTGGTCTTTTAATTTTAGGATTTTAAGTTCCAAGTTTTAAGAGGAATTTTCACCAAGCAAATCTAACTTTTTCAACTTTCCACCCTGCTTGGGGACAAAAATCTGAAACCCTGCCAGTGGTGAGAGACTTCAGTCCCCTAGGGGATACTTTACAAAACATTACCAACTCTAATGGTTTTCATCATTTAATGGCTGTTTTTAACATTATGCTTCAGAATGCAAGCAAAAATAAAATTCAGAAAGTTGAAGTTTTAACAAGTCACAGTCTACATACTGGGTCTGAATTTAAACATTTTCCTGTTCTGTTTGGGCCTTTTCTGCAAAAAATGTTGGATAATCAAATGATTTTGATACAAAATATTAGGCTTCTTTCATCAGTGAGCCGATGAACCAATTAGTTTGCTGAGTCTACTTTTCACAACCGAAAAATGTAACAAAAACACAGATATGTTTTGATATTGTTTTCTGACATTAATATTCACTAACAATGATATGCTGTTCTCCTCTAACTATAGAGTACTTTGTTCCCTCTGCTAAAAATGAACGTGGGAAATGTATAACACATTGATCTTCAGGGAAACAATTCAGGGCACATGTGTATGAGAGCAGGGTTAAAACACCTTTTACAAGGTTATTTCCCATTCTGTTCACCCTAAAAAATCAACCCCGATCCCAGGTGAGAATTCTTATATTCAGATTCTTAAGATTAAAAGAAAAGCTGTCCGTGGGATCACCCAGCTATTTCAGATGAAATGTTGCTAACTTTCAGAAGCTGCCTCCTTTTTCCTTGTTTGTATCTTTTAATAAATCTATGACCAGTATTCATAATTTTGGGTTGGTCACAATCCTTTAAAAATTAAGAATAATTCTAGGGACCTTCTTCAGAAAAATGCACTGACATAACAAAAGCAGCATTTTATATTCAATTTTCAGAGAGTGTAGGATGACTACAAAACAAAGATATCACCATTTCTAAGGGAGGGAATTTTTCTCATAAACCCATTATGAAGGCTGATGTTTCTATGTGGAAATAAATAACATTATATAATATCAGAAAGAATATCAGAGGAAGAGCCAAAAAACATACTTATCCATTATCTCGACCACTATCCCACCAGTTCTAGCCATGATATGTTCAATGTACTGGTTTTTCATTTATTAAATAGTGAAAATAATAAGCTTTCTATTGATTTCGCTGCCTATGATAAGAATAAATTCAGATGTTGTTTACGAGAAAAATACTACGAAACATGCAAGTGTGGGCATTTGAGGAGTGAGTCATTTTGGTGATGCACTTCATAAATGGAAAGGCAAGATTCACAGAGCCTCTGTCTTCATGTTGTGATCAATGTTTCAGCTTTGCTGGGAGGGTTCTGTACACACAGAGTCCCAAACAGTGGTGCAGAATCTCCATTTAACAACATCTCCAGGTGATCTGTACAGATGTTACTGTCTGAGGAATGGTTCCATAGAAGGTCTGTCTTCCAACTACAAGCCATTTCATAAGGATGATTTCCTTCAAAAAACTGAGGCCTGTGGAGCTTACAGCATGTGCAACGATTCTGCACAAGTGAAGTTTGGAAAGAGCTGGCCATGACAGATGCAAAAATTAGATTTTAAAAGCTACTCTCCCTAATATTCCTCCCTATAATGCAAAAGTCTTCAAAAGTATTTGCATCAAGGACATGGGAAAAAGATTAAAAAGACAAGAGTGTTACAAAAGATGACCAGGGTTACAAAGAGCTGCCACCGACAGCATAATCAAAAAAGACAATGAAGGAGTGTTGAGGGAGGAAGTCACTCTACGTTCCGTTTCAGCGTCAGAGGAACGAGTGTGAGGGTGAGAAGTGTGGGAACGGAGATGAAAGCTTTCTAACCACTGAGAATTTTAACTGAAAGGGAAACAGTTGGGACTTAGGGCACTGAGGACTTCTGCTCTTGTATGGCTAATAGATACTCATGAGAGTTTCAGGGTCTGAGACATGTCTTAAAACTAGAGATGCCAGTAGCATTCAGAAGACAGAAAAATAAAGTGGACAGAGGTACATGCTAGTCTATTGTGCTGCAATAAGATGCCACGGCCTGAAGAAATTAGTTTATACACTCAGAAATTTATTTTTTCATAGTTAGAGATTGCAGATTCCAGGATAAATTGCAAAAAGACTGGTTTCTGGTGATGACATGGTTCATGGGTCGCACTTTCCCACTAAGACCTTCCTTGGTCAAAGGGGACTTGTAGGAGGGCACTGATCTCAGTCATCCCGAAGCATGAAAAATGGAGGTGCAAGAGATGGAAAGGAAGAGAAACCCAAGAAGTGACAACAATTTTAAACACAGAAAAACCAAAACAAACAAGTAAACAAACAAAACTGATAACATTGGAAGTTCATCTTGAGGGAGCCACAGGAAGGGAAGACTGGAATAAAAGTTAACCTGCATTTGAACCACAGCAACCTATCCTTACTATGTGAGCTCATCTTAAAATTAATTCCTCACATCACACACAATGTTATTTTGACCACTAGATGAAACAATGATCAGATATTGAAAAATTATTGGTGCCGATGACAATCATGCATTCTTAATTTTTTAGCCCATACTTTTATTGCCAGTATCCACTGTGTGTTAAACATTGTTTTAAACTACTCATATCCAATCCTTAATTAAAACAAAATGAAAACATTTAAAGAAACCAAAGAATTGAATGCTTAAGTTTGAATGTGCCATCCCCAGTTGTCCTCAGCTAACCCTTTCAGATTTAGTTATCTAACAACAGTATTTGCCTTGCTGTAAGATCACCCAGTGTGAATGGAAAAACCATCTTAGCCTTTTCGTGTAATTATGTACACAGTTGCTGTAGGGCCCAGGGGCCCCATTGGACTTCTAATAACAGAGGAGCCTGGAAAGTCTGTGCCTCCTCAAATTATAGCAGTGACAGCTACAGACTCGCCCTGGTAACAGATGGTTTTATTAGTAGCCACTGCCAGAGACTTGGCCGAGTGCAGAGCACATGGTCATTAACGTCTGTTCCACTTTGGTAGAGTGGTCGTTGTGGGCACAAGCTGGGTCTGAAAACAATGGGCAGTGCAGAGGACAGTGCATTTTTGTTGTCACTCGGGGAGAAAACAAACTAAGAGAAAAATTGAAAAATCCCTTCTCTTGGCTCCTAAAACAGGAAAGATAAGCCCAAGTAATTATGCTATTTCCATGGAAGTAGAAGGTCAGGATGTCTCCTAGTGGGGGAAAAATGAAGCAAGGAACAAGCTGTTCACAGGTACCTAACACAAAGGTAAATTTGTGGGGAGAATTCTGACTCGGGCTATTTGACAAAAAAAAAAATTAAATAAAAGCTTCTCTTTCATTAGTGCCTCTTCAAGTTTTAGGCACTCAGACATGGCAGAGGGATCTGGGCGGATCAAGAGTTTTCAGTACAAACTTTAATATATCATTTTCTTTCTAGATGTTCAATTACAGAAAGAAGGCTAACGTCCTCACTACTGAAGATCAAAGTGCATGGGGTGGGCATCTGGCTTTGCAGTGAACACACCTGTGTTACACGTCAACAGGCCTAGGTTCAACATCCGGCTGAAGCCCCTGAGTCTAGCTTTCTCTAGGAGGAAGTGACAATGTCTCAGTTAGTTAGGTCCCTGCCATTCCTGCCAAGAATCTGCATGACAGTTCCAGGCTCAGTATTGCTTGAGCCCCTGGCCTTTGGGAGCTCTTGGATGGTAAACCAGCAGGTGGGAGCTTTTAATTCCTTCCTTGCCTCCTTCTTCCCTTCCTTCCTTCCCTTTTCTTCCCTCCTTCCTTTGCCTCCTCCTCCTCCTTCTTCTCTCTCTCTCTTTCTCTCTCTCTCTCTCTCTTACATAAACTGATAATCATATGAACACATTATGAAAGTAGAATTCAGAAAATCTAAATATTCTATCGTGAAATATATTTTTAAAATTCTGGCTTTAAGATACAGTGAAGAAAAACATTATATTATATTGAACACAATTATTTTCTTTAAAAATATATACGCATATGGAAACGTGTGTATATTTAAACAAACAGGAACATTTTGTGATTTCTCTAGTATATAATAGGAACATGTGACATGCCTGTCATAATTCAAACTGACTGCAACTTCTAGAGACAGCATATCAAGAAACAAAGGTGTATACTGTTTTAACCCTTGTTTAGGTATCTTGAAACTGGTTGAATCCAAGTATTTATTCAATATATCTATATGAGATGCGGTTTGCATGAAACCATTCGTTTTTTTTATTAAATGTATTCATTAATTACATTGTGTTGTAATTACATAGAATCTGGGATTCTCCCCCCCACCCTCCCCCCATGGTGGGTTCCTCCACCCTGCTGCATAACCATAGTTCAAGTTTAGTTGAAATTCCCTCCCTGCAAGAATTTGCCAAGCATAGAGTCCAACATCCCATAGTCCAGACAAGTCCAACTACTTATTGGGAAGACCCTCTCTGGTCTGAGGGCAGAGTCAGCAGAGTATCCTCCCGGTCAAATAAAAGCACTAATATACCATCTGCAACAATTAACATCATTATGGATTTGATTAACATGATATTGAGCAGTCAACATGTTAAAAATAAATGCGATTTCTTAACCACTTTCTGTGACCCCCCATTCACAGTTCAATTTTAGTTTATATACTACAAATGACATAATATCCATAACATAACATGATATGCTTAACATCATATCATATTAAATTAAGGCAAACATGTGGTATCTAACCTTTTGGGATTGGCTCATTTCCCTTAGCATTATGGTTTCCAGTTTGGCCCATTTGGCCACAAAGAACTGCATTTTGTTTTTTTTAATAGCTGAGTAGTATTCCATGGAGTAGATGAACCATAGCTTTCTTATCCAATCCTCTGCTGATGGGCATTTTGGCTGAAACCATTTGTTTTTAAAAAGATTTATTAATTTTTATTGGAAAGACAGATCTATGGAAAGAAGTAGAGACAGAAAGATCTTCCATTCACTGGTTCACTAGCCAAATGGCCACAATGGCCGGAAATGAACTGATGCAGAACCAGGAACTTTTTCTAGGTCTCACAGTACCACTTTGGGCTAGGTTTTCCCAGACCACAAGCAAGGAGCTGGATGGGAAGGGGAGTAGTTGGGACATGAACCAGTACACATATGGGATGCTGCTGCTGTTTGCAGGTGGAGAAGTAGCCAACAGAGCCTTTGCACCAGCTCCAGAATGAGATCATTCTTAACAAGTGTCTTGGAAAGTTGATTGGTGGGTAAGAACAATGCTTTTCATGGAACCCATATGGTATGTAATCATTGCTCATTTCACAACTGCTGCCAATGTCACACTGTCATTTCTGAATGAGGAATCCACTACTGTTCAACTTTAATTGGAATATTGTTCAATTTTGTAGAGCTCCATTTCATGTGTAGACGTCGAGGAAAACTCTGCAAGAACTACTTCAACTCATCCAATACCCACGTTAAAATATTTTATAGAGGCATACATTATTTCAGTTGAGAAATTAGCGATATGAAATGACAAAATGAAACGTGTATACATGAGCAGCCGTTTGGCGTGTGGTTTAGATGCCACACTATGGGCTATCCACACTTACATTAGAGAGCTCATGTTTGAGTCCTGTTTTCACTAAGAATCCAGCTTCTTACCAGCTGAAATCACAAGTAAATGACTTCTAGCATTCATGTGATTTGAGTTTGTGACTCCTGGCATCACTTTGATCCAAATGAAGCTGCAGGAGTTATCTAAGAAGTCAATCAGTGGATGCAAGATTCTCTCTCTCTCTCTCCTTTTCTTTCTGTCTGCAGGTCTATCTTTCAAATACATGAACTAAAAAGTAAACTGCAATTTTAACAATGAAAATGCTTGAATAAAATTAAGATAAAATAAAGCATGTTTGGTGTGATTACTTTAGTAAACAAAATAACATTTTATATATCATAAGCCTTTTTTAAAACAACCATTCCCCTCTACTAACTTTAATTTAAATTACTTTTCTTACATGATGAAATGTAACTGCCATCCAGAACTGGAAAGGCTTAAGCTTCTCTTTGCCAGCTGCAATTAAAATGAACGTACTTGGTGATGGCAGTTGCCAGCGGAGTCAGGTTTTGAAGAAATCAATGAAATGAAAAATTAGGTAAAATATTACAAACAAGTGCTTCAACTTCTCCAGGGGATGAAGAAGTCCTGTGAAGAGCTGACTCCAGAGTACAGAGAGTGACATTTCTTATCCATTTATCAAATCTTGCCCGAGGGGAGTCAGTGCCTGTAGAAAGTGCATTTATATAACAAGGAGACAAGTATTCGAATCGCCCCTTTCATCCCTGGGTAATGCATTTTAACCTCTCTTGTCCTCATCTCCATTATTTTCTTACTTTGAGTCTCTTTTACATTGTTAACTTAATTTTACAGATGAAGAGACGGAGCATCCAAGAGGTTAAGCTTTTTTTTTTTTTTTAAGATCAGAAATGATGAAGGCAGCTCTAACCTAATTCAAAGCTATTCTATTTATGCTGTTTCCATTGTCTCATGCTTTTTACTTTCATCACACCATTAGCAAGAAGTGGGGTAGGCATGTTGCTTAGTCTAGCATTTAAGATGTTGGTTATGACACTCATATCCCATGTTAGAATATCAGAATATTGATTCCTGGCGACGGTTCCTGGTTACAGCTGTCTGCCAATTCAGACTCTATGAATTCATGGTGAATGCTCAAGTTGCTGAATCCCAGCCACCCATTTGGGAGATATGGATTAAGTTCTTGGCACCTTGCTTGGGTCTCACCTAGTCCTGGCTATGTGTGAACTGCATTTAGGAAGTAAACCAATGTATGGGAGTTTTCCCCTTCTTTCTCTTAGCCCCTCTGCCAAATACATGTTCTCTTTGTCTCTCAGGCAAATAAAAAATTATTTTATAAGAATATTGCTTGGAAAAGCAATTTTAACAATGAAAACTAAATGACCATCATCATTTATTTTGCCTAGAGTGGCATCAAATATGCTTAGATAGCAGCTGATATGATTCCTGGAGGCCGAATGAGAGAAGACTAAACTGATAATGGGGCGTTTTTATCCTCCATCACTGAAGAGACTCTAATCACCCACCTCTTGTTGCTTGAACAATCACTGCCTATTCTATGAATGAAGTGGGAGAAACATTACAAGATGACATAAGAGCAGGTTATCTGTTTCATGACATTGCAACTCTGGGTGATCTATCTAAAGTAGGCTAATTTAAATGCAGGTGCAGTATCTGCATGAAAACGAGAGAAAAAAAAGAGAAAAGTAGTGTTTGTATGTGCGTAGGGAACATGTAAATGTACTCTGAATGTGGGTGTTGAGTATGAAAAATAGGTCACTGTTTGTTTTCAGTGTTTGGGCTCAAATATAAACCATAATCTGAATATAAATCTAGTTTCTCCTCAATGTCACATCATGGACATCAAGCACATAGGTTTACAGCAGCTCCGTGACCCAGTTCACATCAGAATGTTCCCTTGTGACTGGGAGAAGGAACAAAAGACCCCTTGGCTTAGAATTCAGAGATTTGTTTCTGACCACGTGACCCTAACCTGAGGTTCAATTTTGTTATTTAAAAAATAGACTGTAGGATTGGGTCGTCTAGCATCTGACACTCAGGTTCCTCCTCAAGCTGCCCCAATCCTGCTCAGAGTTGCCAGAAATATAGTGACACTACTAAGACTGGATTTTACATTTCTTCACCTGTTTTGTTTTTTTTGAAGTCTATGCCAAACTCCCTCTTATTTTTCTGATGTAAATCTACTCCACTTCATATCCCACATCTTATGGGAAAACAAATAGACGAAAACAGAAGAAATAAGGAAATAACGATAGTACTGTCCAACTAAGATATAACACAAATCAAATGCACATTTAATTTTCTAGGTGCTATATTTACAAAACCAAAATTTATTAAAATGAATGAATAGTACAGTTAGGTAACCCAATATATCCCAGACATATCCATTTCAACATGTGAGCTGTGTAAAAGCTAATGAGCTACAGGGCAGTGGTTATCAAAACAGCCTGGTACTGGCACAAAGATAGAGAGGAAGATCAATGGAGCAGAATAGAAACACCAGAAGGGAACCCACACAGATACAGTCAAGTAATCTTTGACAAAAGGACAAACGATAATCCAGGCAAATGGGAAGGTCTTTTCAATAAATGCTGTTGGGACAACTGGTTGATAGCCTGCAGAAACAAAAAGATAGACCCACATCTCTCACCATACACTAAGATCAAATCTAAATGGATAAAAGATCTAAACCTGCATCCAGAAACCTTTAAACTTTTGGAAGAAAATGTTGGAAACACACTGCAACACTTAGGGGTAGGCCCTCACTTCCTAAAAAAGACTCCAAAAGCAGTAGAAATTGAGACCAAAATAAACAAATGGGACCTCATCAAACTAAGAAGCTTCTGCACAGCAAAGGAAACAATCAACAAATTAAAAAGGCAACCCACAGAATGGGAGAAGATCTTCACGCACTACATAGGTGATACAGGACTAATCTCCAGAGTATACAGAGAATTACAAAACAGCCAAAACACCAAAATAAACAAGCCACTCAAGAAATGGGCACGGGAAATGGGCAGACATTTCACAAAGGAACAATCCCAAATGGCAAATAAACATATGAAAAAATGCTCAAGCTCCCTGGCAATAAGAGAAATTCAAATTAAAACATCAATGAGATACCACCTAACGCCAGTAAGACTGGCCCACATGAAAAACACCAACACTTGCTGGCGAGGTTGCGGGGAAAAAGGAACCCTACTCCACTGCTGGTGGGGCTGCAGATTGGTACAGCCTCTATGGAAATCAGTATGGAGAATATTCAAACAACTCAAAATCGACATACTGTATGACCCAGCTATAGCACTCTAGGAATATATCCAGAACACTTGTTTTATGAGAAACCAACATGCACTCCTATGTTCATAGCAGCACAATCAGTAATTGCAAAAACATGGAAACAGCCAAAATGCCCATCAGCAGAGGATTGGATAAGAAAGCTATGGTTCATCTACTCCATGGAATACTACTCAGCTATTAAAAAAACACAAAATGCAGTTCTTTGTGGCCAAATGGGCCAAACTGGAAACCATAATGCTAAGGGAAATGAGCCAATCCCAAAAGGTTAGATACCACATGTTTGCCTTAATTTAATATGATATGATGTTAAGCATATCATGTTATGTTATGGATATTATGTCATTTGTAGTATATAAACTAAAATTGAACTGTGAATGGGGGGTCACAGAAAGTGGTTAAGAAATCGCATTTATTTTTAACATGTTGACTGCTCAATATCATGTCAATCAAATCCATAATGATGTTAATTGTTGCAGATGGTATATTAGTGCTTTTATTTGGCCGGGAGGATACTCTGCTGACTCTGCCCTCAGACCAGAGAGGGTCTTCCCAATAAGTAGTTGGACTTGTCTGGACTATGGGATGTTGGACTCTATGCTTGGCAAATTCTTGCAGGGAGGGAATTTCAACTAAACTTGAACTATGGTTATGCAGCAGGGTGGAGGAACCCACCATGGGGGGAGGGTGGGGGGGAGAATCCCAGATTCTATGTAATTACAACACAATGTAATTAATCAATACATTTAATAAAAATAAATAAATAAATAAATAAATAAAAATAAATCCAATGACCAGAAAAAAAAAAAAAGCTAATGAGGTCTTTTTCATTCAAGAAGTTGTACTGTTATGATCTTTAGCTAGAACACAACTTTGTTTGGAGTTAACACTTTTTAAATGCTCCATGACCACCAAATTCAGCATAAATTTAGAATATATCAATGCATGATAGCATGAAGGTTAATAATAACTTTGTCTCATTCATTTATCTTGTGAAAAAGTCACAACTGCTTGTGAACATTCAAGTGGAGGTTGAACTGCAAAGGTAAAACAGAAAGCATAACTGAGAACACGAATTCCGAACGTGATTTAATTGGCTTTGGATTTTCATGCGAATAACACGTCATTTTCCTTTTATAAAAAAATGTCCTAAGAAATAAAACAAAGACCATTTCTAATTCTCATTAGTAAATATTGACATTAGTTCTTAACATACTAATAAAATACTCTACCTAAGCTATATTTAAATAATAAATATTAGTACTTACAGAATGCAAACACAGAGAAAGCATTCTTCAAAAGCTTTCAGAGGTGAAAGTTGGCCTAAGCAATAAGGTGAGGTTTCAGGCCAGAGCACTATTTAAATCCTTTGCAACACAGACTAGCTTGGTGCACGCTATATTTTTGTTTTAAACTTCTCTAAACATGTCTTCATCTTGCGTAGACTAGTGAGCCTGTGTCTGGACAAACATCAGCCCTTTGATCTGCAGAGTGGTGAGCAAAGGAACAGTGTTGCACTTTAACAGTAATGAAGAACAAGGTTGGAATAATGCTGGCTACCAATGGTCATGGATTATCACTCTGCACCCGCCTGAAACAACCCACACTTGAAATCCCTGTCCTATGAGAAATCAAGCTCCCAATTAATCTTCATAAGCATGTTCATAAGTCTGATAAGCATAAGAATATGAGGTCACAGATTTGGGCTTATAATATCAGGGAAAACTGCTAAAGTTAATTGTATATGACTATGCATTACATCATAAAATACATTTCCTGACTTCTTTCACCTAAAGCTGAGATTAGTTCATGTACCAATCTATTCTTAAATTGTGAAGAATTTCTGAAAAAAAGTAACAATTCTGCTGAATATATTCTCAATAATATCATTTCTTTAAAGGAAGAAGTAGCCAAGTGATAATGATGTTTTCCCCACTTCATGACAGCTGTCTCAAATACTAGAAACGCTAAAAGCAGTACCCTCATTTCTCATTTTTAGTATAGAAATCTACTGTCACTGGTATAACTTTATTGATGGACATTGGTCTGTGTCTTATTAACACATGACAAGATAAAATTATGGGGTAGAAATCAATTATGAGGAAGAAAAGTTTTGAAAGCTGTCATAGGGATTAGAGGTATTAATAGGGTCATCTTGACTTTGCTAAAGCAATGAGTTGAGAAAACCAGAAAGCCGTTCACTTTGACTCAAAAATGTGTGCACACGCTGTCAGAAACTTCCTACAGTGTCCAGAAATAGGAGCTGCATGGCACTGATAAGAAATAGAAAGTAATTTCTTACATATAATATATAAACTCTCTAAATTGATTTTTAAATCTGCTCTTTCTGAATTGTCTATTCCACAGCTCACCATGATAGCCTCATTGCCTAGGAAGTCAACTGTGATGCCTGTTGCATGCCAGGCACACACTCCTGTCTTCCCTGGACTTATAAACACACACAAGATTCTTCACATGCTTAACTTAAAAATTTTTATCAGATTTTGGATCCCACAGGGGAGATGAGAGATGCTGTCAGTTGACAATTTTAATATGCTTTTTTAAAAGATGGATTTTGCCACCACCTACGAAATGTCTTACTAACCAATTTGTGTTATCAAGAATTCTCATGCATGAGGGGAAATATTCGTAGAGAACTAACCGTTGCAGAAATAAAAAGCAACCATGTTTTATTAAACAAGATGAAGTTTAAATTAGGGAAACATGAAAACTATTAAGTGAGTTAGAATATAATATCAAAACTCTTTTATATTCATTTAAATATTAAATAAAATATAACATGATCTGTGTAAATCAGTGTATACTTAAGTACATTTATTTTAACATGACTGGATCTATAGATAAGTTAACTACATAAAAATCACATGTATGTCATACTTAATTGGTATCATCAATCAATTGAAAAAAAAAATACATAGCATAGGCTCAGTCCAATAGCCTTGGGGCCAAATCCTTGCTTTGTATGCACTGGGATCCCATATGAGTGCATTTCAGGTCCCAGCTGCCCTGCTTCCCATCCAGCTCCCTGCTTGTGGTCTGAGAAAGCAGTTGGGGATGCCCCAAGGACTTGAGGCCCTGCACCCATGTGGGATACCCAGAACAAATTCCTGGTTTCAGATTGGTCCAGCTCCAGCCGTTACAGTCTCTTAGGGAGTGAATCAACAAGTGGAATATCTTTTTCTCTGTTTCTGCTTCTTTCTATAAATCTGACATTCCAATAAAATTTGTAAATGTTCATATATATATATATATATATATATATATATATGTAACTAAATAAATAAAGCACAAGAAAATATCAGGTACTATGAAAACCATCAATAAACCACTTCAGATACAGCTTAATTGAACAGGATACAGACAGAATCTCAAAGCTTAAAAGTTTATTGTAGGTTATAAGAAATTGTACCATAAAATTAAAAAACTCAACATAAAAATTTAACAAAAAATTTTTTTTAACGTTTATTGTAGGGCCCAGCACAATAGCCTAGCAGCTAAAATCCTTGCCTCGCCTGAATGCACTGGGATCCCATATGGGCTCCAGTTTTAATCCTGGCCACCCAGCTTCCCATCCAGCCCCCTGCTTGTGGCCTGGGAAAGCAGTAGAGAATGGCCTAAAGCCTTGGGACCCTGCACTGGTGTGGGAGACCCAGAGGAGGCTCCGGGCTTCTGGCTTCAGATTGGCTCAGTTCCAGCCACTGTGCCCACTTGGGGAGTGAACCAACCGACAGATCTTCCCCTCTGTCTCTGCTCCTCTCTGTATATTTGACTTTCCAATAAAAATGTCTTTTAAAAAAGTTTATTGTAGTCCTCAATAAACTGAAAACAACAAAACACTCATTTGTTCTGTACTGACTGTATTTTGCAATGGATTGAACGGTCCTTCAAGTTTCATACACTGAAACCTTACATGCAATGTGACATTATTTGGAATTGAAGCCTTAAGGAAGACGTAATTCTCACAAACGGAATTCCTGACCTTAAAGAAGTCAGACACCAGTTGTTTCTCTTTTCTACCATGCAAAGACACAAGAAGCCAACTGCCTGCAATGAAGAAAGGCCCCCATGAGACCCCAACACTGCTGCTGCCTGACACGGGACTCTCAGCCTCCACAGCTATCAGAAACAAATATGTGTTGTTTTGAAGCCACTCAGTCCATGGCATTTGGTTTCAGTAGCCTGAACTGCCCAATTCTCTCTCTCTCTCTCTCTCTCTCTCTCTCTCTCTTTCTCTCTCTTTCTCTCTCTTTCTCTCTCTCACACACACACACACACAGTGATGTAATATATGTACATGAACATGTGAATTCTTACGAATGTATGAAAAAGGAGGATGCTTGAACTATTGAATTAAATAAAGCTTACATGCAAACACTAAAAAGAAAATCTGTTTCCAAAATTCACTTTCTTTACAGAGCTCCTATGGGATGAAATACTTCTGAATGTATTTACTCTACTTCAGACAAAGATTATATACTCTGGCATTCCTTGCTCTGTTCTGTGACTTCTGAGGCTGTAGAGAGGAGGCCTGTTGACCATTTCTGTTCTGAACTAATGGAATTAGAGATGATGTCCTTCCCATTTGCTATTAGATGCGGCAGGTGCACACCCAACAAAGAGCCCTGTCGGCTACCTCTTCCCTTCACTAATGCAAGAGCCCATGCTTCCTCTCCTTTGAGCAGCACTGTAACCATCAGGACTATTGTATGAAACACTGTCTGCTCTTACTTTCCTGCCTTATGTCACTGACAGTAATGATTGCTTCACCCTCCCAACTGAAAACTGGGGAAGGAATGTGGAGAGGCTTGGGCCAAGTAAAGCAATATTTTGAATCATTTATTAAGGCCTGGGCTACGTCATTGAACATCTAATGCATAAAATCAACCAGAGTCCCTCCACTGTGGAGTAAGCATTGTTTTCATACTGGCATCTGGGTATCATACAAATGGAACATTTCTTGATTGTAGGAAGTAAAGACACACATACCCTTCAGCCCTGTGACTCTCACGCATTTATGATGTAGAAACTTGTACAAAGGTACAAAGGCAACACGGACAAAAAAGATGGCACTGACATTATTAACAGACAACCTGTGGAAACAAGGCAAATACATGAGCAGAATTTGGATTTAAGGATGTGGTAAATTACAAATTGGAACAGAGCAGAATGAATGAACTAAGATGACATGCATTCATACAGAAGATTCTTCAAATACTGGGTGAAAATTGACAAAATAATGCATGTGGAACCATACATTTATGCAAAGAGCTAATGTGAGCTGGTGAAACTGTATCAAACATTGTTAAGGTATATGTACATATATTATGAAGCTGTAAATGGAACCAAGGTAAAGGATTAACACAAATTTTGGAAAGTAGTTACCTGCAGATGGCGCAACAATGCAGACTGCAATCATAAGGTTAGCAAAAGAGATTTCAAATATAATGAAGTCTCCTTTGTTTTAATCTATGGAGGGGATACTAAACCCCTCTTTCTGTTTTTATAAGGAATATAGGCGGGGTATCTGTATCTGTTGATATTAATGTTACGCTGCATAAAAGTCTTGTACTCTGGTACAATTTAAGATTGGGTTAAAAATATGACATGTGCACCCATACTGCAAGACAGCATTACACAATTTGAGAGAAAGTCAGGCTTGAATCATTGCAGCTGAATATCCAATATGACAACTTTCCAGGTGTTGGCAATTTCTGTCATTATTCTAGCATTTTGATTTACTGGACTGTTCAATTATCACATTTCTAAATCATAAAAACCCTAGAAATGCCCACCTCCTGTACAGAGTATGTGTATAGAATATATAAACACATTTTGTTTTAATTCACTTCCGTTTTCACGAAACATTATAAGCTCTCCATGGGGATGAAGTCAAGCGTTGCTATGTTCAGATGAATTTTCTGGCCCAAGGAGATAATTTTGCACACAGTCAATAGCAATATCCCAGAAGTGAACCAGAAAACTCAACCACTGAAGCAAAATTCAATAGCAATCTCAGAACAGAAAACTCCTGAAACACAGAAGGTATGTTATCCACATAACATACCAGCAGATGAAGGTTCAGCACAGAACACCTACAAGTGAGCTTGTCAGATAAGGGATCTCTATTGCTTAGGTTTATTGAAGTTCATTTATGTTAATGGATTGCATAGAGGACTGCTACAAACCTGGTTGGAGTTGTCACTGTATTGAGAAATCATTACATTATTACATGATTTAATGATGCATGGCAATAACATACAATCACAGAGCAGAGCATTTGGGGAATAGTCCTGTGTTTTTAAAATGCAAAATCGTGAATTTCTGTTAATTCCCCAAACAGCATGGCCATCTGTGCAAACCTGAAACTGAAAGGAGATGGAAAAAAGTGACAAATTAAAACATGACTTCTTTCAAAAATCAATATATCACAGTGCAGTGCACCACCTGAGGCCTTGAAACTTCTCATCAAACAGTGAAGGCTTGCTTTTCAAATTGTTTAAATCAGCCCCATGCTTAAAAATCTATATCTTTGAGATTTCTTCTTTAAGTGATACAAAACAGTTGCGCTTTCAGTAAAGCTCAGTGGCTAAATGCAGGATCCCATATGGGCACTGGCTGGTGTCAAGGCTGCTCCCTGCTCGTGGCTGGGAAAGCAATAAATAGTGGCCCATTGCCTTGGGATTCTGCACCCACATGGGAGATTCAGAACAAGCTCCTGGCTCCTGGCCTCAGATCTGGCCATTGTAGCAACTAGGGAGTGAGCCAGGGGACAGAAGATCTTTCTCTGTATTTCCTCTGTAAGTCTGCCTTTCCAAAAGAAATAAATAATTTTTTAAGAAAGAAGTTGCTGAAGAATTGAAGCAAAGCTAAGTGGAAATGAAATCAAAGTTGATATGACTCCGCTTGATGGTATGGTCACTGTGGGAATCCTTGTTATGAGCCATGAATAAAAATGGAATGATTTAATGTTTTGATACAGGCTTTATAGAGTCCCGGGAGAGAAAAAAAAATCCTAAAATTTCCAGTTGAGAAGATATGATGATGACTGTTTTTACACATAAAAAAATGGTGGGGGAAAACTAGGTTGTTCCATTGGCACTGCAGTGTAATTGCAATTATAATATGAAAATGTGACATTTTTAAACACAATTACTTTTGTAAAAACATTATGTAGGAGTGTTTTTTAGGAAGGCAATATTGTTTCGATGTTGAAATTATGACAGAGATTCTCAGATCATTTAAACACCAACACAATTATCTAAGAATTTCCATTGTTCGTGAGTAGCAGTACCACATAGGTCCCTGGCAAAGATCAATTTTCTCAAAATGTATAAGATTTTCTCCATCAATATTTTAGTGAATATATGTATTGATGCATACTAGAAAAAGCAAAGGGATTATTTTCTATGCAAAGAATGTTCGAAATGGCAACCTCCTCTAGCTCGTATGTCCAAAGGAACTTGGAACGAGGTGAACTCACACGTTCTCCAATGAAACTCGTATCTAATGTGTCATTTCTGTTCTCTTTTGCAGCATTTACTATCAGAACTGCTTTGTCATTGAGCACACACTTTTTGTCTTTTCTCAAAATGTTTTGTTCTTTTACTCCAACTGTTTTTATCTTCCAAACTTGGAATGTGAAATAATAATTGGCCCGACAACATGTTCTATTCTTTAAAAACAAGATAAGGAGTTTTGAAGGTTGTTTTGGTGATTACAAACCTCACAGAAGATTCAGACTCCACTCTGCTTTCCTCAGTTCACTAGAGTTTGTCTTTCCTTGTGTTCTCAAAATCGCTACAGTAATTTAAGCACCAAGTCTTCATAAAGGCTGGACAGAAATTAGGAGAAGTGAGAGAAGGGAGGATGAGATCATGTTGCCTCATATCACTCCCCTGGGCACAAATTGTGCAGATTAATATTTCACACACTTTGGCGAACTTTCCCAATGTCCCATTGACCACAGGCAGAATACATGATCACTTCCAAGTGTGACTGAAGCTGGAAAAACAAACGTTTGGCCTTTGATTAATCTATAATAGAAAGTTGCCTCTAATAATAAGCAGATGGGACAGGGAAATGCCTGGGGTGTAGAAGACCCATGATGTCTGCCATAGCTCTGACCTCATGGTGTATTAACCAAGAATTTGGGCTGCAGAATACTTATACATTATGTTTCCAGCAGAGCGGCCCTGTGTACTGTCGGTAATCTAGCATTGATACAACTACTGGTACAATTCCATTTTCTGGAACTCATGAAAAGAAATATTTGAAAAAGCAACACAGAGCATGGTAATAGTTACTGTTGTCTACACAGTGGTGAGAAGCTGGAAAGATATTCAGGTGGGATTTGACCTGCAAAGTTATTCCCTTTAGGCCTGATGTAACAGCTCAGCGAGCTAATCCTCCATCTGCAAGTGACATCCCATGCAGGTTTTGGTCCATGTCTGGCTGCTTCATTTTCCATTCAGCTCCCTGTTGATGGCTTGGGAAAGCAGTGGAGGATGGCCCAAAGACCTAAGATCCTGTAACTATGTGGGAGACCTGAAAGACGTCTATGGATTGGCTCATCTTTGGCTTTTGGGACCACTTGGGGAGTGAAACATCATATGTGAGATCTTGTTCTCTCTGCCTTTCCTTCTCTCTGTAAATCTGTCCTTCCAAGAAAACAATCATTTTATAAAGCTATTCCATTTCTTGAACAAATATGAGCTACCCTAGACTCCCCAACTGCTTTTCACATGGACAGAAGAAGAAGAAATACTGAGGTCTTGTACAGCAGTATTTTTTTCATGGACAGACACACAATGTGGACGAGAAAAACATTCCTTCAGATTCAGAATT
Organism: Ochotona princeps; assembly: GCF_030435755.1. Taxonomy (NCBI): domain Eukaryota; kingdom Metazoa; phylum Chordata; class Mammalia; order Lagomorpha; family Ochotonidae; genus Ochotona; species Ochotona princeps. Next base: position 9,599,923 of record NC_080861.1, read on the forward strand.
CTTTTTTTTTTTAAGATTTTATTTATTTTTATTGGAAAGCTGGATATACAGAGAGGAGGAGAGATAGAGAGCGAGATCTTCCGTCCGATGATTCACTCCCCAAGTGAGCCGCAGTGGCCGGTGCTGCGCCAACCCGAAGCCAGGAACCTGGAACCTCTTCTGGGTCTCCCACTCGGGTGCAGGGTCCCAAAGCTTTGGGCCGTCCTCGACTGCTTTCCCAGGCCCCAAGCAGGGAGCTGGATGGAAAGTGGAGCTGCCGGAATTAGAACTGGCGCCCATATGGGATCCTGGTGCGTTCAAGGCGAGGACTTTAGCCACTAGACCATGCCGCCGGGCCCCAGATTCAGAATTCTAGAAATATTAATTCTTCATAGTTAACGCTATAAAACTGCAGAAACAGCCATGCATATTTTTACTAGCAGGTGCACTGTAGCTTGGGACACTTGTATCTTACATCAGAGAACTTGGGTTTGAGTCCTGGCTATACTCCTGACTCCAACATCCTACTAATGCAGATCCTAGGAATCACCAGGTGATGGCTTGTGCACCTCACCACTGCCCCTCCCATGGAGTACCTTGACTGAGTTCCCAGCTCCTGCATCCAGACTAGCTCATCCCTGACCATGTGGACATCTGAGAAGCCAACTGATACACGGAAACTCCTTCTGTCTTCCTCTTTTTTTCACAGGCAGTCTACTGCTTAAAGCAAAAACTGGTAATACACTTAACAAAGGAAGGGTGTTACCACATCCTCCGGAGTTACCTTAAACAGGGGATAAAAAAGGAAAATGAACACAGAATCAAGAAAACCAAAGAAATATCTGTTGCAAGGCAAGGATGTGCAAGTCTGAGCAGAGCTGGCTCTGTCACCTACTGAACTACAAAGGTTTCCTCAATTCACATCAGGCTTCGGAGCAAAGATTCCAGTAAGGTGTATCCCGTATAGTTTTTGTGAGGTGACATAGTTGCTCAACCAACACTGTGAGTGTTCAGGACGTACTTTATGTCACGACCATGATACTTTCAAGAAACACATGCCCCAGAGTAGGGAGTCCTTCATGAAGAGATTTCAAAAAAAGTATCATAACCTCCGTAAATATTGCCTCCTTTATGTTGATACATCTTTAATTCAGCTGTTGAGCACCTATGTTTAAATATATACCCCACATACACACACATACATGTAATAAGCACTCACACACAAACATGATTAATTGGATCATATTAGGCTTTCATGAGTTTAGTAGAATCTAGAGGGTATCTTTAAAAACTTCTCAAGGGATCAATTTGACCTTTGTGGGAAGCAGCATACATCGTAGCAGGTTCCTGGTCTCTCATGACATCACACACTACACTAAATCAGAAAGTCACCTACTTAACAACATTCTTGCATATACTAAAGTACTTTAATGTTTAATTGGGATTATGAATAGAAAGATCAGTGGTTATGCTAGTACCTCCTTATGTTAATAAAATGAACATGGTTTTGAATCACTGCAGGTACTGAAAATGTAACTATCCCTGGGACATCCTTTTACTCTACACCTGCATTTGACTGTTATGTAACTTCTGTAACCAACTTTGCTGATACCTTTGGGTATGCTCAGAAATGCCTCTGAATCTAATTTGTACCAAAGGCTGTTTGGTGTCAAATTGGCTCTAGTCAAAACTGTATCTGCCAAGCCATTCAGACTCAATACTTCTTTGAATTGTCCCTTAACTTCTGTGCCTCTGTCAACAATGAGGTTACACTCAAGCTCATGTCTTGCTCACAATATCCTTATTAGTACAGTTGAGGAGTGTGTCTGTCACATTTTAAGTGGGTGTTTCATGCTGTAATTTCTTTTCCTTAGCAAATGTTTGTGTCTGGAAATTTTGCTTGCAATGTACAAATAAACTTTATATTCCTGGAAGAGAATGAAAAATAAACATGTCCATGTTTGCCACTGAATTGAGACAGAAATCCATTGATAATTTTTTTTCACTGAAGTTCATTGAAAGGTGTTATGACACAAGTTGCCTTGCAAAGCTTTTGAATAAAATATTCAGTTCAAAAGTAGTATTTGGGTTTCAAGTATAAATAAAAGGAAAACTAAACAAGTAAAATTCCAGTAACTCAGGATTTATATTCACTGTGAGACTGAAGACTGGATCAAAGCATGAAAGGAAATGTTTTCTTGACATTTCTTTTCAAAACAAATCAACACTTGGGGTTGTTTTTAGAGGCATGATTCAAAAACTCTGTAAAAATATTTTACCGAAAAAAAAACACCTCCTCTCCTTGCTACCTGGATTGCCCTTCCTCCTATGCTTTATGAAATTCAATAATTTCATGACTTTGCCTCTATGACTGTCTCTGGTAACGAATAAAAATCATACTTATTTCATGGGGGTGCTATAAAGTAAATGAAACCATATCCAAAGGAAGATGACCAGAACAAGTACTGAAAATATGTTTTTTCTTTTCTTTTACATTCATTCAATCTGTTAGCAGTTAACTAGTTGACTGATAAATCACTCCTGGTTAGGCTTGTATAGGGAATCCTAACTAGGAGTGATAAGATAACTATGGCTTTACTCCAAGTAAGTACTAGTGTTTAAACCTAAACTCAGAGCTTTCTACAGTCAACTCAATTTTTTTTTAATTTATTTTTTTATTCATTAATTACATTGTATTATGTGACACAGTTTCATAGGTACTTTGATTCTCCCCACCCCCTCCCCAGACCTTCCCACCATGGCAGATTCCTCCAACTTGTTGCATAACCACAGTTCAAGTTCAGTTGAGATTCCCCCATTGCAAGCAGATACCAAACATAGAATCCAGCATCTTATTGTCCAGTCAAGTTCAACGGCTTCTTAGGTATACCCTCTCTGGTCTGAAGGCAGAGCCAGCAGAGTATCATCCTGATCAATTAAAAGCTCCAACATACCATCAGCAAAAATTTACATCATTATGGAATTAATTGACATAGTAATGAGTAACCAATATGTTAAAAATAAATGCGAGTTCTTAACCACTTTCTGTGACCACCTCATTGACATTTCAATTTTAGTTTATACACAACATATAACATACATAACATAACATGTTATACATAACATCATATCATCTTAAATTAAGGCAAACATGTGGTATTTAACCTTTTGGGATTGGCTCATTTCCCTTAGCATTATGGTTTCCAGTTTGGCCCATTTGGCCACAAAGAACTGCATTTTGTTTTTTTTAATAGCTGAGTAGTATTCCATGGAGTAGATGAACCATAGCTTTCTTATCCAATCCTCTGCTGATGGGCATTTTGGCTGAAACCATTTGTTTTTGCAATTACTGATTGTGCTGCTATGAACATAGGAGTGCATGTTGGTTTCTCATAAGACAAGTGTTCTGGATATATTCCTAGGAGTGCTATTGCTGGATCATACAGTATGTTGATTTTCAGTTGTTTGAATGTTCTCCATACTGATTTCCATAGAGGCTGTACCAGCCTGCAGCCCCACCAGCAGTGGAGTAGGGTTCCCTTTTCCCCACAACCTTGCCAACAAGTGTTGTTGGTGCTTTTATTCATGTGGGCCAGTCTTACTGGTGTTAGGTGGTATCTCATTGATGTTTTAATTTGGGTTTCCCTTATTGCCAGGGAGCTTGAGCATTTTTTCATATGTGTATTTGCCATTTGGGTTTGTTCCTTTGTGAAGTGCCCATTTCCCTTGCCCATTTCTTGAGTGGCTTGTTTGTTTTGACATTTTGGTTATTTTGTAGCTCTCTGTATATTCTGGAGATTAGCCCTCTATCACCTATGTAGTGCGCGAAGATCTTCTCCCATTCTGTGGGTTGCCTTTTTACTTTGTTGATTATTTCCCTTGCTGAACAGAATTTCTTAGTTTGATGAGATCCATTTGTTTATCCTGGTCTCGATTGCTATTGCCTTTGGTGTCCTTTTTAGGAAGTCGGGACCTACCCCTAGATCTTGCAGAGTATTTCCAACATTTTCTTCCAAAAGTTTGAAGGTTTCTGGATGTAGGTTTAGATCTTTTATCCATTTAGATTTGATCTTAGTGTATGGTGAGAGATGTGGGTCTATCTTTTAGTTCCTGCAGGCTATTAACCAGTTGTCCCAACAGCATTTATTGAAAAGACCTTCCCATTTGCCTGGATTGTCGTTTGTCTTTTTGTCAAAGATTATTTGGCTGTATCTGTATGGGTTTCCTTCTGGTGTTTCTATTCTGCTCCATTGATCTTCCTCTCTATCTTTGTGCCAGTACCAGGCTGTTTTGATAACTACTGCCCTATAGTATGTCCAGAGGTCCGGAACTGTGATTCCCCCTGCTAACTTCCTGTTCTTCAGGATGGTTCTAGCTTTCTGTGGTTTTTTGTGTTTCCAGATGAACCTTTGAATCATTGTTTCCAGTTCCATGAAGAATGTTTTGGGCAATTGATTGGGATTGCGTTGAATGTATATATTGCTTTTGGCAGTATAGACATTTTAATGATATTGATTTTACCTATCCAGGAGCATGGAATGTTACTCCATCTTTTGAGGTCTTGTTCAATTTCTTTTTTAAGTAGTTTGTAGTTTTCTTCAAATAGGTCTCCTACATTTTTGGTTAGATTTATTCCCAGATATTTCATACTTTTCTCTGTTATTTTGAATGGTATCTTGCTGGTTAAATCTTTTTCCATCTTGGGGCTGTTTGCATACACTCTGGCTGTTGATTTTTGTTCATTAATTTTGTACCCTGCCACTCTACCAAACTCTTGTATAAGTTCTAGCAGTCTCTGTATTGAGTCTCTTGGCTCTTCTACATAAAGAATCATATCATCTCTGTATAGTGAGAGCTTGACTTCTTCATTTCCCATTTGGATTCCTCTGATTTCTTTTTCTTGTCTTATGGCCTCAGCGAGTACCTGTAGGACTATGTTGAACAGTAGTGGAGAAAGTGGACATCCCTGTCTTGTTCCAGATCTCAGTGGGAAGGGTTCCAGTTTTTCTCCATTCAGTATGATGCTGGCGTTGGGTTTTTCATATATCGCTTTGATTATGTTGTGGATTTTTCCATCTATGATTACCTTGGTTAGGGTTTTTAGCAGGAAGTGGTGTTGGGTTTTGTCGAAAGCTTTTTCTGCGTCTATTGATACTATCATGTGATTCTTGTTTTTCAGTTTTTGGATGTTGTGTATCACATTTATGGATTTCTGAAAGTTGAACCATCCCTGCATTCCAGGGATGAATCCTACTTGATCTGGATGAATGATCTGTCTGATGTGTTTTTGAATTCTGTTGGCTAGGATTTTGTTGAGAATCTTAGCATCAATGTTCATCAAAGAGATAGGTCTGTAGTTTTCCTTCTCTGTTGGTTCTCTGGTGTTGGGAAGAAGGTAATGTTGGCTTCATAGAATGAGTTTGGAAGGGTTGCTTCCTTTTCTATTGTTTTGAAGAGTTTGTAGAGGATTGGGGTTAGTTCTGTTCGGAATGTTTTGTAGAATTCTGTAGTGAAGCCGTCTGGGCCTGGGCTTTTCTTTGTTGGGAGATCTTTAATCACTGATTCAATCTCTGCTTCAGTTATGGGTTTGTTCAGTTCGTTTGTTGCCGCTGGGCTAAGTTTTGGCAGGTGGTAAAAGTCTATGAAATTTTCCATTTCTTGGTGATCTTCTGATTTGTTGGAGTACAGTGCTTTGTAGTAATTTCTAATTATGTTCTTAATGGTTACGGTGTCTGTTGTTATGTTGCCTTTCTCATCTTTGATGCTGTTAATTCTTGCTTTCTCTTGTTTTTTCTTTGTCAGTCGGGCCAGTGGGGTGTCTATTTTGTTTATCTTCTCAAAAAAACCAGCTTTTTGATTCATTGATTTTGTGTATAGTTTTTTTTTATTTCTATCTGGTTAAAAAATTAATTGTTAAAAACAGCCATATCAACTAGCTACACATTCATTCAAAATGTAATTACTGTGCTTAAATCTGATGCACATGTCCCCATTCTATCAATAAACCTGGACTTTGGGAACACAGATAAGGGGAAACTTCTACCTTTCCGTCCATCAGGGTGGCAAACTGCTGCTCCCTCTGTAGGTTGTTACTACATGTGTGCAGGACTTCTTCATAAGCCATAGTTCCAGCTCCAGACTTACATCACTAAATCTGTTAGGTTTTCCCACATATAATTTCATTTTTTTTCATTTTTGATACAGCTTAGTTGGCACTGGGGTCTCCCTTCCCCCTCACCCAAGTTCCTTCCCTTCCCTACTCTTCTCCCCTCCAATCTCACAATGAGTGTCTTTCGTGTATTTTTACAAGTCTGCTGCTGTTGGAGTGTCTCCCAACAATGTAAGAGATGGTCAGACATTTAATTGTGAGTCCATTCTTGTATCCAAGACCCTAAAGCAGGTACAATGAGGACCAGATCTTCATTATTCATGGGCAGTAGCAATAACAGTGATAAAACAGACACTGACCATCTCAGGTAACTATAAACAATCAGTCAGTCTCTTATGAATGGTTGATAAAAGAAATACATCGCAAGATCTTCTTAAAGGTACATTTACTAAATTTTTAAAATGACCTCACTTTGCACTCAGACCAGAAGAGAATAATTCTTTAAAAATTATTTGTATATACTTACATTCAAACATCTGATGAGAATTAGATAATGAATGTTTTCAAAATATTATGTAAAAATCATCAAAAATAAAAAAACACGGAATACAACAATTGGCACTAAAACAAACTTTACTTTCCATTTACAATAATCTCTGCATTCCAGATTAACATATAAAAACTATCAAGATCAACTCAAGAAAAAATTTTAAATATTTACTTGGTTGATTTGAAAAACACAGTGATAGAGAATGTAAAAAACTGATTTTTCAGCTACTGGTTCATGCCCCCAAACATCCGCTACATCTACAGTTAGACCAAGCTAAAGCAAGAGCCATACAGTCTAGGGCTCCTATGTTGGTAGCAGGAATACAAGTAATTAGCCTTCATCAACTACCCCTTATCAGTATTGGAAGCACTTGCACTCTTATGCCAGATGCGACTCTCCTGAAAAACATCTTAACCTGCTATACCACACTGCCTGATTCATTCTAATAACGTTTCCAAACAATGCTGTTCAACTCATTTACTCTTTGCATTTTCTATCTTCTACTACAACTTTTTATTTTTTGAATTTTTAAAAACATGTTTACAAGCAACACATCTTATTTGACTTCTTTCCTTGAAATCTACCTTAATTTTTGAGTTTCAATAAAAATGAAGAATGCTACATTTCTATGGTCTTAGCAGTTTTTGGTTAAAAAGAAACTGACTGTATATGGGAGAAATCATGATTTTTTTTTTCATTTGACTATTGTCTATGACCATTACCTGCGTTACTGTTGAAGTAGAGCCTTGTTTATGTATTACTAGCTGAACCTTTTCTTTAGTTGAAAACGAGACCCTTCACGGTAATGCAAATTAAAAATGTTACCTAACAGAGAAAGAAGGAAAGAAAAGGATAAAAATTAAAATAGAAGAAAGGAAAAAAAGGCAGAGGGAGAGAGGTGGAAGACGGAGCAATATTATTTTCTTAGAACTGTATCTGGACTTTATGAAGTATGTTCTTTCATATCGCTAGCACATTAGCACAAACAATAATAAAATATCCTGTGGGCCAGAAGAAAGAGGAGGAGGAATAAACAAGAAAGAACAGAAGGGGGAGGAGAAAGGGAGGAAGAACAGTGACACTAGAAAATAAAATACGATGATGTTTTCTCCAATGTAACAAATCCTACATGAAATAGACACATGTACATAACCTTTTCTGCATTTTAATGTTTTGTTATGTTACAGTTGAACACTTTGTATCAGTGTCTTAAATAAACACTGCTTTCAAAAAAGTTTGAAAACTGCTAGGGCTTGGCTGCTATGTGAGAGTAGAAATTATGTTCTATGAGAGTTCTTCAAACAGTTTGTAGAAAATGGAATGAAAAGAATCCTCTTGGTGTCTGAAATCCATGCCAGCTGACAGTTAAAAGAGTGTCTTGCATGCCCCATGGATCACGAAGGAAACGGGAGCCGCTCAGGCCTGCAGAAAGTTACAACATGAGTAGCCGCTCTGCCATTTGTTAGCAGAACTTCTGCAAATGCACAAGTCACAGCTGCCAGAGAGAAGGTAGTTGGAAGCTCTGGGATGTCTACCTTCCCTCTTTTCAATAAGTTTACAGAAAAAAAAAATGAACCGAAGAGTTAGGTGTGCTCAACCCTGCGAGCACGAGAAGGCAGCACTTAGCAATACACAGCTGCGTTCATTTGCCGCTGTTGGAAGCTTAACGAGACGTTTCAGATTCTTCCAAAAGTGAAAATTACTGCGTTCTATGAATTTCCTCTATTTTTATCCTCTTTTGTTTAATATACACAGAGGAACCACGCACCAGATTTTTCACTTACATCTTTAACGCCACTTAGGAACAACCTATGAACAAAAGCACTTTGATGAGAAGATCTTAACATTTTATATAAGATCAATCTCGTTTCCTTAGCTTTGCTCTTAATCCACAAATCATTTCTAATGGTGACATGTATTAATTATGTATATGCACTTATGACACTTGCTACATTCATTGGCCAATTGTCCAAATGGTTATCGGCCACTTGCTATGACATTGTTTCCTTTGGATACTAGAAACACTGCAGCAATTCAAATCATCAGAAGGCCTGAGTTTTCTGTTAATCAGGTTTTTAGGCTGGTGTGTTTAGTGGACTAAAATACGGTCACAAAAATGTATATACTTCATGGTCTCTGGAATCTGTAACTAATACCTTACGTGGAAAAACAGTGAATATTAAGAATCTTGTGAGAATAATCTACTTTTGATTACCTAGCTAAGTCTTAACTTTAATCACTTGTATCCTGTTAAAGTAAGGCTTTAGATTTAACAGCACAAAAGGAGTAGACAGAAAGGTTTGCCAAAATCCAAAGAAACTAGAAGGGGCTTATTTCCCTACTCCCTGGAGCCTCCGGAAAGAGAGTGGCCTCCTTACACCTTGATTTTGGACTTTCAGTCTCCAAAACCGTGAGTCACGTGGTTCTTAGAGCTAATGTCAATTCCACCTGTGCTGCATAGCGTATGAGTATCAGAATTCCTTCAAAGAAGCCTGGTTCAGAGACAGGCATGTTAGGATTTCATCAAGGAGACACAGAACCCATTTGTTGAGTTGCTTTGCAGGTGATACTTTATTAATCTGGAAAATATTCCAATAGTATTCCCTTTCTTCTACCTAATGGAAAAAGGAATAATGACACCAATGGCAGCCTGTGCCATTTTAGAATGAAAGTGGCACTTTGGATTGCAGAATGCAGACATGGTTGTTTTTGTTATGGACCCATTGAACAGCTTTCCCTGACTGTATCTAGGATTTTCCCTGTAAGCAAGTCCAACTAAGTCCCATTTTTGAATGTCGCTTTTGAATTATTTATTATTTTTTTTTGCACATATCCAAGTGATAAACTGGCAAAAAAAAAAAAAAAACCCACAAAGCACAAATCTGGCCCTAAATAAAGCTTCTCATTTATTGGCAGACATTTACTATCCTAAAGAAACATGAAATCATTGGAATTCAGTTATTAGCTAAACTTATTTATTTTTACATTTTTGTAATTTATTTATTTTTTAAATTTATTTTCCATGATACAGTTTCATAGGCTCAGAAATTTCTCCTTCCACCCTCCCCATTTCTTCTCCCCACCACTGATTGCCTCTATATGATTATAATATTAACTCCTTTCTTAGGGAAAAGCTCTTATTGGAGCCTCAAAAATTGTTTATGGAATCTAGAAATATGCATTGGCTTGGGTGTTCTTATTTGGAGACAAATGTGAAAATCTAGCTGTGAATAGTATACACTTTTCTACCTATCAAATATTTTTAGAAATATTCACTATAACAGAAACAATTTATTCAAGACGCACCCATTTAATATCTGGGATGCATGAATACTGCTCTAGGAAGTCAGATGACAGTAACGAACAAACCATGCCCATGAGATCCACTGTCAGGGCCTTCGTTAGATTCCATCATTAAGAAGAGAGAACATTAAGAAGAGGAAATTCTCAAGCCTATAAAACTGTATCATGAAAAATAAAAATTACGAAAAAAAAAAGAGATGAATCATCAAGTGTCAGAGAAAATATCCTCAGTATGAACATTACAAACCACAGTGCAGCCCGTCCACTTTGTAGGAGAGACTTACGGCCTCCCTCATCTCTGCAAAGCAGATCCTGAAGTCTGAACTTCTAGTCAGTTCTCTGGCTTCAGTTAAGATGTGCCCTCCGGACAGCATTTGTACTAGAAATGGAATTCCTGGTGTCCTGTTCCTCACTCAGTCCTCAATATCCTTTCCTACATTTATTTCTTCAGTCTCTGCTTCCCTCCCAATCTAAAGAAGGCCCTATTACCTAAATTTAAATGTACTGAAAGTATTTCATATGTGAGAGCTGACCAAGAGACAAGGAATACTCAACAGCTGAAAAGGAAAGATAAAGACTTTTGGATAGGCACAGTTTGCTTATAAAAATATATTTTATGTTGAGGTAAAAAGCAGAAATGGTTGTATTTATTAACACTCCTTAAATGGGTACTGTGAAATTATGAGTGAGTGACTCACATTACTTCCATTGTAAACTCTGTTTAGAACAAGTTCTCCTAGTAGCAAAATGTTATGAAAGCATATGCTACCTCAAAAATTCCCCTGTTGTACAATGTTCCCTAATGAAATACTATTATACCTCTCAGGAACATGGTAAATGCAGCGTGACTTTGAACAAATCAATGATAAGACCACATTTTAAACAGATCTCTGCCAAATACATTTGAGCATTCACTAAAGCAAGAGACACACATATTAATTTGTAACATATGATCTCACAGGAATTCCTAAACAAACAGAGAGAAAGAGGAATGCAGCCTAAAAGAGAAGCTATTTCATATGTTATTTGAGAAGATTCTTAGTAATCCAGAAATTACACTTGAAACAATTCTGTTACAGGAAAACAAGACTTGTCTCCTCATCTTCCATTCACAACAAATGATGTGTCACTTCCAGAAAAGCAAAACATATTCTTGTAGACCAAACATTAACTGTCCTAGCTAAACGTCTCCTCCAATCCCGGATGCTGACATCATGGCCCATAATTCCTCCTCTGCTACAGAAACAAAGTATGTAAGTGGATCCCAAAGATGGTTTTTGAAAGATATCCAGTGCACCAGAGTTGGAGAGGGCAGAGCCTCTAAGTGCCTGGGAGGCATAGGAGAGAAGGAAAAACTCCCACTTTTTCACTTACCTACTTATGTATCCGCTGTTCACTACACTGTCACAAAAAGTTGTTCTAGAGAACTTTTAATTGCTGATGTTAGAAGCAAACTGGGGAGAAAAACTTATTTTTAGTGCTGATGCTGCTGTTGACAATTTCAACTCTTCAAAAACAGCTTTGATCTATAAAAAGGTAACTATTCAGATGAGATATCAAGAGAGAAATATAACTACACGGTAATATTAAGTCATTTTAGAGATGCTCTCTCAATTAAATTATCATCCGCCACTCTGTGATATATTGCTATGTAGCTGTCCTTCCAATTTGCACCAATTGAAATAAGCAAACTTGGAATGCAAATACTTTTACACTTCTATAAATGGGAACAGCAAGCTGTGAAAGTCCATAAAGGTGGGGTTAGGAGAGTCATCCAGGAGTGCTCGTTTAGCCTTCACAAGTAATCAAAGTCATGTGCTATGACACACTAACCTAAAAAAAATGTCTCAAACCCACATATTTTTTAAATTATTTTCATCATTTTATCATGCAATTCCATAGGCTCTGTGATTTCTTTTAGTCCCACCTCAAATCCCTTCCCCCAACACAGTGATTTCCCCTTTATTACTACAATATTATAGTCCTTCATAAGTCCATCATTCTGCTGTATACGTGTATCCTGACATTGTAGGTATGGACAATGACAGACAGTCCAGCATCCTAGTGTCAAGATATATTCAACAGTTTCATTAGGAGTCCACCTTCGATTTCGAAGTAGAAATATTTTTGTTTTGCTGGCTTGGAGTTTCTAAAGCTATTTGAAAATCCTGAATATTAGTCCCATCTCAGATGTGTAGAGTACGCACTTTTCTCCCATTCTGTTGGTTGCTTCTTCACTTTGTTGATCACTTCTTTTGCTGCACAGAAGCTTCTTAGTTTGATGTAGTCCCATTTACTTATTTTGACTTTGCCTGTGCTTTTGGTGACTTTGCTAAGACTTTGCCAATTCCCATATCTTGCAAAGTTCTTCCTCTGTTTTCCACTAATAGCTTGATTATGTCTGGGTGCAGATTTAGGTACCTGATCCATTTAGAGGTGATTAAAGCACCCTTGAATGTATAGTTATCTCGTTAACTTGGATTTTTTTCTAATTTCTTGACATAAACATTAGTTGAGATGAACTTTCTTCTTCTTTTTAAGAAGATATATTTATTTTTATTGAAGAGGCAGATACACAGGGAGGAGAGACAGACAGGAAGAACTTCCCTGTGATGATTTACTCCCCAAGTGGCTACAATAGCTAGAACTGAGCTGATCCGAAGCCAGGAGCTAGGAGCTTCTTCTGGGTCTCTCAAAAGAGCACACAGGGTCCTAAGGCTTTGGATCAGCCTTTATTGCTTTCCCAGACCACACGCAGGGAGCTGTGAGGACACAAACCAGTGCGCATGTGGGATCCCAGCACACAAAGGTAAGGACTTAAGCCACTAAGCTACCATGCCGCGCCCCACAATGAACTTTCTTAACACTGTCCTGGTCATAAGTTTTGATATATTATTTGGATGCCTTCACTTGTTTCAAGCAAGTTTTAATATCCTCTTTGATTTCTGCTACAACTCATTTCCATTTAGTAGCATATTATTCAGTCTTCAGGTATTTGCATTTCTTCAGGGGTATTTTGACTTACTGGTCTCCAGAGTTACTAGACGATGATTTGAGAAGAGGCATGATATAATTTTGATTTTTAAAAATTTTCTGAGGTTTGTTTTGCAGCCTAAAATATGGGCAATTCTTGAGAAAGTTCCATGTATTGATGAAAATGTGCATGCTCTGTAGGATTAATGGTTCTGTAGATATCAATTTCAGCCATTTGCTCTAGTGTCTGGCTGAACCATCTTATTTCTTTGCTGAGTTTCTGTCCTGTCAATCTGTCCATTGATGTTGATGGGGTATTAAGATCCCACATTACTATTGTATTGTGCTATTTCTCCCTTTAAATTCATTCATATTTCTTTCATGTAGCTAGGTGCCCAGGGCCTTGGTAAACGCGCATTCATTGTGGTGATCTCTTTTTTGCTGAGTGAATCCTTTGATCATTATGTGGTGTCTTTTCTTCTCTCTTCTGATGTTTCATACGTCAAAGTCTGTCGGATCGGATGTAAGAATGGCTGTGCCAGCTCATTTTCCTTTCCATTCACCTGGAATATCTTTTTTCCATCCTTTCACTTTCAGTTTCTTCTTACCTTTGTTGGTGGGATGTGCTCCAATAGACAACAGATAGATGGGTTTTGTTTTTTGACCAAGTCCACTGATCAATGGTGCTTGATGAATAAAAGCCATTTACATTCAGGGTTAATGTCCACAGGTGGCAATTTGGTCCTGTCATTTTACCAATGGGCTGTTCACTGTTTGATTCAGTCTTCTGTTGCCATTTTACTGGTATGTTCTCCACATTTGCCTTTGGTTTGGAAGAGATGAATTCTTCAAGCTTCGCTTTACTGTGGATGAATTTCATTTCATTTTCAAAGAAAACAAGGAAAGTTTTGTTGGGTACATTATCCTGGTCTAACAGGTTTTTTTTTGTTTGTTTATTTTCCATTTTAGAATCTGGAATATGTCACTTCATTCTCTTCAGGCCTGCAGTTGGCTCTGAGAGGTCAGCTTAGAGTCAGCTTGGGATTCCTCTATGCATCAATTGACTTTTTTTGTGTGCACGTGCATATTTAAGGATTTTTCCCTTATGTTCATCTGAAGAAAGCTTGATTACCATGTGTCATGGTGAACATCACATTTAGTCAAGTCTATTGGGAGTTCTGTGCCCCTCATGTATGTTGTTCCATATACTAGGGAGGTTTTTGTTTGTTATTTAATTGAACAAATGTTTAAGCTCAGCTTCTCTTTCTGTGCCTTCTGGAATTCCCATTAACTTTCATAATTGGCCTGTTAATAGTGCCTTTTAATTTTTAAACACTTGATGTTACCTTGAAACAGCTCCACTGTCAGCTTTTTGATCTTTTCCCTATTGTGGCAGAAGATATCTTCCACTTCTGAGATTTCATTCATTCAGTTTCTTCTGCTTCATTCATTCGGTTCTTCAGCCTACCCACTGAATTTTTAATATGCTCCATTGTTTCCTTCATTTGTTAGAATCAGCTGGATTTTCAGTGTTGCTTTGGCACTGCTTGCGGTAAGAACTGGAACTATCTCGTTCAGAAAACCATTCCTCCCCTAGCAGGCATTCAGATTATTTGGAGGCCTTTTCAACTGCAAGCAATGTCGTTTTGAACTTTCACTCATCCATTTACATATAATTGTATGCTTAGGTACTTTTGTTTCTCCTAAGATCAATTCCCAATATTGAAATTTTTGAGTAGCAGAATAGTTCATATTTTAAAAATGATCAGACTAGAGTATCAGTCTATTTTCCCATTTGAACTATAGCTTACAGACCTTAGGAAAGCTTATTAATTTTATGAGTGCAATACTAAGGGCTCTTCATTGTGATTTGTATGACTCAGACCACTGACAATGTTGGCAATGTGTCATTTTCTATGATCAGCCTGATTGCATTAGTTGACTAGCTTATTTTTCTTTTCCTTTGTGGAGTTCTTTTGAACACTGAGAATACTAACTACAATTGTGTTCATTATATACACTTTCCCTTTAGTTTTAACTTTGTGAAGATCAGACTTCATTGAGTTCATGATATATTTTCAGATAGTATGATTTTTATTTAAAATTTATAAAAAGCAGCACATTTTATGTATTGCATATATGCAGTTCTAAATGCATAAATGAACAAATGAAAAGGGAAATAATTATATTGCCACTTTATCCTTCTTTCACATGTCTATCTACCCTCTTATTTTTAATACTTACAATGAAATTTAAAAGTTTTACATGCATATGTTATTCTTTCCCTTTAGATATTCTGGTAGATGTTTTTATTTATTGGAAAAGCAGAGGGAGAGAGAGAATATATCTCCTGGTTCACTTCCATAATGTGGAAAGGAGCTGGACTAACACAAGCTGAAGCCAGGTCCCAGGAATTCTATCAGTCTCCCATATGAAGTGGCAGGAATCAAAGATCTTCATCTTCTGCCACTCAGATGCAATAGCAGGACACTGGATCAGAAGCCACTGACGCAGGAGTAGGACCAGACACTAAATTTTGGAATACAGTTATCAAACGTGACAGTGTTACCCAGCTCTAGCAGCTGTCCACATTTATGATTTTCATCTGCCGCCCAGATGGTTTGTAACTTGAAGTTACACAACTAACGCTTTTTAAAGCTATTAAAATTATTTAAAATGTATTATTATTATTATTAATGCTACTTCTAAAATTTTGACCTTTCCTTAACTTTAAAACTTTACATCTTTTTAGAGTATTTTTTGTCTCTTTCAAATGAAAACAAACAGCAAAGATGAATTATGGCTCTGGTATCAATAATAAATGTAGTATGATATTCTGTTTTCTCATCACTTCGTCTGCTCTTAGGTCCGATCTGAAAGAGAAACCCATCTCTGGAACAAGAGGAATGTAATGTGGAATGCCTCTCAGCCTGGATGCATGTGCTATTTTTAGGTTGTTGGGAGAAAAAGCGCAAGACAGAAAGGAGATTAAATTTCAGCCTGAGATTTTAATGCTATCAAATCTGATTTCTAGACAGCTGTAGGTTTACCACCTCGAATCCAACACTCACAAATTCAATTTGACCCTTTCGTGACAGGAGAGTGATTGGCAGGCCAAAAAGATGACTTGAAAATACAATTTATTGAACTATGGGTAGTTGAGAACCATGGATGCACACGATGTTTTTTTTTTTTTTTAACATTAATCTTATAATTATCTTGTCATAATGGCTGCTCATACATGGTCTGAGGATGGAATTTATATCTTGAAGGTTGTTTTGAAGTTGTAAAACCTTGTAAGCAAATTGAAAATATTTTCTTGTTTAATTCAGAAACCCAGCCAATCCATCACCTTTGAATACCAAATGGCAAACATACACAGGCTTTTCAGCTTTGGTTACCTTAACATTTGATCTGCTGTCAAACAACAGCTAAAGACTGAAGGAATATTTTGATAAGGCCATTTCTAAAGACAGAATTCAAAACAAGAACTGTATGACTTCCGCACACTCTTCCAATCCTCCCTGCCCCCAGTGAATGTCATACAAACGGGATTGTGCCAGGCATTGTAGGGCACTTTTGATTATCTGTTTGCTTTGACATTTGCTATGGAATGCTTGGTTCTTCTTTGCAACAGTGCAATCACTTTTAAGTTCACATTCTCTAGAGTAGGGCTTGGCTTTTATTGGGTACTGTGGTTTATCCTGGAGAGTGGTACCTAAGTAATGGCTAGAGAAATGACCTTGTTTCTATTTTAGAACAACTTGCATAGACCCACTCAAAAGTGCGAGCTTTGAGCACACAAATGTAGCAGGGATGCTAAAGTTGAGGTGGGAGGGGGCAAGGTGCATGTCAGAACCAGCAATGGGAGAATGTAGGGGATCAATGTTTCTCACTGTACTTCATACATTCTTACTCCAGTCACAAGTGTGTCATTAGAGGGCCAGGAGTCAGTCTGACCATTTGGGCTGTTCATGAGGATATATTTCAGCCCCAGAAAAACGCAAGCCTGTTTTCTATTTTAGGAAAGTGGGGTTATATGTTTATATATTTATCAGCCTCCCTAGCCCAAGCATTAAGAGGGGTGGAACTTGATTCAAGAGTGGAAACAATTACTAATGTCTACATATTCCTTTAACACAATTTTGCTGTGCCCATAAAATGCAAAGGATGTTGTAGTAGACATTACAGGAAAAACAAAAATGAATGAAATAAAGAAATTATTAATGAAGGGAATGTCTTGAAGTAAAAATATAATAAAAAGGAAATAATCAAAGCTTTGCTGATTTTGAAAGGAAAGGCACATTCAAATGATGTTAAGTTCTTAGTGGATTATTTAAAATTGATCTGGAAAGGAAAACAGGATTTGAGAGTTCCCAGTTGGAAATAGGAGGAGGACTGGTTCCTGCCAGGAAAGAGGAAAGGTAATTCATTCTGCTATTTACTGTGGTCATCACCAACCCCATTCAAAGCATCACATTTCCTGCTGGGAAAGCAAAGTTGAAACAGACACGGGATTGTACATCAGAGATGTAACTATAAATAAATATAAGGTGGAAAGTAAAGCAGAAATCACACAGAAAATACAGCTACTGATTCCGAGAATCTCGTTGATTTTCAGAGAGATGATATTTGACATACTAGAAAGCCAGGAATTGGGCATTTGGAGACGCTTAGCATACATCTTCAAGCATTTTTACTGTTATTTCATGTTAACCTTAAAAAGAACCCTGAGAGTTTGACATTACAGAAAAGCAATGATTTAGCATCACTCTCTTATAAATGAGAAAGCTCATGCCAAGAGAGCAGGGTTTTGGGTGCTATTTTTGGTGTTAGTTTCATTTCACTCCCCAAAATGCAACTTCATGAGATTTTTTTTTTTTTAATCAAAGAATTCATCCCAACTTGGGACCACAGATTTCTTGCATTTTCTAGGTCAACAGTTCATTAGACAGTATGTATGGTGTTTTCTTGAAAGACTTTTAATGGGCAAATTGGATTCTGAAACTGTGTTGAAGCTTGTTTCTTCAACATACCAATTAAGAGATAATAAAATATTTTGATATTAAATTGCGTGACGAAAAACTGAACAAACCACTCTATTCCCATTTCATGCAGAAAAAATTTCAACAGAACATACACCAAGCAGGACACACCAACACACAGAGAATGTTGTAAGTGCTTTTTATGATTTATTTATTTGTCTGAAAGAAAAGGTAGAGAAAGAGAGAGAGATCTTCTATCTCCTCATTCACTCCCCCAATGTCCCGGACTGCTTTAGCCAAGCCAAAGCCAGGAGCTTCCTTTGGGTTCCCACATGCGTGCAGGGCTTCTGTCATGGCTATGGCATGACGTAGCAATTTCCTCTAGGCATATGAGAAATTAGCAATTTTTCCATTACTGGAATGGCAAGAGGCAACAGACTATCATTATGGTGGAAAAGGAAATCTAAGAAAATGGAAAGTGACTACATTTACCTGGGTCTAACTAACACCCCAGTTTTGGGGAGTGAAAACAGTAAAGACTCAGGGGAGTGACTTGACATACCCAAGACTTGACATGTACCTGAAGAAGATACACCTAGTGTGAGCATCGGCCCAGATAGAGCAACTGTCCAGGGCTGGCAAGACAGGGAGGCAGGAAGGGGATGGACTTAAAAGATTGATGACACATAAGCAGTGTACTCAGTGTAGAGAACCCCAGGGATGACTGACATTAGAATCAAAACCAAAGCAAGACTTCAGCTCTTCCAAGCAACATTGTGTTACAAGCTCACCCCTCATCTTTTCCACTTGAAGCTATTTCTAAATCCTAAACTCACGTCTGCTGCCAAAGATTTCATCCCTGGAATTCCGGCTGCAGAAGCTATTGTTTTTCACCAGCAGAACAGGGAAGAATTTGGATTTTCATGACTCACTTCCTAGGGGCTGTGAACCACAACAACAAAAAGTGCTCTGTGCCAAGTGCTCTAGCTGTTTGGAAGTATCCTATCATTTATTCACATACAGCTATTGGGCTTCCTTTAACTTTTTGTGGTCTGACAATATATAAGGAACCTGGGACCTATTCTCACAGCTGCAATAACCTCAAATGAAATAATAAACAAATCCATTGATAAGGTTACTAAGATCATTGAAATATTGCATTTTTATGTTCTACAAAGAGTATCAGAAAAAATATTTAGCAATGAAACTGTTTCAAGAGGATCATGATTTTTTAAGCTCTTAACATATTTTTGGTTCGCAAGAAGAATAAATAATTGCATAATGAGTTAAGTTACTAAAATAAATGTTTTGTCTGCTGTCTTATTAGGCTGTACTGTCAATTTTATTGAGTTATGATCTGCATACAATACAGTTAACTAGTATTAAACATATAATTACATGAGCTTCAATGCTAAATGTGTTTGCTAATTTTTCTTTAAAAAGATGAAATGGGGCTTGGCAGTGTGGCCTAGTGGCTAAGGTCCTCACCTTGATCCCATATGGCCGCTGGTTCTAATCCCGGCAGCTCCACTTCCTCTCTATCTCTCCTCCTCTCAGTGTATCTGACTTTGTAATAAAAATAAAATAAATCTTAAAAAAAAAGATGAAATGACAGATAGCTCTTCCATCCACTGATTCACTCCATAAATACCGACAACAACCACAGCTGGTCATCTGAAAGGTTAGAGCCAGGAGCTCTATTTAGATGTCCCATGTGGACAAAGGAACTCAAAGGCTTAGGAACCTGTTGCTGCTAAGTATCTGTAATGGTAAGAAGCAGGTATGTAGGCAGCACCAGAAACCAAGCCCAGGCACTGACATGGGACACAGGCATCCCAAGGGATAGCTCATTTGCTTGGCCAACACCCGACGCATGATGCATTTTCCTAAGTATGGAGAATCTCGAACTGTTTCCATGGTGTTGGTAAAGACGTTTCCATCACCATGGAGGTTCCCTTTTGTTTGCACCATATGATCCCTCTTCTTTTCCCAAGAACTCTTAACAGGAGACATGTTCTTAACCAGTTCCTCGGTACAATTAGAGCATTTCGGACTACCAGCACAAGGTTGTGCAACAGATCTCTAGGACATTCTGATCTCACACATTTGGAATTTCTCATCTGCCCATTAGCAATTTACAATTTGTGCCTCATCCCATCCCCTGGTAATCCAGGTTCTACCCTGCTTATGTAGGTGTGACTGTTTAAATGCTTCATGAAAGAGGACTTCAAAATGTCATAGAATAATGAAAGAGACAAAAATTGAAATCTGAATTTTACAACACCAGGTCCCTCAAGTTCAGACACTCTTCCTAGTGATAATATAAAAGTCTATCCCCAAAGAACTGAGGGCTCTTGGTAATTTAACCTCAGTAAATGCAACCTGTTATTAAGTGAAGAAATCTAAATGCCTCTTAAATTCTTTTTTAAATTTTAAATTAAAAAACAGAAAGTAACCCAAGATTTGTGCTAAAATGTTGGCTAATACTCTTAAAATATTCTCCTAATAAGCACATGTTACTGTTTTCTATCCTGGGCAAAAGTCACCAAGCAAATGCCTTCAGTTTCAAACACAAAACAAAACAAACACAAATAAAAACACCCTGGTGCAGTAGCCTATCAGCTAAATCCTCGCCTTGCAAACACCAGGATCCCTTATGAGCGCCAGTTCATATCCCGGCTGCTTCACTTCCCATCCAGCTCCCTGCTTGTGGCCTGGGAAAGTAGTAGAGGATGGCCCATAAGCCTTCAAAGATTTATTTATTTTTATTACAAAGTCAGATATACAGAGAGGAGGAGAGACAGAGAGGAATATCTTCCGTCCAATGATTCACTCCCCAAGTGGCCGCAATGGCTGGTGCTGTGCCAATCCAGAGCCAGGAGCCAGGAACTTCCTCCAGGTCTCCCACACAGGTGCAGGATCCCACAGCATTGGGCCATCCTTGACTGCTTTCCCAGGCCACAAGCAGGGAGTTGGATGGGAAGTGGAGCTGCCGGGATTAGAACCGGTGACCATATGGGAATCCCGGTGCAGTCAAGGCGAGGACCTTAAGCATTACGTTGTCGTGCCGGGCCCTGCCTGCTGCATTCTTGTATTGCATTATCTGAATAAATGAATAAATCACAGATAGTTCTTACACACACTGGCTTTTAGAAGACATTTTTATCTTGCTGAACAACTAAAATTTCTATTTCTCAATGTGAATTTACTGTTTACTAAAGCTACAGGACACATTTGGAATGTCTCACGTCGCTGTGTACTGCTAAGGAATTTTTTTTTTTTTTTTTTTACTACAAGGCAATTTAGGGAAGATAAAAATTTCAACAGGTTCAGCTAACTGCATAATACTTCCCCCTAGGACATTTTCAACCAATTCATGGTCTTAGTCATAAAAGATTATCTCCTGTACTGTGGTAGCAGTCACTTAGAACCTGTTACCTCCAGACCTGTGACTTCATTGATTTTATGCTTTTAGTTTTGATGCAACAATGTCAGAAACAAAATTAAGATCATGCTAAATGGGTGATTGGTAAAGGAAGATTTTTTTCCAAAGGAATTCTGAAGAAAGGTTATTACTCTAAATAGAATAAGACAAACAGTAATCAGAGTCTTGAGTTCTATTATTTTGACAGTACTAGTTACTTCAAGAAAATTCTGTCTCTACTAAGAACTGGCTAAGAATAAAATGACAGAAAAGTTGAAAACCCATCTAAATGAACCTTAATGGCAGAGAGGATAGAGTCTTGATTAAGGCATTGAATATATATAATATATATAATATTAATGCATCTATGTGGTTGTATATTATTGCTCATGTTTATTTGTCCCTCTTGGCATAGCCTAAAGGCCAGCAGCCTGACATTCTTCATGTCCATTTGTCCATCCATGGCTCTGCCGCTCCTCTCCCCAACTCTAACCAATACTTGAGACTGTTATAATTCCCTGTGCACTATATAGATATATTTATTTGAATATATATAATAACATATTACATATATACTGAATATATATATATAGATTAAGTTCCAGGCTTCTAGTTTTAGCCTGGTACATGCCAAATACATACTAAACAGAAACATTCAACACAGACAATGCTTTGAAGGAAACTTACTCATTTCACCTGATAATTAAATGAAAAGCTCTAAAAGAATTGAAAGACATAGCAAGGATTAAGAAGAAGCAAGATAGCATTTCTGAAGCTGTACAACACTGTTAGATGTTTATGGTTATATTTCTGTTTACACTGCCTTGAGCTAGCAAATCCCTGCAATATTAATGATTTTTGAAAAAGGAAAAAATAGACACAACCTGAGGCACATTTTGGGAAATGACACGCTTATAGTTAGCAGTTGTATAGTGTGTTGGATTTTAATGAACTATGCATTTCGGGTTCTAAATTCTAAAGGTATTTATCTCATGTTCAGACAACTTCAGCTACCAAGTCATAACTCCCACAGTCCCAGGGTAATATAGAAAACATACCACATGATGGGAATAAAAGAGAAGTGTGCAGAGTGTTAAACATGTGATTCTTTTCTTGTTATCTATTTAGTAACTCACAAGTAATTTTCATTTGTCAACTTCTATTCAGCAGGGGTTCTGCGACATGTTAACCAAGTTTCAAACTGTCCACACTGATTCTGGATACACCTTTGTCTTTTTGTTGTTGTCATTATTGCTGAAAGCGATTTATGATTAAGGCAATTTATCACAATAGTATTAATTTTTTCTAAAATTTGTGAATAGAAAAGACTTTATAATGGAAATAAAGAGCTATTTTTAAGTAGAAAGTGAACTAAAGGCCAATTAAAGTGTTTTAAACAAACCCACTTTTGTTTGTTTTAATCATGCTACACATTCATAATTCTGTAATTCATCCCTTTTCAGGAGTGATATACATCATTTGCTTTTATTATAATGTTCAACACGGAGAAATAATGCAAAATTATTCGGATGTCTTTCAACATAATTTCTATTCCTGTTTTTGATAACAAACAATTACTTAAATGTATAAGTCTGCTCACCTAGGGACTGGATTTTAATTACGTAGTTGAAGGAAATGTGTTGATATCATCTCTTAACAGGGACACAATCAAATGGGACAACACTTAATCTCATGTACTCTCATTTCTTCAGTATTTGAAAAAGAGATTTAAAAATAAGATGGAACAATTTAAACAGAAACATGAAATACAACAGTTTAGAAGTTGGATAGTACACATACATTCAGAGATGATTATGAAAATTTTAGTCAATGTACTTCATTTCATAAATGTAATGTGGAGAGATCACTCACCTCCTTCAAGAACATTAAGGCAGAAGACATGGCGGCTATACTCCATCATACTTGAATTATCCCTAGTGTTAGGTTCCCTGGCCACTAAAATTTTGAGCCAACCTCACTTCTAAAGCATTTTAAAACAAGGTAAGTAGGATCTACAGCACAACTGTGGATGAGTTTCATTTTTTTGCATCAAAATAAACATATTTTAACTGCATTTTTATAGGAGCATTCAGAAAGGCTCTTGTGTCTACAGCACATCTTTTTTATAAGTCTTGAACCCATTTTTAGAATATTTGAAGGTTTTCCTCTTTAGCATCCATGAATCTTATGACCTCCAGTGGCTTGAATTAGCACCCTCATTATTTGGTTAGAAAAAACACAACTAAATTTCCATTCAACGTCTTGATCTTCTTGTCCAACTATAAGTTTTAGAAAGTAAAACTGTGATTGTCATGAAAAGGTAAAGAAAATATGTGAAACTTATGACTAATGAGAATAAGAATTAGGTGTTATGGGCAATTAGGAGTATTTGAAAACTTGGGTATAGCTATGCTATATAATGAAGAAATTCTACGCTAAGGCAGCTGACTCGGATTTTAAAAATAAAGCAGCTAAATGTCAAAAAGATGATAAAATTTGGGATTTTCTGTTTTGAAGGCAGATTTACTTACACCTCTGTCAGACACACGTCAAGTTAGCAGGTGACTTAGCTTACTTAGGAACCTCTAGTCAATAGCAAATAATGCAGTGAACTGAGTATATTTTTATACATAAGAGCTTACAGACACTGTCTATATTAAATGTGTCACCTGCTGTTAGTCCAACTTTTGTACAGCATTTGTGATGATCTGGACCTCTGTCATATGTTTTCCTTAGTATCTTTTTTATCTACTGGTCTCCAAGAAGTTTAGCTTCCCCAGAGCAAATCTATTTATTTTATCAGCTCTTTGTAGGCCAAGAAGTAGGCCCTGTCATAAAATTGAGAATGATTGCCTGATTCTGACAAGTTAAAGTAAATGAATTATTGCAACCTTGGGTAAGAGTTAGCCTTTGCGTGATAAATAAAAGTCCTTGCCATTATACCTGAATATTTATCACTAAAAGTTCAGGCATAGTGGGAAGTACATACGCAAACTGAGAGCTATGTGGGCACACCGTGATAACCTAGCGGCTAAAGGCCTCGCCTTGCAGGCACCAGGATCCTATTTGGGCACCAGTTCTAATCCCAGCGGCCCCACTTCCCATCCAGCCCCCTGCTTGCTGCCTGGGAAAGCAGTTGAGGATGGCCCAAAGTCTTGGGACAATATTACCCACGTGGGAGACCCAGAAGAGGATCCTGTCTCCTAACTTCAGATCAGCGCAGCTCTGGTCATTGCAGCCACTTGGGGAGTGAATCAGCAGACGGGAGATCTTCCTCTCTGTCTCTCCTTCTCTCGGTATATCTGACTTACCAATAAAAATAATAAATAAAAAGATTTAAATTAAAAGATTTATTTATTCATTTGAAAGAGTGACGGAGAAAAATATCCTGCATGTTGAAACAGTCCCCCAAAAGGCCAAAATATCCAGGTCAGAGCCCGTCTGAAGCTGGGAGTCAGGGACCCTCATTCTGATTTCCAGATGAGTGGAAGCAACCAGAATATCTGGACCATCTTCTGCCTTCTCAGTACATTAGTGGGAAGCTGTGTCCAAAGTGGATATCCTGGACTTGTACCGTTCGTTTGAGCTATGGGCACAATACTGACCCTTTAGTTGTGTTTTTGCTTATGTAATACACACACACACACACAAGCATACATATATACGTACAAGAGGTCTCACTTATATAATTCAGGCATATACCTCCAGTTTATGATACTAGATTTTCTACCTTTGTTCTTACCATATTTTGATTCATTTAAATATCAGAAAGTTAAACATGTAACTTATACAAAGGGACTATACTTTTGTGGTAATACAGGGGGAAAATTGGAAGGAGGGGAAGATGGGGATGGAGGGGCAGAGGCAAATTCAAATATTTACAAAACTATGGCAGAAGACAACAAATAAAGTCAAATAATGAAGGATGACTTAGTTGCTTTTGTTCTGAATGTTAAATTATCAGGCCATTACAGTATTCTGAGTAGGAAGTTTATGTTAATGACCACAATAAAAATGCCGTATGCCTGAGATTCAATAATTCTATAATTTCCAAGACATAGAATTATTTCTGTCAAAATCAAAGATGCATTCAACGTCTTCCAGTGAAATATATTATAACCTACTATACACATTTTGTGAAAATAATAATGGAATGAGTCATAGATTTCTAATAGTTTCCTGACAGCCCCCAACTACGAACGCTCTTATAAATTCCATGTACTCCTAGTGTTTGTTACATGTTTCAACTAGATAATTTAGGTTTGTCTTCTAGAAACATTAAAGCAAAAAAAGAGAAAAATGAATATAAAACATTAGATCATAACAAAAAGTAAAAATGCACTTCTTGTCCATGATGTAGCTGTAATAAATATGACTTGATTGTTTTTATTTATGGCTGAAAATGTAGTTTTCGCGTATTTAATATAGTTTACTCTTTCTAGAAACAACAATAGAGATGCAGAGATCATGGTAGGAACTCAACATAATCAAAGGTGTGAACTTTCTGCTGTTTTATTAATTCACCCTTATCTATTCAGAAAATTAATATGTATAGTCATTTTTCTTACATTTTCAGAAAATAGCAAAAAAAAACCCTTTCTACAGTTTACCTTTTTGAAACCAGAAGAAAAATCTGTACTCTCCCTAGTTATTATGCATTCTGAAATTGAACTTTTATTTATTTTAAAAATGTTTATTTGTAAGGCAGAGTTACGGAGAGTTGGAGACACAGAGAGAGACCTTCCCTCTGCTGATTCACTCCCTACATAGTCCCAGTGGTTGGAGCCTGGTCTGTCTGATGCCAGAATCCAGGAGCCTCTTCAGGGTCTCTAACAGGAGTGTAGAGACTCAGACACTCAGACTATCCTCCTGTGCTTTCCAAGGCACCTTTGCAGGGAGTTGGATCAGTAGAAGAAGAGCCGGGGTTCGAACCAGCACCCATATTATTTGCTGCCATCACAGGTACTAGCTTTACCCTCTATACCCTGACTCCAGCCCCACACTTCATTATTTCTGATGAGATGTTGTGGTTAATAAGAAGAAATCAAATTTCAGAGGTTCATATTACGTGACATTTTCTTTCAATGTAAACTAAAATTTCCAAAGAATCTTTCAATGTCACCTTCAATTTCTCACAAGGAGGCTTCTCTGCTCATGACTACACAGTCGTAAATGCTAAATTTAACCTTTATTAGTTTTCCCTCCAAGCTGACTTCATGGTTTCTATTGCTTTTGCCAGAAGGACATGTGTTCATGGTTGGCATGGCAGCTATCAATTTTTTAAAAAAAAAAATTAACTTTATTGAAGCATGACTTCCATGCAATGAAATGTATTCATTTTCAGCAAACTGATTAGCAAATTTTGATAAACACTGACGCAAGTGTAATTATGACCACATTCCAACTACAGACCATTTCCACCAAAATATGAAGCGATATGAAGCAGCTTTGATTTTCATGCAGTGCTTGCCTGGAGATCTGGCCTTCTGGCCACCTGAGATGATGATGCATGGGAAGCTGACCTCAGTCTTCTTGAATAGAGCATGGGTCACTCTTTTAAATGACTGAACCATTACGTCAACTCTCACATGGTGCCTCCAGCATTCAATCTATGTGAAGTGAGTCTCCTCTCAAATTCATCTAATTCTATAATACTGTATAGAAGAGAAAGCAATGCAATATCCATATCCTTCAAATGATCAGGCTTTGCCTTACAGCTAAAAGGGTTTTCTACTTTCCAAGTCATTAATATGGATCAGCCCTTTCTTAAAACAATGGTTGGATAGTTCGGTTGATTTTTATAGTCCCAACACCTCATGTCATGATGTGACAGGTGCAATCATTTTATAGGTGTGGGGTTGCAAAACTCAAACTCTCAGAGCTGTTCGTTTAAAGATCACCATGCCAGAAGTAAAAATATCTTTTCACTAGGCCAATGGTGAGGCTTGAGTCATTATTTCAAAATATAAAGAAATGGGCTTGTATTAATACTGTTTGCCAAAGGACAAAAGCCCCTTTATGTCTACTCATATAAAACTAACAGTGAAATATCTAATTAAATAATCTAAGGAAAATAATCCTGCAGTGGCATCATTCTTTTGGTTTTTTGGAAAAGCCCCACTAATTCATATTACAAAGAGTACCTTATTTTTATTCATAATTTTATTGAAAACCAGTATTTTTTTCTGTAAAAGGAGAAAAACATCAGAAGGAAACAAGGTAATACATTTCCTTTTCCTGTGAGGCATTTAGCTGTTTCCTATTGAATGATCACTCCATTGAAGTCCTCCAAATGTCTCTCTGATGTTCCCATAAAGCAAAGAGGCTAGTCCAGATCAAGCTTGATGCCATCTCCAGCCCTACTGCAGAAAACACCAGCTATACCAATCCAGGAAAATCAGGGAGTAGGATCTGTATTTTTATAGTTTACATCTTTATGAGTCCTTGAAGCCATTACCAAAAAAAATGTGTAAAGGTTTCACACTACATTTAAAGCAATAAGGTTTTAAAGCAAAAAGGTAATTTGTACTGCTATAAATATTTTTACCTTAAGAAAATGGACTTTTTGATCTGGTTCCATGGGACAACACCGGATTTCATTAACAAACGGTACTTAAAGTTTTGTATGATGCTGTGCTTGCTATTCTGTTTTAGTCTACAGCTCCCGCTCATTCGCTTCTTCCCTGCCTTACATGTCTCTTTTCACAGTTTTCACAATATCCTCACTGTCTGCTTTATCCTTCAATGACCTGTAAATCTATGTTTCTTTTGTAACTTGTGTCATTACACTTTTCACGTCCATAGCGTGATTTGCAATTTAGTGCAATGATTGAACATGGATACCATAAGTAGTTGAAGAATAACAACTAAACACTACAATCCACAGTTTGTTTAACCACCCTGAACTTCTTACTCTTAACGTTTTAATTGGGATAATGATGTACCTTACAGGATTGTTGAGTATAAAATGGCTATTTTTAAATATTCATTGGAAAGGCAGAGTTATGGAGAGAACGACAAAACGAAGCCAGGACCCAGGAGCCAGGAGCTTCTTCTGAGTCTCCCACATGGGTGCAGGATCCCAAGGCTTTGGGCCATTGTTCACTGCTTTTCCAAGCTTTAAGCAGGAATCTTGATGGGATGTGCAGCAGCAAGGACATGAACTGGCGCAGGGGGAGCATTAGCCAATTGAGCCACCATGCCAGGCTCATAAGTAAATATTTTTTCCAGATCTTTTTCTTTTATTATACCAATGAGCAAAAGTATATTATTAATAAAGTATTATGCAACAGACATAATAATTATGCTTTAAAGCTGGTTATGTTCTGTGCAACTTACCCTCACCCTGAGCCTCCTGTAGATTCTTGCCACATGAGCAAAGATCTTGGGGCCAAGCATAAAAATACACACTTTAATTAAAGGTATAATGGAACCTTCAAGACAGGGATGGGCAACTCTCTTCCTGAAATAGGAAGGGGGGGCTGCCTCTGTCAATGGTGGCTTGTCCTTTCATAGAGAAGATGGAGCTGCTCTGCTTAAATATTTGAAATGGTTGAAGTTTGGGAAGGGGAGGATTAGTACTACTTGCCTTCATATCTTTTTTTTGTTTTAAGAAATCTCAGAATTTTGCAGTCTCCAAGAAGGCTCTAGCTCCTAGGTGCTTGGGGAGAAGTGAGGCTCAGGTATAAAGTGGGAAATGGATGTGTCAATCCTGCAGCCATGTTGGATGGACACTTAATGGGATGGGATTGAGGTGGGTGCAACTCAAACGCTAGCAGCCCTTCAGCCCCTCTTTCTTCACTAGTTACCTACTTGCCCACACCAGTTAGGTTACCATTATTTTTCTTTTTTTTTTTTAATCATTTATTTTTCAATCATTCTATTAAATATCCCAGTTTCTTTCTTCTGCTATTTTAAACATAGTTTATCTTTCTTGTTTAATTTGATCAGTCCATCTTGAGATACATTTGCTAAATAGTGTGAAATGTGATTCCAGCTGTTTTCTCTAAATTACTACTATCCAGTTTATTACTCTTCTGCTACTTTCTTTGCTAAACATAGTAAGTATGTCAAAGTTGTATAAATTGGCATTTATTTGCATTTTTGCTGAACCAGGACTTTCTGGTGTTTTTCTTTTTTTCCACTAGAAGCTTGTATTGCTTGTTTAATACTAACCTAATGCAGCATAATGCTGTTTTCCACTGGTAAGCCTGATCAAAGAGTTGTCAACCATGGTGTGCCAGTTACCCAAGGAATTGACTTAAAGTATGTCACCTGATGTGGAGACCACTAATTTCTAATCTTTTATTTGAAAGAAATTCAATTGGTGTGTTTTTTTCTTTATTGTGGTTCAGTTATTACTGCATGTTGTAACCACCAGCTTATGATATTGTGTTGTACAATACTAATGCCGTTGAAGGACCAGAGGGAATCATTTCAATAAGAAATTCGGTCACAAAGCACTCATATATAAAGTTATATACCTTTAACGTGGCAAATACACTGTATTTAGCAGCAGTAAATATAAAATCACCAAATCTGAGGCAATATATCTTCAGTATAATTTTTTACCAGTACAAACACAGAAGTCTGAAGAATTTAAGTTAGTACCCATTGTCATAATTTGATGAAAGCATATTCATGATTGCTTGGGACCTGATGAAATACAGTGGGCCTCAAAGTACGGTGTCTGGAACAAAAGAGTAAGTGTGATCGGGCTACTTATTAAACATGAATTTTTGTAACCTCTCTGTAGACAGTCTGAGGCCTGACATATGGAGATGGAGTCAAACAAAGAGTACCTAATGAGCCTTCTAAGGAATTCTGATGTTTTTCTTAAACTTGGAGTCATTGATCTAATTGACTTAATGTGAACACAATATTGACTTTTCCTCCTAATATGTCACTATAATGTGGCTAGAGAGAGTGAGTTAAATACTAGCACAGGTTGTCCTGCTGGTGTTTGGGCCAGATAATTCTTTGTTGGGGCTGCAGCTAGAGAGTTCTGGACATTGTCAGATGTGTAACATCATTCCAGGAATTTATTCCCCATGTGGTATGTACATTCCTGCCATCTCTAGGCATTACCAAATGTCCCAAAGTGTGATAGTCCCCACTCCTACATTTCTCCTGATGAGAGTGATTATGCTAGGAAATTACAAAAAGAGGTATTTTTCTAATGTGAGAATTATAACCTCATTCTTACAACAGTGACGAGTAGGAGTATGTGACACCAATTTTGGTCAATGAGACCGAAAGAAAAATCTGATGGGTCCCCAAGAAGGCTTTCTTATCCTGAAGCAATGGAAAAACATCCGAGGAAATACTGCTTTTCATTTTTCCACTTCGATATTAGTTATCATTACAAATGGGGTACTTGTGTTCTGGTAGCTCTGAAATCACTGAGGGAAAGCCTTTAGTATCACAGAAAACCTTCTCATGGTTAACCTATACATCAATCACTCTAGAAAACAGCCATCATAAACTTTCTTGTCGCTTAAGACAATAAGCTCTTGTTTTTGTTATCTTTAGTAGACTTGTGTTCCTTGTCCCTAATATAGTCTCACTGTATACACTCTATGTCTGGCGACAATGCATTTACAAATTCTGATAAAACAAGTCAAATCTATCTTAGTCTTGTCCAAATAACAAATATGAAGCAAATGACAAAAATAAGTAATAGGAAGGAGTTCTGAACTGTACAGAGAAGAAAGTCTGGAAGTAGTTTGTACATGAAAATTGTTTTCTTATCTGTTTATATATGGTTTGCCTTTCAATAGCAATGAAAATGAAACTCTGCAGAAATTTGAATCAACAAAAATACAGTCCCAGTGTTCAGGATAGAGTCAATATCTCAGGCTTCCCCACTGAATAAAAATGAGCAGGACAATTTGGTTGATACAAAGATCAAACCTGGATGATATGGATTACTTAAAACTAACAACGATAGTGAACAATAATAATAACAAATCATTAGTGGATACTGATCAGGCTTTAGCTTCTTTATTTTTACGCATACTGCAATGTTACTCTCTCTTGATTACTCTGATGATCATTTGGCTAAATCTGGATGGAATGCACAACTAAAGAGAGTCCCAAATTGATATCCAGTCTCTAGTTGATATCCATTTCCCCTCTTGCTCTGTCCTGTCCTTATCAGTTATTTCTTGCTACTTTAATGATGTTACTTTAATGAGTATACCTCAGAGGAACACCCTGTGAAGGAAAACATTCATTTTGTCAGTTCTCACTTCAGGATAGGTCAGCCCTATGAAACTGATATATATAGGATATTAGCAGTGGAACTTTGAAAACGAAATAAAATTCTTCCACAGTAAAAAAAAAAGTTAAAAAGAATATGCCTCTTCCAAACCTGCCCTAGAAAGGATACTTACAGATGTTCTCTTGACAGAGAAGAGCAAAGTACCCACCAAAACCAAAGGCAAATGTGAAGAACATCCCAGTAAAATAACAGAAGACTAAATCAATGAACAACCCATTGCAAAAATGACAGGACCAAATCACCATTCATTCATACTAACCTTGAATATAAATGAATTAAACTCATCAATCAAATATCATACATTAGTATACTGGATTAAAAAACAAAACCCATCTATTGCCTACAGGAGGCATATCTCATGAACAAAGATCAGTGGAAACTATATCTTATGGATTTTTATTTATTTTTAGTTCTATCTCATCAAACACTTCCTTATTAAATTCTTCACTGACTCACAGATCATAGAGTAGCATCATTTTCTACAAGAAGGTTCTTGCTATTCTTTTTGATCTCTTCAGCAACACATTAGTCATTCAGTAGTATGTCACTTAACTTGATGCATTTTCAATTTTCTTTTTTTGTTCCTGTTGTTGATTTTGTTTTGTGGCTTTTCATTTAAGGAGATGTACAGTAACTGTGTAATGGAGACTATTATATCCAGATATGACGATACAATGCAGTAAACATCTCTACTTCCAGATCAAAGATGGACTCCCAATGAAACTGTTAACTATATCTTGACAATAGGATTCTGGACTCTATGCCATTGTCCATGCTCACAATGATAGACATACGACTGTTTATGAATAATATAGGGGAACACATTGGGAGTAAGGGTGGGGATGGGGAGGGGAGAAGAGAAAGTCCAGGGCCTATGGAACTGTATCATAAAATGATAATAATAATTTAAAAAGAATTCAAAAAACGGTGTGGCTTGGTAAGTGCAGTTAAGAAAGATGATTAGCTAGTTAAATAAATAAAAACAGATGGAGAACACAATAAGAAGGGAAAATAATTATAGCTGTTACCTTCCTGATTTTTCAGTTAGTAAGGTGACTAAACATATTGACTCACACTGCATTTCCCAGGTCTGATTTGGATTATTCTTTCCTGAATGTTGGGAAGCATGCTGTTTCCATCTGAAAATTTGTGGCTGGCATTGTGACATAGGTGGCTAAGCTGATGCTAATGACACCAGCATCCTGTATGGGCATCAGCTTATGTACTGATTGCTCCACTTAGGATCCAGCTTCCGGCTAATGGACTGGGAAAGCAGTGGAGGATATTCCCAATTACCTGGGCCACTGCCACTCACATGTGAGTCCTGGAAGAAGGTCCTGGCTCCTTTTTTTTTTTTGCACTGGCATGCTACTGGCCCTTGCAGCCATTTGAAAGGAGATCCAGTGGATAGAAGATTTATTCTCTCTCTTTTCTCCTCTGTCCCTCTCTCTGTTTGTGTTTGTGTGTCTAAATATGTCACATAAACATTGTATTAAAAAAGAAAGAAAATAAGGATTAGTCTCCAAGCAGATTTCAATATTAGTTTGGTCGAAATAACTATTCATTCATCTCATTAAGTATATAGTCATTTTTTTTCTAATCACCTGAGTCCTCAACGTGTCCTTATATTTTCCTTTTCCCAAGCGGAGATCAGCCGGGGTTTATAAACACTTTTTTTTTTTGCATTCTAAGGATTTTATTAAAATAAGAGATTCACAGTAAAATCCTTTGACAGTAGAAATCTAAACACTTGTGGTTATACAAAGTCTGAATTTCATTATAAGGTCAAGCATGTATATATATATATTTTTTTAGGTTTTGTTGTTTTTTTTTTTACTTTTTTTAATTAATTATTATGTATTATGTGACAGTTTCATAGGCTCTGGGAACCCCCTACCCCTCCCCATTGCCCCTCCCCCCTGGTGGATTCCTCCACCTTGGTGCAGTATTACAGTTCAAATTCAATCAAGATTCTTTCCTTGCAAACATATACCAAACATAGAGTCCAGCTACTTATTGTCCAGATGGGTTGAACAGTTTCTTGGGGAGACCATTTCTGGTCCAAAGTTAGAGCTGGTAGAATATCATCCCAGTCAATTAAGAGTCCCAATATAACATTAACAGCAATTTGTAACATTATGGAATTGACATGGTTTTGTGTAACCAGTATGTTAAAAAAAACCAAAAAACAAGTTCTTAACCACAACCTATGATTTGCTCATTGACATTTCAATTTTAGTTTGTATACAGGACCGGCTGCTATATACCTTAAAATGGCTATAAGGTACCATTCAGCTGTCTCGTGTCTATTTCATTTTAGTATTTAGCCATTTGTTGTGTTGAAGTATAATTTTACTGATCTTGGCAGATTTTAGGATAATCTAGACTGGCTTGTAACTCTAACAAGACATTTGTCAACAATTAAGGTGCAGAACATTTTTTTGGGGGGGGGGTGTGCAGGAAAGTCCCCAACACCACGGTGAAGAGTGACTAATCTTCGTGTCCCACCCAGCGAGGCATAAGCAAATGCATGCCAGCTCTTTCCTGTCAGATTCCAAGCTCTACTTTTTGTTGTTTGTCTATTTATTTTAGGTTTTTTTAGTTTGTATGATTGTTTGTTTGAAACACTTTGTGATGCATCCATGGTAGGGACATATTCTCTGCCTAACGGTAGGATTCTTGTGCCCTTCAGGATGTGATCTTGCTTCCTAAAATTCCTTGGTTGTTAACAGTTCCGGAGTGATCAGATACCTGATTCTCTGTGTAAGACAACCTATTTTATAAATATGGACTTGGACTCTTCTCTTTGCTTAGAAAGCCTCTTCTTCTAAGCCACAGTTGGGTGTTCATGATGTACTGAGAAACCATATCTGGCATAGCCACTCTCAATACCTGAGCATCTCTAAGTTGCTTCAGACCTTCCACTGATTTTGAGCTGGACTCCTTGTGTTTTGTCCTTCGTGATTTGCACACCTCTGTGAACCTCTGCAACATAAACTCATTGACTGGTTGCTTCACTGTCTTGAATTTTCAGATTGGTATGGTGTCTGGCATGTGTCTCAAGCTCTTCATGTGTTGTTCAGTGAATGCACAGCTAATGTCTTCAAGCACAAAGTTACCTAATATTTATTGTTGCTTTTAAGCTTTAAACTCCTAAATTTTAAAATCACTGCTAATCATTGCCTAAATAAGTTTAGTGGTTTAAAACGGTCAGTTCAGATTTGTGGATACTAAATTAGCCACTGGAGGGAGCCCATATATCATGAATTTCACAAATTATCTTCATTAAAAATAATCCTGAAGTTTTTCTTTGAGTTTAAAATTAGGTGAGTTTTATAGTTCTAAGGCTTTAACTATCTAGTCTATCAGCTGAAAATAAGATAAAATTTTTAAATGTTTTGCCTACAAAATCAGGTTATATTACAGAAAGTGAGGAAAGAATTAGTACAAAGATTAGAGATATTTCTAGCTCAATTATTGATATAGGTATACTTTGCACTTATGGAAACATTTTCAGCTCAACTTTTTAAAAATTCAAGTTTCTCAGGATATGACATATTAATTATTTTGTTAAAAATTTTTTAAGGATTTATTTTATTTGCATATGAAAAGAAACTATTGGGAGAAGGGGAGATAGAGATCTTCCATTTGCTAGTCAGAAGATCCTCAGATAATCAAAATAGTCGGAACTGGGATGATACAAAGCCAGAGGCCAGGAACTTCTTCCAGGTCTCCCACACGAGTTGAGGGGCCTAAGGAATTGAGCATTTCTCCACTGCCTTCTCAGACCATCAGCAAGGAGCTGGGCTGGAATTAGAGGATAAGAGGTATAAACTGATGCCCATGTGAGATGCTGGCCCTGTGGCTGGAGGCCAAGCTTACTATCCCACAGTCCTGGCCCCAAGACATATTAAGTTTTTTTTTTAAAAGACTTATTTATTTTTATTGGAAAGTCACATATACAGAGAGGAGGAGAGACAGAGAGGAAGATCTTCCATCACTTATTCACTCCCCAAGTGGCCATAATGGCCAGAGCTGAGCTTATCCGAAGCCAGTAGACAGGAGACTCTGCCGGGTCTCCCATGAGGTTGAAGGGTCCTAAGGCCCTGGGCCATCCTCAATTGCTCTCCCAGGCAACAAGCAAGAAGCGGGATGGGAAACGGGACCACCAGGACACGAGCCAGCATCCATTGGAGATCCTGGCACATGCAAGGCAAGGACCCTAGCCACTAGGCTACCATGCTGGGTCCAACATACTAAGTCTTAAGATAACAGTAATGTTGGTCTGGAAAGGTTGTTAACTTAGTGACATGAATTTTTAACAGATAATGCTATTTTATCTTGTAATTGCTCAAAGGAAGTGTGAACATTTCTCTAATGAAATTTTAAAATATAATTTGATAATTCTTGATTAAAATGCAAGATTTTCAGAAACGTGAAATATGCATCTACTTGGAAAGAAATACTAAGAAATTGTATCATTGAATCTTTTTGAACTTATTATGTGCGGGAGGAGAAACTTTTGAAAGCCTTAAAAGTTTCTTTTGTAAGTTATCTGATACATTAGTTATCTTTAGATTGAATAATATAGCTTGATCAAAATATTTTTACTATTGAAAAGGCAAATTAAATCTCATATGATGTTAATGAAAATCGACATAGAGCACTGCCTAATTCAGGTTTTAGGATTTATAAAAGTGCCTGATAAAATGGGTAATGTCATTTTATGAATTATTTAATTTCTTAGACATCTACAATTCAGAGGGGGAATCCTCATTGTTTTCAGCCCTCAATTCCGAAATTCCCATCAAAGCAACATTCAGCCTTCAGAACGTGAGTAACACTCTTTCCTGGCATGGCTAAAATTCCACACTTACAGAGATAACATATTTGAATTAGTTCAGTGGAAAAGCATGAGAGGAGCTAAGTTGCTTGAGGACATACTAAAACAACTGAATAGTTTTATATTTCACATAAACGTTAGTTATTTATGTTAGCCTTTTAAAATGTTATTCACAGACATCATGACTCATCTTTGTGTGTCTCGTGTGGTAGCTCTCAGACCACAGTCCAGCACAGAAAAACAAGTTGATGACATGGACACCAATTAAGAGCCAGCTGTTTGATTCTGACGTGCAAAGTAATTCTTGTTGTTGTTCATTGTTATTTTTGCCAGTATTTTAAATTTTATGCCAAATGCCTTTTCCTTCCAGAAATATACAGTTCATATTTGGAAGGAGGTATTCCTGTGGCAAAAGCAAATATGAATCCAGTTTGTTCTATCTCATGTAAACATACAACAACAAAGATATAATCTGATATTCTTCTACCACACACCTTGGAATTCTCAACTCCAATTTACAGGAGGCATTTCAGGCCCCAAG
This sequence comes from Ochotona princeps, assembly GCF_030435755.1. Taxonomy (NCBI): domain Eukaryota; kingdom Metazoa; phylum Chordata; class Mammalia; order Lagomorpha; family Ochotonidae; genus Ochotona; species Ochotona princeps. The sequence goes on from NC_080861.1 coordinate 9,636,912, forward strand.
AGATGAAGTGACTCACTGAACGTCACATAGAGAGTGACTTCGCCTGCTTGCTTGCTTGCCTCTACAAACCAATTTCTTCTTCTTTGCTCCTGTATTTTTTTCAACTTTCTGGTTTGAATCCAATCTCAAACACACACACACACACAACATGATAATGAAAACAAAGAGAATTTTTTTCAAAAAATTGCCTTGCCAACATGATTTATTCCGGTATCTTGTTTTCTGTTGTGTTTTATTTTGTGAGACATAGGGAGATCAGTTCTTTTCAAAACCCACTGAATGGTAATAACCCACAATTAGAGAACCAGTAATCTTTTTTACCTCTGTGCCTTGTCTTACCACTTAATGAATAGTTGGGAGTTAGCATCAGAGTGCTATAGAACAGTTAGAGGAGGGTATCCAGGGAAGCTGATGGGAAGAGTCAGTGTTTTCAATTCAATTCAATTTATTTTGAATTTAAAATCCATTAAAGATCTATGTTTAGTTGACTATAAATATGACTTGCTGTGGTAGGGCACCAGTGACTCTTAATCTTAATATCTCTTCAAGTATATTTTGAGAGTCATCCTCGTGCTTCCGTTAACAAGAGTTTTACCAAATCAAATAAGTAAGGATAATAATAGTTTTAAAGCTAATGAGAGCAAAGCACAAACAAGTCTATTAGGAGAAGCAAAATTGAGTTAAGGATAAGAGCACATTTGGAAAATCATTTTTTTTTTTTTAGATTGTTGTGTCCCCTTAGAGAATTCTTGGGGGATTTACTTGCACAAATGGTAGTGATTTACTGTGGTTTTTTTCGCTTGAGATTTCTGTTCCAAACCAGTACACTTCCCTTGAGGTTTCTGTGCCAAACCAACGACAAACCAAGGAGACTGAGAAATTCAGGCATCTCACCTCAATTCTAAAAATTTGAATCCTTTCCATATCAATTATTAAAACACAAATTATTTTGAGGTGTTTTAGTTTCTATTTCTTTTAGCGACATTTTCAGGAAGAATGTCCAGGAAGAATGTCTGCTTCCCCAAGAAGCAACGAGCTGAAGTTACTTTCTGAAGTAAAATATCACTTGCCTTTCAAATGTCTTTTGGTTCCTCTCTCCAAACCACCTTGCTGATAGAAAAGTTATATAGCTTTCAGTGCATTGTGGTAAAATCCTTGTGATGCTCATAAAATGCTTTATTACTTTTTAATAAATTTTTGAACCACTGAAAACCTGTGTTTATAATTCAAGTATGGTTTAGCAAATAGTGCCTACATATGAATGTGCTAACTTTCCCCCCACAAAAATATTGTCATAAAATCTGTTAATTGAGCTTGTGAAATATGTTATCAATTTAATAAAATTTCATTCTTAAGATTGTGTCAAAAGTGGATCATGAATAAATGTTTGTTTATTATGCTCTTCAGCAAATAAGTTACTTGCCAATTCGTTAAAAATTAACATTGATTGATATATTAATTTATGTTACTAAGAGGCAAGAGCGAAAAAACTAAATTATGTTTCTGAATTTCAGTTAAATTCTTTACTAAATAGAATACAACAATAGTAGAAGAAAGTTTCCTTCAATTTTACACTGTTCTCATTGTAATAGGTTTAGGTATAGCACACTTTAAAGTTATATCCAAATTACCATAATTTTTCTACCACTTTATTTCATGTAGAAAAGCAGTAGGTAGAGATTTTAGATGGTGATGGGGTAACTTTGTTAGGCTTTGTGGACCATATGTTCTCTGAGTTACAACTACTGCATTTTGTCACTGTAGCATAAAAATATCCCTGGATAAAATGGAAGTAGGTAGATACCGTATGTTTTATTGACATTTTATTTACAAAAATAAGTGCAGGTAAATTTGGCTCAAAGGTTATATGTTGATTCCTCATCTAGAAATCAATAATAAAAAAACCTTTATGTGCAATGTTGGTTGATCATTATTTAAATATCTCTGTTAAGGGGAATTCTGAATTACCAATACAACATCACTAATCTTGGAGATAGAAAGACATTCATCATCACCACACATTATAACATTTCCACTGTGAAACATAACCCCAAATGAAAAGAATTAAAAAAAAACAGTAAAATTCAGAATTGCTGAATTTTGATCCTTTGTTACATTTAAATATATGAGAAATTAATTTGTTACTTTTAAATACATGAGAAATTAATTATAAACATATAGAATTGATTTTTAATGTTGGTTGTATTGAATATCTTGCAAAATTCCTGAAACTTCAAGTTAGCTTGTGTGGCACAAAACAAACTGACCGTAGCACACTACTAACTACAGATAAACACAAACTTTGTAACTGGGTGAAGACCATGAAACTGTTACAGGAAGTGGCTATAGGATAGAAATGTGGATACAACATAAAAAGCCTTAGGAGGAATCTCCAGACAGCAGTAGCAATGAAGGGAACAATGTTTTACTTAGGTAAATCTACAGTTGGAATTCTCTGTTGTTCAAAGCTTTTTCTGTACCAAATATCCAACAATTCCAGTTTTGCAACATTCTGACTTGAAAAAGCTTATGAGTTGATCAGATAATAGAATTATGATATAGGCAACATTTCTATGGGCAGTTAAACCTCAGATTCTGAAGAACCAACTTAAATAAGCCTATTTAGAAGACTGTAGTCATAATTTATGCGTTGTTTATCATACACAAAACAAAGAACAACAACCTCCCCCCCCCAAAAAAAAAAACTTCACATTCTCTGAAAAATAGAACTTTAGATTTAGTGTCTATGATTTCCTGTTGGGAACGGTGAAATGACTGTGATGGTGTGGCGTGTCATAATCCAAGGTCAACTATTCCATGTGTGGCTCTGCGTACACTGGCTGTTAAAGAACCTCAAAGAATTGGGGAAGTCATTGCTTCCGTTTTTACATTCTTAAATTCCAGCCTTGTCAGGACAATACCTTTTTAAAATAAGAAAAAGAAGAATTGAGCTACACATATGTAGTCTGTACGTTTGTTTTGTTTTTGCTGTGTAGAAAGCATTGTGCCTTGCCAAATTCCATTACTCATCATTTTCACTAAGTTTATTTAAACCTATATGGTTTAGGGTTTCAGGGATTTGAGGAAAGCCTATCAGATTGAAAGGATTTATTCCTATCATAAGATATCATGGCTGAGAATGAATGGTAGTTTCACAAAATCATAAATTTTTATATTTGAATGTATGTCATAAAAATCTCATAAGAAAAACCTGTTCATTTTACAGGCATGGAAAAGGAAGGTCAAAAACGTGAAGGTGAAATGATCGATTTTAAAACCAAATAAATGACATTATAAAGTCACCCGGAGTCCTACATAATGTGGGATACTCCAGAGCTGATATTGCTAGCATCTCTCCAAAGGACTTTTTGAATATAACACCCGAAGGCCCAGAAGTAGTCACTCATTCATTTATTTGTTCCCCAACCACATGACTAATTTTTAGTTGAAGTGATGAAACTTATTATAGCAGCTGGGGGGAAAAAAAAGGATTGTATTTAGAGTGTGTGAGGACTTGATTCATAAGGTAGTAAGTATCAGTTTCTTGCCTTTGAAGAATAAAATCTGTAGTAGATTAATTAGCTCATCCGCAAAAAGCACAGCATTTCAAACTTGCAATTCTGCTCTTGCGATGAGATGCTCCAGTGGCATGACTGCTCTTAATGCTAAGTAACTGAAAGAATGACCAGAGAACTGCAGAAGAATTTGTAATTGCAGGCATTGCAGGGAAGGGATAAGATGCTCCATGTTGGGCCCGGCGGCATGGCCTAGCGGCTAACGTCCTCGCCTTGAAAGCCCCGGGATCCCATATGGGCGCCGGTTCTAATCCCGGCAGCTCCACTTCCCATCCAGCTCCCTGCTTGTGGCCTGGGAAAGCAGTTGAGGATGGCACAATGCATTGGGGCACTGCACCCGCGTGGGAGACCCGGAAGAGGTTCCAGGTCCCTGCATCGGATTGGCGCGTACCGGCCCGTTGAGGCTCACTTGGGGAGTAAAACATCGGCCGGAAGATCTTCCTCTCTGTCTCTCCTCCTCTGTGTATATCTGTCTCTCCTCCTCTGTGTATATCTGGCTGTAATAAAAAAAAAAACAATAATAATAATAAAAGATCCTCCATGTTCTCCACAGAGCAGATGTTACTTAGACTGTGTTGCAGAGGGACAGAAATAATTCATAAAATCACATTCCTTAAAGTCTAGAAGCTCAAACTCATTGTGCTAAAGGAATATGGCAAGCGCATGATCTTCTTTGTTCATGATTTTGTTTTTTACACAGTGGTGAGGTCAATTATGCTTTCCTTGGATTTTTTGTTATTGTAATTCATGACAAGCAAAATGTTGTCATCTTGATGTGTTTTACAAATTGGACAGAAATTCAAATGATGAATAACAATGGCACTTGTTTTCTGGTAGTATATTACAGAAAAGCTGCTCTTGACAACAAGTTTTATCCCATCTTCCTTTTGCTAAATGTACGGGGTTTTGTTTATAAAATATCTTAAGGGTTTGTAGGATCTTATACAAATGACACTACAGGGATTCCCCACATATGTGCAGAGGAGCCCTTCAAATGAGATTAAAAAGCTCTAAAGCTGTAATAATTTGCTGAACTTAGGAACAAAATGCTTCACAACAATCTCGCTGTGCTATAGCCAAACTATTTAAATCTTGCAAGTAGACAACTGAAGTAATCCATTAACGAAAAATACTATTTTCTGGAATCTAACTGATGAATTACGTGTGCAACTTGAAACATGTATAACTATATCATTGCAGGGCTGCTTCAACAATGCAAACATGCAAATCAATTCCATATTTAATGAAAACCTATGCAGTATTAACAAAGAACGTAAACACTAAAAAGGACTGCATTAAATATTAGTGAAAAACAGATTTCGGCAGTATGATACATTTCTGTAAATACAGAAGGTACTGTATGACTTCTGTTTACCACTGATTGGTTTCATCCTCCTATCAATGAAACATCAGTGAAACTGATGAATACAGTTTCCTGTGAAATGGATTTGTTATCACAGTATCTGAGCCATGTCTAAATGGGCCCATGAGACATCTTAACAACTTGATTTTAGAACCAGCTGCTTTCAAGCAAGTCGCAACTCTGAAAGCTGACTTTACACATCACCTTGGAATATTCTTTCAGTGCCTTAGTTTCTTCATCTGTAAGACTAAAGTAACAATACCAGCTCAGTTGCTTAGGAGATACTCACCAGTTGCTGACCCTAACACATATTATCATAACACAGCTTTGGAGACATATCCGAGGCAAACACTGAAACCATATTACGGAAGAGGACTCCAAATAGAAAGCTGTGTGGAAGTGTACTTTCTGCTTGTCTTGATATTTTCTTCAGAACCCCGTTAGTGCTAATATAATCAAGGTTAGTAAAATATCAATACATAAATTAAAAAAACAGACTCATTGAATCTGTAACTGCAACAATATATTTTGGGAAGTTGTGAATCAGGCTCTTACTATTTCCATTGCTCCAAAGCAGGTACCCTGGAGCCTCGGTTATAATAGCCAGCATTGGTGGAATTAATTTCCTAGATCCATCCATTGTAAAGCCTTCTCTGTTCCATCAGCATCTGAAACAGCAGTTCATGTATTCCACTGGGAGGCCCCTTAAGAAAATCAGCTTTATTAATTAAGTGCTAAAAATAGTCTCCAGTCCAGAGCAGACAAGAGCTGTTACACAGCACAGCTGTGTCTTCCTCGAACTGTCGCGGAAACTCTCCAGAATCAATTATCACTAGTAGCGTATTGTGTCTTCTAGTAAGATGGAAAGGTCAGGTTACATTAATTAATTTTAAATAACTACCGCAGTCTGTGTGACATTGCTGCCATCCCTGTCATCTAACACATTTCTGGCAACGGGCATGCTTCCTGGAATCACAGACCTACAGAGTGGGTCATGTATTGAGGGCACCTCCACTTGAATTGATTTCATCAGTGGATCAAAATTCCAGGCCACTTTTTGAGACTCTACGTAGGCTGTAATAGATGCTCATATACAGTGCTTGCTGCATTTATGCTCAGTTTTATAGAGCAGAGCAGGGTGGATATTAACATGCCTATTGCTATGCAACAGGAACAGCCTGGACAACGTTGTACAGCGAATCCGAGTGTTCATTCTGCTATGCCTTCTGTCACTTAAGGCAGGAGAACAAACCCGATCCAAGGCATTCAGAGCCCTTGAGGAGTTCACAGTCCTGGCGTTTTACTGCAAATACAAATGGATCATAGAAATGAAACCGAGCTTTAATTGTGCTAACAGCTGCTGTTAATCCTTTCTCAGAATGCAGAAAGGGTGTAAAGAAATGCTTCCTTGTTAATGGGCAAAGGCATAATGTTAACAATGATTCTTGGGAAGGTTAGAGACCTAAGGAAAACAATTAGAGGGAAAAAAAACATTTAGAAGCTGGTGCTTAGTAGCTTGTAATAGGGCAAAGCTGTGAAGAATTTTATTACCACATTAGATAAAATCTTTTCAAAGCTTTGCACAACAAAACAGGAAAATTGAGTTTTGGATGATTCTAAATGCTAAAACAATTATATAAAATATGATAAAATTTGTCCTAACCTATGTCATCTTCTATCTATGGTCTCACTGTGAACATTACTCCATTTTTCCTTCATGAAAACCCAGTGTTGAGCTCAAGATCTGAGACTTACTTGGTGCTCCATGAATGTAATGTCAGTTGATTGAAGGGATAAATGAATAAGGGAAGAAATTAGATTTTATAATAATTCAGATTAAAAGAGAAAATATATGTTTCATTATTTTCTTGAAAGCAAATGCTTGATTAACTTCCATTAATTGATAAAACCTAGCCAGTTGTTCTGTGATTGTCAAATAAAGCAAAGATGAATTCATCTACCCTTTTTGGAGACTGTCATTCCTAGATTTCGCTAATACATAAAGAAAAAAAGCTGCATCAAAAACATGTAGGCAATTCAAACTTTTTATATCCCTCAAATTTTGTTTTATGTTCAGATGCAAAGAGTGGGGGTAGATTTAATTATATGTGCTTCTTAAGCTATGATGTAGTACTAGTTTTTATACTCTCTTGGTTTTAATTTCTAGTCGATTAGGAACTGATACTTTTAAATCTCCACAAGTGAATGTAATAGCAGTGCTAAATAGATATTAAGGTTTTAATTCTTAAGTTTCTATTTTTGTCCTTGTAACACTGTAGGAAACTGTTTGATAATCAACATTACTCTGCCAGATCTACTCTTTGAGTAGTGCTTATACTTATGTCTGCACAAATAGAGTTGGGAAGCTGATAATAATAATAACAATGAAGGTGATGATGATGATGATAGCAGTGACAAAAAATGGCACTGCTCCTGCTGCTGAAAATGGACATGGATTTGGAAATCCATGGCTAGGCTGAATAGGAGCTGGTTGAGCTCATTGCATAGGCGAGAAAGCCTGTGCAAAAGAGAGATGACAATCAGACAGCAGCATCCCACACATTTTGCCCTCAAGAGGACTGGCTATCCTAAGAATACAAGAGTGAAGAGTGAGTTCTAGAGGGGGCAAGAAGGCTTTCATTAGCAAGCAATTAAAAGTCTTTAGCTACGGGAGAGAGATGCCAGATTTGGCAATCTCAGAGGAATAGATTCAAGAAGTACTGCAGTTTAGCAAAATACGAGGTGAAAAGAGCTAAACTAGAGTAATTTAAGCAGGCCTCAGACCACAATGAACGTAGGAACCACAAAGAAGGAAGAAGCGATGGAGTCTTCCACACCATAGCCATCCAGCTGCAAATACAAGTTAAAACTGCTTTGTGAGGACCCACTTTGATTAATATTAATGTCACACCCTCACTCTTCCAAGTTAAAACTCCAATTACGTATATCGGGAAAATGTGCTATCAAGGCCATAGAGTAGTGACTGGAACATTGTCCGTAGACAGACTGTTGTTCGGAGATGTTCCTGCGCTTTTCTAGGTTTGCAAACTTCGCAAAGCCTATTTCATGTCTGTCTGGGTAACTTCGTAACACAGCGAATCGCAAGTATTTCATTATGACCTTAGAATACAAAGATTAAGACATTGAGTTGCTGTAGGCACTGAAGTGTAAAAAGTTGTATGTTAACAAATCTAACATGAAGGCTTCCAGATTCAGTGCTGTAATTCCTAAATCCCTGCCACTTAGAATGTGTTACTATTGTTTAAGATCAGCATCCTAACCTTATATATTTATCTAGCATGTCCCAGGATTTTTAAGTTAACAGACTTCATTTTCATAGTACACTTCTGCTGAGTTCTAGTTGTGTATAGTGGTAGGAATATATCCTCAGTAATAGATGTCTCATGCCACAATACATCATTACAAGCTGGTGTTTCAATGAAGTTTAGGGAAATGAAACTTCAAAAGGCTCAAATAGAAGTAAACATTATTACGCTGTGCCGTGAAAGACAGTTATTCTCACACATTTGCCGTTATGGATCAACATCAATGAATTTATATTTTGGTTTTGTGTATATGTACATACTTACAACTTTAAAAATGTTTCTTGACACTACAGTAATTGCAAATATAGGTAATAAATAGGATGGTATGAAATAGAAACAGCATATTAAAATGAATACACAGAACTTTTATTAGTTATATCAGAAAATACTTTATGCAAATTTATCACAAATAACATCATGAACGAATTTTTGATTGTTTCTAGGTTCAGAATTTTAAAGAAAATGCTCAGTTCATATTGCTCTTTAACAAATTAAATCTTTCACACAGATGTCTTAGATGTATCATGAACAGCTTGTTCTATGAAGAAATCATGACATTTATTTCCTCCCACTATTTTGGTGTGAGTTTTGTTCGAGAACTATTTGTTGAGCACTTACTATATGCCAGGCACTGTAAAAAATATGGCGACAGAACAAAGTCATTGCCTTCATGGATTTTGCACTTCAGTGGACTCTTAAGTGAACGTAAACTGTTCAATTATATTCCAAGGAGTGATAGTATGTAAAGTGAAAAGCTAAGCAAATCTAGATTAGAGGATTTCTAAGGTAGGGTGGTATGGTGTGTGATGATAGAAGATCTTTGACCAGGTGACATTTGACTGTATCTCTGACCAGAGTAAGAGAATGAGGCTCTGTAAATCCAGGCAGGAAAAAGTATGCTAGGTGGCGAGGTATCATGTGCAAAGGACTTGGCACAGAGGCTTGCCTGTGGCTTGAAGATGAATGCTGAGCCAATATCAAAGAAAAGGCAACAACTAACAACGAACAACTGAGATCACAGAGTCCGGAAGGGCCTCGGTGAGATTGCTGGAGACTCTGGAAACAGTGCAAGCTCTAATAGGCTGTCAGTTCACAGCAGACACATGACATGATCAATTTTACGTTTTCAGAAATACCTTTCTGACTACTCTTTGAAAATAAATGGTTTAAGGGTGGCAACAGGAAAATCTGTTAAGAAAGCGATGCGGCTTAAACTAGAGTAGTGATGGGAAAATGAGATTCTATCAGAACTCAATGCAGGATGTGAAAGGTGTACAGATTGCGCTTAGCAGTGGCATACTTGCAAATAAAAGGCAGCTCATGGGTTCAAATGGCACACAAGCACACACAAATAAGAAGTTAAGATCCTGGCATGGTAACCTAGTGGTAAAGGTCCTTGTTTTACATGCGCTGGTTCTAACCCTGGTGGCCCCACTTCCCATCCAACTCCCTGCCTGTGGCCTGGGAAAGCAGTCCAGGACAGCCCAAAGCCTTGGAACCCTGCAGTCATGTAGGAGACTCAGAGGAGGCTCTATGCTCCTGGCTTCGGATCGGCGCAGCTCCAGCTGTTGCAGCCACTTGGGGAGTGAATCAGTAGATGGAAGATCTTCCTCTCTTTCTCTCCTCCTTTCTCTGTATATCTGACTTTCCAATAAAAATACATTTTAAAAGGAGGTGAACATCTATGCTCTGTCTAGTTTGATAACTAATCTATTCCCTATTTCAATGGTCTTCGACCAAGGTGCCTGTTAACTTTCCTTGAACTCTCTGCTCCCAGACATGACCTATTTCTGAGTTGTGTTTGAACTATTATTTTACTAAGTGTATAATAACTCTAACCCTGGAAATAAACTTTGTCAGTTGCCCATGAGAGCATGCCCCCCTATTTCATTACGGTTGCATTTCCTCTCCAGGAACCTGCAAAGTATGCTTGCAGATCAGGTTATCATTTTCCTTATATATAGTTGAATTGCCAAATTACATGCTGATATTATGGGTTTTGTTTATGTAATTTTTTTCTACTGTTTTCTACAGTGGTTGTGCATTTCTTTCAACAGTGCTAAGTTTTTTCTTCATATACTCACTAATTTTTGTAACCTTTTATTAGGTTGATAGTGAACAGTTTTCCATGTATTTATGGGATATATGTACGTCTTCCTTTGAGGCATTAAAATTTGGACATTTTAAATTAGAAATAAGCAAAAGAGATTAAAATTGACCAGTTGTGTATGATAGCTGTGGTATTGTTCAGGAAGAACATAGCATTTAGATAGTTGGGACTAGTGCTGTAATACAGCAGGTTAAGTTGCCATCTGGAGCACATTTTTTCCACATGAATGCTAGTTCCAGTTACTGCTGCTCTACTTCCTATTTGGCTCCTGCTGACGAGTCTGGAAAACACAGCAGATGGCCCAAATGCTTCAGTTCCTGCATGCAAGGGGAGACCCAGATATAGGTCCGGACTTGGGATCAGCTAAACTCCAGCTGTTGTGGCCACTGGGGAGTGAATCAGTAGATGAGAGCTCTCTCTCTCTCCTCTCTGTAGCTCTTTCAAATAAAAATCATTAAAACATTTTTTAAAACTCCACATCTACTTCATTGATTACTTTTAACACTACACTTGCTAGAAGCTCTTTGCTAGGTGAAATTGACTACAATCATAATTTTGTGTCTTATGCTACAAAACTGTAATCTGTACTTAAAATAGGTGGCATTAGCAAATTACAGCACAGGATAAAATTTGTCACTCCTCTAGAGCACTGGAAGCTAATTACATTATGGTAATTTTTTCAAGTTGCATTTAACTGCAGACCTTGGAGTATGCAATACTTTTTAGGCCTATATTTTGCTTGTCAATTACTCATTATTGATCTTTTAGAATGTGGTTTAATGTTGCTTACTGAATTTGGCATATTTTTGCCAATATTCTGTTCTCACCCAAAGCTACCAGAGTCTAGGTTACTCTCTGAATAGTGTATAAGCACCCTGTTTAGGAAAGATACCTTCTCAGAGGTAAAATTTCAGATTCAGAGGTGTGTTAAGGTGCCTATGTGGAATTATAGTTATTAATAATCATTATAATATAAAGCCAAGTTTTGATAACGGTCTATTAGGAAAGTTAGTAAAACAGTACTTTGGATCTCTCTGAGGAAGAGTTTGAGTCTCATCCTAATGGTAAAACTATTTGACATTATGCTTCCAAACTGTCACAGTGTACCAAGACATAAGCACTGAAAATATAGTCCTTGAATGGAATGATAATCTTCATCTGTTAATTTGATCTATATTTTAATGAGATGCAAAAATGTTTCTGGGTCCCTAAAAATGCTGTTAAGCAGCATACAACTTTAATAGGAAGAAAGATAAGCAATTTAAATGAAAACAAAAATTCCAAATGCAATAGAGGAAAAATGAATTTTTTCCCATAATTTTTTCCAGCTGATGCTGCAACACTATAATGTTTAATGTTGTAGGCAATCTGTAGAATATGTGAGAGCATAAAATTTCACCTTTTGAAAGGGCTAATCAGACACAGTTTGCCTCAGGTGTCCCTATAACAGATGGATAATAAGAATGCAGTCAAGGCAAATATTACTGTAATCAAGAGTAATGTGCCAATCTACTTAGATGTTGGGAATTAATTTTTATTTTCTATCCAACGTTTATGTGAAATAACAGACTTTACCTTCCCAGAAACCTTTCAGGTGTGGATTTAAGATTAAAGCAGTACTCTAACACCTACCTAAATTGAAAAACAAAAATTCTGAATATCCAAGACAGCCCTGAAACTGATAACAGAACACATTTAAAATGATAAACAAGAAGCAAAATGAAGAGCAGAAGAAATAAAGAATAAAGATATTCTTAGTATGCTAAAGTGACAAAAAGATATTGAGGATAATTTTTTAAATAAAATTAAAAATCTGTGTACCGCAGGCCTCTAACATTCAGTAAGAATTATGTTGTTCCTTTTGGATTTATGTTCATATTTTCTTTGCTATGTTGGATTCTGTTTGATTTGGAGCAGACAAATTCCAAACGGATTTTGTGCCGATTACTAACTGCAAAGCCACAACTGGGCAGACATTGAGGCACAGTAGATGAAGTCACCATTTGGGATACCTTTATTTCATCAGAGTCTCTTGTTTAACTTCTGGCTTCTCTGAGACTCCAGTCCAGTCATTATCCCCTTACCCTCCCCTTCTCTCCCTCTCTTTTTTTTCCCTTTCCCCGCTTCCTATGGTTCTGCCTCTAAATAAATAAATATAAATCATCCATTAGCAGTTATCCTAAAAGATCTCACGCCATGAATTTCACAGTTCGAACCTGAAACTTCTGATATTTCTATGTTAGCTACATGTCATATTTCAAGAAGTTCATGGAAAATCAGATAAAAGACTTTGATGAGAATATACGCAAGAGCTATGAACAATAACGAAGTGGAATGAAGTGCAATACTTTCATTTCACTTTACAATCAAAAACGTGTAAAAAAAGACTTTTAAAAAAGGAACGACAGTGTCAGGAGGCATGGGCAGAGGGAGAATAGGGCAGGATATATCAACGTGTGCCTAAATTTGTTCACTTTATATAAATCAGGTATAAACATAATCAAATGGAAGTACGCTCATTTCACTCATATGGTGGAAATTTTAAAATAATCACAGACCTTAAAGTCATAGTAATATAACAGTCTTAGCCATTGTTTCATAGTCTCAAGAGCTTAAGTTTAGACTGGAATTTTGATGTTGTTGCAGGAAAACTGGCATGATGATTCTGGTTTGTGTCTTGATGTTGATGACAATTTACAGGACCAGACACAATGGTGAGGGTAGAAGTAAAGACTTATTTAAACAAGAGAAAGCAAAACTGTGAACTTTATATGCTTCCAGAGACGGGTAGAAGACAAGCCAGTGAGGTTATATAGTAGTTAGTTTACATTCAGAGTTAATATTGATAAGTAGTAATTTGGTCCTGTCATTTTAGCAATGAGTTGTGAATTATTTGATTTAGTATTCTTTTATGTATTCGGACCCCTATCAGTGCCACATAGGGCAATACTTTCTTTACTGAGGAAAAGGCTATGGGGTTGGAGGGACAAGAGTGAGCTTTGTATGTACTAAACCTGGAACAAGCTCATTTCTGGCTCAACATCACTGCTCCCACAGAGAAAACAGTACCCACTTAGCATTCTAAGGTTCTACCCAAAACAGATCCACAGAGCTAATGGCCAACAGGCTCAGATATCTACCAGTGCCACATCAGGTACAATTTTGTGTTCTAAGACAAAGGCTGTGGAGCTGAAGGAACAACAGTGAGCTGCACAGGAACTGAACCAAAAGAGAACTCACTTCCAGTTCAGTGCACCCTGTTCCTGTACCTGCCTGCCTCTGCTTGTGGTCAAATCAAGCAAATCAGAAGGACGGACAAGTTTCTTTGTATGAAGATACTCCAAATAAAAGTAAACAAGGTGGTTGAAATGAATAAATAATGCCATGGAAAGCTTTATATATTTATCTTCAGATGCCTATACATCCAAAAGTGTAATTTTAAAATCCTAACTTATTGGGATAATAAACCCTAGGAAAACCATTGCCATCAGACAAATCATAAAACCTCTTAGAAAATGGGTAATGGTACTGGCTATTTTATTACAATTTGGAACACATCTGTTGAACTTTCAATGTGTCAGAAATTTTGATGTGTATTTTATATGAATTGCGCTGTGGAGTCCTCAGAATATAAGTGAGGTAAGACAAGCAGCCCAAAACATACGCAATGTCACTGATGCACAGAAAACTTGCAGTTTTCTGAGACTATTCATTCAATGCATGGAGCATGCACTGTGTACCAAGACACCACTTTCCTTACAATCATTAAAGGATGTTTAGGTGAGGGCTCTGCATATATTGTACTTCTATGCATATGCATACATATGTTGCTCATTTCATAGTTTCTCACATAATTCTTTTCTTGGTGTTTTGAAAGCATGGACACAATATCACAGATAATTTAAACAAAAGTTCAGTAATAATTTATCATTATCAGGGTAAACATTCATTTCACCTCAGCCCCATTTATGAAAAAAAAAAGAAATTAATTGATGGAAAAGCAGCAACTCCTACAGATTAACTGAATCTTTAATACGGACTCCAAATGATTCATATGCGCCATAATGTTTGAGAAACTCAATGTGTTCATATTTTACAGAGCTCTCAATCAGGGCTGGTTAATTCTTTGTTTCTGTTCAGATACACTAACAGCTGTTTCCTTTTTTCTGGAAATGTGAGTCCAAGAAATTTAAAATTCCAACCATGGCACATCAGTTGTATTAACATATATCAACTGTCTTTCTTTACAAGTTCTAGTTCTTTCCCAGGTTATGTTGCTGAATCACTCTTCAGCTATTCAATAGGCTTTCCATAGTTGCTTAACTTATCTCTGCTAATTAGATGTCCGTCCCTAGCATTAAATACCATTAAGTTAAACATTAGCTTGCCCTGGGAAATGCACATTTAAATCCTGTGCTTTCATGAGATTTTATGTGTGTTCAGTATATGGACTAATTTTATTTTTCATGGGGACATTTAATACGCATATTTTTACATTTATTTATTCTTTGACACACTGAACAAATTGAGTGCCTACAAATACCTGGAAAAATAAAAAATACTTTGAAAACTGGCTTTTCTTTATCAAGAGTATCAATTAATTAAGTTTGATAAAATCAAGTGAATGAGATAAATTATCAAATCCAGAAAGAGATTCATTGATCATTGTACGGTTTTTTTAACGCATAATTTCTAATGCAGTATACTAATTTATTTTACTTAGAAATGAATGCTAAAATCGCAATGTGATTTTATGCTTCTGGCCTCTGGAATTTTGAGGGTAGTGGACTCATAAATATTTATATATGTAATTTCAAGAATCTGTGTTCCTTTATGAGTACAATATTTGCATGTATTTTCACAGATTTATACAAAAAGTGAACTACAGCCAGGAAAGATTAGAGAGTGGAATTCCAAGATTATATTAAGTGGAATGGGACACAGTCTGCCTTCATTAGGTTCCAGACATCTTGAAAATGACTGAGCTCGTGTTATTGCACAAACATGTAACAGGGCCCATGATTCTGCATATTTCTTAGGCCCTTAAAAACATCTTACTAAAAAGTCGGGCTGTCTTGCCTCTGGCACCCAGAACTCATCAACGACGCTTCAGAGGAAGGGCTATGTTTCTCCCTAACTACTAGAGGGTCAGAACTGTGACCTGCAGTGGTTATCCCATGGCTGTATTGCCCGTCAGAGTCCCTGAGTTTGATCTCTGGCACTGTTTCTCATCCACTTGCCTGCTGGTGAGAATCCTGAGAGAGCAAAGCAGGCCTCACGTGGCTGAAAACCTGCTACCAAATGACAGGTGCGGATGGAGTTCAAGGCTCCAGGTTCAGCTCTCATTATTATGGGCATCTGAAGAGTGAACCTAGGCTTTGAGGCTCTCTCTCTGACACTGTTTTTTTTTTTAATTTTATTCCTGATTTTCAAAAAAAGTACAAAATTTAAAGTATTCTTCGACTTTACTATATTACTTTATTTAAAAAAAGAATATGATACCAGTAGAGAAAATTTTCACCTGATGTGTATGTAAGTGAGGGAAGTTGGTTATTTTCTCATATATTTAAAATAGTTTACAGTCTCAAGCTATTAAATTCAACTTAGAAAACACTGAAAGGGTCGTTAGTTCATTTGCGCAGAGGTTCTAAATTTAGCTTTAGGATTTGCTGGGTTTATCTGTGCCATGTTGTCTTAAGACATGACAAGCCCTTCCTGAAGTTTAACCTCTTTTTCATAAGACTTCTGCAGCGTTCCTGTTTCAATAGCCCTGATAACGTGTACTGAAGCTCCAAGGAAACACTACGGACTGACTGGCACAGAGGAGGCTCTTTCAACCACCTGCTGCAGGAGAGGTAGGATTACGTTAATTCGATTTGAGAAAGCACATTCTCCAGAATTCCCACATGTCCTAAAATCGGAGAAGGAAAGGCTCCTGAGGGGGTGCTCGCCATGCTCATCTCATTCTCGTGTTCTATGCAAGCCATACCTGCCTAAGACTTCCGGAAGGATTTCTCCACCAACTATGCCAGTTGGCGGTTTCAGAGCAGTACTTTCTCATCGGTCATTTCATTGTAAAAGTTTCCTACCAAGTATATGTGGTTACTTCACAAAGATCACACAAATTGAATTTAAACATACACATTTTGGGGCTGATGACGTAGCCTAGTGGCTAAAGTTCTCGCCTTGAACAAGCCAGGATCCCATATGGGCGCCGGTTCTAATCCCAGCAGCTCCACTTCCCATCCTACTCCCTGTTTTGGCCTGGTAAAGCAGTCAAGGACGGCCCAATGCATTGGGACCTTGCACCGCATGGGAGATCCGCAAGAGGCTCCTGGCTCCTAGCTTCAGATTGGCTCAGTTCCAGCTATTGTGGCTGCTTGGGGAATTAATAAATGGATGGAAGAGCTTCCTCTCTGTATATCTGACTTTGTAATAAAAAAATAACTCTTTTTAAAAATACATCTTTTAGGTGCAAAAAGCATTTGAAATCAGTACACACTTGGTCTTGCAAAAGCTGTTATACAACACATGTTAAAATAACACATACTTCTCATAAAATTTTTGCGCCCACATAAATTCATCCTTTAATTCTATTTTTACATAGACAGTTTGAAGTAACTGAGTTTATTGGTCAGATTCTCCTTCCTATACACATATACATCTATGTAGCAGATAATTCACACCTTTTCAAGGTCATGTTAAAAAAATGTCATCAGAAGATTGGACATTTAATGATGTGAAAGAGAACAATTAGACAAATGCATGTGTATGAACAGCAGCTAATGCTCCTAAATGAGAAATTTCAGCAACTTCCGAACACAGGAAAGTTGTAAGTATTCTGAGTTTTCCATTCTGGAACATAAACCAAACCAAACCCAACAAAAAACCCAAAAGTAAAACCAACCAGTGAGCTTGTTTTGACGGCATTCTGCTCCTCCAGTTTCACAGATGCGTTCAAGGGGCAGGAGGAGGTTGTCCCGTGAATCGACCCTTGACTTGCCCAACTTCACGGGCTTGCTGGAACTTGGCCAACCACATTACTTTGGCTAGATGGACGAAGATGTTTTAGCTTAATCTTGAACTGAAAGTGTTTAAACAGCATTTTTGCCTGCTTCATGCTGGACATTTTAAGTGTGCTGCAAGGTATTAAGGTATCTTAATCAAACCTTTACTGTGAATTAGCCCCCCCCAAAAGCACTGACAGATGTGATCAGAGACCAAAAGTAATCTGAACAGCTAAACAAGAGAGAGGCAGTGAATCCAAATGTCTGTTATCACATGATGCCCCTTTTCATCGTTTTGACAGGAATCTCCACTTAGAGACTGATGGAGTTGCTGAAGGCTGGGGTTCAGAACCCCTCAGCTGGAACTTCCTGGGAGCTGTCACAGACCTTTGTGATAGAACTTTGCAATAGCTCAGGCTCCCTAGCCATCATGGGTACCAGTACTTGAAATCAATGTATGATTATGAGACAGAAGTTAGAGAAAATATTTGTTGGCCTAGTTTTGAAAACTATTAATGATAACTAATTTAATCTGACAGTGGTAATGTGAAACCTCTTAAGAGAAGGAATCATGACGTGTCTGCCTTCCCGAAGCTGCTGGATATTGTCAGCATAGATGTCTCCCTCTTTAATTTATGTTGATTTGGTGACATCTGTACTTATCCATCACTGAAAGAAGCCAGGAATGAATGAGGAGTAATCACTGTGTGTAAATGGGCAGTATTACATGCCTATAAACATTTAACTTGCTTAGTGCAAAACATAAATTGATCTGTAAGCACACAGCTAGGATTAGGGTTGTCAAGTACAAGCTGCAGGCAAACCCCTACACCCACCTGCCTTTGCAAATAAAGTTTATTCTGAATAAAGTCCCACCCAATTCTTTATAAATAGATGTGGTTATACTGTGAAGACACAGGTGAGTAGTTACGGCATGCATAATGTCAGCAAAAAGCTTCAGCTACTAATATGAGCCTTTTTAGTAAAAAATATGTAGAACTAGGCCAGGCACGATAGCCTAGTGGTTAAAGTCCCTACCTTGCAAGTACCGGGATCCCATGTGGGTGCTGGTTCTAATGCCGGCAGCCCCACTCCCCATCCTGCTCCTTGCTTGTGGCCTGAGCAAGCAGTTGAGGGCAGGCAAAAGCCTTGGGTTCCTGCACCCAGGTGGGAGACCCAGAAGAGGCTCCTGGCTCCTGGCTTCAAATTGGCTCAGCTCCAGCCATTGCGGTTGCTTGGGGAGTGAATCAACAGACAGAAAATCTTCCTCTTTGTCTCTCCTCCTCTCTGTATATCTGACTTTTTTAAAAAAAATATGTTGAATCATGGTCAATAGAACCATCTTTCAGAAATAATTTTCTTTTGCATAAAAGCAGGTACTGCTGTGTTGTTAATGTGCTAATTCACTGTTCATTTTAATTGTACAAATAATCTAACTCACAAAGGAGCTTTCAATTTAATGAAAGCTGAGTCTTAAAAATGGGTTCAAAATCTTTCATTTTCTTTTCCTAAGTTTTGATACTTTTCAAGCCTAACTCTGAAATTATTTCCCCATTTCCGCAGCAGGTGGAGCGTGACATCTTCTATGTCCCAAGGAAGCATGCCATACATTATGCATGAATCTTCGGGAAGATCTTAGGCTTTGAATACACAATTATACTATGGGCTAAAAATTAAAAGTGCCATGTTTGGAAGCAGCTTGAAGTTTACCAAAATATTTGTTTCCAGTTCTAATTTCAACAATTAACATAGGAGTTTAAAATTTTTTTCTTATCTTTCATTTCCAGCAGTTTGATTAGCACATCATAGCTACTTGATGAAAATGCCTTTAGAGCTTGCCAAGTCAGAGCCAGCAATAATGCTGTTTTCGGTGGAGGCTCTTTGTGGGAATGGAGCCATGTAGGCTGCACAATTGATGGGCCTTCATCTTGCCATGGTCTGGGAGATGTGCTTTTGTCTTTTTATTTACTTATTTTTTCTGAATGCCATATTGCATGGACCTCTGATGAGAGCAAAGTGTGGAGAAACAAAATACTTTTTATCTACATCACTATAAAAATGGGACAGTCAGGGTTTTCCCTTTTCTTTTTAGTGCTTTTCTACTTCTTTTCAAGTCTCACTACTTAAGAGGCAAAATAAATCTCTTCCCACAAAACCCCAATCTGTCCAACTGCTGGCTGTTCCACTGTCTGTTTTTGCTCCAAACTTTCTTCCTAGAGCAGAAGTGAATTTACAGCCAGAGTATAAAACGTACCTCAAGACACACTCCAGGACACTGGTCATCAAAACAGTCTGGTACTGGTTCAGAAACAGAGAAGATCAATGGAACAGAATAGCAACCCCAGAAGAGAGCACACGCATGTACAGCCAACTAATCTTAGGCAAAAAAAAAAAAAAAAAAAAAAAAAAAAAACAGAAAATGATCTAGAAAAAGGGTCTGGTGTTTTCAACAAATATTGCTGGGAAAATTGGATAGCAGCCTACAGAGGTAAGAAGCAAGACCCCGCCTGTCTCCTACAGGAAGATCAACTCTAACTCAATGAAGAACCTAAATATACACTTGGATCCAATCAAACTATTAGACAAAAACGTAAGCGGCACTCTCCAAGATATAGGAATTAAGAAAGACTTCTTTAAAAAGTCACCAAAAGCACAGGCAGTCAACGCCAAAGGAAACATCAACAAAATGAAGAAGCAACTAACACAATGGGAGAAAATCCACTTACTACACAACCGATAGGGGACGTTGGGAAAGGCAACAGTATAACAACATGGGACTAATAAATGACTCTTGGAATTGAAAGTACATCATGATATTTGTTCTTGGTTTCAAGAGAAAGTAGAATTAGCATTTCTTTGGGTGAAGAGCTTATAACTCTAAATTTGTCTTCCTTGATATTCAGAAAATTTTAGGTGGTTTAACTCCTTCGCATTTAAGTCTTTATTCCTCTAAATTTAAGCAGAAATGTAAGTATTCATAATTTTCACATGACACTGATCAGCATTTTTGAAGTGAAAAAACTGAAATAACCTAATATGTTACACTGACTGTGGTTTAAGGGAAGAAAAATCTCTGTTGACTATTGTTAATATTATTCTACTCTTCCTCTTTCTTTTTTTATAACATATTTATCATATTAGCTTCAGTATGCAGTATTTAAGTCGTTTTATCTTCTTATTTTTAATCATTTGATTTAAATTGTTGAATCAAAATGACTCCCTGATGGGGAGTTTGTGTGATATTAATCTGTATTTATCTTTAGATCCACTCAGCTTTTGTTATTATCTCCAAGATGTTTTCAAATGCTTGCCCTAGATCCCAGCATCTGAGAGGAGATATTCAAATCCTTCCTACTCCTTCCAAATAAAGTCTTAATTTAAAACCTCTTCACTTGCTATCAGATTGCTTCATAATTCAGTAAACAGAAGACCAGGAACATGGGTCTCTGTAATCATATTTGTATGAAAAATTCTCTTTCTTATATCTTCACCATCAGTTTCATTGTCAATATTGCCAAAGAATAAAGTTAACAGTTAATCTCCTTTTCTTTTTTGATTTATGCCTCCATTACTTAACAACCAAGTTTTATGGTTCACCCATATCAAGAACTAAATTTGACACTGGGAGTTCAAAGACACATAATATACATGCTGTTCGGCATCAAAGAGTTTAACGTTCGCCTTTCAGTTTCAAACACAGACAATTAAAATTATAACAGAGTTTGGAAAATGTGCCCTGGTCATTGTTCCTGAATAGCCAATGATTGTGTCGTGCAGGAAAAATCAGTTTGGCCAAGCAAGTCATCAGAAACGCAGAATAGGAATTGTAACTGTGTATAACTGTGGGTCAGGATCCATGGAGATTCTGTAAAGGTTAAGTGATAACTCTGTTATGTAAGCTGACACATGGCAAACCCTCAACAAGTGTGAACTATCATTACTGACATCATCCACATTTATTAGACGATGAAATAAAAAACTTAGCTGTCTTCTAATCTGGCTTTGCAGCGAGTAAATAACTGAGCCATGTGAAGGGGAGAATTAATATTTCTGACACAGCGTATTATTACAACAAAAACATGGAATTATGAAGTTTACAGCATGATCATTGTGAATAATTAAAAAGTTTCCAAACAGACTACTTCGCCAAAATGTGATGTAAACTACTTTCAGTGTGTACTAAAGATGATGGTGGAAGCCCTGCTTTCCACATAAAGGAACAAATCTTCAAATAAAAACTGCGCTGAAAAAGCCAATTATAGAGAAAAGGAGAATTATGTAGTGATGGAAGGAAGTTAAAAAGCTCAAAAGGATTTTGAAAAAGTATATGTGAAAGATCTTACATTCAATGATTTCAAAATGTATTAAAGCTACAAGGCCGTGAGATGCAACAGAGGGTACTGAGGGAAGAAATTTATCTTTAAGACCAACTGATTTTCAGCAACAATGCCAAGATAATTCAGTAGAAGAAAAGATAGTATTTCCAAAAACTGCTGCTAAGAAAACTGGATACACACATACAAAAATACGGATGTACAGTGCTGCATGATATTATACATAAAAGATATGTTTAATTTATCATGGATTTATATGTAAAATATAACTGCAGGCTGTATAAAAACAAAAGGGAAAACTATCCACCTCTTTTAGCCTGGTAAAGATTTTGACATATGATATCAAAAGTATAATTTCAAAGTTTATAATGTATAAATTACATATATAATTTTAATGTATACATTATAGATGTAATTTTGACTTCATCAGAGATTACAGGTCCTGCCTAGGGTTGCTAAATCCCATCGTTCAAATCATGCAAGTAGCTAGACATGCAACTGTGTATCAGTTCCTAGCCCTATAAACATAGTTTGGGTCAATCAAAGTAGCAGGTATAAAGCTATACACACCATATCTTGGATGAAGCCAATACAACTCCAAGATGAGGCTAAATAGAACTGAAATGTCTATCCCAGTGTTGGATCATGGAAATCCAAATTCATTAAAACCATTGAGCTCCAGATGTTCGTGGTTCAGGGCTTCCAGTCTACCCAACCGAATTTGACTAACCTTCTGAAGAATAGTGGAGACAAATTTATCCCAGGCCACCACTGAACACCATCGTAAAGTCATTGAAAAAATACCTATACACAGCTCTATGCCAACTTGTTACCCTGAAGACAATACAAAAGGAACTTTTAACCATGTTACTCTCATAAGATCATGAGTTACTTCTTGAGGGCAGAATGTTAAGGCAGAAAGATAGACATAAGCATATATGTGTACCAGAAGACAGAGGAAAAAAATGTGAATTTCTAAGTGATGAAAGAAGAGCAATCCTTGGAAGCAAACCAGAATTCACCTATCAGAAATCCTGCCATTGTTGAATAACTTGGTTGGGAAGGTCCCAGCCCTTGCCTTGTAGCACCTTGGAGAAATCAAATCTGCCCTTCACAAAGGGAGCTTGTATGTAGTTATGGGAGGAAATCAACACCAAGCAAACCCAGCAGTATCCCAGAAAAGTTACAGAGGGAGTAGAAACAGAGGACACAGAACAACATCCATAAAAACCTCAGTCTGAATGCAGACGGGGTCCTCAAGTTCTTTCACAAGAAGCTCTCTTGGTCTATCTACCAGGTGCATTCCTCTTAATCTTTGCTTCAATATTTAAAAAAAAATACAAAGCATGTGTGATTTCAAAGATCCTATTAAGACAAGAAAATCAATCCACGAAAGTGAAGAAAATATGAAAATATTTTACAACTCCAACAAAAGTTTTTTAAAATAACATAACACACAAATAATCATGGAAATATACAAATAGGTAATCAATGAGCACATAAGATTTGCTTAATGGCATTAGTATCTAGCAAAATGCAAATCAAAATCACAATGAGTTGCAGAAAATTGGCCTAGCAGTTGAGACATTCATTTCCTTTTTGGGAGGGCATGGGTTCAAGCCCTGGCGCCTAATCCTGACTCTAGCTCCAAGCCTACGCAGCAGCTGGGATGTGGGAGGTGATGCATCAAATACTTGGGTTTCTGTCATTCATTTGGGAGACCACAACTGAGTTACAGCTCCCTGCTCCCTTCTTTACTCTGGAACAGTCTGGGCCATAATGGGCATTTGGCAAGTGAGCCAGTGGATAAAAGGGCTCTCCTCTCTCTCTCCTTCTTGTGCCCTTCCCTCTTTCCCACTCCTAAATTAATTTCAGAAAATACTTAAAATACAACAATGACATGATTTTTCATCTACTAGAATGAGCACATTTTAAAAATGCAATAAGAACAAGTGTTGGAGAGGATTATAAAATACTAGAACACTCAGGCATAGCTACTAGGAATGTAAAATGACATATCACTTCAGGAAACAAATTGACAGTTTCTTAAAAACTTCAAGATAGGGAGCAGGTATTTGCCATTAAAATGCTAGTAGGGAAACTTGCGTATCATAACAGTGTCTGGGCTGGCATTCTAGCTCGATTTTCCATGATACCTCTTTGTAGATAAAGGGGTTTTCCCATTCTCTTTCCTCCCTCCCCTTTTCCCTCCCACCATTTCTCCCATATTATTTTAGTAGCACAGTCCTTTAGTAACTGTTGGAAGTTTTAGATTCTGCTATTGAAGTACATCAGGGATTGTGGGTATAGATACAGACAGAAAAATCCGGCATCATATTGTCAAGGCACATTTGACTGTTTCACTGGGATAAAAGGCAATACCCATACGAAACACAAAACAGATACATAGGTGAATAAGTGTATGCATCACACGGATGAACTGTGTAATAGAGACTAGCATGCAGGGAATGAAGGTATGTTGCAGTAGATATCTCCACGCTCTGACAAAAACAGGACGCCCTGGCTACACTTTTGATTCCAGCTTCCTGCTATTGCAGACTCTGAAAGGCAGCAGATGATTCAATTACTTGGGTCCCTGAATGAATCCCTAGCTCCTAGCTTGGTCCTCCTAGCACAGCCCCAGCAGTTTCAACAATTGCATTCTTACATGTTCATTCAGGAGAAATAAAACAATTACATCCCCACAAAGATGTGTTTGTGACTGTGTATTGTTCAGCACATTAAAGGTTTAAACCATTCAAAATTATTTTTAACTAATAAAAACTACAGTACTTTCATGCAAGAGGCACACTTCTTTAGCAATGAGAAAGAACATACTGCAACACAGATGAACTCCCAACACAACATATTGAAAGGTGACATATGCGGGCAGTTCCACTATTTCATTTACATTAAATCTACAAACAGAAAAGACATGAATGAATTTCCCGGGCTGGGTGAGAGCAGGATATGATAGTGACAGACAATCAGAGAAATGGTTAAGACAGAAATTTTCAGAACTGGATAATGAAATCAACTCTGTGAATTCACCAAACGTCACTGAATTTCACAATCAAAAGACTGAATGTTAGGACATGCAAATTGTAGCTCAATAAAGCTATTTACAAAGTGAACAGATTAAGGAAAAAAAGTCCTCTGTGAAACAGGCAGTGTCATTTTCTCAGTAAGTAACATAGTCAGCAGCCTTTGTGAGTGTTCGTAAGTCCAGGCCTAAAGGCAGAAAGGTCAAAATGCAATTAGCACAAATAACTATAGTGCAGTGTTCTGACTGTGGCTTTAATACAGTGATAGAGTTTGTACACTTAAGCAGAGGGCAGCATTGCCTGCAGGCTGTGAGCCATAGCTATTCTGTCTCTCAACCCAGCTTTTGATTAAATATTGAGTAGCACTGAGTTTGACATTGTGATCCTTGGCAAGTGTCTGGGGTGCAGTTACTCTATGTGTCTGATTAGGCGGAAGCCATAAGCTATAACAGTCAATTGCTCTGGGATCATGATAATACTTTTCTTAAGGAAACTAGGGAGCTTGAAGACACACACACTGAAAAGAAGGCAACTCTACCTTATCTCTTCACTCTCTGGTTTCTTAAGCGGAAGAGGTGAACAGATTCTAAAAACCAACTGGTTCTACTCACATCTGCTCCAGAGAGCTACAGAACAATGCAACACAGAAAACATTTTGACAATTATGGTCACTTCTTCGCGTAGCCTTGGTTAGGATTTTACTTTATATTCACTGTAACAATAATAATGATTTATGGATTATTCTCTGGACCTATCTTGAATGTTTACTGAGTTAGGATATAGAGACAGGAGGATATTATTATAAGGTAAAGAGAAGATGCGTAGTTTTCCTAAATCAGGTTGCACAAGCTTATGCCAGGGACACACTTAAGTTTTGAACCCAAGGGAGACTGATGGAAAATTCAAGGTCTTGGCAGCACTGAACTGGTTCCTGTATGCCATCTTCAGGTGTATTGTCATCCTATGGGCCTTAAAACATTGGTACCTGGGGCTTGGGTTAATTAAGCTGTGGCCTGCAATGCCAGCACCCCTTATGATCACTTCTTCAAGTTTTATCTATTTCATTTCCCACCCTGAATTCTGGTTTCCAGCTAATGTGCCTACAAAGGCAGTGTATGGTGATCAAGATGCTTCATCCTGCCATCCACTTGAGAGAACTGAATGAAGTTTCAGGCTCCTGGTAGAAGCCAGACCCTTCCCTAGCCTGGCCCTGCCATAGCCTTGCCCTTCCCTAGCCTGGCCCTGCCATAGCCTGGCCCTTCCCTAGCCTGGCCCTGCCATAGCCACTGTAGCCATTTGGGGAGTGCACAAACAAATGGAAGACAGTCTCTCTTCCTCTCTTCAGCTCTAGTTTTCAAATAAATCTGTAAATCTTGACAAGAAATATGGACCCTGTATCAAGCTGGGTAATTATATGATTAAAGAGCACTAAAATATGCTTTGTTCAATCCTAGCTTCCTAAAAATATTTTTTTTCTACCAATTCATAAATGAATTGCCTCTGGATCTATAACATAAGGCAATGAAAATTTCAACACAGCTGTTTTACTTGTCTGTCCCCAGAAGGAAACCTTGGATTTTGATTCTGTTAGTTAAAATTTATTCTGTAATTCATAGTATAATTGAAATCATGTAACTGTGAACAGGCTTAAAAATATTTAGTGAGTCTAATAAATACACAGAAATTTTGTCCATTTACAGAAAAGCCAAAACTTGGAAGCGATCATTACCTGAATAATATGACACTTCTGGATCTATTTGACATTCACATGGGCCTAACTTGGTATAATGAATTCACCCAGGAAATAAAATACAGCATTTATGTTTCTTCGGGCACAAATGATTTTAAAAAATTAACTTTCTTCATAAAGTTAATATGAAGAAATGTGACAAATATCAATTGAATGGATGCTATCTAAGTGTGAGTCTATCAGTGGATCTTCATAGAAATATCATTGAAAATGTAAAGTTAAATCAAAGAGGCCCCTAAACAGCAACATCTATGAAAGTTTTCTGTATTCTGATGTCTTAGTCACATGATTTAAATTTTACACTTAAAATCAAAGAAATTTCCAGACTACTGAATGAGCTACTACATACATGGTGCTTACCAAAAATAAGCTTTAAAATTAAGTCATTATTCTAAAAGAATTATTTTTTTATTGAAGAAAAACAGAGATCAAGAATGAAAGAAATATTTCACTGGCATCCCAATCACTGTCTTAACCATTGGGCCCAACAGCCACTATAATTAATTACTATTTTCACAGCAATCTATTGGTGATAATAAGAAACTAATTTTAGTTTTAAAATGCTGGGAAATGAAAATTGAGCCGGAAAAATGTTCTCTTGGTGTTAATCTTGGACGTATTCTTTAGGCAAAAGAAAGTAGTCAGTATGTCCTATAAAATATTTTCTTCACTTACGAGAAGCATGCATTACCAGTTTTTTGGAATGGTACTTTGAAACACAACTGCAAACAATTATTGTTGGCAAACATTTCTATCATTATCATTGTTAAAGTTTTGTTTATCTATTTAAAATCCAAGAACAGAGAAGGAAAGATGTGCCATTGGCTGGGACAAGAAGCCTTGGGCCAACTTCAGCAGCATTTCCAGACATTAGTAGGGAGCTAGATTGGAAGTGAAAGAGCCAGGACTTGAACCAGTGGCCAAATGAGATGCCTGCATCAGTCAACTCACTCTAGGACAATGCTGGTTCTGCTGTGTGTTTCTCTTTACAGATACAACATACTGAGAGTTAAAAAGGCACTCAAATGTTTGGGGCTACATTTGGTTGAAATATGTTCTCCTGACTCCAAACAGAAGGTTTTCCATAAATAACTGCCGAGATCCTTCTTCAATTCCAAGGAAGCCTTTGTTTCTGGCTTTACAATCACCAGCATTCAATGCCATCTTTTAAAAATTTATTTACCTAGCCTTTTTTTATAATTGTAAAGTCAGATATACAGAGAGGAGACGAGACAGAGAGGAAGATCTTTAGTCTGTGATTCACTCCCCAAGCGGCCAGGGTGACCAGAGTTGAGCCAATCTGAAGCCAGGAGCCAGAAGCTTCTGCCAGGTCTCCTATACAGGTACAGGGTCCCAAGGCTTTGGGCTGTCTTCAACTGCTTTCCCAGGCCACAAGCAGGGGGCAGGATGGAAAGCAGGGCCACTGGGGTTAGAACTAGTGCCCATAAGGGAGACTGGCCCGTGCAAGGTAAGGACATTAGTTGCTAGGCTAACATGCTGGGCCCAATGTCATCTTTTTTTTTTTTTTAAGATTTATTTATCTACTTGAAAAGCTCAGTGGCAGAGAAAGGAGAAATATATAATGAGATCTTGCATCCACCAGTTCCTAGAAGAGCAGTGCAGGATGGCCTAAAGCCTTGGGACTTTGCATCCATATGGGAGACCCAGAGGAAGCTCCTGGCTCTATGGGAGACCCAGAGGGAGCTCCTGGCTCTTTGCTTTGGATCAGCTCAGCTCTGGCTGGTGGGGCCATTTTGACTGAATTAGCAGATGGAAGATCTTCCTCTCTGTCTTACCTTATCTCCATAAATCTAGTCTGTCTTTCCAATTAAAATAAACAAGTCTTAAAATAAAAGAGCAAAATCTTGTTTGGGAAGAGGAGACAGAAATGCTGGCACATAATTGGAAGAGACAACTTACGTCATTTGAACAATACACATAAAGTGGTATTTCTGTGATCACTTGGCAGTAAACTAAAATTGCTCAGAAATGGTGAAGTGTGAATTGTTTAGCTACTCTGAGCTAGCATTATTCTATGTGGTGAAACTTTGTTATGAAGATGATATGCCCTTGTCTTACTATAAGTGCTGCCAAGTGAGCACGAAACAATATTCCCTGGCTGGAACCGATCCTGCTCTGAGAGCTAATCATCTAACCTGGCATCTCTGATTTCTCCCAGAGCCTACACGCTTTTCTTCACAACTCATCATAATTGTGCATCATTCAATTATATTTACTGGTTGCATGGTTTCTTCAGTAGACCTACATGTTTTGTTAGTTATTAATCTCAAAAACTGAGGTAATATCTGCCAATGTTATTTGCCTTACTAAGTTATGAAAACAAAATAAAAAATCAATAAATGTCATGTGCTTTTATTAGAAAGCAAAACTCGGCAGTGAATTGCAAAATTTAAATATTCCTTCTCTAAGTGGTTAAACTCTATGAATATTTCAACTGCTCGAGTTGGTGGAGGTGAAATATTTATGCATACACAATGTTTTGCTGTAACACTGTCTAAAACATGGAGCGAAGCATTGTAACAAATAAAACTTAGATTCCCAACTGGAGTACTGCAAGAAGGAAAAAAAAATACTTCTTAATATGGAAAAAATAAGTGTTTGTAAAAAGTTCAAATACTTCAACCAAAGTATAGTACGGCATACACTTATTTTTTTTCACAGATGAAAGACTCAGATAAAGCAAGCTTTAAAAAAATCAAAGTACAATAAAGGTCTGTGATCCAGAACAACTTCAATCACAGCCTCTTATTCTGCTCTGTCATCTAATTCCACCATTCTCCACTCCAATGCCTTTGACCTTCGTAGAACAATAACGCCAATGACTTTTACAGTTATTTGCCCTATTGTGCCACTGTAATTGAGTTCACCTGTAGACCTGTTTGACTTCATATTAATAACTGTTTATGCTAGAAGTATTTTAGTCACACTAAGGATGTCTGTAAAATCTAATCAAGAAACATTAAAAAAGCTGTTTTGTGTTGTTGATGAAGCATACCCCACAATACTGAATTTCTTGCTATTGCTTGAATTTTCACAATTTTTAGTTTCACATTTATGCTTTGAAATAAAAACAAATGCACTCATACTTTATCATGTTATTTGGTCCAGAAAAATGAAGGACAATTCTCTTTGTATGTGTTCCTTCAGCTGCCTGTAAATAAGAAAACAGTGTTTTCTTAAGGATGGGAAAAAAAAACATGTAAACAACTTTATGCTATATTCTCAAAGGTCTTCACCCAACAAGTGTCTAAACAGTCTCCAAAAGATGAATCAACATAAAATATTACATGTACATCTCAAGCGGGTCTTTATAATTAAAACACATTTTTTTTAAATCACCAATGTCTCAAGCAAAAAGACCCAAAGTAGGAAATGGTATTCTTCAAAAATCATGGCCCCACACCCCTCCAGCAAGTATTGCCCAACTCATTGCTGGGACAGATGCACAATTATAAAAAATACTGACACAGTGACACATTTCTACATACCCAATAGGGCCCAATGATTTTCTTTTGTGCCAAATAATACTGAACAAAATACAACAGCCCTAATCAGTAGACTATTGTGGACACGTTTCATTTTCTGTGCAATTGTGTTGTCTAGTGAATGAGATTTTTAAATAGATTTATTTTATTTGCATTACTCACTTTACACTTCAGCAATTATCTCTAAAGCTAGCGAGGTTTTGTTTTGTTTTGTTTCCCCATTCAGGCCAATAACTGAGTAACAAATAAGCCAAAAGTTTATGGGACTGATAATTATGAGCTCAAAGGATAATAGTACGTCAGAGCAATGAAAGGGATATTTTTTCTATTGGTTCCAGTCACCATCTAAACATATCCCATTAGAGCACGTTGACTGATGGTGGTGGGGAGGATAGAGACAAAACAACCAAAGCAGACCGAACTTTTCTCCAGTTGTTGCCTGCCCACTTCCCATTCATGAAATAGACCTTGGGTAGGTATTCACTTTTCATACAGTACCTAAAATCTTAGTTTTGAGATTTTTCTGCATTCTATATTATTTCGTTGCTTGCATGTTAAGAACATCTATAACATGCCTGGGTTCTTCCTCTCCAACTGAGTCTGACATCTGCTGTGTCAGCCACACTTAGTCATCATAGCATCGCATTACTTCCTCACTGAGCTTTACACGCACTCTCCCCCTAAAGTAAATGTCTCTCTCCATTGCCTTATTTGAAATTCTATTTTTTCCTTGTTGCTGTTTATTCAGTGTCATCCCACAAAGTCAAGATCCAGGATACTGTTAGAGCAGGCTGAAAGTTTTGAGAAAGAGATCGGGTGGAAGAAAAATATTAGACAAAAAATTGGACAGAGTCTCATTAAAATGAAAGGCCTCAAGGTTGGGAGGAGATCTGCACAAATAAACCACACCGTCAGGTGACAATGAATCCACTTATTTGGCAAAAGAAGAAAGTCCAAACAGTGACCGAAGGATTGAAGCCAGGAAAGATGTACCAAGGAAGGAGACAGTAAAAAGCTCTTAGAATGACCGGTGTGGTAGGAAAGCCATTGGCACTGCATGTTTCACTTCTCAGTTATTTTCTTCAATTTTTTTTCTCCTGACCTCTTCTCTTTTAGATGTCTTTGATAACTTTCATTTTACGAATTTGCTTTTATAACTTCTGTACAAACATGAACTGTGACATTATCTACTCATTTTTTTAAATCCTCTTCTTAATTTCAACATGTGATTTTTTTTGGTTCAAATGCAACAGGCAACATGATGTGAAGGGAAAAGTATTCAGTTCAAAGACAGCTTGAACTAATTCTAGCCCTGCCACTTGATAGCAAGCTGCTCCTCCTCCATGCAAGCCAAATTCCTAATATGTAAGATGTGGAGTAAAATAACTACTTGGCAGGCAGGTTTGATATGATGATGAAATTCACATGTGCAAAGCATTGTTTTCATAATACAGTAGCTACAGTCTTAGTTTCTCTTTTATGTCTGAAATTTTCTTTCTAGCTGTAACAGCAGTGAAAACCAACTAAGCTAAACCAAACTAGCCTATATTTTCCTGAGGAATTTTCATCCCAGTTGGGTAGGGGAGATAAACAGTGATCAGATAATGAATATATATAACATAGCTTCAGTTAAAGGACATAAAGAAAAGCAAAAGAGATAAGACAAGCTACATGGACAAGAATGGGATCAGGGATACTAGCTGCTTCAGAAAATACGATCACATAATCCACAATATATTTAATATATATGAATTATCAAATGTATGTCAACAAAGCAATGATGCAAAAACAGTTTTGGATAGTTCAAAAATACCAGCCTGACAAATTATCTTAAATCAAGACACTTCACAGAAGATAAATCAGAGTGCTCATGGATAATTACTATTTTATAAAAAGCTGAAAGGTAAGATTTGTTACTGCCTGTTTGAAAGTAATGACTAATAAAAAATTAACGACAAGCAAAAACAAAATATAATTTCAACCAACAGACCATCAGATAAAATTGCTTTTAAAATAAGCCATTCAATTACTGAGTACTTTCTGTATTGTACAATACAGGAAACAGGAACCTTGGGAAACACCTCACTGAGTTTACCTAAAATCAGCGATGCAAACAACAGTTTGTCAGGTTTGTGATTGAGTGGATGCTGGCCAGAGAATTCTCTAGTTCTAATACAATGACTGCTTAGTTCCTTTTACATTTGTGGGATAACTCATTCTACAACTTGAAAATGATTCCTTAAATTATATGGTGGGAATAAAAATCAATAAAAAAAATACTGTGTTTTAATTTTTTGGATTAGTCTCTGTCAGAGGGAGGCAACAGAATGTGGGACCCTGAGAGACACCCTTACGGCATCTGTAAGAGAGGAAAGGGAGCTAAAACTAGAGTTAAGAGCACAGAACATTGCTCTCCTGTGTCCAGAAGGGAATTTACAGACTTCCACCCAGAGCTCCTGGGTTCTGATCTGATGTGTCACTGGAGCCTGTGGATGATCCTTTCTGACAATCCTTGGCATAGTGTCCACTGCTTCTGCAGTTAAAGTACTTAGGAGGTTCCAGGGGGTCGCACTGGGACCAGGAATACATACCTCATTTTATCCTCCTGCTCTGCTATGGGGACCCCTCCTGAACTCTGTGATAAAAGACCATGGTAGCCACCTTTAAGAAGTTGTCCAGGTTGCACTCAGGTCGTGCTGCAAGTCTCTGGAGCTTTTACCTCACCCAGAAAGGTTTTCTTAATTCATAACTGTCAATTTTAGACAAGCTGTCACTCCACGGAAACTTTGAAATTAGCTTGTATTTAACTGTCTTATGTGACGGGTTTATATCCAAATGCCACATGCTAATTCTTTCATTATTTCTATGCTTCCTAACTGATCTAAGCTAACAATTTTGAGCAACTCAGAAAAGTTTAGTATGTCCCATTGGCTTTACTGAGTGTTATTACTTCAACAATGTGATCCTCAAAGGAGTTAACTTAAACTGATAAATCTAGTCTTAGCACTTAACTAAAGTGCTCAGGTCTAACTTTTACAGATTTAAACATGACAATTCTTTCAGCTGAACTCATGAAATCACAAATTGAGAAGGACTACAAATGCCTTATATTTTGTTATCTTGACTTCTACATAGAGAAGCCTTCAAGCTCCAGGCAGTACTTCAGAAACGTGATGGCCTCTACATACCACCAGAGACCTCTAGATGGACGCCCCTGAAGAACGCTTTCCTGCTGTTGGCTCCTCAATGCCCCTTTTCAGCATGAAGCAGCCAGAGTGATTGTTGCCCCATGTCCCTCACAGCAGTTAAGGCCCATAAAGAGTCAGATGGGCAAGGAGGTGTTAGGGTCTCTGGTTCTTGGTAAAGCTACTTTTGAAAAATATAAAACCTTGCTTCTCCCCATTGCTTACCCTTTCAAGAGCTGTTCTCCCTAGCTTTGCCCCCAGTCCCCTTTAGAGAGAACAGACCACTCCCCATCTCTCAGACAGCTTGTCATGACAAAAACAAGGAGACATAGTTTATACTGATCTCATCCTTGATGAGAGATGGTGACTGAGTTTTCAGCATATCAGAATGCGAGGAGGAATCCTCTGGTCTTGCCCTTCCTGTTCTTTGGTTCTGGACAAGGTGTTACATTGGTGCCCATTGTAAAGAGGTGTGTTTTTCTTTTTCTTGTCCTTTTGAGTGACTCATGTTGTTCCACTTCCCATGAGATGGTGCATAAATGACACCACTGCCACCAATGTACTCAGATCTTTCCTTCCTTGGAGTTTATCCTGTCACTCTGACAGAAGACCTTTTCTCATTTTCTTAAATAAATCTTGCTTTGCATGCTGAAAGATAATGTTTTTCTAATTCATATCTTAGAATTATTTCACAATTGGCTATCTTTAAGCAATCAAGCAATAATTATCCTCTCTGAAAATAGAAAATTCTAGTATCCTGACTTATTTTATTAAATGAAATGTATAAAACAAACATATATAAATAAGCATTTGCTTGCATTATAGCTGAGTAGACAAAACAATAATATTGTAACTTATATGGTAGTATTAGTATAAATAACTGATTAGTCATCAGAAATTTATTCCACTTTGAAAAAATTTCTGAAATCACACTATTTATGTTCTAACAGTCCGTCTCTGAAATAAAATTATCTCTTTTTGAGGGGAATGGAATAAGCAAATAATTGCCTTAAAGTTCTTTCCTAAAACTGTCCACAACAGAGGGGTCATTAATATTATGCTTCACTTTTTAATTTCTAGCAAGTCTCACCTTTGTGTCCTAAAACATTAATAATAATATAAATACACATTGCTTAGAGACTAAGTCTGGAAAAGAGTACATGGACCCAAGAAAATCTAAGCACAGCAGAAGTAGTCACATAATTTGTTCCTTGATTTATTGCACCTTTGGCAAGCAATGCTCCAAGCTTCCATGCATATATGGGCAATTGGGGCATCTGTGATGAAGTGCCGTTGACAGGAGTATGGCCCGTCCTAGCATGATTGCTATAATAAGGAACCACGGTAAGTCAGACAGCTGTATCAATGGCTATTATTTGCTTTGATATTTCAAAATGTCAACGCACCATCACAAACTGTCAGGGGGAAATATTTAAGGACAAAAAGGGGGAAAGAGCACTCTGTCTGCAATACTTTTTTAATCAACCACTTATTTCAGATATTCCAATTCACAGTATGTAATACATTCAGTTCTGTTACTTCTCACAAAAAAAGAGAATCTAACCCAAAAATGAGTGTCAAGCTCATCATTCCTATTCTGAATTCATCATTTACTTTGTCCCATTTCATGTTACAACTAAATTTTTCCAGGCTTACAATACAATTTCATGATAATATATATAATTTATAAGTGTAATATTATTTCACATGGGAACATGAATTTAAACTATCACAGAAGCCAAGAAATATATTAACTTATTCTTAAAGTTCTACAGTTTTACACCTGAGGTACTGACAATGACAGAATCAAGAACTTAGGATACCTGTCCCACATTTTGTATATTCTATTTTGTAGAGGCAAAAAAAATCATGTTAATGAAATAATCATTCTTTATTTGATTCACCCTTTTCTCTTTTTTTTCTGTTTTCCATTTTATGAAATACTGAACTTTATCAAAGATCTGTACGATAGTTTCATAGAAAACAAATAATATCTCTATTGCCATACTTTATTTAGAATGGGTTATCAATCCTTTAATTCAGGAATTAGTACAACAAAACATAGAATAAATTTGAAATGAGAAACTAAGACATATAACCTGCAAATTATACAATAACACTTCATATGGGAAGGATATTATATATTAAGTATATAACCTATGAAAGCATTACTGGGTCACTAGCACTGAGCCACAGCAAATATAAGTGTATGTATTTTCTTCCTAATTCAACTCAGAAATTTTACTAACCATATACTTTTAGTAATGAAATAAAGAAGGATGTTAGATTAATAGTAATTCAGTTGTGTCAATTTAAAGGTAATACTATAGTAAGCTGAAAATACTGGTACATTTTTTTGCATAGGAAAATTTAAAGAAATAATGGAATATTGTCACATTCCATGGCAAGAACTATGACTGTACTGAAATTAAATCAGGTCTCCTCGTCAATCCAATAATGATAACTTTAACACGTTCAAACCAAAAACCCAGTGAACCATGATATTACACTCAACATAGAAAATGAAGCCAGATTCTACAAGTTAGAAACTACAAAAACACTTTCACTATTTATTCAAGCTGCCAATGGTATTGTACTTAAATAAAAGGATATTTTTTTACAAATGGAATAAAAAATCATACCTACAGTACCCTTCTTTTTTATAGTCCAACACATTAACTTACCTAACAGCATTGCACTTGCTGCTAATGAAAAGAAAGCAGACTCCACAAATCTTCTGAAGTCTCCTGTGGCAAGGAAACTATTACAAAAATGAATGGAAGAAAGTCTCTGGAGCTTTCCTTCGGCCTTCTTGTTTTACCAAAGGCTGTTAAGATCACAGTGAGAACTGTCAGAGCTGAATAAACCGCTGGCAATTGGGTTTAGACCCTTCGGGCAGTGAGGCTTTCATAGGGGATGATTCGACTTTGTCCAAGCATCAATACATTGGAAACAATGGGAAAACTCCCACAGACTGGAGCCTGGTTTATAACTATACACAAAGAAGCACTTTACTGCCAGTGCTTTGAAAAGGAAAACTTGTCAGAGAGAATTAATTCAAGCAGCCTGAAATTACATCAACCCTGTGCATCTAAGTGCTAGTAATCTGCAGCTTTGAATATTGTGTTTTCAAAGGAGTTCAGCTGCAGGGTAGAAGAACAACTGGGTTTACAGAATCATTAAGACACGTGACACTGCCACATTTCCATCTTTGATTTTTTTTTAATGCACATTATGTTTTATGGGTAAAAGCAGGAGGGATGTTTTCCTGCACGAAAAAAAAAATAATTTGAAAGTCAAGTTCATTTTATTATTTAATAATAGGTTCTGAATATACTTTAGTTTTGTAGTTGAATGAGAGAACCCATTGACAACTAGAATTCTGAAATGTAACATAATACGGGAGGCACTTAGGAAACCAAGACTTCATCTTCGTTTTATAGATGAGTATAAATGAGTATTTCACAGTGAGTTTTTGAAGTCTCATTTATATAGTAAACATCACAAAGAAACTATCAATGTGAGTATTTTCAAAGTTTCAGTTTACATATAGGGTAGACCTTAGAAAATATATGTCATGATGTTAATATGAGTGAACTACTGAATGCATATATTCACTGGCTATATAATACAATGTAATAAACACACATGGAGACAGATTGGAGGGACAGAGTGTAGGAGGTGGGAAAAGAGGACAGGGAGAAGAAAAATATCATGCCTACAGGCATGGACAGCAACCCAGAATCTGACTGAAAAAGTTTATATTTCTGCTCTCAAATACTGTCCGGATTCCAATAAAACTTTCAAAACTCACATGGATGTTTAGATCTGCAAAATAAACACGTACATGATGGGGCCTGGCACGGTAGCCTACAGGCTGAAGTCCTCACCTTGCACGGATAGCATATGGGTGCTGGTTCTAATCCCAGCAGCCCCGCTTCCCATCCAGCAGTTGAGGACAGCCCAAACCCTTGGGACCTTGCTCCCACGTGGGAGACCCAGAAGAAGCTCTGGGCTCCTGGCTTTGAATCGACTGAGCTTCGGCTGTTGTGG
The DNA here is from genome assembly GCF_030435755.1 of Ochotona princeps. Lineage (NCBI taxonomy): Eukaryota > Metazoa > Chordata > Mammalia > Lagomorpha > Ochotonidae > Ochotona > Ochotona princeps. The sequence goes on from NC_080861.1 coordinate 9,674,165, forward strand.
CCACTTGGAGAATGAAACAACATATAGAAGATCTTCCTCTCTGTCTCTCCTCCTATCTGTGTATCTGACTTTCCAAAAAAAAAAAATCTTTAAAAATATATACATATGATCTGAAACATTTTATGTTTCCTGCAAAGGGCACATATAAGCCCGACTTCTCTACTCACTGAATGAACTTCACCACTTAATTAAAAAAATTTAATCTCCCTTTCGATAGAACAGAAATAATATCTAACTAGAAGACAATCAAGATTGAACGATGTCACTGATGCCAAAGATTATGAATTGATCTAGGTCGAGCAAATGTTTTTTCTAAACTAAAAAGTTTACACTAAGGCAAAAGTCCATCCTGAGAAGTCCATTTTCAGCACTTGTGCGAGAATTAGAATTTGTGTGCACAATGATCTCATGCATAATGGATAAACCATCTCAGCTACATTCTTAACTAGATTTGCATAGTACCAAATTGCTAAATTTTGTGAAAATATTTTCAAAGAAAAGACATTTAAATGTATGCCCTGAAATATTAAGTTGATGACCTTTAAATATGTCCTGATTTCAGAGAGCTTAGTAAGTACGCTTCATTTCCTGTTTAAGGAATTTACATGAGTAAGGATAAACTTCACATTTCAAATTATGCTGCTCCATTTCAGAGCTCCCTGAAAATTAAGGATTCAGTTCACAGTAATATAAATTTAAGTGGAGTCCAGTCATTATCTTTCAGTTTTTATTTAATCCAGTGTGTATATTCACATGGCAAATTAGCTTATTTAGCTGACCCCTGCTAGGGTCATGGATCGATTCACTAAATGTATTTATGCATTTCTCCAAACTCATACATCAGCGAACCATAAGATTAGGATATCTTTTTTGGATAAACCTTGGTTCTTTGATTTTACAGCATTTTAATTAAAAATACATTTTCATTATTTAAAATAAAATGATTAGAGATAATGAATCATGTAACTGCTCATGAGGTAAATATTCTATATTACATATGTAGATATCATAAAATGTCCATTCAGTAATTTGCAGTTTGTTCAAGGACAATCATTCAGTAAAGCAGTCTATGTGAAGTGGATTAAGGTTTAAGACATCCTCAAATTGAAACCTCATTTACTATACTATAGAACTGCAAAGTCACTTTTAGGGTTTTTTTCATTTCCTATATACATTTTTAAAATAGCACTTTCTGATGGGATTTTTTTACACAACACTACATTAACACTTTTTGCTACCTCAGTAGCATTTTCCATGAAATCATTTTTTAGAAAGCTATATAGTATTGCAACACCTACTTCCACTGTCATTCTTGAAGTGTGAGCACTTGATTTAGACATGTTGTATGGCAGTTTAACCCTCTGCCAAGGTACCAGTTTGAGCATACCTAAAAAGTGTCTCAATATTTGTTGGATTCATCACTTTTTCATGATGGAATTTTTGAGTCAAAGAAGATGTGAATGTCTGTTTCCCACCCTATCAAAAAGCCACAATTCAGTCTATAATTCCTTTACACAACTGAGAACGGAAACATTCACTTCTCATCCCAAATGCAATATGCAATTGAGGAAAAAAACTTAATAAACATTTGAGTGTATTATTTATATGTATCAAGAAATTACCACCTCATTCACTGAGTTGGCATTTTTTATTATAAAATTACTTTACAGATTATTTCAAATTTCCCATTTCCATCGATATCTTTTTGAGTACCATGATGTATATATTATCTATCTATACATAGATGACATAGACATCTAACCCTCTGTCTATCCATCTTCTACCTATATGTTAATGAATCAAATCTTTTTAACTTACGACTTGAGTGCTAAGTTTAGAAATACCAGTGTCAAGCCAGAATTCTGGATCAGTAAATAGATAACTATATACTTTTTATTTACCTATTATAAACTATTGTTTCACTTGGATTTTGTCTTCACAAACTATATGAAGCAAATAGCTAATCATTGTTTTTGAAATAATTATTTCTTCTGATGCCATATGAAATCTACTCATCTACTGATCTGAAACAACGTCTTCATATCATAATTCAGGAAAACTAAATCGTCAACTCCAACTAAAAATATTTTATAACACTGTGTCAAATGGATAAAATATGGTATACACTTAGGTTAGGTTCTTGTCATTCTCTTTTTGATTTACAAAGAAAAATAGATATGTTGGCAAAAATCATTCTTTTAAATAACTCAGTTTAATTATAAGTGCTAAGTAATTACAGGATTGTTTTACTTTCCTTTAAGACAAATTATAACAATGCAGACAAAATATTCTTTCCTTAGGACCAACTGTAATGATAAATTAGTCAACTGTTCGTATTTTAATTATAATACATTTCATTTGTATAGAGTATTTAAACTTCTAATATAGTTCTACCTACATTATTTCAATATATACTTCTATGCCACCTGATGAGTAATGGACTTTCTAGCGTATTGTAAGCAAATGGATTACGGATATTCAGGAATTTTAACACAGTTTGAGGATTCAGTAAAAGCCTTCTGTAAGACATTGGCTCCTAATGATATAAACAAATCCATTAATGAGCAGGAGAGCATGGCACTCAGGAGGGGAAACAAATCCGTTAGACGTAAAACGCATCACTGAGCTCTTGAGAAAGTGAAGAAAGCTGAACTGACTGAAGAAAAGAGCAAGACGGAAGTAAGCCCCAAAACTGGGTCAACAAGTTGTCAGATCATAGAGTCTTGTGGAAACTGGCTGCTCATCTCTGCAGCCCCAAGACTGCACTGAAGAACGTAAAGCCGACTAAGAGAGGGTCATGTGGGTGTCTTGCATAAATCGTTCTACCTGAAGTACAAAGAACAAAGTGTACACTCAAGCCGGAAGTCATGTAGGAACAGGGAAACACGCTTCTAAGGCCATTGCTGGGGAGAGGTGACTACCATGCTGATAACAGATGTAAAGAAAATCAGATAAATAGGCATTTCAGTGGAAAGATCAACAGATGACAGAATCAGTGGTTTATGGACAACCTGAGGTGTACCGGGTGAATTCTTGGGTCTTAACTCACACCTCTAAGTAAATGGTAAAGGGCTTTTCCTAAGAAGGAATATAAATATATGAGGTTAATCCTGGAAATGTTCACCTGAGATGTCTGGGAGGCATCACAGCAGAGGTGTCAGCTATTCAGTCCACAAACAGCCACATGATGTTTACAAAGAGGTCTGGTCAGGACCCCAAATATTCATCAGAGGAGATCCGGTTCTCTACCTCTTTTCAGAGGAACGATATGGATGGACCCATTTATTTAGATGGAGTACTCAGTGATTTCAGTCTCCCAAAGGGAGATGCACTCCCTATGCGTGCTGACCGCTGGTCAGTCTTGAAAACTATTGAAGCATCCAACTATTCATAATGGACTATTTTGGTGTTTAAAGATTGTTTTGTTTCTGTGTCCTATAACATCATTGTCTGATTTATATGCTCATAGCTCCTGCGGTCTTAAAAACATGCTCCCTGATGAATAAGTACTAATGCATACTTCAGGAATGTTTCATTAAACAAAATGATATTGATTTTGATTTTGCACTAACAGTCTATTGGGCAAGGGGGATACAGTAATGACATATTTCTTTAAATACTTAGCCCTGGACACTTTTCCAATACACAAATAGTTCTTTGTGAAACTCTTTATGTAGCAGTATTTCTTGCTCTGAGAAGTGTCTGGTTAGGAAACACAAATGACAACAAAATTTAAAACAAAAATAATAGGAACCTTTCTCAAGAGAATCACTAGAACATATCTGTAAATTTAAAAAGTGTTCTGTGAAGACTAGAGCAAACTCTGGCGTGTCACCTACAAATCTGTTGGAATAAATATTTGGAAGAGTTTATCATCTTATGCTTGCATTTGGAGTTAGGGCAGAGTCTGTGATATGAGGAAGAGCAAGCAGACCTTAAGCGAGATGTCTAGGTTATAACCCACCACAGATGGTGCTGCGGTCTTCTGCAGAAAAGGATTCAAGAACACAGAGGTAGAAATTCTGTTGATCTCTTTGCTCTCCATTCTTATCCAAATTATTATTCTCATGGCTTAGGATTCTGAATATTAACTATATTCGGAAAATCCATCCCAAACAATGCACTATGCTCCATTACAGAAACATTCTGTTGGATATCAGATTGTCTTTGGTAGTGCAACAACTTCTCTATATCCCTGCATTGAAGGTATAACAGAACAAATATGCCAGGGATTTCTTTTGGACAATTCTCACCCTTTGTATCATGCTAAAAATTTGAGATACAGCTGGAGATACAGACTTCGGGAGAAGAGCAGGGAGAGAGATACAGGGAGAAGGAGGGATAAAGAGAGAGAATATGCAAAAATGAATTTCCATATGCAATTTCACTTCCCCAATACCTCCGTTAGCTGGGCATTAATTAATCAAGCTAAAGTTGGAAATGCAATCCAGGTATACTGTATGAACTGCAGATCCCATTTACATGAGCCTACATCTGGTGCTTCCTGGGATCTTCCAACAGGAAGCTAGGGAGGAGCTGAAATTAGGACTTGAAGATGAGGTACACTGATGTGGGATGTGGGTCTATTGACTTACAGGTCAAATGCCCATTCTGTTTGGTTTCTTTGGTAACTAAAATGTTCAGGATTCTAGATATACATTCTAAAAATCCAGAAAGTATAGCATAAAACTAGGGCAATGGTAACGACACTAGGCAAATACAAAAATAGTATAAACTCAGAAAAATTACAGAATGGCTGTAAGTGCCACTTATTATCATTTCCTACTTAACTTTCCTAATTCAATTTTTACAATAGCCTGCTTGGCTCAAAAATGAATTTATAATCTCAACTACAGAATTAGCAAAATTGTATTAGCCAGGATAAAAACAAATCAACAGTAGTATGCTTAAACTCTTTCAAACAAATATAATTTGCAATCACTTTCTGCGTCACTTTCATTCACTAAAACTGGTATTCACATCATGGTATGTGTAGCAAAGTGAAACTATTTTCACAAATGGAAACAACAAAGAAAGAAAAAAGTTCCTGGGGTTCTTTGTAAGTATTTGCTTCTGAGACTCTTGCTTCAATAAGTTGTGTAAAAGAAAATGAGAAGGATCTTCAATTTCCAAATCTTTGAAGTAGTGGAATTTTTATTTTATGTTCTTTCATACTTTAAAATTATTAGAGAATATGTTTAAAACCAGCAACTTAAGACAGAAATAATCTCAGTAGTCACTGATCTTAAAAGAGTGCATGAATTCAAACTGTCAACAAATAAATGGATATTGGCACTAAAGGTATTTCATTTCATTTACTTACAAATGTCTCTGTAATAAACTTCCACAATAATGAACTCCCAAGTTGATAGGAGAGACAGTAAACCAACACCCAGCAGATGAGAAAGACACTGACTTAAACAGATGATGACCAACTGCCTAAAGAGATGATGACCAACATAATATCTTATGTAACTTCAGGTATTAGTAGGCCCTGACTCCGCTTGCTTTACAAGAAGATAATTATCACTCAGTGCTATAGAAAGGACTAGAAATGAAGTAAAAGTGCATGCCAGATACACACTCATCCATTCAAAAATCAAATACTGAGCACCTATTAGTTATGGACCAAGCTATAGTCCCAAAGTTAGGGACACACATTCAAATAAGTCAAATATGTTTCCTGAACGCTTTACTTCACAGCATACAGAAAGTAGCCAATGAGATGCTGGAGTTGTTACACATCAGTTTGGGCAGCCATGTGCAAGATTAGCTCCAATAGCAGCATACTGATCAAGTCCCTGTACATTCCTTTCTGATCTAGATTAAAAGTGCCAGGAAAGGTGCTGGGTGATGGACTCGAGTGCTTGGCTTCCTTCCACCTACATGGGAGCCTCAGAAGGAGTTCTTGGTCCCTGGATTCAGCCTGGAGGTATCCGTTGTTGAGGCCATTTGTGAAATGATCAAAGAAATGGAAGATGGATCAATCTGTCCCTTTCTCCTGCTCTCTTTGCCCCTTCAAATAATATGAAAAAAATCATCAAAAAAGGCAGATACAGTTTATTATCAAAAATACAAACTTTTGAATATTCTTCAAGATAACTCATTTGGCTATATCCTTGCCTTGCAACCAACGGGATCCCGAATAGGTGCTGGTTCACACCCGGCTGCTCCACTTCCTATCCAGCTCCTGTCTTGTGGCCTGGAAAAGCAATGAAGGATGGCCCAGAGCCTTAGGATCCTGCACCCGCATGGGAGACCTGAAAGAAGCTCCTGGACTCAGGCTTCAGGTCAGCTCAGCTCTAACCATTGCGGCCACTTGTGAAGTGAACTAGAAAATGGGAGATCTTTCTCTGTATCTCCTTCTTTCTGGAAATCTGTTTTTTCAAATTAAAAAAAAAAGTCTTAAAAGGTAACTGACTTTGACTCTTCACAAAAGATAAGAAATATAAAGAAAGACAGAAGTACTGTTTCATACTAAATGAATAAAAATAGAAAAATAAAAAATAAATAACAGAAATTAAAATGCAGTGTGAGACCCCTGAATAAGCAGTAGAGAAATAGCTACAAAACACATTACTAGAACCACTGGCAAATTTGAATATGAGCTCTAACAATATTAAAGTATAATAATGCTAATTTTCCTGATTTTGCTAACTGTTCGCTGTTAGGAGAATACCTTTGCATTTGGGAAAGATACACTAAAGTATTTAGCAATAAAGGGACAGACTACTTACAATAACTCTCATGTATGTTTCAACAAGAGGAAAGAAAGGAGGGTCACAGGGATGGGAAGAGAAGATAATTCAAAGGAAAAATGCATGTAATAAGTTAATCTCTGAAAAATCAGATGAGAGTTCCTTGCACAAATTACAAACTTTCCAGCAGATAGAAACTACAAGAAAATAAGAACCTATTTGGAAGGAGGGTGGGAATGTTTATAACCAGTTATTTACTTCCTGCCTCCCTGGAGGAAATTTTTCTGATTTTATTTAGAATTTCAGCGATGAAAACAAAGACATATTGAAGGTCTTCATATTGAGCAGTGTAGTTCTACCTCAGCGGATGTGATTAAATTGATCACTGATGGTACAGAATCTTAGGCAGAATTACGTTGCTCACTGGAGTGAACTCAAAAACATCCCTAAACACCAAGCAGCGCTCCAAAACCTGGCATTTTATTTGGAAAATAAACTCAACCTGAAGCAAATAAGAAAACCATGTTGACATTTCAAAGCAAAGGAACTCGCCTCACCTTCATTTGCTGTAACAGCTCAGAGAAATAAAGAGCTTGGGGCTGGGGGAAATAAAACTTGTGTGTTCATGTAATTATCCTGATATTTCTTACACAGTATCAATTTTTATGTATAGCACAAGTGGTGTAATCAGAATTGTTCATTGCATTCCTTTTCTGATTACTCTAAAAGTGTCACATATAAAACCACTGGTGTCTACCAGCTAATTTATCTGTGATGTATCAAAACTAGCGCATATGCACACAGATACAAACATGTAAGCCTGTATGTATTTGGAGTAGATTACCATGAATGCAAACTTAAAAGAACACAAAAATATACTAAAATCTCAATTGTATCTTGAAACTTATCATCTAAATGACTTTGAAGAGTGACGCCTCACATCTGATCAACCAACTAAACTTCTCTTGGACTTATGAACAGTGGGTACTCGTACAACGGTTTTACAAGATTTGTGTTTGAGACTTATTTGTTTGAAAGGCAGAATGACAGAGAAGGAAAGACAGAAAGAGATTTTCCATTTGTTGGTTCGTTACTCAAGTGCTTCTAATTACTGGTTCATTCTCCAAACAGTCACAACAGCGAGACATGGGGCAGTCTGGGGCCAGGAGCGAGGAACTTCTTCCAGATCTCCCACTTGGGCACAAATGCCCAAAGATTGGGGACCTCCTTCACTACCATCCCATGCTACTAGTAGGTAGCCAGTTTGGAAATGGAACAGCCGGGACACCAACTGGCACACAAATGGGATGTTGGCAGCACAGATGGTAGTTTAGTTTGCTATGTCACAGCACGGGCCCCCAGAAATACCTACCTCTGAAATAAAACTTTATGAGTTGAAAAACATGATAACTGAGACCGATAGCTAATATGATAGATGAGGAATACTTGAAGAGAAGATCTCTGCACTTGATGATAGATCTATAGAAAACATCTAGAATGTAATAAAGAGGGGAAATCAAAGGGAAGGCACAAAGAGGAGTACAGGACACATAATATATGGCGGTTATTCACCAACATAAATATTACATTTCCATTAAGGTATACTTATAATTTTCCCAGAAGTTTATCAACAACAGACTTGATAAGTACATTTCAGTATTTCCATGAAATTATTTAGCTTTAGAAATAAAACAAACCACTGCTAACCAACTGCTAAAAAATGAAATCCATGAACTGATGACTGGATCAGAAAACACGGCATATCTACACTATCCAGCCATAAAAAAAGAATGGCATTGTGTCTTTTGCAACAAAATGGATGCAACTGAAAACTATCATAATTAGTGAAATGAAACAGTCTCAGGAAGATGAATATCACATATTTTCTATAACATGTGGCAGTTAATACAGAATTCCAACATAGGAATAGAAACGAAGTGGTAATTTTGGGATATGGTTATCATTTTTAGGTCATAAATTGTGAAACTCTGATCTTCCTACTTTTTACCTGCTGAATACAATGATTAGTGGCAAATTAGGCCTACAGAGTGTTAATATTACGTTTCTGCAATGACCGATGAGGTAATTTTAGGGAGAATGCTATTTCTTTTTCTTTATCACTTTTCCCATGTCCACATTTCTGTTGTTAATCTGTACCAAGATGTTGAAAGAGAACTTACTTTTGCCTCTATTTGTCTTGAAGCTTCCACATGTGTACCTCATTGAAGGAGAGGCTTTCTCTGTTACTTTTTTTATGCCTGGTTACTAGAGATTCTCACTTGTCTTTTGCATTTTCAGCATTAATTGAAAGCAAATCTTATATGACAAAAAAAATAACTTCTATGCCAACAGTGGTATACGTGTCATATTTTCTTCTCAGGACTACATCCAGTAAAGGATTACTCAATACCTGTTATTAATTGGGAGCAAGAAGGTTCTGTTTGCAGTTTCACAGTTAGAGCTCATGTTCCACTTTGTAACTTACCAGAGCATGAGCTCTTTCAACCAACAGCTCATAATGATACATATGCTTTTTTTCATGGGGTGATGACACCACATTTGATCTTTAATTTCATTTCTGCTCATTTCTATTCCTTAAAATTAATTTTTATGTGTTTACACATCTGTTCCACTCCATTTTATTCAATAGTTTTATAACTAATGTTTGCATTTCATATATAATGTATGTGCTATAAATTATACATTTCTCTAAATAGTAAATCTAGCTGGCATATTGATACTTGAAGCAATGCATATAGTTATGAATGAATTCAAATATAGTTGCAGAAATTGCATTGGACATTTTATCCTTTCTTTTCTCTTCAGGGTGCACTGTATCTATATAACCTCTACAAAGAATACAGCGCACAGAAATATCTATTGATATACGAGAAGTGGAAATTCTGAGCTTGCAAAACTCCTGAAATCTGTTGAGCTTTGGACTTCCATTGAAAAAAGAATGTTCCATTAACAGTCAACATTTTTCTGGCAACGATTCAAACTGAACAGGTTGATACCGCAAATCTCTCTCTCTAAACAACCAATGTGTGATGTGACAACATTACCAACAGTACACTGCACTGAGAACTACAACAACTGTATTCAGGCTGCTAATTTGCAGTGGGTTTATATATGTATAATTTTGCAATTAAAATGTAAAATTCTCTGTACAAAATGCTTGACTAATTATGAAAATGTAAGTAATCTTTCGCTAAAATAATTATAGTGAGGGAAACTTTCCTTTGCCTTTAGTGTACTATGCACGCATTTTGTTCCACAAGCAGCCTAATTAAAATGTTGCAAGACACACTGAAATTCTGGCATTTGAGATGGAAAGCACTTGTTTTGGCAAACTGCTTCATGTTTCCAAGGAATTTTAAATTGTACTATTAACTATTCAGTCAAGCAAACTTCAAAACAAGAGCCAAAATCACGCTCTCAGATCTGAGATCTGTAACCACATGCCATCACAAAGCTGTGAATCTTCTAAATGGGAAAAACCACATAGGCTTTGTTAGTAAACATCTGAAGCATGTGTACGGTGTGAGGACGAGGGCATGCGATAAAGCTACAGTGAGCATGCAACTAAAGTAAACAAACTATGCAGCTCAAATAAGAAAAATACTTTGAAATCCATCAACTGTTTTATGTGAACCATTTCCATAATTCGGAAATGATGATCCAACTGGCTGGAAAAATAAATATCCACCATAAACAAGAATGCTGTAGCATGACCACTCCTAAGGGGTAGAATGATCTGCTGTGGTCTCAGCAGTGGGGACCTGTGCTGGGAGCCCAGGAAGTAACGGTAAGCCGTAGAATAATGAAGAATGCTGCATGCAGTCCTAACTCTCATCCCTTCCATCTGGCCAGTCATTCTTTGAACAAAAATGACAGATTTGGCCACTCTTACCAAAGTGGCAGGAGGTGGCATTTCAGTGTTGTATGAGTTAACACCTTCCTGTATGGATCTTACACTCATGCACTGTACAAAATGTTGATGAATTACAGACAACCTGGGCTTTAAAAAACACTGGCTTATTCAGTAACACTCAATGTGACCTTGAAGAAGTTGTCTCTCCAGTACACACACCTATAGAATGACATTAATAAGAATCCTATTCAGGAGTCTCTAAGAATTAAGTGCACAAGTATGTGCGTGTGTGTGTTTGTGTGTGTTCACATATACAAGTAAACCCATTATATGTATGTAAATCCATACATAAAATTATACAGTTAATATGCTATTATTCCTACCTGTTATCTAATCCAGCAGAGCAATAAATATTACATAATAAGTAATTTAGGGTCTGATTTTGTCAAATACCCAGTAAAAGTCCGATAAGCAAAATCCATTGAAAACACCTAATAGCTGTTGGTATCTTAAAACCCTTACTATTTATTTTATAGGCAAAGCCTAAAGATACACAGAAGAAATAATTTATATTAAGAAGAAAAATAGTACTTTAAATATTATCATTATAAATCATAATTATTAATACTTAAAATTTCATCCCAATTAACCTTCTTAGCAACCCTATGCAGGAACTATTACTTTACCCAAATAATCAATGAAGAGGGTTAACATAAATTAAACTTTTCCCAGGTTACACAAAGAGTTAGCCATGAAGGCAGGGCAAGAAATCATACATATCTGAGGTGAAAATTTACTTCTTAAAACTCTGTGGCTATCCATATAATAACCTGAAAAAAATTCAAGTCATTAACTGTTCTTAATACATCTTGTAACTGCTGTAAAACGTTCTACTCTATGGCTGCATCGTAATTGATTTATGCCTTTCTGTCTTGCTGAATATTTATATTGTTTCTAGTCCCTCAGATATTATAAATTATTTGCAATAAAAACCTTATGGAAATCTTAGTACACAATGTTGATTAGTTTCTGAACATAAATTACAAAAAGTGGAGTAACTATACCAAAGGATTTGAATATTTCAAAAATATTAAATGTAAGTTGCCAAATCATACACTAGGAATGCTACAGCAATTTGGTCTCCTTTGGCAATTTTTCAGTTTGCTAATTTCACTGCATCCTTGCCAATCTGAATATTTAGTAATATATCTTTACTAAATATTTATTATCCATGAACCAAATTTTTTTTAAATATTCTGTTGGTGTGTTTGTTTCCACTGAAGTGTGTGAGGAGAAATATTTGAAAAAGACTAACATTCTAATCACAAGTGTTAGATTTAAGCAAATGGGGGTGGGCGGGGGATGCACTGGAAAAGATGCAAAGAATATGAAACAGTCCTCTGTGCTTTCAGATAATGCTTCAGAAAAGCTTATTTTCAGTGTTTTACTCAAAATAGGCTGAATCAAAACTAAGAATGTTAGAATTTCAAAGTACCAATATGAATCAGATTTTTTTTTTAAGATTTATTTATTTTCTAATTTGGAACGCAGAGCAACTTTATGGAGAGAAAGATCCAACATCTGCAGGTTCACTCCGGAAATGGTTACAATGCTCAGAGTGAAGTCGATCTGACGCCAGGAGCCAGGAACCTCCTCCAGGTCTCCCACGTCCATGCAGGGTTCCAAGGCCTTGGGCCATGAGCTGCTGTCCTCCCTGGCCACAGGATGCTGGAACGCAAGTGAGCAGCTGGGACACAAACCAGTGCTCCCAAGAGTGTCAGCAGAAGAGCAGGACTCGAACACAGCACTACACTAGTCAACACAGGCCTCCCAGCGAGCCATGTATTTACTGAGCCAAAAGGCTCCTCCTGTTTAGATCTCTAACATAAAATTAATGAAGTAGGAGAGACTCCGCAGATGCCACTTTTCTATATCATGTATACTTCCCTAAGCCGTGTTAGGAAAGCCTTATGCAGCAAACTGTTTCTCTGGCAACAGTAAAGCAAACAACTGAATTAAGAAATGAGCAGAGAAGACATGAACAGACATTTTTCAGTGGATGAAACCCAAATGGCCAACAGACACATGAAAAAAATGCTCTGAATCACTAGTATCAGAAAAATGCAAATGAAAACCACAATGAGGTTTTTCATCTCACTCCAGTTAGAAGAAAGGCAATATAGAAATCAGAAACAGGGGCCTGTGTGATGGCTCAGCTGGCTAATCGTCTACCTGGCAAAGTGCCAGCGTCCCTTATAGGCACTAGTTCGTGTCCTAGCAGCTCCACTTCACATCCAGTTCCCTACCCGTGGCCTGGAAAAACAGTGCAGGATGGCCCAAAGCCTTAGTAGCCTGCACCTATGTGGGAGACCTGGGAGAATCCTCTGACTCCTGGCATAGAACCAGCTCAGTTGTAGCCATGTGGCCATTTGGGGAGTGTACTCGTAGATGGAAGGTCTTTATCTCAGCTTCCTCATTCTCTCATTGGAAGAATTCCTTATTCTCTCATTGGTAATTCCTCATTACCTCATTGGAAGGAAAATCTGCCTTCCAATAAAAATAAACAAACCTTTAAAAATAAAACAAAATAAAATTTTTTAAACTTTAAAAAAAAAAGGAAAGCAGAATAAATAAATGCTGGAGAGGATGTGGGGAGAAAAGTACCATCACCCACTGTTCGTGGGAATTAAACCAGTGCAACCATTTATGGAAGACAATGTGGAGATTCCTCAGAAATCTGAAAACAGATCTGCCATATGATCCAGCCATCCAACCCCTGGGAATTTACACAACCAAAAGGAAATCAGCATATAAAAGGGTTATTTCCAATCTATGTTCATTGCAGCTTGATCACAACAGCTAAGATATGTTATCCATCCATACATCTACCAACAGCTGACCAGATAAAGAAAAAATTTTTATATATATATCAGATCAGATCAGCTTAGCTCTGGCCATTTGGGGAATGAAGCAGAGAACGCAAGATCTTTCTGAATCTCCTTCTTTCTATAAATCTGCCTTTCCAATAAAAATAAATGAATCTTTTAAAAATGCATGTAATAAAATGGCTATAATTTTCACCTGATACACAAGATTAGTAAGTATTAAACTAATAGTGAATCCATACTTGAAAACTATTAGGCTGACTCAATAAATTTCTTCCCCATCTTCAGGTTAAACATTTGATGAGAATAATGACAAAAAAATGAGAGATGCAGGCAGCTGTCAATGATCTTCAGCTTGAACACATATACCTATACCTTATCTAAATGAAGCTAGAAATATTAAATATGCTAAGGTCATAGTAAATTTCGTTATCTTTAGATATGACAGAAAAACACATTTTGTCTTATGTGTCTTTTTAGACAAAAGCAATAGTAGTAAAGATATCAAACTAACTTTATAGAAATCGCTTGTCAGTGAAAATCTTAGAAAACATCTTTGTAATGTGACACTTTAATGCAGTGCAATGCCCTTGGCTTTTATTGATAAAAACAACAACAGAATCTCAAGGGAAATGCTGCAGCCGAGAGCACCTAAGCTACGTGCAAGGCCGGATGTGTCTACATTGCTGAAATAAAACTTGAAATGCATATGTGGGCAGCAGCAGACAGCACACTGGAAAATCAAAAACTTTTTTTTTAATTGCTAAGTCAGAGAACCAAGCCAACCATCTTAACTGCATGTCAGTAACTTGGTGTCAGAATTCTCTCTGATTCTCTGTCAAGGAGGCAGAGAATACAAATGATATAATTTCACCAATCAATGCAAAAAAGAATGCACAGTATTTGTGTGTGTGTATATACATGACACAAACACCTCCAGTCATGGAGAGAAACTGAGATCATTCTTAATCTTTCAAGCCTATGCATTCACACAATTATGGCTTATCTATCTAAAATATCAGGACAATTACAGTTAGAAGACACACTGCCTTAAAACCAAACCAAATAATATTATTTTCCTTTTTTTCAGCCAGTCACACTCTCTTTCACTTTCATTTCCTCTCTTTCTTCATTCTAACTCCTTCTCTTTGTATACTATTTATCCCAAAAAAAAATCTTTCAAATTTTTTATTTCATTTAAGATAAATTAGTTTGATGATCTTATCAAGGTATGATTTTAGTCTCTCTAAAATAAAATTTTAAATTTGTGGTTTTGCAGCAAACTCTATTTCTATTTGTACATAGCAATAAGACCTTGGTTAATTGCTTGGGGAAGCTCTAAACTGATCTCTGCCTTTAAAAAAAACAAAACACAGAAATACTTAGAGAACTCCCAATTCTCCTCACCTTTAAATGGAATAAACACTCTTAGATGACACTCAAAAATTTCAGGAGTTTTCTATTCTTAGACATGGAAATTTTACCTTCTAAAATTAGAGTAATTTCAACAAATTAGTGGAAACATAGAATCATAATAATACGAGTTAAAAGCATCCTTGAGAAAGAGATCTGTGACTTGAGTGTTCATTCATTAATCATTCAGGCATTTAAAATTATATATTATTCTCATAAAATGTGAGTCTCGCCAATTTTAATTCAATACTAACCCAACTCATTTTTCTGTTTCCTACCCACATAAAGAATTGTCTTCTCTAAGACTCCACTGGAATTAAACATAATGAGGACGTCCCATTAAACAATTTTTAGAACACTGAGAATGAAGTACTAAGTACAACTATTTTCTGAAAATACTCACGCCTTTGTTCCAATAGGCATTAGCACAAATGTGAGCCCAAGAGTATTTAAAAGCAGCAAAAGAAAAATACTAAAAGCCATTATTCTTCGGCCACCTCTATCTTAAGGAATGACTATTCACAGATATTTAAAGTTTTCAAAGCTTTTTTCCCCTTTTATAAAAGTGAATGTGTTTTCTTGAGCATTGACTATAAATGTACTCAAAGAATAGCAATTTTTATGCATCTTAATATAGCCCAGAAAGCCCACCTGACAGTACTAACTACATGTGATGGCTGGGGATTAGCTAAGTCTTCAATCTGTAGATGTATTTAAAAAAACAAAAACAAAACAAACAAAAAAAGGTAAAATGAACACAAATAGCAAATGCCACAAATTCATAACTTACTTGTTTAAGATTCGAAAAAGGAACTTAACTAATAAGTAGCTTGTGATAAGAAAAAATATCATCATCTCTAACATTCTAATATTATGAATGAAAAACATTAAATGTAAATTAGGAATTCAAGATAAGCAATTGGAAACTGTTATCCTTAGACTTCTGTTAATTTTCTCATTTCTTTCTGTAAAAATAAGAAAAGCTTCATCATATTTAGCTTTCACGCAACACAATATTGACAAGCTTATACTACAGGACTTGTGGGAGATCTCTACAGGGGAGGGGTAATGAAGGAAGGAGGAAAATGGCAGTGGACCTTGGCCAGGAGGGAGGACAGGGTATCATGTATCATTGAATTTCTAAAGCTCTACTGAGATACAGGTGAAATGTGTCCACTTAATAAATTTTTCAAAGGCAAACAAGGTTGACAAAATAGGGGTGAATGTGACAGAACAATGGAAGATCAAGACCCATATCTGTGGTTGCTGCCTTAAATATTAAATATTATAATTCACCCAACGAATCTGTTCTATCTTGCCAAGAAAAGAAATTAGCTCCAGGACTAATTTTTCACTGGCAACGCCAGGTAACCTCTAAATCAGTCTATGGACATTTCGAGAAAGGAAAAGCAAGGAGATACCTCGTGAGTTTTCTGTTTAGACTCAAAGCTGCATCTCAGACAGTGAATGTTCACACACTCTTCAAGACAAATTGTATCCAGAGCTATTTTAATAATTCTTATCTGGAATTTTTGCCACATCCCCTACCTCCAGTGAGAGCATCACCCATTCAGAACGAAAGGTACATGAGCAGAAAGGCAGTTAAATTATCTCCACTGACCACTACTGAAAAGGTTTTGTTGCTGGTGTCACTCACTGAAGACATGATACATGGCTATCAACAACTTTCAGTAATGAATCATCTCTAAACTGTTCCCAGAGACACAATAAGTAATTTCTTCGAGTTTCATTTATTTTTACAGTGAACTGCAGTATCTATGAGTAAGTTCCATTGTACTTACTGTCTCTAAAAAAAGCACAAAGAAACCTACATGGGGTTTAAAAAGATGGAAAAATGGCTATTTTAAACTCTAAAATATTGAATAGGAGTATACATACTCTTAAAAACAAAATCATGTCTATATGTCATCAAAGACTTATTTTCTGCTTCCAAATACAGCTATCATTGAAGAGAATGTCACTGACTCAGCTGGGTGTTCCTGACCTTCCTTCCTTTCTCCATGCTTGATGAGGCTGGTAACGCTGAAGCAAAGAGACAACTCTTGCTGAGATGGAATGGACACATTGAAGAGATCAACACACATCCATGCCAAGAGCAGGCCACCTCACACCGAAAAATACCCATCCTTTGGGAGCTACGCGCTTCGCCACAGCCAAAAGAAAGAGAGAATCCCAAGTCGGCATCTCTGAGCGGAAGCAGGAGAGCTCGGTGCCCTCCATTAAGTGGGAGCAGAGAGGGCGATAGGAGGGCCTGAAGCTCTGGCCCGCCTCCCGCACTCTGTGGAAGGAAGTCAGGAGTACCTCATCTGGGGTGTAACGTGAGCACTTGCCCCAGGCTCCAGAGGACAGCTGCATCCTGGGAAGGTGGGCCTAACAAGGGAACGTTTAAACAGATAGCATTATTACAAGAGTTCTTGCTGCCTTAACTAGTTATACTAGATCACTCTCATTTCTTTCCAATTCTGTAATTCTAAGTACAAATTAAATGATCACTATATGTGCATGAACTCAGAAAGGGAACCTGATTGACTTTCTCCAATAAGAATCCCAATACGCTAACCCTCTGCCCTATATTGCAAACATGCCACATGGGCTTTGCTGGTTCGAGTCCCAGTTGCTCCACTTCTGATCCAACTGCCAGCTAATGCCTTGGAAAGGCAGTAGAGGATAGATCAGGTCGTAGGGCCCTATAGCCAATGTGGAAGACTAAGAAAAAGCTCCTGGCTTCAGACCAGCTCAACTCCATTGTTGCTGCCACTTGGGAAGTGAATCAGTGCATGGAAGATGTTTCTCTTTCTGTCTCTCCTTCTCTCTCTGCAAAACTGCCTTCCAAATAAAAGAAAAAAAATTTCTAATCTGGAATCCATAAAGGGGCCTCCTATTTGTGGTGCTGGAACTCCACAGTCTACCACATGGACAGTTAGGGCCCAGGACATGGACCATCTTTCACTGCTTGCCCACGTGCATGGCTGAGAGCTGAAAGGGAGGTAGACAAGCAAGAACTCAAACCAGTGCTCAGCTGAGATGCTGGTGACACGGCTGTGGTTGAACAGATGTGCACACACCACCATGACACTGATCCAGGAACTTTTACAAAAAATGATCTCTGTGGAACCAGAGGCAGCTAGAGTTAAGGGTTTTTTTCTAGGACAACATTTAGAAATTGTTTCAATACTTTTGCACTGAAAAATATATCTGTGTTATTGCTAATGTGATTGTGAAATGTGAAACTTGAATGTTTCACATTTGAGCTAGGGTCTCAAAAAATGAATTTCAAAATAGTAAATACACTCTGTGGCACTTGGAGGTATTCATAATTACCCGGGCAGCAAGGTTGGAAGTAAAATTAGCCCTTATGGCTGAAAGGTAGAAAACTTAATTAGGAAGCTGATTAGCTGATTTTACCAGGCTAAAGCTCTAAGTCCTGCTGCTAAATAAAGCCAGATACCACACAGGGGATTCTTGTGGATGACAGGACTTGGAGAATCAAGCTGATAAGCATCTGAATCTATGGGCAGGAAAGATCTCATTGTCAGGAAAGAGGCATACCTTAGTCCCAGAAGAATAAATCAACTGGACAGCAATCAACCAACAACTCATCAATTACAGAAATCCTCAAGAGCTCTGAGTTCAGACTGTTCATCAAAAGTTTTACTTAATCAATGCCTCATTTACATATGTACACAAACTGCAGAAATCCCCAAATGCTTAATGCAAATCCTTGTCAAGAAATAATACAAAATGGGAAATAACTCCAACAAATGCAGTAAAACAAGAAAAAATAAGGGGTTACTGAGAGAAACAAATGTATTAAGAGGTTTCAGTAAGTTAGATCCATAAACTATATTATTCTGTGAAATTAGAAGACTGAAGTCAAAAAAGCCTCCAAGTCTTTTGAAATTAAAGACATTGTTGTTGAAACATAAGAAAACAAAATTCAAAAAGTAAGAGACAGGCAGAAACTCAACAGAAGTGAACAACTGCTTGATGACAAAAGATGCAACCAGTGAGCTGGTAACTGAAGGCAAGGGAGGGATTCTTCCAGAATACAGAATACAGAGTATTAATACATACCCACATATCTAGACAGTGAGATCACCGTGAAGAACAACCCCACAACTGCCAAAGACTGAAGATGCCCATAAAGAAACAGTATTAAACATGCTTGTTTTTTTTTAAGATTTATTTATTTTTTATTGGAAAGGCAGATTAGAATTACAGAGAGGAGAGACAGACAGATCCTCTGGAGCTCTACTCAAATGGCTGCAGCAGCCAGAGCTGAGCTGATCTGAAGCCAGGAGCCTGATGGGTCTCCCATACAATTGTAGGATCCTAAGGACCTAGGTCATCCTCTATTGCTTTCCCAGGTCACAAGCAGGGAGCTGGATGGGAAGTAGAGCAGCCAGGACATGAACCAGAGCTGACATGGGATCCCAGCATTTACAATCCAAGGATTTAGCCATTGAACCAGCACATTGGACCCAATTAAACATACTTACATTCCAGAACATTCAAACAAAATATACCAGTACAATAAGAGAAAGTTTTGAACCTGACATGTACATCTACCAGCACCCCTGCAAATAGCAAAAAGGAGAAATGTTTACACTTATAGTGTAATTGCTTTCCCAGGTCACAAGCAGGGAGCTGGATGGGAAGCAGGGACGCTAGGATTGGAACTAGCATCCATATAGGAGCCCAGCGCATGCAAGGCAAGGAAATCAGCTTCAAGGCTGCTGTGCTGGGTCCTGCTGGCCTATAAATTTTATATTTCTCATAGCAAAATTCTACAAATGGAAGTCTCAGTCTTCATCTTACCTTAACTCAAATACTATGTAATGATGTTTAACTGGGTATAAAATTCATCAATATTAATTTCTCATTAGGACTCTGAAGATACTATTTCTTTTTCTTATTGTTTTTTTCTTTTTTTGTTGAACCACATAGGTACACAAAATGGTTTCTCTGCCCCAGCAGTTTTATCAGTGAGAACAGCTGGAACCTAAATATAGATAAGGCTCTAAACACAGCAGTTAGCATGATTAAGACGCTCCACATGGGAAGGAGCCAGAGCAATGGTTGATATTGCAAATTTCCAGGCTTGGGAGATGTCAGGGTCAACAAACAGAAACATGAGAAACCTATCACACAAATAGCCTGCTATACATTCTAAGAATAGAAAGCAAAAAAGCACTCCCCATGAGAAAATCAGGATTAGGTTAAAGTCATGACATCGTGTGCTCTGAATCAAAGCGACTAAATGTTTTCCATCCTGCCTGGCTCCATGATGAAGTATGCATTGAGCTAAGTGCCCTTAATCATCTCAGCTTCAGCTTTCTTAGAAAAAAAAAGTTTATGTGGAGACTGAGTGGGATAATTTTAGTAAAGGCCTTTGTTCACTGCTATTAAAAGTACACAATTTAAGTTGAAGCAGAGCCTGTTGGCAATCCCCAAAACAAACGGGGTCGCTAAAAATATTACAGCTTGGCTTACTCATGAGGGGATATTTGTTTCACCCCAGCATTTCTCAGACTTGTCTAAACACTGGATTATGGAGAGCCATTTTTAAAATCAGATGCCTTGCCTTCTCTTGGGCCGGCAACTGACGGCTCGTCCCACTGTTCAGCATTGGTCTACTCCTTAGAGTTGAGTGAACATGTCTAGAGTATACACTGGGCTTGCCACATTTGAGAACACTCACATGTCCATGCTGATTTTTGACTTTGGCACGGATTACGAATGATAAAAATATCAACATGTATCTTTAACTTGGGGTTCGCCAAGAAATGTCTATTTCTGGCTACTCAAAATTTCAAAGAAGTGGGCTGCCGTGTTGGCTTAACATACTAATCCTTCACGTGCAACTCAGGCATCCCATGTGAGTGTCAGTTCAGGTCCCAGCTGCTCCACTTCTGATCCAGCCCCCTTCCTACGACAGAGGGAAAGCATAAGGGATGGCTCAGGTTCTTGTGCCCCTGTGCCCACATGCGAGACCTGGAAGATTCTCCTAGCTGCTGGCTTCAAATTGGCTCAGATCTGGCTGTTGTACTCACTCATGTGTGTACCAACGGGTGGAAGATTTCTCTCTCTTTCTCTGTCTCTCCTTTCCTCTCTGTAAATCTCTTTCAAGCAAAAATAAATAAATCTTTAAAACAATTCAAAGAAAATCAATAGCATCAAGAAATAATATGCTACCTTATCATTTTCAATCAACATTCTATACACAAAAGAAATGCACCTCAAGAAAATGAATAACAAATAACCATCATACATTCCCAAGCTTGGCAAATCACCAGCATGTACCCTGGAAGAGCACTCACGCACTCATTGACTAGTATCAGAAACCTACAGGTCTGACAAGAACTAATATCTGTCTTAAACAGAGTCACCCAATTCCACATTATGTCCTGTTCTTCCTTTTTGTTCTTATTTGTAGATCCTAGAAGACAGTAATGATGGCTCACATTAACTACGTCACTGCTGCCAGTGTGCTGGGTCTGGAATTCCCAGTTCCTGGCTTTAACTTTAACTCCAACTAACAACAGTTGTGGGCATTTGGACACTGAATCAGTGTATAACTCTCTCTCTCTCTGCCTCTGTTATGTCTCTCAAATATGAATGAAAAAGAATATTAATCAGGAAGTGGGAAAATTACATTTTAAAAACTACTTGTTGGGCCTGGCGTGGTGGCCTAGTGGCTAAAGTCCTCACCTTGAATGCACCAGGATCCCATCTGGGTGCTGGTTCTAATCCCATCAGCCCCGCTTCCCATCCAGCTCCCTGCCTGTGACCTAGGAAAGCAATCGAGGACCGCCAAAAGTCTTGGCTCCCTGCACCCACATGGGAGATCTGGAGGAAGTTTCTGACTCCTGGCTTCGGATTGGCTTAGCTCCAGCTGTTGTGGTCACTTGGGGAGTGAATCATCAGATGGAAGATCTTCCTCTCTGTCTCTCCTCCTCTTTTTATGTCTGACTTTGCAATAAAAATAAATAAATCTTTTAAAAAAAAACTACTTGTTAGAAAGAGCGCCTTTTCTTTTAGACACCAAATACAAAATGTTCATGAGGAAAAACTGTGATTTTTTTTTCCAAATTACAATGCAGTTTGCATCCATCTATCATTCATCCATGCATTCACCTATCAAATCAGGGACAGCAGTGCTGAGTTACACCATGGAGATCACAAAAGACGCAAAAACCCTAAAAACACAAATGAGGATTCTGAAAAAGACAACGAAGAAAGAAAGTACACCATTTTCTGTATCTTAAAAACGGCATTGTTCTGGGCAAGCACAGTGGCATAGCCCTTTAATCCTCTGCCTGCAAGAACCAACATTCCATGAGTTCTGGTTTGTGTCCCAGCTGTTGCACTTCCCATCCAGCTCTCTGCCGATGGCCTGGGCAAGCAGCACAAGATGGCCCAAGGCCTTGGCCCCTGAACCCACAGGAATGGCGGAGAAGAAGCTCCTGACTCCCAGCATTGGATCAGTTCAGTTGTGGTCATTGCAGCCTTTGGGGAGTGATCCAGAAGATGGAAGACCTGTCTCTGTCTCTCCTTCTCTCGTGGTAAAAATCTGCCTTGCCAATTAAGATAAATAAATTTAAAAAAAAAAGCATGTATTTAAGTCTGTTCTTGTTCAGCCTTTCCTAGCTCACTGAGGCCACTGCTGACTTTGAGGGCACATAATCACCAACCTGCCAGTGGATAACAATGGTAGAAGGCATAGCAGAAAAAGATTCTGGGGGGAAGAAAACAAAACCAAACCAAAGAGCAGCAAAGTGGCCATTGGGTCTGGACAGGGATCACTTGTCCTCTCCGACATGCTCAATGCCACCCATCAGCTCCAAAGTCCATATGCTTTAATCCCCCAAAACAAGGACTGAAGGAGCACACTTCTCATGTTATTCTCCCACACATATCACTTTTGCATTAACAGTCGAAAACCCAGCAGCATAGAACACTCAAAATGATCACACTGAGAAACTAAATCTAATTTATTGTTTCAAATTAAAGTTTTACATCAAAACCCATCTTCAGTGAGATGGAAATGGAGTCATTGTGACAATGTTTCTTTCTATTGCACATTTAGATAAATTACAAAGCTGATGGAAACTGAGGGTAAGCTGAGAGAATTTGATCAAAACAAACAAAAAGTCAGTCCACTAAATGTGCTTCAGAAGCAAATGTATTGCATATTACTGATGATTCAGTGAAATTCGTTATAAGCTACTTTATTCTATCATAGACTCTTAATATACTGCAAGTCAGTATATTGTAATGTGAATGTGTTACATATGTAAATCCTGGTTATTATAAGTTACAACTTATCCTAGACAAGGTCTGAAGAACTTGGAGGAATGGCCTGTATCTTACAGAGGCCAGATGTCGGCCCTCTTTCTTTCTCTTTCTCTGTCTCCTTCTTCTCTCTTTGTAACTCTTCCTTTCAAATAAGTAGTTTTATTTATTTATTTTTAATGCCAGAGGCCAGGCCATTGGCAGCTGATTACAACGATTACAACGATCAGCTAAAGAGATCAGGAGCCTAGAGTGGTAGCCTAGTGGCCAAAGTCCTTCCTTGAAAAACATGTCATAAGTGAGAAAATAAGAACATAAAAATCCATTTTTCATGGAAAAGTTATTTGAATAGTTTTTGACTACAATTAGTCCACACTAGATTATCTTTAATGTTCACTTCATTTATAAAGCATCATGACTAAAACCACTCTGAATTGAAACTATTTTAAGAAACCGAACATAGAGTCACTAATTTATCCTTGTCAACTAAAACTTCTCTTGTTCCAAACTGGAAATTCCAGGGTTGGTACTGTGGTGTAGTAGGTTAAGCCACTGTTTGCAGCACCAGCATCCCATATAGGTGACCCATCACGCCCTGGCTATATGACTTTTCTAACAGCTCTCCAGCTTATGGCCTGGGAAAACAGTAAAGGATGGCTCACGTCCTTGGGTCCCTGCACCCATATGGGAGACCTGGAGGAAGTTCCTGGATCCTGGCTTCAGATCAGCTCAGCTCCACCCATCGTGACCATTTGGGGGGACTGGCACTTCTCTACAAAAAAACTTACACGAAAAATGGCCAGAGAAACAGATTTTTATAAGCAAGGAGAAGAAAACACAAAGTTCCTAATAGGTAAAAGTCCTTGGCATCCTGGAAGTAAAGAAAGCGAGCCCTACAATGCAGTGATTGGAAACTTACCGAGAGTCAGACTGGAAAGGAAGGCAGCAGTGAGAGCCTACAGCTGAGCAATTTGTATTTAATTTTAAAACAATTAGGCATATTATAAAGTTTTAAACCAAACTTTAACTGCATCTGATTTATATATATATATGTGTGTGTGTGTAATATATGTATACATATGTATGTATGATATACAGGTGTACATACATGCATATACACACATTATAGTATATATATACATATATACTAATAATATAAACACTGGCAATTCTACATCCAAAAAATCATTTAGATAATTTGTGGGAAAAAATTAAAAGACATATTTGAAGTCTGTTTATGGTTCTTTTCATAATTTAAATTCTACAAATATTGGAATACCTCTCACTTCTTACTATCACAAGAAACTTTACATATGAAGAAATAAACAGATCCAGAAAATCAGAGCTGCAACTACTAGGAGAGAGTTGTAGTGTAAGCAGATGGGGAGAACAGAGAGAAAAATGAGTAGACAATTTTCAAATGTGTTTGGTGATTAAACTCAGTGTGTTCTTGGTGTGTTCATTGAAGATTAAGCAGAAACCCATGATAATCTACATTTGTGGACTTAACAATTATTAAGTTAAGCCAACACAGGGATTGTTAGAACATGGAGAAGTGTAGCAGCATGGTAACAATATGTATGGGTTGAGATTGAAGATACTTCGTAGAAAAGCAAAAATAGAAGTGAGAAAGATGGCTGGATTTGCAGCACCTCATCCCGGCCCCCAAGACCCCCAAAACAATGGACCTTAAAATGTGAGTTGAGTCTAAATATACAAATTTAACTTGGGTGTAATTACGGTTATTCAACAAACATTTCTTTTCTCATTCAGGATGGGCCTATCCTTTGTTAAATAAGATTTTTTTTTTGCTTGTCAAGGACAGTTAACTTCACAGAATCTTCCCTTTTACTTACAGTCCCACTGTGACAATTCTAGCAACTAACTTACCCACATACTTACATAGGACCCCGAGGGAGGCATTTGTAGTTAAGAATTCTTACACAGTTATCAAGAAGACTAGAAAAGGAATGCCTAAGGCAAATAAAAAAATGACAAGAAATAGCCAGGGACAGGAGAAAAACTGAGAGAGTACAGTGTTGTAAGTCAACAAAACAGTGATCAAATTTGTCAAAAGAAGTTGGTAAGAAGTTTTGTTTTAATGTAAGGACTTAGGATTAGATCCCTGAATCTGGCAACAGGGAGATCGTTAGAATCATGAACAGAAGCAGTTTCAGCGAGGTCAAAACCAGATTGCAGTAAGTTGAGTCCAAAAAAAAAGGTGGAACATCAAACATTCACAACTCTTTAAATGAACACTTTCCATAAAGAGGCACAACAGCAGTGACATAAATGGTGATCACACAGGGCCAGACATTGCAAGAGGGATGGAATAATGAAAAGCAGAGCTTACTGCAACATAACTTTCTCTTTCCTGGAAAGAAAGAGTTGATTATTTGGGGGAGACGGTGCTGAAGCTGTGAGCAAAGGTTTTCAGGAGCTGAGCGTTGGATTATAGTGCAGAGGTTAATCCTTGGTTTATAGTCATTTAATGAACCTGCATATAATAGGAGGGAATGAGGACGAAACAGAAACTTTTGAAACATGCTGAAAATCGGAGGGTTTTCTTTCAAGATGTGCAAGTCTCTCCTCAGATAAATATTCAAATACTTTAGGTGAACATGAGACATGAGACAAGGAGATTAAAAAAAAGTCTAGTCTTCTTGGAGAAAGAAATTATGAATATGGAAATTTCCTTATAATCACTTCTCACAAGCAGGGCTAGAGATGGAATGAATAATTTGGCAGACATGTAAAAAAATCCAGATTTAGTTTGAATATTATAAAGATGGAACTCCTGAAGCAGATGAAAAAAAGTCAAAGGAGAGAAGTGTTTGCAAAATGGGTAAGGACAAATCAAACCAAAAAGAGGATTTGGTCTCCAGAGCATTGGGAGCATTTCTTCCATTGTAAAGTGAGGAAGGAATTACTATCAGCTCCTATCTCCTGTCAGTTTCTACCCATTTTTCACTTGCCAACAAGACATTGACAAATGCAGAGGTGTGTGTCCGCCACATGACATTTTTCACTGAAACATCATTCCACATTTCCAATACTGAAGGGAGGTAGGATTTTAAAGTAATTTTTTGCTAAAATGCTGTAATCACTCAGAATTTCTTGTTTCAGGCGCAAGACCACTCCCCCTAGCCAATGACGTTTGGGAATACTGAGTTCATGACCAGGTTGTATGTGTGTGGTTCCTGGGGACTTCAGATGCTCCGGAGAAATAACACTCAAAATTGCTCTGCCCTTGATCAGAAGTAGAAATACAACTGAAGTCTAAACAAATTCCTCTACTTGCAAAACCCAGGTGAAGAACTGGGAATGAGGCCCATCAATTGCCTCCAGGGAAGAAGGATAATGAGGGAAGAAACCTGAATGTCTGAACATCACTGAATAAGCACTTGTTAGTGTAATAATTGCCAGGCCTGGCAGATTCAACTGGGAGGAAAATTGATGATAGTGGTTCACTAAAACTGTTTCAAGCATAACGATAGTAGAGTGGACAGCAGGAGCTCTGCTAAATGGAATAAACAAATGGCCACTAAGGGGAAAAAGTCAAAGGAAGATAATTCACGTGGATTTTCAATTCAAAACACCACATACATTTCTGTAGACTGTGTGAACACTTTTCTAAAACTGCTCACTTTCACTTCAGTTTCAATAACTATATAACCTTTCAGGCCTCTTATTTCTCACTATTTTCATCATAGTTCATGACACTCAATAGGTATATTCTCTCTCAAAAACAAAATGGCAATGACGTGACAACCCACTATACCTTACGTTTACATACAAAGGACATGGTATATTGACCAAGATTCTCCTGAAAGTAGTTTGTTGATCTTTAAATAAAATGCACTATTTTTTTGCTCCATGTTCATGATCTGGAATGCTGAAGAAAACTACCATCTTTTGTGTTGGTTAAGTGATTTCTAGCTCTACTTCCACTAACATTATCAAACATTATTTTTTCATTCATTTTCTATTTTTATGCAATAATCTATTGAAAATACTCTGAGATTAACTTAATGAGTTATTTCTAACTCCTGTAAAATTTAAGCTCCGTTTATTACTTCACTCAAGATAATTCATTGCACCTATGCTGGGAAGAGTTGAGGGTCATCTCATCCTTGCTAATTACTTTATTTGAAGAAAACATTCAACATTCAACCACAGGCACTTTTCTAAATCATATTGTATATCAAGAAGAATTGGTATAGCTGCTTAATCCTCCAAGTGCCAGCACCATCCCCTGTGGGCATCAGTTCATGTCCCAGTTGCTCCACTGCCCACCCAGCTCCTTGCTGGTGGCCTGGAAGAGCAAGAGAGTAAAGCCCAGTGCCTTGGAACCCTGCACCCTTGAGGGTGCCCTGGAAGAGGATCCTGGCTCCTGGAATTGGATCACCTCAGCTACAGCCATTGTGGCCATTTAGGAAGTGAAACAGTGGATGCAAGATTTCTCACAAAATTGCCCTTATTTGTGAGAGGAATTAATAAGCAAATTATCACAGTGGAGAAAGACTATTCTCAAAATAAACCCAATGTTTTTGACTCTCAAGAAAGTCAACAAGCAAAACATTTTGAGCATCTCAAAAATGATGACCATGGACTTTGCCTCTTGTGCTGAGACAGGATCGCTCCCACCTCTTCACAAACCATTGTTTTGGTTATGCTTTGCATTTAGGATCATACTGGTAAGGCCATGATTCACTTTCTTCACAATTCTTCCAAGAAACAATTTAGGATCAGGATTCTACTCGTTTAAAAATTCCTGCTTTTCCAGGCCACAGGCAGGGATCTGGGTGGCAAGTGGGGCGACCAGGACACGAATTAGTGCCAATATAGGATCCCGGTGTATGCAAGGTGAGGACATTAGCCACTAGGCTACTGCATGGGACTGGAAAAATTTTGAATTCATGCATAGCTATTCCACAATGCACATTTTTCATGATGAGTTTGAAGATCCATTTGATTGTCACTACTTGTTGACTGTTATATCCCTGGACCTAAGCATCCACTAAAATATACTTCTGATTTTAATTTTTTGACTCAATCTAATTAAGATATGGTATGTTACACCGGAAATAAAGAATTCTGGTTTTGTTGAAAAGGTTGTTTCTGGAAGAAATCAGCACCTGAATCTGTAGACGGAATAAGCAAGTTCACCAAAGGACGCTGGCATCACCCAATCATTAGAGGGCTGGATAGAATTACAAAATGGAAGAAGCGAATCTCCTCTCTCTCTCTCTCTCTCTCTCTCTCCCTCACTCTCTCTCTTCTTCAGGTGGGATATTCCACTTTATCCTGTACTTAGATGTTGGGAACTCCTGATCTGGGACCTTCAGACTGCAGGACTTGTGCCAGCCAACTCCTACTCAGTTCTTAGCATCTTGCCCTGGGACTGGCAGCTCCACCCTTGGTGTCACTGTTTTCCAACATTACATTTTCTGAATTTTTCCTGTATTACACTATTGCCTTTTCTCAAGTCTCCAGTTTGAGTTGGAAAATTCTGGACTTTCTCGGCCTCCATAGCCATGGGAGCCCATCTCCACTTTAAATCTTCCCTCATACATCTTCATATATATTATAGGTTCTGTTTCTCGGCATAACCATAACTAATATGATATTCAATGAAAAATTAACAACTGTGAATAAATTCAAACTGAATTTAATCAGCCAGCAACATATACCCTATTTTTTAGAATTACATGAATAGAGTAGAACGGATGAAGAGATCAGCATGTGGTAGCCATGCCTTTTTTCAAAGTATAAACCAAATGATCACTGAGTTTCAATGCTGTCAATCATATCTCTGGTTTGGAAACTGAAAAATACACATTAATGTACTACTTGCAGTAGAAAGCTATGAAATATTTTCCTACTGAACTTTGTTCAGATTTCCCAAATACATTTCAACAATGACTTCCCATTAGGTCTCATTTAAAATATGTTAACAAACCACAGAAATTAGTGTTTTGAAAAAATGAGAAAATTAAGTTTGAATTCTGAAAATTAAGAACACACATATATTGCTTCAGGATCAGCACTGTTCAGCCGAAAAATTTTAAAAAGTAATTGCAAAAGGCACCCATGCAAAAGTTTTTAGCCAAAAAAGAGATCGCTAATGAAAAGAAACAAATTTTTAACTTCAGTTACCATTGCGTCATATTTTCCTTAAAGCAATAAAAAAATGTTTTGAAACAAATTGTAGATTGATAATAAAGTAAAATCTTTACCAAATTAAAGCTAAATAACGGACGTTTTTACTCAGCAGCAGTTACAGAGTTGTATAATGAACTGATCACCATGAGAATCTAAAAGCTTTACTGGTTTCATCATTCCCAAAGGGCAGTATTAATGTTGTTATTGCTTGGGTAAAAGGAAGAGCATAAATTTCATCACTTGATAGCCACAGAAATAGCCTCCCAAATTATGTTTGTTTTCTCAATTTTTTTTTCTGGGAGACAAAAAAGTTTAAAAAGACTGAAAGCATTTCAGCAAATGAGTGTGAGCTTGCACGAAAAGATTGTGATTCATATAAGAACAGAGCAGCACCACAAGACCAAGATAGCTCTGAATTATCCACAAGTCCTTTTTTTCTCTTCCGACTAAGGGTGCCAGAACGAACGATTTTTTTCTCTTTTTCTGTCTCTCCTCCCTACACTCCCGGCCCACAGCCCTCTGTAGCAGTGTCCTCTCTGTATCATGGCAGCCACATCTCTGATGGAGTCCTGCTTAAGCATTTTCCCTATTAGAGTCTGTTCCCCAAACAGCAGCTAGAATCGTTTTTCACTGAGCATTAGCTGGCTTTCATAACACTTAAAATATAACCCAAGGTCCGTGATTCCTACAGCCCCTTAGAGTCTTGGGAGTTTAGCCCTGTTAAACTTTCGACCTCATTTCTTATCATTCTCTTCCAGCACTACATTCACATAATGAATGCTGATTCTAGAACACATCAAGTGGTATTCCATCAGAGACGCTGTTATGACAATCATCAGAAAATAAACTCCCCCTGTCTCTCCCCAATCCTCTACAACTACTTCTCCACAAATATATTTTGGCTGATCTGACTGACAATTTAAGAAAGGAGACAAATGAGCCAACATATGAAACAGTAATTGTAGTTTTGAGAGATCTAACACGAGGAAAGGGAAAAATGATACTTGCATTATAAGGGCTAAAGGAGCTTAAAAAATTGCTGGGCAATACAATTCCCACTCTGTGCACTAAGGGGCGCCATAAGGTCCAGGCAGCTTAGTTGCTGGCAGTAACAAGAAGAGAAGGGGTGGGAAGAGAGGAACACCAGCAATTTATGTTTGCTGGACATTACTAGGTGGGTGCTTGTGTTTGTTCTAGAAAGACAGGAAGCCATAGGAAGAAGAAACTGAAATTGTATTTCACTGAAAATCTAATCCAAGCTGCTGTTTCACCGACACTGAATGCTGCCTAAGAATCAATGATGCCTGCCATCAGTGCTGCCTCCTTCCTGTTTAGCGCCCCTCCTTCCCAATATCCATCAACTCAGCAATGGATTATGAAAGCCTAGATCACAGTTAGGCACCTAATGTGACCATAAAACAGCGATCTTTTCTTCAGTGGAATGACTCCTTTAATGTTCTTGCATTCCAATTTACATCACTTAGAAGCTGTTAAAGTAATGACACAGGCATTAGAAAAATCAAGGGAACAGGGAAAGTAAGATCGTTTGATTCATCATGCTGCCTGCTGAGTTTATATCACCAGCTTCCGATTTATCTAGTTTCTTCTCTTTTATGATTGGAGACATTATGGGCAAGTTGTCTTCTCTGTAAAACATTTGTAGCATTCTGAATTGTCTCAGTGTAATCTTTAATAACTGTCTTATGTTCAAGTTGACAGCAAGCATGTAATAAAATGCCTAATATCATTTTATAGGTCACATAATGCAACAGTTTATTTTAGCACAGCAGGGCAATAGCAGGTAACAGATAATGAAGTCTCTACAGATTTGTATAATATAGTTTCAGAGTTGACAACGGCTTCAGAAAAACCTCAGAAATTTTCTGTTGAGTGATGATAAAATAGATAAGCATTTCCTTTTTTTTTTCTTTTTTCTAATGATTTATAACACACAAGTTAACCTCAGAGATGGAGCAATTTAAGTTTTACAACTTGACATGTGCTATTATGCAAATGAATCAATTTCTCAATGAAAGAGGATGTCTCTCACAGAATTTCCCAACACATAAGTGAAGGAAGAAGTCATTCTACAACTACTGAGAAATAAAAATATCATTTTTGATAGAACAGCAAATGATCCATTCTGGCTTAAAATAAAAATTGATGATAATTTAAAATTCTATAGCTTTTGAAAGTTTGTATTAAGACATTTTAAATGTTAATGTATTTGTAAGGTATAGAGACTAGCTTGGACAGAGAAAGACAGAAAAAGATTTTTCTACCTGCTAGTTTACTCCACAAAATTCCACAGCAGTCAGTGATGGGAGTGGCTAAAGCTGTGAGCCCAGAACTCACCCTGGGCGCCTCATTTGGGTGGCAGAGATCTAAGTACTTGAGCCATTACAGATTGCCTATGTTAGCAGTAAGTCCCTGACAAGCATTGTTCTTATAACGATAGTCTCCTCCCTTCTTTCCCTTCCTCCTTCCTTTTCTCCTTTTTTCTTCCCTTTGTGATAACATATTTTTAATTTACTATCACAGGAAAGGTTTCAGTTCATAGTTTAACAACTTCAAAGTAGAAAGTCCACTGTTGAGCAGGAACATTGAAAAGAGCTATGTACAAATCCCATTATGTCAATCTTATTCATATATATTAAGAATTTTTGAACTCTCTATACAAGCCATCACAAATGAGAGAAAGTGTGATATTACTCTTTCTGCGTGTGCATTGTTTTAGCAAACAAGGGGTTCCACTTATGTTCATTTTGCTACAAAAGACAGGATGTCATTCTTTTTTGTGGCTGAATAGTATTCTATCATGTGTACCTACGCCACATTTTCTTCATCGCATCTGCTTAGCACCTCAGTCTATACTTCATTCTCTTCTTTTTAGTGGCATCCAAAGTCCAAGCTGCCACCTTGAAGGCCAACCCACATCCAAGTGTAGTAGTCACTGAATATTTGTCCTTATCCATTAACCTCCCCAACCTGTCCTTGCCTAGTGAACATTACAAATCCTGTTAACAATAATATAATTTAGTATCATAATTCTTCTTATGTCTTGCAGCCAGATTTACCTGATTTTCTACAGGCCTAATTCCATGTGTCCTACCTTATCAACTTAGTGCAGTGTCTTTGATTTTTTCCTTTTATCTCCTTTTTCTCATTTCATCCTATGTATCTCTCTATCTATAGATAGATAGATAGATCCCTGTACCAAATTCTCGATTCTACTAATACCTAGTTGAAACCTGACTGAACACTGATTAACACAGATGCTCACCAAATTTCTGTGAGTGGTATGTGAGCAAGGACAGTAGAGGACGATATTGCAGTCTTGAAAGAAATGCATCACCTAAGTAGAGGAAATACAGAAGTAACTTTAGCTTAGACCACAGGGATCTGTTGTTAACTTAGGGAGAGCAAGTGTTCAGTATAGCAGGAAGATGCTGCTTGCAACATTCCAAATCCTTCCTGAATGCAAGCCTCGGCTCCACTCTGAATCCCCACTGCCCATCACATCCTCTCGGACACAGCAATGATGGTTCAATGATGGGTCCCTCTCAAACTCATAGGAGACCGACTAAGTTCTGGGTTCACAGATTTAGGCAGGTTCGATTGTGACTGTGGCATGCATTTAGGAAACGAACTGGTACACGGAATATCTCTGCATCTCGACTTCTCAAACAAGCAGAACATTAAGAAAAATGAAGTTAACACAGTAGAG
This sequence comes from Ochotona princeps, assembly GCF_030435755.1. Taxonomy (NCBI): domain Eukaryota; kingdom Metazoa; phylum Chordata; class Mammalia; order Lagomorpha; family Ochotonidae; genus Ochotona; species Ochotona princeps. Next base: position 9,707,243 of record NC_080861.1, read on the forward strand.
AGGCAGATGCCTCTGATCTGGCAGAGATGCTTCAGAGTTGTCCTTGCACACTTTCAATACACTCAGCTGTAATTTTATGCTGTGCAGTAGGCATTCCATTGTTACAAGATGGCTGTTAAATCTCCTGAAATTATATCTATGTCCTAATAATAAGGGGGGGGGAGCCTTGCATCTGTTGCTTCACACCCCAAATGGCTGTAATGGCTGGAGCTCAACTGATCTGAAACCAGGAGCCAGGGGACTCCCACGTGAGTATGGAGGCCCAAGGACTTGAGCCATCCTCCACTGCTCTCCCAGATTATAAGCAGGCAGCTGAATCAGAAATGGAGTAGCTGGGACACAAACCTGCTGCACCACTGCACCGGCCCCGTAAAAAAATCAACATTTTTACACATTCTGTGAACTTATCTATCCCTACATCTCCTTAGTCACTGGTGGGTTAAATGGCTACTCCTACCTCCAATATATTCTGAGAAAAACGGGATTAGGGTAATTGGTTTGTGGGAGTCATCAATGACCTTTTAGAACTAGTCAAGGTTTAACTCTAGTAAAGGGAACTCTCACCACTAGCCAAACAAATCAAAGTTCTGAAAGAAAGGAATGGATGAGGGGGGTAGGGAATGTTTTATGGGTAGAATATCAATAAAATTGATCTTGGAGTAGAGGAGGAGAAAGGAGCTAGACTGAGGCTATAGCAAAGGAGCCCAGGGCTCAGGAACGTACATCACGCAGTGAAACACAGCCGGCAAAATAAACAGAAATAACATGATGGAAATTTGGACATGACTCCAGAAAACCAAGATAGCAGAATTTGAAAAAAAAAAAAAAGGATTGTACAAACATTTCTGTTTCAGAACAAGATCCAGTGGAAATTTCTGGTCTCAAAGAAGAAATAAATCCCAAAACAACTTCCTCATCTGTGCTTTGTCCGGCCTTGACTATTGGAGGCCTTTGGGGAGTAAATTAGGAAATGGAAAACATCTATTTGTCTTTTAAAATAAAAATGAAAATACATGTCTAAACTGAAAATAGATCAGAGCAAACCAGTCAAGATAGAACCACAAAAATGTATGTGAATGAAATGGACCTCTTGTGACTTAACTCTTGCCCTTAGCCAGTGTCTGCACTCCTGTGGAACTGTTGTCTTTCTAGCTCTTGCTTTTTAAATACTATGGTTCGTGGCAGATTAAGCCTGTGTTTCAATAAATTTTGTGTCATAAGAATTAAGGAGAAAGAAGAGAAGGGAGGAGAAAAGAAGGGAAGGGAAGAGGAGGTAAGGTATGAGGAGAGGAGGGAGGGGACACCTGGGATTCGAGTACAGAGGGGGAGGGGGAGAAGGAACGGTTAGCGTCTTAGAACGATACCTATGAAATATATGAAATCTGTTCTCTTCACCTAAATATAACATAAGCTTAAAAGATTAGATACAATTTTTCACGAATAGAGTAATAATTTTGGACCTGTAACAATCCTTGGTAGGTAAATTTAATATTATTTCATTTCCCCATTTAACTGACCATGATCAAATTATGCGTTGAAGAAAATTAATTATGGGATTGTAAGCTAAACCTCTTAATGCCAAATCAATGTGATGACAGAAAAATGAGTTCTGTCAGACCGTGGTAAGCAGAGTCTGAGAAACGGTAGACTTTCTTAATTGAATACGGAAAAGTCCTTAAGTAAATGTATGCAGAGGCATGTACAACAGAAAACAGCACCAGGTTGTGGTGTTATTACTCTTGAAAGTTACTTGTGAATTGCCAAATAAAAAAGAGAATGATCACATTTGGTGATCATTCTCATAAGTTTGGTCATGTAAAAGGATTCTTCTATTCCTCCCTCAGAATGAAGGATTCTCTAAAGAATTCCATCCAGGGCTCGGCGTGGTAGCCTAGTGGCTAAAGTCCTCACCTTACACATGCCAGGATACTGTATGGGCATCGTTTAATGTCCTGGCTGCGCCATTTCCCATCCAGCTCCCTATTTGTGGCCTGGGAAAGCAGTCAAAGACGGCCCACAGCCATGGGACCCTGCAGCCACATGGGAGACCCAGAAGAAGCTCCTGGCTCCTGGCTTCAGACTGGCTCAGCTCCAGCTGTTGCAGAGCTATAGATCTGCCTTTCCAATAATTATATCATCATCATCATCATCAAGGAATCCCACCCAGTGTTCACTAGAATAACAGAAACTTTGTGAATAGCAATTTCAGTACAAAGAGAGGGTTATACTTACCCATGTTTTTCTAAGAATATCATTTACAGAGTTACAATTTAGCTTAGCAATGTTATCTTAAAACCAAAGACATATAAAGGAAATATAACTGAACGAAAAACTAAAAATAGAAAGACTGAAAGGAAAAGCAGGCTGGAATGAAAAAGAATAGGGAGACACAGAGGAATAAAATGAGGAGAAAAAGTAAAAAGACATTCAATGTTTAAAGATGGGACAGATGGAAGTGGGGGACAGTCAATCAGGAATCTAACTTCAAAAGTCTCCACTTGATTCCCACCGCCCTGGAAGACACATTTTTCCCTGTGGCTATTCTGTCTGATTCAAAATCAAGGTTGCTTGGAGGCCGGGGAGGCCAAGTTAAAAGCACCTGCTGGGAGCGCAGGGGGAAGGGAGGTCACTGCGATTGGCTTGCGCCTCAGATGGCTCTTAGCCTCTTTCATTTCTTTTAGAAGTTCAAACTTCTAGCTCCCAGCACTTCACATGACCACTGAATGTGGGAAGCTCTTCTGAAGGGGGGGAAGTTACAAGGGACTTCCTTTAAGACAGACAAAGCAGATGGGAAAAGACGAAAGGTACCCATGGAACAGGCCTTAGAAAACAAAGCTGAATCCCGGCTCAAATCCAAGCCTTCATTTCTCTTTAAGTCCTGAATAATTAATAAAAGAAATCATCTAGAGACACATCCCATATTATTGCATTTTTCAGATATGAACTCTTTATTTTCTAAGCTGAAACTTAGTTTCATATGAAGAAAAGGATTATCACTAAAAAGAAGGAAATAAACATAATTTTAACTGAAGAAGGGTGACGGAAGAGGGTAAAATGACATTATTTCTCCACTTTTCTTGCTTCATTCCTTAAGAGAAAAAGGAGCTTAAATTGCCAGGAAATTCATCTTTCCTGAAGCTTAAAAAACTGCTGTAATGCTTGGAAAAAAATCATAGATGTGGCAAAGTGGAAGCAGATCAAGACACTTCCGGGATCAGCTCCCGCGGAAACATCAATTTGAGGCTGTTCATGCGGTAAACCAGCCTCACAAGACATAAGGAAGCCAAGCGACAGAACACAGACTTTAGTGTACTACTAATACAGGATGCATTAAATAAGATAAAGAAGGAAAGAGTAGCCCGCCACCCACTCTCTCCCAGTTCCAAGCACTGCAGTGTAGAGAAATGCTTCCCACTCAGGAAAGGGAGAAGGAATAAAGTCCACACCTTAGACTTGAGAGCTAACAACAGGCTCTTCCTAGTCAAATCTTGGCTCCTACTGTGAGATTAGAATGCAGAATGAGCTTCTGGGAATGCCCTTAGTCAGGCAGCCAGGAAATGCACACCCTCCACCCCACCCCTCCAGCAGCATCCTACCTTCAAATATAAGCATATCCTAAGGAGTGAAATTCCAGTTACTTGGGAAGGCAGCAAGCAGGACAGCGAATTCAAGACAGCAATTTGGAACTCAGCACCAAGGTAAAAAAAAAAAAAATCCTAATGTATTCTTGTCCACAGGCCAATGTCTGTGGACAGAGCCTCTTGATTGTCCTGGTATCAGGTGTGACCTAGAGCCCCACTTCACACTGGATTTGTATCTAAGCCAACATCACTTTTGGTTGGCTATGGTAGTTTCTGGTCATGAGACCACTGCAGAGATAGGCAGCCCACGGAGTGTGGACTTTTTTCTTAGTCTTGTGATTCCCTAGCTGTGAGCTCCAGGTACAATTAGACATCACAGTACTGGTGGTCACAGGGTTGCTCATACCTAGCCTTTTGCAACTCAAGGCAGCACAGCCAAGGAAGAGTAATTGTCCTCTTGGAGTGAGTAACAGTAGGTGGTTACTAAGCCACTGCACTGGAACATGGGAAAGACCCATTCCCAGTGCCCTCCAGAGCTCAGTAGAATCCCTGGTATCTAGCCAGAGTAGACTACACATGAGTTAACTATGCCCACTGTGGCCCAGAATGAAAGACCACTTATAAAGGACTTTTTTAATACATCACATTCTCACAAGTACAACCAATGTAGAATAATTACTATAACAGAATTCTCCAGGGAATGTGATGTTAATACAAAGAAAACAGTTTAGTGTAGGTCACAGATGCAATTAAAACATAATAATACTCCCGTTTCTCCATATCTTCCACCTCCTCCTCCCCTTTTATGGATTTCTCCGTTTTTCCTTCTTTCTTTTCTTTCTTTTCTTTCTTTCCTTCCTTTCTTTCTTCCTTCTTTCCCCCATTACTTTCTCCCTTTCTGCAGCAGAAAAGTCATTGTCAAGAAATCAAAAATCAAGGGTTCTGGCTTAATTTCTGACAAGAACTGTGAAATTCTATTAGTAATATATTCCCTTTGTTTTTGTTTGTCTTTGGAGTATATTATACCAGGCGTCCTGTCTTACAAATGTGTAGTGAGTATTAAAGGAACGGGTAGCTTCCATAGCAGGGGTTAAAATGTTAGCTGGGTTGAAGAACATATTTGGAAGCTCTATGAACAGGAAAAGGCACACTATTTTCAGTATCATAAAAAATACAGAAAGAGGTTAACTGCAAATCTCAGACATAGGCTTCTCCAAGACAATTTATTTATTTATACCAAGGGAGGCATCCCCCTCGCCAGGATAAAGCAGTCTTTTCCAAACAAGATTGTATTATGTCATCTGTGAATGGTTTTTTATCCTTTTAAAAGGGTAGCTTGTCTTTGTATATTGAAAGGTACATCATTATTAAAAATCTATTACATTTTTCCTCTTCCACTTAAAGAATATCAATTGAACGCTCTCTGCACATTTCTAAAAGCCTTAAAATTTGTTCTTTGAATATTCCAGTACCCTAAGTAGCCCTTTGTAGACATCAACATTTTCCTAGAGCATTTTTTTTTTTCTGCTGCCATCTACCTATAAGATGAAGACGTCTACAGGGCAGCTCCCAGGGGGTTCTAAAGAAACAAGTGTCAACAGCTGTGCCATCTGCTTACCTGTGCCAGCTCATTTGTTCTGCAGACAAAAGGCAAAGACAAGTTGATCCTACAATGATCAGCTGCAGGATAGGTACTGATTATGAAGATGAAAAAAAAATTGGATACATAGGGCAAACAGCCTCTGAAGAATCCCAATGGTAGTCACTCCAAATCTATTGCTACAGTCTAGCTATTGACAGAAAGGTCAAACCTCATTTTTCCTATATTTAGATCTAAGTAAAAAAAAGCCTTTAGTCCATTGTCTAGAACTGGGAAAGTTACTAATAAGTGATAGTTGAACATTAATTTTGCGCATTGGCTATTTCTGATTTCACAAGAAAAATTATTTAAGCAGGTTGCTTCTGCCTTGTAATTCATGATTTTAAACTCAATTGGATATTGCCTAGTATTTATGCATCATTTTCATAGTTTTCTTAAACTACAACATAGAATAAGCTTCTTGTTTCCTTCAAGCTTCAACTATTCAATTTGCATTTCTCTACACCACATTTGCAAAGGTATTTCTAAAAGTCTGCAGTAAAATGGAATGCAAATGCAGGGATTTAATTTTTGCAAGGAAAAAATGAAATCCATGCATAACATGCATTTTCGATGAAACTTCTGCAAACTTCGTATATGTCCTTGAGATAGATGGCCATGACTTTGCTTCCCCCAAAACAGGCCTATTTTAGTTTCACATTAACAATCTCCCTTCTCATAATGAAGTGAGCCTCTATCCTGTGTACGTGATCTCACTAAGGGCTGTATCCCTTCCCTTTTACACCTTCCTGTCGGCTTTGTTCATTGTGTTAACTCAGTGGTTCCCAAAATGTGGTTTCCAGATGGGCAAGATCAGCATCACCTATTGAGTTGAGACAGAAATTAGGGGGGACAGTAATTCTGATACACCTTAAGGTTTGAAAACCATAAGTCAATATGTCATTACTAGATTGATATTGGAATCATGCGGTGTAATTGTTTTTTTTAATCTTAAAGACATTCATTTGGCAGTCAGAGCTACATAAACAGGCAGAGAAAGAGAAAGGTATTTCACCTGCTGGTTCAACCCTCAGATGCCACAAGAGCAAGCACTAGGCCTGTGCATTGTTCAGAATCCTCAGCAAACAGCTAAGAAAAAAATCACACTATGGTTCTTTTTCAAAAGTATTTGTGTATATGTGTATGTGTGTATGTGTGTGTATGTGTGTATGTTGTAGGAAGTTTGCAGTTGTTTGGTGTCTGCATTTATACAAGAATTTTGAAAATCGTACGCTTGAGTGATTGCGTAATGTTGCAATATAGCTGGGAGTGCTCATCAGCTGGGGATCATAACAGATCCTGTCCACTGGGCTCACAAAGAGTAAATGATTCTGCCACACAATGCCGCCATCCAGAGTCTATGCGTCTCTCTTACTGATTCATTACTTTTCTTCCTGTCAAAAGATGAGTGGATAAGGACGCTGTATTGAGACATTCTGTTTTCACGTTCACTGAAGAAGGGATGTTTTAGCACTTCATGAAGAAAATCGTGCAAGGCACAGTGTTTAGCAAAGCAAAAGAATTCAGCAACAAAAGTAATAACGCCTGGTCACCTTGTTGACATTATCTTCAAAACAGAAATCTCTAGCAGTGACAGGTGATGGCAATCAGGGTGTTTTCAAGCAACTTCTCAGGCACAGCTGTCAGAAGCCTGCATTGCAAATAGCGGTAGGATGCAGAAATGAATGTTACAAATTTGAAAGGATTTAGGAAATAACTTTCCTGTGTAGGGTTCCAAAATAATACACATGTAAAAGCAAAAATAAGCTTCTCCAAGCTGAATATACCTAAAACACTCTTGCATCTAAAATTCTTCATCTAAGAATGGTATTTCTAAAAGTGTGAACAGTGTCTAAAAAGGAATGTGAATGAATCTGCTTTCCTTTATTCCAGCTGAACCCTTATTTTCCTTTATGCTTATTTTAATTCTTAGAGAACCAGAATTCCTCTTAGGATGCACTTAAGACAGAGTAAGAAAACAGAGTAAGATGTGGGAGAGAAAAATAGGAGTCAAGACATGTGAAAAAAATCTGGGTTAAAAAGGAGTAAGAATTCCCAAGATCCTCATAGGTGACTTATGACCAAATCTAACTGACCCTAACTCTAAATCTCACAGCGTAAAAACAGCTGTCAAATTATCTGACAAAACAAATATTTATAACAAATAACCAAAACAATTTGAACTATAGATCTAATTTTCTAAATGAGCTATCAGTATAAAAGGTGCTGCTGTGTGGATCTGAAGAGTAATTCTAAAGTTACAATACTTTGATGTGAAATTATTTGCAAAGTACCATTAGTTAACAGTAACATTTAATCAGCAAGTATTCCCTTGAAAGTATTTCTGCATTTCTGAATGTGAAAATGTATTAAGGGTTGTGTTTAGACATAGATTGGGGAAGATTTCTAGAGAATTAATGACAATTACAAACTAAAAAGCAAGAGTACAACTTAACCAATACATGAAAAAAATCAATATCTTTACAGAAGCGTTTTCAAAAAGACAGCAACCAATGCTTAAGGGATGTGGAGGACAGGGAATGCTTGAACACTGTGCACAGAAACACAAATCACTGGAGACATTAGACAGCAGTTCCTCACAATATGAACACACGTTGTCTTATGATCCCACTATCACAATTTTAGGTATATTTCCAAATAAATGGAGTCAGAATATGAATCACTACATACCTGCACTCCCATGCTCATTGTTTATAACAGCCAAAATGTAGAATTAAACTAGGGGCCCATGAGTAGGTAAATACATTAATAAAATACATGTATACTCTATGTAATAATTTTCAGTAACAAAAACATGAGATCCTCATAGTGGCAGCAAAATGGATAAAACTGGAGATCATTATCTCCTGAAATAAGCCAGAAACAGAAAGATAATACTGTATGTTTTTTCACGATGTTCTTTTTTGAATTCAGTCTGAACTTGGGACACTGATTGTATTTATTAATTTGGAAGGCTGAATAGACAGAGCTAGATTTCAGTTGGTTAACAGATGCCAAACACAGTAGAATAGAAGTTAATAACTCTTAGGATTACCCAGCACGGTAGGATGACTCTAGTTCATAATAGTCTATCGCATCAATAGCTGGAAGGCAGGAGTTAGGGTCCAAACACAAAGAAAAGCTAAGAAAACAAAACAAAACAAAAATCATTTGGTTTGATTGGTTTATCTCATTTACGTGTATTGACGTACTATTCCGTACTACTCAAAAATGTACACATGTTGCATTTTTACCAGTAATATTTAAAAATAATTTTACACAGCATTTTATAAGAAAATGGTATGTCAATTGCCTGTTTATTTTATTTTATTTTACTTTATTTATTGGGAGAAGCTCCTTAGCTTAACAGAATCCCATTTTTCTATTTTTGTCTTTATTGCCTGTTTCTCTGGGTTCTTTCCCAAGAAATCTTTATGTCAATATCCTACAGAGCTCACTCTATGCTTTCCTGTAATAACTTGTTAGTTTTAGTGTTAGGTTTAGATCACGGATACAATTTAGTTGAAATTTGCACAGAATGTAAGGCTGGGGTCTTGCCACATACCTCTGCATTCAGAGATTTAATTTTCTCCAGGGAGTGATTTTTAGCTCATTCATTATGCCGTAGATGCATTAATTGATTTCTTAGGTGTCTGTTCTGCTCCACTGACCCAGAACCAGGCAGTTTTGATTATAACTTTACTGCAGTATATCTTGAAATCTAGTATTGTGATGCTTCCAATTTTATTTTTATTGCTTAGAATTTCTTCAGCTATCTGTAATTTCTTGATTTCATAAGAATTTTCAAACATTTTTTCTAGTCTGAAAAAACTTCATTGGTATTTTGACTGGGATCACCTTGGCCAGTACGGATGTTTTGATGACAGTGATTTTTCTATTCCAGGTTCATGGAGGATCTTTCCATTTTTTTGTGGTTTCTGCTTTTCATTTACTTTTATAATATCCATTGTAGAGGTCTTTCACATCATTGGTTAAATTTATCCAAAGGTATTTATATTTTTGGAGCTATTGTGAAGGGGAGTGATTTAACAAACTATTTTTCAGCCATGCCTTGCACGTGAATATAAACACTGTTGATTTTTGTTCGTTGATTTTAAATCCTGCAACTTTGTGGGAGCCTATTTTTTTATAATATATTTTTTATTGCAAAGTCAGATATTCAGAGAGGAGGAAAGACAAAGATCTCCCATCCATTGATTCACTCCCCAAGTGGCTGCAACGGCTGGAGCTGAACCAATCCAAATCCAGGAGCCGGGAACCTCTTGCAGGTAACCCACATGGGTACGGGTATAATCTTTTTTATATTTTTATAATTTCTTCCTCTAATACTTACATCTAAATCTTTTCTCCTTATTCCCTCTTCCTACATAAATTGTAATTTAAAGTATTTGAACAATACATTCTGATTCTACCCAAGGAAATATAATACTTCTTGTTGCAAGTTAAATTATTGTTCTCAAGGGCATGCATGCTTATGACAAAAAGTAATCTACATTTAAAAAATAAGGAAATTAATGCATTCAATGTTTTTCACTTTCAGACTGTCAGTTTCTGTTCACAAAGTAAATTACATTCTTTGAGGAGAAAAAGAGGACCACAGGTACCACAACTACTTATAAAAAGCAGCCATTCTTTTTTATTGACAGTTATTATGTTGCATGATAACAAAAATAAGGAAAATTGCAAAGCTATGTGATTTTTAAGCTTTCAGTCTTAGTCAAAAAAAAAAAAAGAAAGAAAAAAATTCCCTAGCTGTATTTTTTTTTAGAAAATTTATCATAGGCATGCTTTTAGAGAAGTCCAATGTTAGAAATTCACAGAGAAAATCTAGAGGCACATAAAAACAGTTATTAAAGTACATAATAACGCTCTGCTCTTTGATTGCAGTCTGACTACAGAAGCATGAAATAAATTCTTTTCATTATTTGCCCATGTTTCTGAATAAGGCTACATCTTAATTGAAGTACAAATGACTATTCCAAGGATTTAAATAAAATAATAACACTAGAAAATTATTGCAGGCCTTTTCTTTCATTTTGATAAAACTTCAGTTTTTATTTGATCATAATGTGTCTTCACTTATTTCTTTAATTAAAAATATGTTAACGGAAAGGAAAATGGTGTTTTTATTCATTCATACTTTCAATGTCATATATTCATTCATCTATTAACCTTGAAGATTCTATTCTGCATTAGGACCTGAGGATTAAAAGGATGATCTTAGAATTCTGGTATTCAAAGCACTTACTTTTTATTTTTTTTTACATTAAAACAAATATAAAGATATTACTCAAGTACGTTTTTACATATTTCCAATGAAATGTCGAATCTGCTTACAAATTCAGAGAAGATAAAAATGGCCTCATTTCAGAAAAGTTAGAAAGGAAAAACATCCACATCTTAGATATACCATCTTTGCTTTCCATATATAAAATCATGAGTGGAGCTATGTGGCAAATGAAGCTGAGAAAATAGGCAGGGCTTAGGCATCAACAGACAGCTATAGTCTGTCGAGGACTTAGATTTCTGCAAAATACCAGAAGTCCTTAATGTGTTACACTGAAGAATACTGCTATGATTCATCCCTCCATCCAAAAGTCAGATGTTTATATTTGTTTGATAAACATATATATTAGCATAATCTATAACACCAATGTGTAATAAAAAGAAACAGAACTTCCACAGCATAAAATACTATGCTATCTAGATGATGATGTGAAACTATAATTCCCATAGTTGTTCGGTCTTAGTTTGTGTATGTACACGATCTTTAAAACTACTCTTTGGTTTTCCTACTAGCTATAAGATTAAAGAAAAATCATATTCCTTTCTATATTTCCTCCACCAAACATTGTACATACCTCTGAGACCATTGCAATAGGACTCAAGACTAGCACTTGGGACAATTTTTCAAATTCCATGTTTACGTCTCTGACAAGCAGAGTGTGTTGAAGGCAATGGGCATATCTAAACCACTGTGTGTCCATGCGTACCAACCACTGTACTTAGAATAAAAGTTCAGCAACTTTATGAGAAAGAAGAGAGCACTGGCAAAGCACTCTGATGCAACAGGTTAAGTGACTGTTCTGAAATGCCAGCATCCATCTGAGCACAGGTTCTAATTATTATTGCTCTGCTTTCAACCCGCCTCCCTGCCAGTGCACCTGAAAAAGGTGACCAAGGACCTGGACCCGTGTCACCATCATGGAAGAGCAGGGTAGAGTTTCAGGCTGCTGATACTGGTCTTGCTCAGCCCTGGTCATTGTGGCCATTTCAGAGATATGATCTAACAGAGATAAGATCTCCTCTCTCCGTCTATCTCTGCCACTCTCCCGATCAAACAGATAAAAACAAACCAAAATGATAGGATTATAAAGCAATGCTGAACAAGCTCCATGTTTCCTTACGGTAACCAAGTGGTGATTTCAATTCTCTAATGATTTTTATAATGCGTTCTTAGTTTACCCTCTGTGTTTTAAACTGGGCATGCAAAATTCTCTTTACTAATTCATTTCTAAATGGACTGTTTGTACTTTATCCGGAAAACCTACACAATGTTATGAACCAGTGAGTAATTTACAAAACTGAAACTGCTGCTACTTGTGGTCACATTGATACTACATAATGAGTAAGTGATAACATTGTTCAAATAAAATTACTAAGACAGTATAACCCAGACAGGTGATGGGAAAAATGAGTATTTAAAAAGGTCAAACCAGAACAGTAAACAGCCTTACAAACCAAAATAAACTTTGTCAAAGGGGAGATTTTTCACATGGAATGGCCTAGTCTTATCTTGAGAAATCACTAGCGTTCTTAGCAAATATGAATTATTGCATTGGGTGTTTATTTTAATTCAATAGGCAAATCGATCTTTACTTAAGCTGTATATAAGCAGCAACTGGAAGTTTTTGTTCATTCATAATTTATACATATCATACAAAACTTAAAAATAGCCTTGCACGAATAATTGGAGAAGGAGGACAGTGAGCAACACTCCCCCTTCCCTTTAGACGGCGTGCATGCATTATCCGCGGTGGAGGAAAACTGCTTTGATGGAATGTGCACGTGTAACAATGCAGTTTCCATCACCTGCATGGTTAACTTCTACACGTGCATCTGTGGAAGCTCCGCTCCTTCCGCATGTGACATACTCTGGAGCGAGCCATCACTCTTTCCTCTCACACATACTGAAACCTATCGAGCACACCTCCCGCGATCAAAGGCTGCTTGGAAGAAAAAAAAAAAAAAACAATGTGTCTGTTTCCTCATATTTGAGAGTTATGATTTTCTGTTTCATTGTGCATAAAAAAACTACAATAAGAAGCAGTGGAATCAAAATGAACCAGAAAACATCAATATTTCCTTGCCTATGCTAAAGAAAAACCATTTCAATCAGAAGTACTTGACAACCGGGCCCAATGTGATGGCCCAGTGAATAAAGTCCTTGCCTGCATGCCACAGGATTCCATGTATTAATAATTTTGACTTATGTAGATTTTATTTACAGAATGTAGTAGTTTATATTTGGCCTCTCCATTACTTCTCAGCCTTTTGGCTAGGGTCAAGTGTGGTATATTTGGCCCCTCCAGACTGAGTTGTTGGCGATGTGACTGTATTAAGAGGTTGGGCCTTGAAGAGGCAAGTAGGTCATGAGAGTTCTTCCCTTGTAATGGGGTCACAGCCCTTATCAAAAAAAACTTCATCTCCTTCTATCTTCGACTGAGTGAGGATACAGTGAGAATTACCAGAGTTTGGTGCCTTCATCTACAACTTTACAATCTCCAACACGGAGGGATATGCTCATAAATTTCCATTGTTTACAAATTACCCAGTTACAAGTATTATGTTTAACAGCACATTAGTTATAATTAGACATAATTATAATGTTAGACATAAACTCTCCTGTTCATATGTTAGTATAGATATACACAACTATTATCATAGAGGATGCAATGTTTTGCCATCCCTTATTGTTCATAGTGATTTTCTTTCCAATTTTATTCATAGCTTTGGTCAGAAAAGCTGTCAAGTGTGATTTTTCCCCGGTATGCTTTTTTTTTTCTGACAAAGCAAGTTTGCTTAGACTGCAGGTTCTTCTCCCATATTCCTTTCATAGGAGGGAAAGAAGTAAGAATATGAATAAAGGTGCAACCTTTCACTTCTGAAATGGAAACATTCAAATGACAGGACACACTGTAAACCTCAATCACCAAGAAATGAGTGGTCACTAAGCACATGCATATGAAGTTAAACTTTGACAGTTGGATAAACTGGGGTTCAAATGGAAGCTTATCACACCTGACTTACAAAAATGATCTAACCCATCCAAGCTTAATTGACTCATCTGTGAAATATTCATACTTTATCAAATTGGTATAAGGTCTAAATAGAATGAATAGGAGAAACATTTGGCAGTGATGTCCGCACAAAGACTCAAAATATGGTTTTATCATGTGTCTTTACTGAAACACGACAGCTTCACTGAAGGAAAGAAAGTGCTTGAATCCTGCCTCTTGAAGCCACAGGAAAGTAAAGGCAATTCTCACTGTTGGCAGCTCATTTGCAAGGGGAGTGGCTGAGCCAGGAGCCCAACCCTACATATCCCTTCACTCATTCACTCACTCTTTCATCAAATATGCATGAATTGATCTCCTAGCGTGTGCCACTTATTACAAGAACATATAAGAATAAGTATAATATGCTGCCCCGTGTACTGAGTATTTAATGTAAGCCCTGCAAGTGCCATAGCTACTATCAGAGAATGTGCATAACACATTTGAGCTATTTGAAGAAGACATTACCCCCTTCTGCCAGTGAGTGCTCAAAAAAGTACAACAAATGAGGTTTGAAATAAACTTTGGAAATGAATAGGTATTTGCAAGATAGATGAAACTGGAGGTACAAAAATAAGATTTTTTCCCCCCATGGATGAGTTTACAGAAGCTACAGGTACAGCGCAGTGTTTGCGAGGAACGCAACACAGCAGGGATGTCAAGAGAGGCAGAATGAAGCTGGGTACTGAATTTAAGGACCAGAAATGTGAAACAGAACCCATGGATGGTTGATTAAAGTTGTATACTGAAGATTTGGGATGCTGAATGTATTTTAATCATGATGTGTGAGGGAGGGCACTTGGTGTCCTTCTTAGAAGCAGATTAGCACAGTATAATGTGAAACACTGGAACTAAGAATACTATAAAAATGCGGCCTGAGATGGAACAGCATCTACACCAAAGCAGTGAGACACCCCAAGTCCCCTGCAGCTTTTGTACCCTCAGGAGATTGTTCTATGCTTTTTAAGTCTGGAAGGAAACCTTCAAACTGTCCTTTGCATTTCCTAATAACTAAAAAATAAAACAACGATCATCCAGAAGGATGAATTGGCCCTGTGATCTTGGAAAATGTAAATCTTCTAAATAGATAAGAGAGCTTCAGTTGAGTAAGCTCCTAGAGCTTACTAGCTACCAACAGAGCAATGATCAAATCAAGGACATGCGAGCTGGACACTGCAGTAAGTGGGTCTCACCTCTGAGAGTGGCATCCTGCAGGAGGATGCACACAGGGATGCAATCCACGGATGCTATGTGTCCACACTCTGAAGAAGCCTTAGCAGAGTGATGGGGTACTCTGGATCAGGTACTGTCCAGTGCTTTTCCTAATTTACCATCATGGCATTTTGTTCAGCCAGTGCTGAGTCCATACATATTTCCTTTTACTGATTCAGAGAATTGAACAAACGGTTTTGTTGTGGGATTTATATTGGGTTGGTAGATGGCAGGCTTAAGCCATAAAAAGTAGAAGACATCAGATCAAACTTGTATTTATTTTCCCTTGATTTCTCGTGACTGGTTTCCAAATGCTTTTGCTCAGGACACTCATGAAAAGCTGACAGTGACAAATGGAGTTAACTCATTGTTGTGTTGGTTTATAAACCATAGAGAAGAAGCAGGTGCACAGGAAAAACAAATTACTGAGTGCTACAAGCACAAGGACACCCCACTCTGTTTGGAGCTGCTGCCTGCACCTAAAAATTGCACCTACATCACCAAAACAGCTTGAAAGTTGGTTCCAACCATGCAAATAAGTTGATCAGACCTCACAAGCAACTGCACTTGACATGAACATTGACAGAAAGATCAAGGTATTGCAGCCAAAGTAAATAAATTAGCATGTAAATGCAACCAGAGGAGTGACAGTTTCTTGAACCTGGAAAATACTAATGCAATTTTAATAGGATACTGTTTATTAGCCCTGTAATTGACTAGCTTTAACTGCAAAATTAAGTACCTCCATTTGTCCCAAATTTTAAGTAAAATAATTTAATATTAAGAGTTCACAATATTAAAATATTTATCAGATAACCACAGAAGTTTTACAGTAATCAATAACTTTAGAGCTATCACTTCTTTCATCAGAAACCAGAATAGATAGAGGCAATTGACCTAGAAATTAAGACACCAGTTAATATGCTCATAACCCATACTGGAGCATCTAGGATTGAGTCCTGCCTCCACTCCACACTGCAGCTCCCTGTGAATGTATCATCTAGGAGGCAACACTAAGGGCTCAAGTAGCTACATCCCTACCACCCACATGGAAGACCCAGATTGAGTCCTGGGTGTCCAGGTTGGGTCTGTGACAGTGCTGGGCAATGCCACAGTGAATGGGAGTTCTCTCTGTCTCTATTAGTCTCTGCCTATCAAATATTAAAAAAAAACATACTGAGGAAACAATGCTGAAAAATACATACTACAGACTTTAAGAGATCATAATAAGAATCACAGTGATGAAAATCACGTTTTCACTGAAATATATCAGTAATTCTATTGATAAAGTAAAGGAAGTGTTTTCAGTTTATATAAGCCACATATTAATATTTTTTATAATTATCTATTTGTATCACTTATCTAAGTATTAGAACTCAGTATGAATATTTACAGATTTTTACTTCATCTTTATAGATGACTGAGAGTTAGATCTACATTTTAGAACAACGACTCTGGGTGGTAGAAAAAGAACTCTATACACAGAGAATCAAGAGCTTGAGTTTCACGCTTAGGAAAGAGCTTGAATGGAGTATGAAAACACATGCTTCCTTGATAGATCAATCAGCTTTGTGTCATTATAATGAAACATACGGCACAGATTACTTAGGAAAAAGAGGTTTGCGTCACTCCCAGTTTTGCAGATTTGAAGTCCAGACTGCATAGTACAGGCTCATCTGAGGGTCTGGAGAACAGCCCATAATGAATGTTCTGCTGCATGCAGGAACAATCAACTAAATACATCACAAGCAAGGAGCAAAAGGGAGCCATGAGGTGCTTCACAATCATTGTTGAGGGCACATCATAGTAGACCAAGGTCCTTCCGCTAGGCACCACTTCTTAGAGATCCGTAATGCCTCCCCAGTACCACCTCTAAGGGACCGTATCCCCCGCACGTGAACCTTGCTCGAGTAGGAACAAGGTGAGGAGGGCAAAATTACACAGTATACAAGCCAAAGCACCTGTCTCACTAAGAGGCTCAACTGTTACCCTCCCACTGCAGAATAATCCAAAATAATTGTCCATTAAGTTAGTGGCTTCTTAAGTGAATCCAAAAAAGGCAAAACAACAACAGAAAAAATGAGTGATATATATATATATATCTCGAGAGAGAGAGAGAGAGAGTTGAACATGCCCAGAGAGCATAGGATGTTGTCCTTCTCTTCAACTAACCAGCTGTGTGGTTTTGCGTTCTTAAAATGAGGGAGTGAATTAGACCCAAGTAATGAATCATCTTCATAGCAAGTACCTAAAATTGTAAGCTTGCAAAGATACTTGACCGTGAACTTGTTCAGTAAGTAAAAAGGTGAGTGGGAAAGGGCATTAGAAGTTCAAGTGCTAACTGCTAGTTATGAATTGATGTATTCCTGAGTAACTGCTCATTCTGAATCTTTGTGACTCCATGCCCTACCTTAATATCAGCATTAAAGGTGAAGCTGAAACACACGGGGAAGTAGATTTTAGGAAAGACACCGCACTTAAAAATAGCACCTTCAGTTGCATGGCTTTACCCAGTGTTTAGATTTTTTTAATTGCATCGTGTCAGATTGAGTCCTTAGTCATCACCACTATCTTGGTTCAAATGACTCGATTGTGTTAGCTACAATCTCGTTTATAAGTAAAATGAGCAGAGTACTTTATGTATGAGACATAACTGCCAGGAAAGACAGAGCAGATTGAAAGTGTGGGAGGGCCAGGATAACAAAGGACTTGTCCTGTTTTCAAATGCTAAGAAACATCCAGCGATCCAGGATAAAGGCAGTGAGAGACTGAACAAACCACACGTAGAGGGAACGGCTTTCAGCACTGTAATGTTTGTGAGCTGTGAGCTGCAGCAGCAAGCCACCAAAACACCAGCTTGAATCTCAACCACTCTGCTTCAAATTCAGCTTCCCTGTCACTCACAAGAGAGATCAGGAAGGCTCCTGGCTTCTAACGCTGGCCCAGGGCAGCACGGCTATTGTAGCCATCTGGGCAGCAAAACAGCAGATGGAAGGTTTCCTTCCAGTTGTCTCTCCTTTTCTCTAACTATCCCAGATAACTAAATAAATATCTAATAAAATACACAAGTTCACCTAAATTGTAGATATCTGATAGAGTCTAAGTGAGAAAGGTCATTTTTATTGGCATGTTTGTATCTGACTTTTATATCTTACCCACAGAATTTATATAGCACTGAATGTATTGACAAAGTATAAATGTTTCATACAACCATTCATACGTATAACATGTGACTGTTACATGTATGGTGATGTATATACATATCTGCATACATGAATACAGATACAGATATACAAGGGTACAGCTAAAAGACTGTGAAAAAATGGAAAAACAGGTTCATTTAGAGTCAAATATTTGAATACTAGGCACAGTTATTTTATGATATACATTTTTATGACCTTCTTGTAGACCCCATGTAAATTTTATTTACAAACACAAGAATATGCATTTAAATAATCTTTCCTGTCAACTTGGTTTCCTGGCCAGCAGCTTCCAAAACAGAGCTACTGAGAGGGATTTGAAAACACTTGTGTTCTCGGCAGGAGTGAACGGTCAGATTGATTAATGTTGCCACAGGCAGAGCAGTGCAGTGTTAATAGTCTTTTCATATATCTTACTCTTTTGTGCTAAGGCAGGGGACAACCACAACTGAGAAAATCTTTCCTGAGTTTCAAATGACTGCCAGGGGGAAAAAAAAACAAAAGAAAAATTATCAGCTCAGAAAGTAGCATAAACACAAAGGCACCAAGAAAATACATCCATATTTAAGGTGATGCAAACCCATGATGATCCCCTAAATAACTACAGAGGACTGTTCAGCAAGTCTGCAAGGAAGGGATGTGTTTTCTTTGATCAGGCTCTAGGACTCTAGTATTGTCCTCGTGGCGAAGTACGCAAGAAATTAACTAACAATCCACGCAACGGTTAGTAAGGTTTTCTAAAAATATAAGCTACTACTATTTTAGCACCAGGAATGATAGCTTCTAAGATGTTCAAATTTACTTGCTCTTCATCGTCACAGCTATTCAACAGCTGTAAAGGAGATCTATTTATGCATTATTTAGTTTACACTAAAATGTTATTTTTTAATTTTTACTCACAGTGAAACCACAACTGCATTTTTCATCTAAAACTACCATGCTTTGATTTTATATATCTCTTAATTCAGCAACACTCAAGTCTATGAATCGCAAATCATAGCATATGCCTTGTAATGAAAAATATCTAAGAAATAACATTAAATTTTTTTCTTACATTTCTGTACAAGAAGCACAGTTCATATTTTACTTCCTGACACCATTTTGACAAACAACATTTTACATACTATTGAGTTACTTCGTCTTTATATGATAGGAAGCAAGGAGGTAACTGAAGAAATACACTATTCAGACCAAGTGTTTAGCTGATTAACCACTTTGTTTTAGAAACTGAACTCAGAAAAACTAGAGTTTGGGGAGAATAAAGGATGAAAGGGAGCACATAGTAGGTGTGCTACTGGGGAGCCCACTGGTGTGAGCAGGTTGAGTTCCATCCCCCTGGTGGCCTCCTGCAGACACTGCACTGAAGCAAAAGTCAGCGCTCTCCTTGACTAAGGGGAGAGGAAGCGCAGTCCTTCCCTACCAACTCCTATTCATGTATTCAGGATTTGTTTTGCTGTGAACAATTGTGGTTCTCCAAAATTTATGTGAAACTTCATCCCCAGTTCAACACTGTGAAGTGGTGGGGCCTTAAAGATGCCGTGAATGACAAGGATTCATTTCTCATGAACAGCATAAGGTCACCCAAAGCAGGCAGTCCACACCGTTTGGACTCATTTCATCTTTCTCTCTGGAACCACAAAGACACAAGAAAGCCTTCTTGAGACACCAAATATTGGGCTAACCTGGACTCCCCAGACTCCAGAACTGCAGGAAAAATAATAAGCCAGTTCTTACCGAGTTTTCTGCAGGTATTTTGAAATAGCTACCTCTACACATGGACACTGCTTTGCTTGCCATGGGATATCACCTCCCTGGCCCTACTAGACTTTCCCACTACGTAAAAGATCATTGAGCCAAGGTGGGCACGCAGTGGAATAAAAGACATGCAGACTGTACCTTTATTGTGTTTCCAGTTGGATGTGAAAACTCTGGAGATCAGTGATGACAATAAAATAGGAAAATGACCAGAATTAAGTTTACATATAAAACTGAGAGGGAACAAAGCTGTCTCTTGCATTTCCTTAAAAAATCATCCTGGTTCCCAAGCCCAAATTATTGTGTTTTATGAATTTTCTATTTCTAATTTTTGAACAACGAAACACCCAGGCTCTATGGCTACCATTACTAATGATAGTAATTAATGCCTGTGCAATATCTATCAGCGGAAGATGGATACGATAAGCCATCACAGAAGTAGTAGGGGAAGACAGCAGAAAACAGAGAAAACGCATGACTACAATAAGGAGAAAATTTTAAAAGTAGAGAGATCTAGTTATACATAATTTACTCTAAATGGGTTAAAATTTGAACATAAGCTTTCTAGTAACTAATGCAGAGCCATGACAAACAGTTGACTCAAAGGGACCATCAGAATGAATGAATAAACTGGTTACCAAGGCAACAAGAAGCATAATTGTGCTAAAATTAGACATATATTCCTCTTATATCCTAGTGATATAATGGCAATGATCTTAAAGTCATATTTTTTGTGTAATAATAAGTTGTATAAGACTATTTGTACTAGTCTCTTTATAAGAGTCATATCTAACACCAAAATAATTAAAACATTTATTGAGTCACAACCAAGTTATAATTACTTTAGTATTTATGGCATGTAAACATCCCAATCACCATATAAAACAGAAAATATTCAGTACCCTTTTTCTACAGTTCAGGACAGTGGCTCAGCAAAGTTCAATAAATTGAGATCACTTGTCTGTTGGAGGCATGGACAGGATTGAAAAAAAATTCCAAATTCAGGCTGTATGATTCTGGGCTACGCCAGTTACCACTAATGCTGTACCGTGATATGATATTGAAGGCACAGCTCATGTTCGTGAACAGAAAAATCCAGCAATGTGGAGCTTTTGAAATATTCGAGGTTATTACTAATAAACATGTGCTTTGGATGTCATGGGATTTATGCCTTCCAGGAGATATTAAATACGGGCTCAGCAACCCACTCAGAATCCATCCTTAGAGCAATATCACTGTTTAGTGTTGCCAATAAGTTAAGCAGGTTGCACCTAATGACTTGCATGTCACAGAGTGAGTGAATTTACCATGTGGGAATGTTAGCCATGAGACAACTAAATTATGAGAGACAGTTATACTGTCCCAGTTATATATATATTCAGAATTGTTCTGAAATTAAGAAAAGATGATCATTACAGCATAGATATTTTGCTTTTACAAAACTAGCAT
Organism: Ochotona princeps; assembly: GCF_030435755.1. NCBI lineage: Eukaryota > Metazoa > Chordata > Mammalia > Lagomorpha > Ochotonidae > Ochotona > Ochotona princeps. The sequence continues at coordinate 9,728,436 of NC_080861.1, forward strand.
TAAATAGTTAAGCAACAGATGAAATACAAAGTGCATTAGAATTCACAACGATTTTTCCAATGGATTATTCTAAAAACAATGTTTTAAATATTTTTCTCAATTTAAAAGATTGAGTATTCTGGAAATATTTAAGAAAATTCAATGGTCCTAAACTTCTAATTTGACCAACATGGCTGGTTATATCACTGTAGATTATTTATAGTAAGTAAAAGTGTTTTCATGAGAGGAGGTATATTTTGCCAGTAAATGACAAAATTAGGAAAAACATTACATTTTGTGTATTAAAATATTTAGGTGACAAAGGTACAAACCTCCTGAATCTAGTACTATCATAACAATTATCCAAAGGTTGTGAGCTTTTGAAAAAAATTAAGAATTTCAAATTTCATAACATCTAAACAAGGTACTCTACTGCCCTCTGCTGGCTATTACAGAAGTAGCGGGAAAAATAAACAAATCAACTCCAGGCTTAACACAATGACTGTGTTTCAATGAAGCCTGTAGGAACAGTAACAGCTCTTCCATAAAATCAGTGACAGTGCTGTTTTGTTATTTGTTTTCTTTACAAAATACTAAATTTACACTTAACGTCAACAGATGCTTACACACCGACATTTTCAATAAGTGTGATGGTAGTTTCAGGTGACAGGCAGTGACTGTAAGTGGAAAACCCTCCAAAACATACATCATTTTGTCATAATGGATAAATCCCTTCGTGGAATACTAGATAAGACAACTTAGGAAATCGTCCATATAGGTAGAAATGCAAGCATGGTACTCAGAGTAAGACATTGTGTTTGTGAAGGGGGCAAAGCGGTGTAATTATATACCGTCGTCCAGGTTGTAGACGGTGCATCTCGAGAGTGTGTTGTATTCATAGCTATTTTTAATAAGCACATATGTATACAGCATGACATTAAGACTTGTAATATTGGGCCAGGCGTGGTAGCCTAGTGGCTGAGGGCCTCTCCTTGCATGCTCCAGGTCTTATGTGGGTGCTGGTTCATGTCCTGGCTGCTCCACTTCCCTCCCAGCTCCCTGTTTGTGGTCTGGGAGAGTGGTGGAGGGCAGCCCGGGCCCTTGAGACCCTACACCCCTGTGGGCAACCTGTTGGAAGCTCCCAGCTCCTCAGCTTGGCTCTGTGTCTCTGTAAATCTGACATTCCAATAAAGATAATTCTTAAAACAAACAAAAAAGAATTGTAATATTTTTAAAGTAAGCAATTTTCTATTTTATTTTCTCAATGATGTCACTGGGAAGTTGGAAAAGTTCATTGCTGCTTATTTGGAAATACTAAAGATACACTGGCAGGAGGAGAAAATGGTGAAGGAATTACAGGGAGAGAAGAAGGAATCTCTATACCCACAAAACTGCATTAAAAATAAAATAAACTATAAATCAAGTTATAAAATAGTAATAAATTATAAACAAATAAAAATAACACTTTTTTAAAAGAGAGAAAATAAGCAAAGCTGAGCTGGTCTTCGGTCAAGTCATTAGGACCCCACATGCCACATTGCAGTGCCAAAGTCTGAGTCTTACACGATTCACGCCTTCTGCTCATGGAGACCCTAGGGGTTAGTAGCTATGGCTCAAGAGTGTGGGCTCCCGTCACCCAAGGGGGAAGCCTGCATTGCATTCTTGACTGTTTTCTATGCTCCAACCCAACACTGGCTTCTGCAGGCATAGGAGGAATAAATCAGTGGAAAGGGATGCTTTTCCTACCTCAGCAACCAGAACAAAAATTTCAAGGCTGTTTTCAGGGGGAAAAAAGTAAATTGCTGATGGGTCTGATCTCTCCCCCACCTGACTAGCATATCTTCAGTTCAGAGTCGCCGTTCCTGATTTAGAATTTCACAGGCCGTCGGAACACGGTGTCAACACTGTTTTAACACTGCTTCTTAACTTCATTCCAAACAGTTATGAGGATTTCACAAGTACATTCCATTACTCTTCTCTGGATAAAAACTTCTAGAAATATTTTGAACCATGGCTAACCATACTAGAACATTTTTAGTTGCTTCACTTGTTACGGGATGAAAGACAGGAAACTTTCACCTGCTATTGTACTATTCTTCAGGGATTACTTCATGCTCAAAGATCTGAGCGTTAATCACATTTTATGCCAAGAAATCAAGTCCAGATTAACTGTTCTAGAGGAACTAAAAAAGCAAAACAGCCCGGTGCCTATGTGGGGCTGCCAAAAATACCACTTGTTAGGTGAACTCTGCCACCGGTTCTGCCTGTGTCTACTGAGGGGATTTGCTTGGAACTTACTGAAGGATAAATACCTATTCAACTCCTCCACAAGCCAACACCTTCATGGTCATAAAGCTCAAGCAGAAGGAAGATGAAACAAGACTAGAAGGCACTAACCTAGATACAACTTCAACAAATCTCTACATTTGTTTGGCATGGGAATTAAAACTAATGCCAGAACGACTGTTCTCACTGTAATCTCAAAATACACTGAGACACAACATTGGGTAAGAAGGATCCTTCTGCATGCTCAAATGCTTTTTTATTTATAGTTCTCATTATATTTTTTGATCTACTCTCTACTTATTCAAATGACTCCTCTGTAGAACAGTGGGCCACTGTTATCTTCCTGAATCGCTTTTGATCATTGGTTCTGCTTTGATACACGGTGTAGGGCTCTCCCATTCCCCACTCAACACAGTTTGCTGGGCATTTCAGGGCAGTGGGAGGAAGAAAATTGACTTGTTATCATTTTTCCAGTGGGTTTTCTGTTCCAAGATTCTGAGATATTGTTAATGAATTGCTCTGGAAAGCATCTGGTGAACCTGTTTAAGTGAACATTTATTTAGCATCTACAACTGTATAACAAGTACCCTGGTAAATTTAAAATAAATGTAAAAGGCTTAGAATACTTAGAAAAGGTAGCGACATAGACTGTGGCTTTACCACAGCAACTATGTCCTCACTGTTCAGGAGCCTGGATGTTGAAGACCAAGGTGCGGAGCTGCGGTTCCTCTTGCGGCCCTCGTCCTTGGCTTCCAGATGGACACCTTTTCCCTGCGCTTTTACGTGTTTGTTTTCCTTCTCATGAAAACATCAGTTGTATTCAATGATGGATACATCATTATACCCTCATTTCATTTCAGTTGCCTTTTTAATGCTTCATTCACAGTTACACCCCTCTGTGCTGTATCAGACGAGTCTAGGGAGGGACTCAATTCAGCCCATGACTAAGAGCCTGGTGCCCAACTGCTGAAGCTTTGAACTCAGACTAGCATATTTTGCATCCCCCTGGCACCCCTTATTTAGCTGTGTGTTAGCGTCAACAGTCTTTCTTCTTCATGTAAATGTGGTGAGAAATAGTCTACTCACACTCCCAGTGCTGAATATTCAAATAACAGTAAGAGATAGTTCCAGAAAAAGAAAGGCTTTAAAATGCTGCCTTGGTGAAAATGCTGTTTCAGAACACATGAAGCTGCTCCAGGAAAGGCTGGACATTAGACAAGACCTTGAGTTGGAGTGTCAGCTGTGCACTTCTGAGTTCCATGTTGACATGCCTGGGAGAGCAGCAGGTTACGGTCCAGATCCTTGGGCCCGGCAGCCCTTGGGACGTCTACCCGCAGTCCAAGCTTAGGCCTGGCCAGCCACAGCCGTTACGGCCATTTTGGAGCAAATCAGCAAGTAAAAGGTCCCTCTCTATCGCTGCAGTTTTGCCTTCCAAATAAATAAGGTTTTTTTTTTTTTTATTTACTTTCCATATCCCTAGGGCCCTGCATCGAGGCAGAAATACAGAAAGGCTCTTGAAAAAATACTATTTAGAAGAGATAGTGTTAAAATATAGATAAACCTATATACACAAACCCATAAACTCATGATGAAAATGTGTTTTCCACTCTCTGGGATCATATACAACATCTGAAAGACTAATGAAAATAGCACATAGAAATTCAAAGTTGTATTCCACCCCCTGCTAACGTCCACATGAGAGCAGCCAAGGAGGCTCTAGGTACTGGGTCCCCGACACCCACAACGTGAACAGTGGATCCGGTTCTGGATTTGTGCCTTTGGCCTGGTGCTGCCTGGGCATTTGCAGCCATTTGAAGAGTGAACCAGAGGATGGAACATCACTCACAATCTCTCCAGCACGTTCTCTTTCACATAAACAAATCAGTTTTTTTCAAAAGAAGAAATTCAAGGTCGCTTTATAGTAGAATTATTGATGTAAATGTTCCTGATTATCTGGTAGATGGCCACTGTGGCATGTTTATTTAAAAGGCCTTTCATTTGAGTAAGTTCATCATGAAAGGCAAATTCTACAAACGTTGTTTTCAACCTCCTCTCACCTGCTCCTGAGCACTCGCTGTCTCGGCGATCCGTAAATAATTGACTAGCCAAGCACTGCAGCACAAAAGCAAATAGATCAATACCCCTCCTGTGAGCGCTTACCGCTGGCAGCCAAATCCCGCTTCAACTGCTTTCACCATGCAGAAATTCAAACAGGAATCAATTCACTATCTGCAGCCCCCAGGTTTAATTCAGCATGCATAATCAAAAACCGTTCCTGAAGTCTTTGATTACACTTTTAAATTACCTCTTAATATGATGTAAATGGGAAAAGGTATTGATTAAAGAATCTCAAAATTGTAACTTCCCAAGACAAACAAGGAAAATGCGTTCACTGGGTGAGCCTGCGCAGCAGGATGGACTGGGAAGAGTGCACAGAGGACGCCTAACGCACAGCGGTCTTAGTTAATGTTTTCCTGTTGAGGTGCCTAAAAACTAGACACCGCAGTACTCAGGGACTGGTCCTCTCTGCCATGCCTGGCCTTGTACCAACACAAGCAGAGGCGAGGGCGTCTGGCATAGACAGGCAGCTTGTTCCTCCCCACAGACAGCACGGACATATTATCCCAGGAGGAGCTTGGTTCATTTCCTTATACTAATAAACCACAGAAAAGAGTAGTATCTTTCCTCTCCCAACTGTAGGGTAAAGGAATGATTATGGGAGATAAAATTGCTGGACAAAGGGATTCTTTGGTTGTCATTACCTTACTAAGTTTGTCTCTATTTCTGAGACATCAGGCACATGCGCTAACCTCCTTGTGCTGGCTTACTTTCCAGACCCCTGCAATGCCTGAGACTGGGACAGAAAGAAACCAGGGGCTAGGAACTCACATCTGGTCTTATTCTCGGGTGGCAGAGACTTAACAACTTGAGCTAGCACCTCTGCGTCCCAGAAAGCACACAGCAGCAGAAGGCTAAAATTTGGAACAGCCAGGATTTATACACAGTCACTCTTCTAGAGAAGGAGGGTATTTTAATAACTATGAAAAATGCCTTTCCTACTTAAAAATACGCATTGATTTATTTTTATAGGGAAGATGTAAATGATAGGGTCAACCAGTAAAATCTGCCAACCGCTGGCTTCTCTATTAACAAGCAACGGAATATAAACAATCCTTTCGAGTGGTGTGGAGAAGTGACAATGAGAGGTCACTCTGATACGTAAGTCAGGTTGCCACAAACTGGAAAAATAAGTAAAAAATCCAACAAAGAATATCCTCTGACCACAGGGGAATCATATTAAGAATCTAAAAAAAAAAAACAAAAAAGAAAGAATACAGAAAAATCAGTACTTCTTGGGCAGTAACTTCCTGTTTGTATCCAACATCATACTGAGCTGATCCAAAACCAGGAGCAAGGATCCAGGAGCCCTCTCTGGGTCTCCCACACGGGTGCAGGTCCCAAGACTTTGGGCCATCTCTACTGCTTTCTCAGGCCACAAACAGGGAGCTGGAAGGAAAATGGAGCAGCCAGGTGATGAATCGCCACTAGGCTACGTGTGGGGCCCAAGCGACAGTCTTCAGGGTCCAGTACAGTGGCACAGCAAGCTAATCATTAGGCTGTGGCTCTGTCATTGTATATGGGTGCCAGTTTGTTATGTTCTCTTATCCCACATCTGATGCAGCTCCCTGCTCTTGGCCGAATTCCTTGGGCCCCTGCTGCCACGTGTGAAAGCCAAAAGCTCCCGCCTCCTGATCAGCCAGGGTATTGTGGCCATCGGGCAGTGAATCAGCAGATGGAAAATATTTCTTTCTCTCTGTCTCTTCTTTCTCTGTAAAATCTGCCTTTCAAAAATAAATAAATAAAGAGGCATCCTTTGCAACCCTGTGTGAAGAATTCTCAGGCATGCCAGTAAAAGCATCATCCAGAAAAGAAAATGTTCAATACTGTGCAAATCTCCACACTGGAATCTTTCCAGGTTCCCATCTTCATCCTGACCCACCTGTGACAATTGTGGGCATTTTGGAAAGTAAATGTAAGCTCTCTCTCCATCTCTCCTTTTAATAAACATATATAAATAACTTAAACCTCTTTCTCAGTTAATATTCTCTTGAGATAACAAAAGGCTAAGTCACAGGTTGGAAGAATATATTTCTAAACTACATATCCAACTAAAGGATTTTTTTCAGAATACAGAAAGAATTCTGTAGAATCAATGATGAGAATCCAATTTGTAAATGTGTGAAAGAATTGAGCATACATTTGGCCAGATTATACAGATTGAAATAAGAGCATGAAAATGTGTTGAATAGCATTTATTATTTGGGAAATGTGAATCAAACCCATAATGAAACATCTCAAACATCTTCCTATTAGAATGGCTTCATTAAAATAAATACTGACCTATAAAATTAAGTATGTAGGTAGATGTAGAAAACTATGTCTCTTGTTGCTTTTCTAGTTCAAACAAAAACTTATAAACATATGCTATCATATAACTAAGCCATGGCACATCTACATATTCACTCTACAGAAACATAAAATTCTCATCTGCAGAGAAACTATACGTAACATTTCTAGAAACTTTATGGGCAATAGCAAATTGTCCTTCAATTCATTAAACAAATCTGGTACACCATACAATGAAATAACAGAAATAAAAAGGAAGTTATCAAATTGATATTTCCAACTCCAACAGATCACAAATGTACAACGTTACATGAAAAAACAGAGGCCGTAGGAAGGGATGTTTACTTACTACACGGTCCCATTTGCACATCGGTTTTGAAATGACAAAATGATGGTAACTGAAAACAGGTGTGAAGGGAAAGGAACGAAATGAATGGGTTCGCACAGAGAAAAGACGATGTTTTTCAAGGCAAAAAGCAGCTTTGTTGACTAGTTGTGGATGTGTTTACATAAACATGGCCATGGGATTAGATTTCTCAGAACCACATAATTTTAAAAAGTACACACAAACAGTTACAATCCAAATAAACCGCAGCTTTATACCTTTGTCCGGTTTTCTCAGACCAATATGATTAATAGTAATATGCCAAATTTCAAGGTATCATAGAGTGTTATGTTTTTATGAGGTGTTATCTTTAGCTAAAGGGTATAGAAAAACTTATTTTTGCAACATCTTATCTGTCTTAAATTATTTCACAGGTTCAAAAGCACAGAGAAAATAATTTGATAAGTTTGTAGAACATTTAAATCAATATAAATTCTCAATTTTGCTTCAATTTCTTAAATTATTTTCTTAAAGGCCAAAGGCAAAAGGTGTTGGGTTAAAGTTGATTTCATATTTATCACAAGACAAATGAATCAATACCCTAGTTTTAAATTACCCATAGTTTAGGGCTGCTGACCCTAAGGTTTACATTTAATAAGTTACACTGAAGCTCATGTAATTGCTGAACTTAAATACAAATCGTACATCAATACCACCAGGATTTGTGTCCTTGGCAATTTAGAGTACAATAAATACCCGGAGATTAAGAGATTTACTGTAACCTACTTGGAAGCCAACTTTATAAAAGGCCATTTATTTCATCATTTAAAAATACAGGAGAGGTTTATACAGCTCCCCCAAAAATTAAAGACTCAAGAAAATTAAAATTTCTTTGTTTCAGTGTTGGTGTACACAAAGATTAACTGGGTCTTTATAGGATGGCAAAATCTTCATATTAACACATACTAATCACAAAACACCAAAAAGAATAGCTCTATAAGTAAAGAAATAAATACACTGAAAGCATAGGAATTGGTTTTTCACTCTTCCTGGCTCCACCTGCTGACCTGTCCTAGGAGCAGGAGGGCTGTGGTCCAGGATCTGCCCCAGTGGAGGAGAGCAGTGACATGGGGATTGCCTGGTGGATCTTCGACCTCAAGGGCACTGCTGTGTAGCCCTTGCAGTGTCTCACCCAGAGCCACTTCAGCAACTGAACACTGCCCTTGGAAAGGCAGAAGCCCTGAAATGCAAATACACTCGGTCAAGGCTTGTGACAAGTGAATGAATGTTCATTGTCCCAGGGAAGGGGCTATTCATTTCTCAATTTTATAACTGAGGAAATTAAGGCTTAGGGACAGTAAATGTCTTGACCAAGGATATATAAGCAGAGAATACTGTTCACTGTACATGCTAGAAACAGATACTCCTAGCTGTGTGGTATTTTACCACTTTAAACGCATGTACGCGCCATAAAACATTGATTAGCACTGCATCTTAACATTTGTCCCATAATTCATGTCAAAAATGATAGTCATACCAACAGCTAAGAAGTATCATCGAAATGACAACAGAGTCAACATAAATGAAATGGCAGAAAATGGAATTCTCAGGCACCAAAGAGACAGAATCTGAAGAAGACTTGGACAAAAGCCAAGACTTCTCCAAGAAGCATCTCTATTTTACCCACAATGTTTAGCTTACAAGACTGCGGTGGGATTTTTGTTGTAATTGTTGTTTATTTTATTTTGCTGTAGATATTTTCCATATGCTCTTTACTAGTTTATTATGTTATTCCACTAAAAACCTTTTTTTTTTTACAAAGAACATAAAAGTATAATGGATTGAAATATTTTACATTTCAAAGTGAAGAGCTTTTTAAATGTGCTTTATTTGTTCCAGCTCCATAAATACCTTCCTTTTTAATCTAAAAAAAAAAAGCAAACTTAAATGTTGGTGACATAATAAAGTCCGATGCAGAAGTCAAGCCACAAAATGGTATAGTTGTGCTGAAATTTTGCACAAAAAGCAATTATGAAATGAATTGGATTCTGTTACATGTATAAAACTATTAGCACTTTCATTTGTAGCGTTTGTCTCTCTGCTCTTCTTCACTCTGGTTTTCGACCTGACAGGCATAGTTGTATGTGTCACCCAGCAGGCAGCACTATTGCTTTCTGGATGCTACGGGAAAGCCCACTCGGGACCAGGAGCTACAGGGAAGAATGGGATCCATTAAGCCCTGGGTTTTGTCATGTTTACCACCTGATCCCTCCTTGCAGGTCACATGGGTCTTCTGTTCCCGCAAGGCAGAGCACACAACTTCTCTCCTACAAGCCACCTCAGAAGGATTTTTCTCCTCCTGCGTGCTCACAGGTTCTCTGCTCTCGTTGGAGAAATAGCATTGCTAATGCTTCAGCAGCAACCCAGGACACTGTACTGTAACGTTTGAGTGTGCCGCTGGCTTCCTCCAAGGCCAAGATGATGACAGCAACAATGCAATGTGGAAGGAAAGAGAGATTATTTTCATATTCTGTGATATCCTGCCTATGTTTAGTGCATGAAAGAGAAAACAACCACAAATATGAAATGAAAGAATGGAAGGCCTTTCATAGCTCTCACTCTCTGTGCTTTCTGGAAGCAATCACTATTGCTCGATTCTCCCGTGTGCATGCTGGGATCTCATGGTACATGTTCCGATGTGACTGGCCTTAAATCCCATATCAACAGGCATTTAGATTTATTACGTTTTTATAGTTACTGACAATAATATGACTCGTCAAATGGGATGATTCATTAAACTACTTCCTGAAAACTTGGTAATCAATGTCATAATCTATACCATAGCTTTACTATATTTCTAATCGAGTGATTGAGTTTCATTTGGAGTTTAAATTTGTCTTGTAGGCCTAAGGTTTATATAATACTGTAACAATAAAATTCATTACTTCAGCTCATTAGCACCATGTTTGTTATTTTTAACAACTGAAAGCTTCTCAGGCAAGCTTTCAAAAAACATGTAGAAGCTATTTTTTTAATAGTAGATTTACAAAGACAAGGACAGACAGAAAGACCTTTCATCTGCTGCTTCATTGCCCAGTTGGCCACAACAGCCAAGCTGAGCTGATCTGAAGCCAGGACCCAAGAGTTTCTTCCAGATATTTCACATAGGTGCCTGGTCCCAAGGCTTTGGGACATCCTTCACTGCCTTCCTAGGTTACAGACAGAAAGCTGGATGAGAAGTAGAGCACCCATCATACAAACTGGCACCCATATGGGATTCTAGCAGATGCAAGGTGAGGATTTAGACACTAGGCTATCACCCCAGGCCTGAAACTATTTTTAACAAAAGCTTAAAGTTACTATATTAAGCTATATTTAATGTTATTTTAGACTTCTTTGTTTTTAAATATATACACCTTAGAGAAAAACTAATAAATTCTAACAAAAAATAAAAAGCAATAAAATGCAAAAAAGTATTTTTTGGAGGTAAACTTCACAAACTTTTTTATGACAATAAACCAGAAATATATCTGATATGAATCTCTATATGGAGTTTAAACATTATGTAGGAATTCAGTTTTTATTTAAAGTTGGATAATCACAACTTCACTTACTTCGAATTTAAGTCCCCTGTCTTCGAAGTCCCTTCTTTTTGAAACATTCCATGCTTTCTCCTCCCAGACACTTTGTTTATGAAGGACCTTTGTCTTCCATTGGGAAACTGATTGTAAACAAAGGGTTGAATACTATTTTTTGAAATATCATGCCAGGCCTTTTTTCTGGATATATCCTTCTACATTTAGCTCCTTCAACATCTGGCATCTCCATTTTCAAATGTAAAGGGAGGTATAATTCAATAGGACAAAAGAAAAATAAATAATGCAATTTCTGGATTTTTGAATTTCAAATCTTAGCCTTGATTGGGATAAAACTAAGAGTACATTTGTGGGTATAAACACGCCTTCATTTCGTGTTGACACAAGGTATAGATGCTCAGGGAGTTAGACCAACAGTGAAGTTGACAGATGGGTGGTTTCCCAACAAAGAGCCCCATGTCAACCACTGACCATTTCTCCACAATTTCAAGCTAGTACAGCAATTGCAGGTGGTACACTTCCAGACAGAAAGAAATGGAAAACTATTGCCTACTAAGGTATCAAAAATCCCAGTTTCCCCAAAAATAAAGAATATCTGCTGTGGGTCTTACAACAACAGAAATGCAGTAATAAAATGCCCCAAGATTTTTATTATTCATTCAAAGGTAGAATATCTTTTTTAGAATGTACGTGTCTCCTTTTCCATATTTTTAAGGCTGGAGAGCAAAATATATCAGTTGAATAACTAAAATAAAATGGATCTGGTTTCTTTACTACCATGTCAATTGCAAAATATTTAAACTCTCCTTTAGATTTTAAATGGCTTCATTGTCCAGTTAACTGTTAGTTTGGACAATATCTGTATCTTTATAGTGATGAATTTTTTTTTAAGGGCAAGCATTTCACTATAAAGTTTTATTCTTGTGGCTATTTTTAATTTCATTTACTTAATCTTTGGCTAGTTTTATTTATTTTAAAAACTGTGTTGAAAGTAATTTTACATATTTATGCGCTACAATATAATATTTTAATAGATTTTTATAATGCATAGTGATCGAAACAGGATAATCAACATTTCCCTTTCTTTAACAGTATTTTATTATGGGAGCCTTAGGGCTTTATTCTGTTAATATAAACTAAAACACTGCGAGCTACAGTCTCCCCTCTATGCTGTGTAACAATAGGAACTCACTCCTTAGCTCTAACTGATTCGGTATCCAGCATCCAAATGCCATCTATTTCTTTTTGTACTGCTAGTCTCCAGTAGTAATGAGTCTAGGTTCATACTGAGTTTCTTTTTCAGTCTGAAAAAGATGATGTATTATCCCGTCATGAAAGGTACACCCGGGTTCTTTAGGAAAGTGGGTATTATAAGACTAGGAAACAGCCAAACCAGGACTTTCTGACAACAGAGACCAAGCTATTAAATATAGCTATAGTCAGGACAAGACAGGACCAGATCTCAACCAGCTGCTCATTAAATGAACCAACAGCCTCTTTTTAGGTTAAGTCAGTTCGTTTGATTGATATCATCAACCAAATATTTGAATCATGCAGCATCATGTAACAATAAAAAGTATAATGAGATAACATTAAAGTCTATTACAAATAGACTTTAATAGACCTATTTCAATCAAAATTTCTTCAAAAAATGAATATGGTTTTATTAGAAATCCATATTTTCTATTAACTATAAATTATTACTGTTTGACATGCTATAATCTTGCTCTTAGGATTCCTCACAAAGATAAATTAAGTTCATTTTCGTGTAATACAATTTTTATTATTTCCTTTCTTGGATGCATGAATATAAGATTGTAAAAATGTTGTTACTGACAGAAAACTACCATTTACACTGACAAACTAGTAATAACTAAATTAGTGCCCTAAAGTACTCTTGACAAGAGTTCTAGAAAATTTTGAAGGAGTTAGGATAAGCTTTCTTTATTTTATTATACTGATTATTAAGGCAATGTTTTAGTAAAATAGACTAAGAGAAATAAACTTCTACATGCCAAGCTTAAATATCCAAAATTACAAAGTGATAGCTGGCAATAAAAATGTTTCCATGTTCTGTGGCTGAGTAGGTTAATCCTCCTCCTACTAGTACTGGCACGACATATGGACACTGGTTCGTGTAATGACCACTCCTCTTGCGATGCAGCTCTCTGTATTTGGCCTGGAGAAACAGCAGAGGGTGGCTCAAGTTGTTGGGTCCCTGCACTCGCACGGAAAACTCAGAAGAAGCTACTAACTACAGGCTTCGGAACAGCTCCCTGCAGTCACTGTGACCATTTAGGGAGTGAACCAGTGGAAGGAAGATATCTCTCCCTGCCTCTCCTCTCAGTAAATTTGTATATCCCATAAAAATAAAAAAAAAAAATCTGTAAGAAATAAAAATAAAGACGTCTCCATGTTCATAAAAAAAGAATGTTCCCAGAAAGAATTTGAATTATTTCAAGATGCAAATAACAAGTCAAATTTTGCCCACGAAGAGGCTGCACCTTCACATTTTAGGAGGTGTGTACAAATGTAGTACAGGTCAGACTGCCCTTTCGGAGTCACACAAAGTGATCACTTCTCCTTTCAGCAAAGATTTTATTATCCCTCTACATAAGAACTTGATTAATGTTTATTACCCTTTTAGAAAATATGTATTTAATCCTATTTGAAAGGCAGATTTACAGAAAGAGAAATCAAGAAGGAGACTGGTTCCTGTAGTCACTATCTAATTGAACACTGCACCTCACAGGAAAGTTTATCTCATAAACAACTGTAAACCATCCTGCGAGCATTTAAGGGAAAGATGGAGCCCCAGGATGACCTGGTACTCAGCCCACCTGGACTTCGATACAGAAAGAAGAGCTGGAAATGTAAAATAACACCTTCTCATTTAAAACTTCATCAAAACCATGGGTACCACTCCTAAGTCTAAATGAGATTAATATTAGAAATACTACTGACATTTTGTTGAAAGCCTTTGTTATAGGTCCCTTATTGCCCATATAAATGGGGTTGCTTATCTGTCTTTAGATTCCGTGTTTCGCCTCATTTAATCTAGAAATTCCTCACTATTTTATTCTCCCCACGTCTGCAGAGCTGCTCTGGCATTGTAGATACTCTCGAATACGCTATCACATCACCCCGGTTTGGAAAGCAAAAAGAGAAGACACGCCTATGTCTGCCATGCTACCTTTGAAAAGCACTCTGATCTCTCCTTGGATGATCTAAAATTAATACTTAAACACAAATAAAAAGGCATAGGTGCATGCAAGTGCCAGATGTGGCTTACTGTGAAGAATCCAAGAGGAGGACTGCTACACCTGGTGTGGAAATACATGAACTGCAAGCCTGTTTAAACAGGGTTTGCCTCCAAACGCTAAACATCGTGCTCATAAGCAGAAAGTATAAAATCAAGAATCACAGCTACCTCCCTTGCTCCATCACTTAGTGAAAGTCAAACAAATAAATACATGCGTGACATTACGGCACACTTGGTTAGGCTTCCACACAGGACGCCCACGTTCCACATCTACTTGCTAGTTTAAGTCTCTGCTAATCAGCTTTCTGTCCAAGTTCCTTGCAAGTGCGTCTTGGAAGGCAGCAAAGAATGGCCCAACTACGCAAACTCCTGCCACCCAACTGGTAGACGGAATGGGATGCCTCTTGCTGGGTTGAGTTTGCTCCAGCCCCGGTGGTTGCAGCCGCTTGGGAGAGACCCAACAGACTGTAACAGGCACTTCGATACAGGATGCTGGCATAACAAACAGTAACTTGAACTGATGCCAGTGAAAGGTGTCCCTTAGGAACAAAGATGAGATACTATTGTTCAATGGCATTTATATTAAGACACGTGAAACAAGAAGCAAGTGCCTGTCACTTTCACCCCTGTAATAATGATAATCACGTTTTCTTCTTAGGAAAAAAAATGGTAACCAAAGACACAATCCTACTAGCAACATGAACACCATGTGTCACTTTCTCCTATAGTTTTATCCTTCAATGGGAGAAAGAAATTTATCTTACCCAAACAAGGACAAAATGCCTTATTGAGCAGACCATCCTAAATACAGTAAGAGAGAAATACAAGAAAAGCAATATTACTTATTGTAACTGCAATATATTGTATGGAAATATGAACATAGTTAAGAAATACAAATAAAGAAAGCAGTTATCATTTCTAACAAATATTATCCCAAAGGAGGTTGTTGTGAATACAACAGGCAAGTTCCAATTTACCTATTGGCATTCTATAAAACCACAGTTAGTGCTTGTAGATTGAAAGGTGAAAGAAAAACTTACATATAATTGATGAGTTTATACACAAAATCAAGGCTACACAATTCCATGAAGCGACTTTGCTTTCATTACCCTCCCTGTTTCAAAAGTGTATCTCATAAATTGAAAATCTACTGGTATGTTAGCTATCTAGGATAAGCAATGAAAGAAAAAAAAAATAGACCAGAAAGAACCAGGAAATAAAATCCTACCTAGCTTTTCTGTTAGATTTTTAAGAGTTAATGATAAGAGTATAAATAAGAGAAACAACATTCCAGATTTATGAACTAAAATCAATGAATAGCAAAAGATTTCCAAAAACAGTTAGATAAAACTGAATTATTTGACAGCAATTTCAGGCTAACAAAAACAGAAAACTGGGCTTGATAAAATAACTCAAATATGACAAAGATAGTGTGAACAACATAAATCTGCTACAATAAGCTATCTTATTAATCTTTCAGCAAGCATTAACAAGTGTTCAGTCAGGGTGGGTATATGAGAATGGGTTAGTAGGTCATAGAGGTTTTAAGTTTACAAGGTACACCATTTGTAATATGTAGTTCAAAAATGCTTTTAGGATCAAGGTACCATTTTAGTCCAATCAATCTTTGCTTGCATGTAAAGCTTGCTATACCTTAATGCTTCATGTTATATTTAAGTACAGTGCTTTCCTGTTTTATGATACACCGTCAAATTAGTAAACAAGATGAAAGAATGTGACTATAACATTTCAATCTTTAGCTAGGAATCCCAATTCCACCTCAATTACCTATGTTAATTTTAAAGCATGTATCATAAAAGATAGACACAGAAATCAGAGTGAATACTTCTAAAATGATATCCATATAATATTTAGCTCATTCATACTTATCTGCACACAGGTTTAAAAAAAGTTTATCAGCAATTCCTTTGAAAAACTTTTTGTTGATTTTCAATATGTTTTTGTATATTTGTAAGTGCATCCTAGGTGGGACCCATTTTATGTTTACCATAAGAAAAATAATTATTAGCAAAACTCAACTACATCAAAAATATAAAATCAAAGACCTTTTCCAAAGAAACCTATGCACCGACATCATCTTGGTATAGTTTTATGAGAAGATAAATCATAGACTCTGGGATATGAAAAAACACTTCATATTTAATCAATTCTCAATTAGAGGATTCCCTTATGACATCTCTTTATCTCTTCTCATCTTCAACAATAGATAACACACTTGGGGCAACTGAAACTAACTCCATTTAATTATCTTTACATTTTTTATAGAAAACCTTAAAACCATAAAATGGAAAATAATTGTGGAGGAAAGCATTAAATTTTGTTGCATTTGTAAAATTAAACATGTGCATATCACATACTAAACATTAAAAGTACTGGTGAGATCTTAGATGAATTTCCTGAAAGAGGACTATGAGATGGCGATTTTGAGGGTAAGTAGAGACTAAACACTTAAACTTGTGAGATATGGAAAAAGCAGAACTGGATGGAAGGTAAAGTTGAACAAGGATGGAATGTCCACAGGGGTGTTGGCAAAAACAGCCTGGAGTGCCTTATGAGAACTACTCTCTTTAAAGGCACAAGGCTGACATTTTGTCCCCTGGCACTGACAAGTCAGAAAAGGCAAAATACCCCAGAGTAGACCAGACAGAACCATCAGCTCCTTTGAGCAGCCAATGTCCCCAGCAGCGCAGGTGCAGCCTGGGGGGCTCGGAGCAGCATGCATTGTGGGTGGAGAACATGTCATTTGCAACTTCATTTCAGAAAAAGGGAAAACTGAATGGGAGTCTGACTTCAGAGAACCACAGACTCTTAGTTAACTTGAACACATCATAAATGTTTTCAGGAGCAAGTTTAAAACATCAACAGAAGTGATATGTGAAATGTTATGTTGTCCTCAGAAATTCAGAAGCCATATTTTAGATCTGCTGCAGCCCTCCTATTCATTCTTGTTCTTTCCAGTGTGTTTTGAAGCACATAATTACACATTTTTCTATCATCACTTAGAACTAAAATAATTTTGATTTATACAATCTTGAGTGTACACTGCAACTAAACACCATGTCTATTTTAATTTTATTTGCATCCTTAAAAACAAATAAGTAAAAATTGCTGTGATTAAACTCTTCATTGATACAATCATTTCAATTATTTTGAAAACAAAAGACAATATTTTGAAGATAAAAAATCACAGCAATCATTTTTCACAAGTGTGCATGCTTAGAAAGTATAACATGAATTTCATATTTTTTCTCTAAAGACTTGATGATGTTGACTTTGTCTATAGGATTCATTATTTGTCTGAGCTACCATTTTGTTCAATCACCATTTAAATAAAACAATGACCATTAATAGCTGTAACACACACAAAAATGAGCTCCTTTCTTATTGACATGGAGTCTGAAAAGACATGTTTTATAGTGAATAGAAACAGCTTACACAAAAAGATGTTTTTATATCAGTGTGAAGTACTAGCTCACTTATGAGACTGACAGTATAGGTACAGCTAGTCTCATCCTCATTTAAAGGTGAAGGCTCCCCGTCACGTGTGCAGATAAAATAAAATGCGTACTTCTTCATGGGAGGAAAGGAGGCAAGCTTATCAACCACAAGATGCCCACAAAGGAATTCTTTTTAAGGCATGAAATACATTACGGTCTTTCCCTCAAGACTAAGTTTATCTCAAAGTGGTACATCTCTGGTGTGTAGTTCTTAACTCACCATCTTCTTTCCCTAGACAAAACAAAAGCAGTCTAAAATGACTGTCAGCCCTAATGTGTCAGTCTTACGGAAGCAACAGGTAAGGATAATTTTTATTTTAAAGCAGGGTAAGTGTTTTACACAAATAAGTGAGCCATGCCATTAAGAAAAGACATGAAGGAAACTTGCCTGCACATTGCTCTATGAAAGCTGCTACACTGAAAAGACTACCTATTGCATGAATACAAAGATATTCCGGAAAAGGCAGAACTACGAGGACAGCAAACTAATAAGTGGCTGCCAGGGTTAAGGGGAAGGAGGAGTGAATGTTCAGGGAACAGGATTTTTAGAGCACTGAAACTTTTCTGAATGACATTGTAACAGTAGATACATGTCCTTACGGATTTATCAAAACTATGCCCTGTACAGTATCAGGATTGAGCTATAATGAAAACTGTAGACTGCAGTGATGAAAAAAAAAAGAAATATATATATATATATATATATATATATGTGTGTGTGTGTGTGTGTGTGTGTGTGTGTATATATATATCAATGTAATTTAATCAGTGATGAGAACAAATGTCCCTGGCAGTACAGGTTGTTGATAGCAATAGACGTGCTTATATGGGAAATTTCCATACTTTCCACTCAATTTTGCTGTGAAGTCAAAATGCTAGATAAAGTAGTCTAGATTACAAAGACAAGAGTTTGCTTTAGATCAAAGTCCTTGTCTGATCAGTGTGGGAAAATGTCAGCTCCCTACAGAAAAACACTAATGGCTGATCAGCCGCAAAACAGTATTTATAGGGGGTGGTGAGAAGGGAGTTGGGAGCGAAGAAAAACACAACATTTAAGTCAAGGTAAAAAGGACTATATGCATTCCCAACTACATACATCCACTGACAAGACTTCGCTGCATACAACCACATTATGCTACCAAATATTAGGATTTGGAATGGATACATCTTGTTTTACTAATTCTGTGGTCTAGTATGGGTAATAAAGAGCCTTTCTTCCTTAATATTTGGGAGATGGATTTTATCTTGACTTCATAATTTCTGCCTTAGTTTCCAGAATGTACTGTAGTTTCAGCCTTTTGAGGAAATTCTGACATTAAACCTCGTTACCATTTTAGCACTAATAAATTCTTGGCACCAGTTTCTTCAATATCAACTCAATGCCACCAACCAGGGTCTCAAGAAATTAAAATTAACTACACTAAGATAATTATTATAGATTTTTGTGTGTTGTAGTAAGAATCACCATCTCTGTCATTTCTGCACTTACACCACATTCATCTGATCAAATATTTTTGACAATAGGCAAAAGTCAAAAGGAGACCAAATTTCACACATCTTCTGAGATGGCACAATTGAGACAGCTGACTCCAAAATCTTCCTGAATTCCCCCATTAATCTTAAAAAACTGACACTGACCCTGTCCTTTCTGCCTTTTTTCCTTTTGTTCCATGCCATCTTCCTCTTACTGAATCAAGCACCAGCATTAATTCTGGTTGCTGTTAGAGACATGCTGATACTTAGAAAGCCTTGGAAAAAATGATCTTAATAAAAATAGAGTGTAACAAATATTTTTTTAGTGTGTATTGATTAAAATATTTTTGGAAATCCAATATAATTTTTACTCTTTGTGCTCTCCTCAGATGAATTCCTTCTTTGAACAAAAAGAAGCATGGTTGCTACAAAATAGTCATTTTGGAAGACAGCGCACTCTAAAAGTACGAGTTTTTAAGTGAATAAGACCCAGTTTTGATTGCCAATTGGAGCATTCAATAGAGCTGTGACCTTAAATATATTACTCAATTGAAGCCATTCTCAATTTCAACACCTATGGAGAAAGGACTCACAATAGAGCTTAGGTTGCCATAAGGAAAAACTGAGTATGAGATTGTACATGAAGCTTTTGGTGTAATAATATGTTCATCAGTATGATTACTTTTTTATCAGTATGATTACTTTAAAATACGCAGTCTGAGGCACCTCATTCTTGGTATGTATTGTGATTTGAAAAATCTTTGACTATTCCAACTTTCTCCCAGGGCTAACTCTGATTTGGATTTTTTTATACCAGGCTGACCTTGTCTTCTAGCTTCATTCCATAACATCATCTATTGTGTTTCAAATAGAGGTTTTCACCATCAAAGTACTTACAGTAACACACTAAATATCACACAATCACTCCCAACAACATCTTAGAAAGAAAAAAATACAACTTGAGAGTTCAAGCATGCACTTCTTTCACAATTTCACCTAGAAGCTATTACAAGTATTAGACTTTTCCTAAGAAGCTCAAAGCGGAGTTTGTGAAGTTAAGTCATAAATACACTTGCTTTGCTAGTCCCATTTATGTCCACAGCTTTCATACCTCTGCGCCATAATCACAATTGTTTTACATCTCTGACGACTAACCTGTATAATCAACCAAATGCGAATCCACAAAGCACAAATACAGAACCGTTTTCATTAAAACATGCCATGTCATTCCTGTTAAAAACCAAATGAAACAAAAATGCAAGATAGAACAATTTCTAATCTTAAAAAGGGTACTTACATTTTTCTTTTCCTTGGTATGCTGGAGGCATATTTAAAACGTTCATGATGTTATATTTTTTAAAAAAATATTAAAAATTAGCCTCATTTGAAAATGTCAGTACAATTTAGGTAAACTGATTTATCAAGCATGAAACACCTGTTGTGGTTCAGCTCTCCCGCGTTACCTATCACTGCCCATCTCTCCACGCTTTTTCATAATGCCCTACCTGTTTCCAAAAATATTTCGTGCAATTTTTAAAATCCACATACACATGCATTCAACATATATTTTTCGAAGTATCTAAATTGATTAAACCATGAATTTTCACTGCAAATATACTTGAACTTATAGATCAAGTACTGATTAAATCTTACTTGAAAAAGATAAAGATTTTCCAAATCAACTGCAATCTTATCAATCAAATCTCTCCCACCTTTAAAACAAAACCCCACAAATTACTGTTTTATACAGACTGTGGGCCATCTTTATATTTAAATGCAGTAGAGAAAAACATCAAGGCATGACAACATCAACTTTTTAAGTTTCATTCAATGTGTGGGAGGTCGCAATCCTACAAGGTAAGTACATAAAACTACATTTCCTTATTTCTTAGTGAGAATCCATTCACTTCAATGAAGCATACTGATGACGCTTTTCTATAACATTTTTTTTTCCTGGTTTAAAAAATATCTGTGTGTACACAAATAACTCAAGTTGATCATGTAAAATGGACTGTATATATTCAGGAAACCTTACCATTGTCGTGTTTCAGCATCCCGTTACTCAGCTGCTTCAGTCTCTTCTGATGTGATTTGCCGTTATAGTGGATTTGGGCTTGGGCGGCTGAATTCAACTGAATGTTACACACATTGCACAGGGTGAAGTTGGTATGCTTCTTTTCTCTTTCCGGTTTTTCTTCAAAGTCATCAGCTATTAACTCAGCCTCACTCTCCCCATCTTGTGCACATGAGAAATCTACGGGTGTAAAGAAATTCATGAACAAGCAGCTCAAGATTTCTAAATTCCTTCATACTCATGATGTTGAGTGGCAAACACTAATTGTTCTCTGCCTATAAGAATTCAGCAGTTCCAGTTCCTCCCAAATTGATAGGCTGCTGTCCCACTGTCTAAAGTTCACACCTCCTACGGCAAGCATATTACTTTTTTTCCTACAGCTAATACTGTGCTAAATACTGGACAGATGTTTCGTACTACGATTTTGGAGATACTAACTTTTAGAGTGATTAAATAACTTGTCTACAGTCACATGCTTTGTGGGATAAACACTCAATCTTCATTATTTCAAAATCTCCAGTGCCCAAATTATCATGTTCTCTAGCATATATATTTTTGATTCAATTAAATAAGATTAGTTCTATACTCTTAACCAGTGAAGACTTTCATACGGATGGACATTTTCTAAAAAGTTCAAATTTTCAACACTCCAGTTTTATAATCGAACCTAAAAAGGAACGAATATACAAATAGCCTCACTACATGAAGAAAAAATAAAAAGGGGGTCACCTATCCAAATATTATATAGGAAAACATTATTTTTTGGATAGAGGCTTTTTAGACACAAAGACAAAATAATAACAATTTCAGGATCTCTGATTTTAAGATGGTAGTACCACTGCAACACATAATTATTATTTGTTTTCAAGTCACTGAGGATAATACAGTTCTATAAATTTTTCTATGTTTCCACTACATAGAACTCTGGAGAATTCAATATTTCAGTTATGATTCTAAGTTTCAAAATTCTTCAAGGAGCTATTTTACTATCTCCAACAAACACTGGCAGAGGAGAGTGGTCATTATTTTAATGTGTATTTATTCACTGGCTGTATGTGGCAGTATCCTCCTACATCCTGTTGAAAAATGGACCGGCATGACAAAGACAGTCCTTGTCATTACATAAAATGATAATGGAAAGAGTAGGGACAATCGCATCAAACAAATGTGATAACAGATACCAAAAAATAATTTTGCTAAAATAATTACAAAGGAACTTTGTGTTGTAAACTCATGCGACACACCCAATACTTTAATCTAGCACAGGATGTTGAAGGCAAAATTTTTAAACACATAATTCATGAGGTCTTGTGGATTAATAAATATGCAATTAAAATAGTCATATTTAGAATTAACGATGTAAGACATAAAATTACTATATAATTTTAAAGGAACAACAGAAACATTTATTATCATTATTTTTTAACAGATGTATTTGTTTTTATTCGAAAGGTAGATTTTACAGACAGAAACAGAGAGAGAGATCTTCCACATGCTGGCTCACTTCAAATGGTTGCAACAGCTGGAGTTGAGGTGATCCCAAGCCAGGAGGTAGAAGCTTCCTCCTGGCCCCCCACATGGGTTCAGAAACCCAAGGACTGGGTTCATCCTCTGCTGCTTTCCCAAGCCATAGCAGAGAGCTAGATTAAAAGAGCAGCCAGGACATAAGCAAGCACTCGTATGGAGACTATCAGTTGCAAGCAAAGGATTAGCTTGCTAAACCACCACACTGTCCCCAAGCCTTATTTTTTATATATATAAAGTACTTATTCCATGTTAATATTTAGCATATTTCAGGTTTTGTTTTTCTTAGAGTTCATTTTTTGGAAGTGTTTTATCTAAAATACCATTAGGTAGGGAGAAAGACTAATTACTATATAGTATGGTCATTAAAAGCAAATTAAGAAAATTTTACAACATGGGAAATTCTTCTGTATAGACCATATATAAAGCTATCATATGTAAATATACATATAATGAGTTTACAAGTAAGTAAAACACAAAAGAAAAATGCTAGAAGTATTAGATGCTGAATGGTGGGGTTAGAGTTGGCTTTTTTTTCTCCAGCTTACCATTTTCACAATTTTATATCATAAGAGTTTATCATACTTGCTATGAAAACTAAATCAATCTATTTGAAAGAAACAAGAAAAACAGGGTCTTGTAGCTCCAGAAATAATAACTGTTGAGACTCAGACTAGATAAACTCTCACAATAGATGCCTCAGCTTTGTAAACAAACAAATCTATTTAGAAGAAAGCTGATCCACATTTCTACTTCGACCCATAAAATGAAAATATCTGCCAGCAATTGAAGAGGGTGAAATATTGGAAATGAAGTTTTCTTACAAGGCCATGCAATATATTTGCTTCATGGGAGGGGTGCCCTTTTCATAAACGTAAAAACCCTATGACCACATCATGCCAACAATTAAATTCTCTACTGAGCGCAATAGAAAGAAAAGAGGAAGATATGTTAACTGTAACTCAGACCCTTGCAGTGAAAACAGACTTCAAAATCTATGGCAGGTAACATCATAAAACATTAGAAACCTTGGGGAAAAAAAGATAACACAAAGGGGACTTCCAAGCAATTTCCCTATCAGTATTCTACAGGTGCAATGTTTCAGTTCTGGGAAGTAAATTTTGCTAATTTGATTTCCATTGAGAAAAAAGTCAACCATTATACACAAGCTTTAAGCAACTCAGAATATTTTACTAGTATGTCCATGTTTTCTGCACCTGCCTTCCCTGCATTTTCCATACAGTGATGTTGTTCTAGACTGCTTTCTGGAACAGGTTAAGAGACTAGGCTTGTAGTTGGGAGATTATTAGAGGAATTAAGTCTTTGCTTGTATGCACATTTTAATTTTCTGGGCATGGAGATTGATTTAATCTTTCACACTCATAGGAATAATTACAAAATGTCACACGTTGGAGAACTCATCTTTCATAAACTGTTTATAGAAATGTATTTGAGAATTTGAGGAAAAAAATTGAAAAAAGTATTTCCCCACAATGCAACAAGTTCTTGTAGTTGATTCATTTAGTGCATGGTTTTTACAGAAGTTGAAATGTCACCACCAGTAAGATTTTACCAACAGAATTTATACTGTACCAGTTGTTGGAGTTTGATCCTACAAACTGGAAATATTTATATCGATAGCATCACAACTGATTTTATAATGCATTTATATTTAAGTTGAAGCAACTCTGATAAAATGGAAAAAATTAAGTGAAGCAAATGATGGTTTTAATGATTCCAACGCCACATGTAGAAGGTGTTTATGCGGCACTTAAGTTGTCTCATAAAATTCAGACCAGAACTAAAATGCTATGTTATTTTTTAAAATCTCATCCTTATTCCTGACATTTATGAAGACAATTGTCCACTCTTTTCTCTTCTTGGTGAATAAAATTGATGAGAATATTTAATTCAACATTTCCTTATATCAGGATACACATGAGGTATGTATATGATATCTGTGCATTAATTTTACACCTACATTCCAAATACTCTGCAAAAAATTCAATAAACTACTGAAACAGCAAAATTCCTTTTTTAAAGACTAATTTAGTACAATAATGTAGTTCTGCCAGAGTAAAATATCAGTCTATGTATTTAAATATTAACTACATCACATTTTCATGTTTGACAGAATATGTACGATATAATATCTCTTAAATTTCACTATTAAAATTATAAATAATTCATGCCTAACATTTAAAATGCCAATATAAAACAATTTTGCATTGATCTCCTTCTCCACTAGAGTGCAGTATGAATTTAAAATTAAAACAACAGTATTTGAAAATGCCCATAACATTAGGCACAAAAGTAGCGTTATTGTAACTTTTTAAATATCTTGCACATATTTATCTGTATAATATTCAGCTTTATGTATAAATATATTTACATGTAAGAGTTTATAAATATATGCATTATACCTGTGTGTGTGTGTGTGTGTACAGCTACTGACTTCTACGTAAATTTACTAACATTGCTGTCAGACAGGGAAGGAGCCACAGAGCAGCAGGCAACCTAGAAGATTTGTCATATGGTATCATACATTCTTTGTTAAAAGTCAGTAATTGTTTTATACAGTTTGCTAGCTTAACTATCACTTTGGAACTTTAAAAATAAGGTCATTTTAATTATATCTTGCTTTTATGACAGATAATGATATTACAGAAGATTACCTTAGACAAATCAAGGTTAATGCGTTGTATTTCAATTACAGTTTTTATCACATCACAACTTGAAACTAAATTTATCTGTCTCAACACACTCATGGTTTTTACAAGGTGATGGGACTTTTATGGGGTACAAAAACTAAGTCCAAAATGTCAACATGGAACACAAAAATGAAATCTTTAAATGCATTTCTTTCCACCTTTCAAGAGGTCGGGTTTTAGAATTACAAAACAAAAGTAAAGATCTCCATTTTTGAGACATCCAATAAAGAAAATCCTATACCTTTCTTATTAAGTAATTAACCTTGAAATCATGAGACTGCCAGGTAACATTGGAGCTCATGGGTTAACTTCAAATATAAGTACAAAGCCAATTATTATCCTTAACAATAATTCAATAAAATATGTATATTCAATAACAGTAAGAGAATTCTTAAATATCAATCCAAATAACGTTATCCCTCTAAGTTTTGAATTCCTACAAGAATGTTGTATGCTTACACTATGGTGTGTATACATAGAAAGCAATATCCGTTTCTAAACGTGTCTCTTCATTTTAGGAATCTCTTCTTGAATTAGGCATATCCTCAGGGCCTTCTTGACACAACAAGGCTTTCTGAGTTTTCCCACACAACGTGCTCATTATCCCACCAGGCAGGTGGATGCTGCATTCTGAGTCCTGTTGTGGTCCCAAGCCACACTGTGTTGCCTTTAGGATGATTTTTGGTTGTCAACTACATGCTAAGAAAGAATTAAACTGCAGCATTTATTTTAGTTAATATTTGAGCTTATAAACTCAGAACATAATCTCTAAGTTTTTTTTATTTGTAATGGACTTAAAATCCCACATTTTGTTTGTTTATTATATTGTGTCCTCTTTATTATCTGCATCCAGTTTTCCTACAGCTCTTCTTGTAAAGGAAATAATTACTCTGAGTTCAGTGTTTCCTTCCACATGGTCTATCTCTTACTGATCATTTATGATATTATTCAGGTTGCTGGAGAATTTTTTGGCATAGCAAGGTGGTAAAATCCTCTGACATTTTTCATAAGACCTTTCTGAGCTGCCCTCTGTGATTGCTACCATCTGGCAATGAGACTCCTCCAAAGCGCATGGTCATACGCAGTAGACAGAACAATTCTCTTCTACCAAAAGATTATGGCAAAGGCCATGGGATAGATGTGTGCTTCACTAGGCTGTCATTTTCATATTGTGAGGAAAGACACTGTCGCTCTGAACAAGCACCCTTCAAAATAAGGCACGTCCTGTTGGGGAGAACCACATGGTAAGCAGTACATACATGTCGGGCCAATATCCAGCACGACAATGATACCATAACGAGCAACTAAGTGGCTCTTTCTCCAGTCACTCAGGGGACTAGACCACAAACCTAGCTGACATCTAGTTATAGAAAAGCAGAGGGCCCACAAACAACGCCTGGATTTAAGATGCGTGGAACTACAAAGTAATAAATCTAGGTTGCTTTAACATATTAAGTTGGTGGCAATTTTATCATGAACAATAGATATCTCTTATACCAATTAAGTCTGCTGCTTTAATGCTGAAAATTAGAATTAAAGTTACAAAGAAAATTACATGTGAAAAGTCCCCAATCTACCATAAAATCTGAATTGTAATTCTAAATATTTAAGCATCCTAGCTATATTTATAACTCAAAATATAATTGAATAAAAAATGAGAGACAAATCAATTTTCTCCACCCCACATGGATATATGATTTTTAAATAATTCAATGCACATCCATAGTAGCTATCGATAATCAATTTTGACAAGGTTTCCTTCAGGGTTTGCATTTGGTTTCACACACTGAACACTTTATTAGAGTGATCCACAAATTATTCAGATTTTCTATATATGAAAATACTTAACTGTTACGCAAGATAAAACAGCTAATGTATCACTGTCAATGTTTACTTACAGAGAAGTAAAAAATCCATTAATAAGAGGCGAAACTATAGAGCCATCATTTTTCACTGTGGTATCACTTAACATATTTTATCTATTATCTGACTGATAAGTTTGAAACACTGTTTATTAAGTTTGTAGGACACAGTAATTCTAGAACCTATAAAATAAATCAGAACTAAAAATGACATTGTTAAATTAGTGCAGTTATTATAAATGCCAAAGGAAGGCAGAGTATAATTTTAAGACAGAAAGTAAATACACAGATATAAAGATCCCATTACATTTGTATTTCTCAAATGCTTTATATTCATATTTAAGCTGCAAATGGAGATTTCATAGATATGAATATGAATCTGAAATGAAATGTAAAGGGCTATTACATATTAGCAGATTTGTAAGTTTCAATTGCAAAATATTGATATCTGAAACCTGAAATGAAGATGAAAAGAATCTTAATAACAGTCTTAAAGTATCAAATGGAGTATCATATTGAAGGTGGCTTTCACCATCTGTAACATTAATTATGGAACGAAATTAACCATGTGAGTTTAATTTGTAGTATAAACAAATAATTGAAGCTACATACAATGCTAAGGTCAGTAAAGGAAGTTCTTGGTTGGGCTTTCTGCTGCTTTTTTGTTCTGTATTGCTTTGTTTCTGGTAGATGTTCATCAGTTTGGGGTAATTAAAATTAAACCCTGGTAAAGGTACGAGGGTGGGTGCTGTGGTCATTCGTGTGGTATAGCGGGTAAAAACTACTGCCAGCAACACAGGTGTCTCATAAGGTTGCTCTCCAGCCTCCCCAGGTTTGCTGGAGCTCCCTGCTCACGGCCTTAGGAACGGTGGAAGATGCCTCAGCTCTGTGTCCCTGCCTCTCGCATGGGAGGTCCAGAAAAACGTTTGGCTAGTGGCTTCCGTCTGGCCCAGCACTGGCTGTTGCAGCCACCTGGGGACTGACTTCGCAGATGAAGAGATATCTCTCTCTCCTCTGTAACTCCAATTTTCAAACAAATAAATAAGCTTTTAAAAAAAGGCAGAGAATTTCAAAACAAATTACAAACATATATTTACATTTACATTCTACCATTAATGAACATTTTCATATTAAAACAGGTTTAGTAGGAAAAGAAACCATAATTCCCAATATGAAATGTTGTTTTTTAATTGAAAGAGAAGTTGGCAAAATATTTGGTCTAGGACTATCAGTGATTTTTTTTAGTCTTCTTTGAGTTTATTAAAACTGTTTTAAAGAATAAAATGTTAGGGCCTGAGGGCCACAGTGTAGCACAGTAAGCTGAGCCACTGCCTATGATGTCGGCATTCCATGTTGGTGCTGGTTGGAGTTCTGGCCAATCTACTTTCCATGCAGTTCCACGCCAATGCACATAAAGAAGCAATGAGAGAGGGCTCCAATACTGGGAAACTTGCACCCACATGGACACCCACATGAAACTCCCGTATCTCCCAGTTTCATCTCAGCCTGGTCCTGAGTGCCGCAGCTATGTGGGGAGTTAATCAGAGGAAGGACAACCTCACCCTCTTTCTCTCTCTCTCTCTCTTTCTCTCTCTCTCTCGTCTGTATCTTTGATATTCAAATAAATCTTTAAAAAAATAAGAATAGACACATGGATTAGATTCCCACAAAGTTCACTGCCACTCCAAAGTCTTATAGTTTAATAGTTCCACACAGTTTCACTTTTGGGTTATACTAGTGCCATGTGACTATAAAAACAGAAATTCTGCTTTCATCTTACGTTTCTATGTTTTTAGATAAGTATAGTTTTTTAAAGATCTTTTTATTTTACTTATTATTTTTATTTTAAAGGCATAGTGACAGAGAGAGGAAATTAAATAAAGCAATTTTCAAGGCACTCATTGACTCCACAAATGACTGTGAAGTCAGGAGCTTGGAACTGCATCCAGGTTCCCATGAGGATGGCAGGGGCCATATTAAGTGGTTTGCCCTTCCATATTTCTGATGTACATTAGCAGGGAGCTGGGTGGGAAGCAAAGCAACCAAGACTCAAACAAACTGCAAGCAGCAGCTTAATGAGCTGTGTCACAATGCCGATCCCTATAAAACATACTTAAATAAACACAGATGTTCTTGTAGAAATGCTTAAATCAGCACATACATGGCTATAGACTGGATATTACTACTTACCATCAATCTCAGTTCAATTTATTATCAATCTTAATAAGATGGTGGTCCCACATATTTTTAAGAAAAAAATTCCTGACCAAACTGGAAGTATTTGTGAAAGTGTTAGATATGTTACCTCTGAAATTAGGTATGTTTATTTATACAAGGGGATAATGAGCTGTTCTCAGTAAGTTGGTATGACTGTAATCCTGTGACTAGCCATCTCCCACTGCGATGTGAGCAAAGATTGTTTTACGCTCTTACTGAAAGGTGCATATCCTTAGTAATGGTAAGACTGTCATGTTTTTATGTATTTTATGATAAAGGCACCAATTCAATATTTGAAACTATTCACAAGCATTTCTTCTAAATAGGACACGAATGAAAGCAAGATACATGGCATTTGTTCAAAAACAATACTATAGAAATGCATTTATTAGGTACCACTAACAACTGAAATCTAGATGTATTCATTCACCTTATCCTCAAAACACTACCAGTGTACATAATATCCCCCAACTTACAGGTCAGAAAACTGAGGCAGACAGTAACTAGAGGTGCTGAGTTGGTATGTGGGAGCTCCACAATCAGAAACTAAAGAGGTCTTCAAAGTAGCAGACTCAGAAATTTGACTTTCGCTCATATATAATGAGTAATGTAGAAATACATGACATTAGTAATTTAATTGAGGTCTGTTACATAAGAGCATTAAGCATAAATAAACACTATATTTTTTCCAATTAGCCGGTAATATATGTCTACTTCTTAAGTACATGATAACTAAAGGGACAACTAGGGTTGCTTAAATTATTTAAGACCACAATTAATTTAAAAAGATAAATTTGCCAAATATGAAAACTCTGCTGCATGACTAATTCTCTCTCCATAAATATGCTTCTCTAATATGTAAGTAATGCGAATATGCACACATTATACACTGCACAGATATTTAATTTCACAATTTTGTAAGCAGGATAGAGATAGTAATGAAATCAGAATAAAGCAAAAGTTCTCTCATGAGGAATATTCTAATCAAAATAAAAATCAATGTTAAACATATAAGAGAAATATTATGTCTACTTAAATTATGAAAATGATACTTAACAGAATGTGTAGTTTGCTAATTAAAGTAGCCAGAAGGACTCAGTTGCAGATATATGTACGTACTCTGAGAGCAATGTCATTTGTCACAGGCTGCATCTGATCAAGCAACGACTATGTTTCTCCGCCTCTCCCCCTTCCAGCGTGGCTGTGGTAAGCAGAATTATGCACTTACACCTCATTCCCAAGAATGCCCATCGCCTCCTTCTAGAATGTGCTACCCTACATGGCAAAACTGAATTTGCCAAATGTAATTAAGGAAATGGATCTTAACACTGTGATTTATTCTGTGTTATCTGAATAAACTCAACCTAATCACAATTCTTTAAAATTAAAAGAGCTTTTCTAGCCATGTGACAGAGACATACATATCAACAGAAGCACCAGACAGATGCAATGAGAAGGAACTGATTCACCTTTGCTAGCTTTAAAGACAGGAGGCATGGTGAAAAAACACAGGTCAATTTTTAGACACTGGAAAAGAAAAACAGACTCTACTGTACCACCTGCCGAAGGACTACAGTCCTTTGTTGCAGATTTTGGTTTTATTCCATTGAAATTCCTTTTGTGTTCTAATTTCCAGAAGTGTCAATGAATAACTGTGATGTTTTCAGTCAAAAATAGATATGATAATTTATTACAGTAACAACAGAAAAGGATACAGGAAACAACAGAAAATGAGCAGTTCCTTACAATATGTGAGAGACAATGGGGTGCGTCAATTCTGTGTTGAGCCTGTGAGGAAGGCAGCCCTGTCTTTTCCAATGGCTCTGTCTAATCTACGCTCAGGATACAGAAAACTCCAGGGATGTGTAACGGAAGAACCGTCTGATGGACAGAACCTGAATCCCGGAGTTACCATGGGGAAGAAAGTCACGCATTGCACTATGAGCATGAAATAATTTTTGTTATAGTGCTTCCTTGACATTTGGATTCATTTGTTCCAAAAGTTGGTACTACTACACAAACATCAAGGTAGGTGTTTTGACGTCTATCCTAATTTTATTAATGATTGTTCTTAAATGTTATTATTGAGCTGATAATGGCAACATCTTAAAATTTATGAAGCTATCATATATCTCCAAAATATCAATACCAAAAAGGGAGTATAGACAACCATAAATTAACAAATATGTAAAAGGAGGACTCTAAGAGACAGAAGCCAAATTTATGTTAATCCGGTAGACAGAAAAAAAATGCCTGCACTCTATTTCTTTCATGAAATTAAAGGACAGGATTTCTGTTTTATAAAGCACCACTAGCGGCACTATGAATAGGGACTTGGAGTACAGAGATAGGAGACCTAGTGAAATTGAAATGACTTTCTATTAAGTCTTATCTGTAAAATTCTGGCTTCAGACATGTTTCAAATAAAACAACTAACTTTGTAAATTGCCATAAATGCATATCTGTACAAATATTTTATATATATATATTTATATATATGCATGCAAATAGATTTGAATGTCTGGAGGAGGATCTCATTCATTGCGGAGCCTTTTTGGTTGTAATCATTTCTATTTCATGTTTTCAGCTTTTTTTTCCTCTCTCAAAGACTTACAGTTCAGGGCCCGGCGGCGTGGCCTAGTGGCTGAAGTCCTCGCCTTGAAAGCCCCAGGATCCCATATGGGCGCCGGTTCTGATCCCGGCAGCTCCACTTCCCATCCAGCTCCCTGCTTGTGGCCTGGGAAAGCAGTCAAGGACGGCCCAAAGCCTTGGGACCCTGCACCCGCGTGGGAGACCCGGAAGAGGTTCCTGGTCCCGGCATCGGATCAGTGCGTGCTGGCCCTCCTCTCTGTATATCTGGCTTTCCAATAATAATAAAATCTTTAAAAAAAAAAAAAAAGACTTACAGTTCAGACCCTCTACACAGCTAACAACAGTTAGGAAGATAAACACACCAACAAATAATGGAAGTGTATGTGCGATAGTTCACCTGGATTCCTGGTAGGAAATTCAGGGACAGTGTTTTAAAGGTATTCCTTCTAAATACTCCAGTAGCCTTCTAAGCTTAGCAGCAAAACCAGGAATTCCTTTCCTCTTCAATAGCTGTGAAATAACACTCCTACATGGATCATCCTAAGGTTTCTATAGTTTTCTTTCATTGTCAAAATTGTCTTTTAAAGCTTGCTTATATGCTACCTTTAGTCACAAGGTTCCCATTGATGTCTTCTTATCAACAGCCCTTCACAGATGGAAAAAGAGAAAAGCTTCAATAGGCTTCTGAATCCCTAAAATATTCACTGGAAATTGTAGGGAGCAGCCGACCCCATATGGATGAGGGGCTTCAAGATGGCGGCTGGCCGAGTGCCAGGAGGCGGGACTTGTCCCGCCAGTGGGCAGGCAGGAAGTCACAAGGATAGGCTAATTCTCCCCGGCTGCGATTGCTGGCCTATCAGATAGCGCCCCGTGGACCACGGGCAGAAGTGATTGGTGGAAGAACTATATATAAGCAGCTTGCTTTCTGCAATAAAGCCTTGTTTGGTTCGCCCTCTCTTTTTGGTTTTGTTTCTCTCCTTTTTGGTTCGTGACATTCTGGTGGCCCTGATGGGGGGAATACTGAAACGGGAGGAATTGGGAAGAAGGGTGGTGGAAAACGGGAGGAAGGGTGGCGAAGAAGTGGAGGAAAGCTTAGACAGACGGGGACAGGAGCAGCTGAGAAAAGGTTTTAAAACGCAGCCGCTTTTGCCAGTTTTTCCCGGACCTCCAAGAATATGACTCGGCGTTTTTAGTGTCGCCGCGGCCAGAGCGGCGGTGACAGGAAATAATGCAGCTGGGTATGAAGAATGCCGGAAACAACTATGAAAACACCACCCGTTCTTCTCACACATGGTTTAAATAAAGAAAAAACAACGAGAAAAGTTCTAAGGCCATCAAGTATCTTGCATACCTCAGTCTACACTTTTGAGAGCTTAGAAATAACAGTAATTTCAGAGACCTATGCTGATTCATAGTATTCAATCTTCTATGTAGAGATGAAAGTGGTAAGTCTCAGAAGTAAGGCAGGAAGTGAACCCTTGCAAGTGAAGGATTTGATCCTTATTGTGACTCTGGTGAGATTTGGAGGTATATGTGTCAAAATCAAGGATTCAGCACTGTAAATGCAGAAGCTCAGTGACAATGTATCAAGAAAAAATGTATAATAGAAAATGGAAAAACTCCATTGATTTAAAAAAATGTTCTGCATCAAAGTAAACACAGCTACTAATTAAATTTTTTTCCAGAAGTTTTTGGAGGTACTTTCATCTGTGTTACTTTTATCTCAATGTTGTTGAAAACTAAACAGCTACAAGAAAGACAAAGACTGAATCATTTCCAATGAGGGGCAGGTTCAATAATTCTGAAGTCAAGCCACTGCTTGTCAAGTGCGTGTTTCTGTGGAGGAAGGTTTTCAAGGAAAAAAAAAGAACCTTCATGCATTGAGTGGCTATTATGGGGGAGAGAATTTCACCCAGTTGTCACAATAGCGCTTTATGTAGGTGTTCTCAACATCTTCAAGATGAACAAACCAGACTTCAATAGAACTAACGATGAGATCTCACAGAATACTAAATATTTATGTATTTCATATTTGAAGCAGATTTTTAATGATTTATTTATTTTTATCTGAAAAGCAGATTTCCAGAGAAAGAAGCAGGGAAAAATGTGTTTCACCTGCCAGTTTACTACTCCAATGGCCAAGAGGCTGGGATGAGCCAATCCGAAGCCAGGAGCCAGCAGCTTCTTCTGGGTCTCCCATGAGGGTGCAGGATCCCAAGGATCTGGTACGTCCTCAACTGCTTTCCCAAGCCACAAGCAGGGAGCTAGATGGGAAGTGGAGCTGCCAAGATACAAACAAGCACCCATAGAGGATCCTGGAGCTTAGAGGTAGATTAGTCTGTGGAGCCATAACGCCGGCCCCAAAAGAGAATACTCTTTGTTAGACCTACTAATGAAAATGACTTTAGATAATTAATTTGTAGCTAACACTTAACACATTGCATTTATGAAGTGAAAAAGAAAATGTTGACGAGGAGTGAGGAAAATAGTTGCAATACAATTGAAAAAAAAATGGACTTGCCTGTAAATGTCCAAAGTGTTGAATGATTCATGCTATCTACAGAGAGGTATGGCAGGAATATTAGAGTTTTTCTCATGTATCTGAAAGGCAGACACATAAATACAACATAACAAATGAAATAAATAGATATTGAAAGAAAGAGAGAGGGATTTATGTCATTTAGTGATTCACTCTTTAAATGCCTGCAGTGAAAGCTGAGAGCCAGGGATGCAATCCAGGTTCCAAGTGGTTGGCAGGACCCCAGGTTGGTGAGGCCTCGCTGCTGGATCTCAGGGTCTGCATTAGCAAGCAACTGGGATAAGCAGCGGTGCCCAGACTTAAAGCAAGTACTGATATGAAATGCGAGTTGCCCAAGTAGTTAGTGCATAACCACTGCCAAATGCCCACTCCAGAAATACAAGATTTTTGTTCCTGCTGACCACAAAAAATCTTCCATCTTTACAGATAACTGGTTTCTTCGGGTGTTGTAAGTCAACCTGTAACAGCACAGAGTTATGTTTGACTTTACACACAAACAGCTGTTAACAGATACAAATGACACAGATGATATCATGCAGTTTGTGTCCTCTTGATGGGATTCCACTGCTCTTTAAGTGTGGCTACTATATTCAGAACAATACCAGCCTATCGAGACAGCGAGCTCAACGTGCAGAGCTCCAGCTATGCTAACCAGCATATGTCATCTGCTACTCTTTACAAATCCCAACACGCTTTTGCCCCAAAGTGATTGCATTATTTGGAAAAGGAACACTTTTCAATTAAATTCAACAACAAAAGTGACCTTGTGTGTCTAAGGAAGCAATAAAAAACTGGATCCTTGGTGAGTGCTGGTATCACAGTTTGATACTAACAGTTTGAGGTTTTATATTGCTGCTGAAGAGTCATTTCTGAAACAATTATGTGTAAAAATATTCACAATGTCCAAATAGGGCTAGAGTTGAAAAGTTCACAAGATGGCAAAGCTCAAGGGCAAACTCACACTGGGTCTGAGATACAGCACAACCCCTTGTCCCAGATGCTGCAGTGGGTATGAATACTGCCTGTGATCCCACGTTACGTTCACAAGAAAAGTAAATGGGATTTTTGAGGATCATTATTTCTTCTAATTTATTTCTTGATGAGTTCATGTTAGTCATCTTAACTTCATGTTCAATGAGTGGAAAGCTATGTGAACGTGTCTATGCAAAGCTTCTCCATCACTACATTTGTGGTAGTGGATAGGCCTTGAGCACCGAGCAGGCAACTGAGACAGCACTGTCAACACTATGCTCTAAGGGTCAAGGTTACATCAACAGTAATCTAGTGATACGGCACAAGCTCACCAGCACCACGCGAAGGAGCGTGGTCTTGAAGAGAAATTCAGTATTGACAGATACAGAGGTGATCTCTCTGTAAAGCGCATTAGTGAAATTAAACCCTTTGAACACACCCATCCAGTAGGACATGATAAGGAATATGACAATATGACACTGACACAGGGTTTCCTCTCTATGGACTCCATTTCCATTTCTGTGAACTCATTTAAAACAATAAATGCATGATCTAGTTATATTGATTATAAAGACTCTTTGAACATATGAAATTTACAAAATAATGACTGTAACATATTTACTCATATATTGGAAATACATAGAATTCTATATACAATTCTATAATAATAATAATGCTACTAATACGATGAAATATTTATTATTTAGTAGTAGTAGTAGTAGCAGCAGTAGTAGTCACATTCAACAGACAATTCATACATTTGAATTATTTTTAGAGTTTGGGGGGCAATTTGCATAGGCTGGGGAGGGAAAAGACATTCTTTAGGATTGATGACAGTGCCATTTAGAATTTGATAAACACCTCAAAAACGAAAGTTGCATAAAATACATACCTCACCTTTATTTTATTAATTTTACTAATTTTTGTGCATCTCATAAATTTGCAGGCCTTTCTACATTCACTTTAAACGGCTGTTTGCAGTTATTTTATGTAGATTTCATAGTGCATCGAGAATACAACTGACTTGCTACAAACCAGTCTCATCACAAACAGAAGTAAATGTCTTATTTTACACCCAGTTGATTTACTCTCTGTGTCACTTTTTCCGGTATTATTTTTGAAAATTTATAAAGAAAAAAAAATTGTTAATGATTGTTAATGTAGGCTAAGGGATGATAACATTGGACAAGTTATAGCTAGAATCACAAAGATATAAACATATTTCAACAATGCTACAGAAAAGAGTAGCAAAATAAACAATAAATAATAGCTGGGAAGGAGGCTCTGTCTGTGATTTGTGAAGGGACATCCTACTGGAGATAGCTTCGGGATAATTAATGGTCTGGAACTAAGTCTACTGTGAAAGAGAACTTCAAGTCTTCCACCCACAGGAGATAATTGAGGAGTTCTTGTTTGGATAAACAATCATTCAAGGAGTAGATATATAAAAAAGAGGAGTTTGGTTTTGTTGCAGCATTGAATTGCAGGTGTTTGTAAAACAGAAACATAAACAGTTTGTCTCAACAACTGCACTGCTTTTGCATACTTAACATCTCCTTTTAGACGTTTTTATGTAATTTTCGCTTACACTTTGGGAATTATGCAATTTAGACAAAGGGCCATAGCTTTATATTTCCGTTATTAAAACACACAAATGGCTGGAAGACACGGTGACAAAATATAGATGGAAATATACAATTACAGAATTAATACCTCTCCCTTGTTCTTCACGTGTGAGAACTTGACCATCACTAACTTACTCTAAGTTAGAGTTCACAATTGAAAAGATAAACTGGCTACTTTCAAATTTACCAAATTGTCCTTATACTACATACTAACAGAAAGAGTTTGAGTAGTAACTTCTTTATTCTATGGAATTGCTACACATGCCAATAACTGCTTCTTCAACATTGCCAAAATTGAATGTTACACTGTCCTTCGCTGTTCAGCATATCTCATGATCACTGGTCCTTAAGTTATTACACTTCACTGGACAGATCTCACATGTTTTATTTCCCTTCTACTTTTTCCACAAATAAACACCACCTCCGCATTCTTTTGTTTTTAAGGTCTTAAGATTTTCATTTTTGCTTTTTTTTCCCCTTGCTTTTCTGTCCTTCTGTTTCACCAAGCTATAACTGTCTTCCCCATGCAGATCATTGTATATGCCACATCAGGAAAATTTAAGGGAGAAAAAGGAAAAGTTATAAATGACAATATTTGGTTCTTTTTATTCAAAGTATGTTTGAAGTCAGCACAGGCAACAACACTGGTTGTCAACACAGATGGGTGCAAGAGCTATGCAGAAAGGGTATGTGTGTCCCTGTAACAGTAAGGTTTGGGCCTGGCATGATGGCCCTGTGGCTTTATATTCTTGCTTTGCAAGCACCAGGATCCCACTGGGCGCTGGTTCATGTCCAGGCTGCTCCACTTCCCATCCAGCTCCTTGCTTGTGGCCTGTGAAAGCACTGGGTGTCATATTTCTTCAGTATATTCTGTTCTGAACCTTACTGACCTTCTCAAATCAAATTCTGTAAGTTATTTGCATATTGGCAGTAAATTCCTTCATCCCACTCCTCTTTCTATTCCTAGTTAGGATTTAACAGACCATATCTAGGCAACATATCGCACTGTATTTCTTCCCTCGTTTTCTGTACCATGATAATCATTCCTGGCTATGAATGATTACATTTTGAACTAATTGGAATTCTCCAAGTTGCAGTGGTGATGCTAGCAATGCTTTTGAACCATCACTGTGCCTAGCTTTCTTCTTCATAATCCTCTACTCTCTTAACATGAATGTTCCGCAGTTTCCTGCTCAACTATTCTCAGTGGGACACAAAACATTGAGGAAAGGGGATTCCTGTGAGATGGAGGAAGCTGAACCTCCAATGTCCAATCTCACCACATTGGTTTCCCTTAGCCTAGACTCTGCTCTGTCACTAAAAGGATAATTATCCTGCCCCTTAACAGGGGAAAAGACACACTGCAAATGTCTCAGTGTGCATCTGTTCATTTCATCTTGCTACAATTGCATCTGCATATGTCTTTCTGCAAAGGTTTTCAAATGGGGAAAGCAAAGGGAAAAAAAAATGATTAGCCGGGATCAAGTGGCTATGATTCACCTGTTATAAGGTAATACATTGTTGACCTTTTAGAAGCACAGTAATGATGTTTCATGTAAGAGATTCTGCTTTCTTGGAACTAATGTGTCTCTAAAATGTCAGGCTTTATTCCCTCATCATTAAACAAATCAGCTTAATAAATTTCTCCTTTCAAGTGACTATTTAAAATACGTCAAAAAGGCCATTCCTAATGTCAATATAAAAATGATTTAGGTGGGAAGATGTAGGGGCAAATCAGCTCATAAAGAAATAAGGGTTAAGGGATGCATACAATTCACTTTCATTCTGTTTTTGAGAAAAACTAAAATAAATGAGAAATTCATAGTACAGCTATAGTGAGTATGTAATTCTTTAAAAATAATCACTTAGTCTTTTATCTATAGCCTTCCTGAGAAGAAAGAATTAAGGAATACATAATTGAAAGATACAGGTTAAGACATACACTAAAATTAATATATTATCTAAGGTAAGAAAACATAACATCTGTTCATTTGGAATCAACGAAGAGCTGCTAAAACATACTGTACAGACTGGATTTATTTTACGGTAATTATATGCTGTTTAGCTTTTTTTAAAAAAAAATTAATTTATTTCTCTTGGAAAGGCAGGTTTACAGAGAAGGAGGAACAGAGACAAAGATCTTCCATCTGCTGGTTCACTCCCCAAATGGCAGCAATGGCTGGAGCCAAACTAATCTGAAGCCAGGTTCTAGGATCTTTTTTTTTTCTTTTTTAAGATTTATTTAATTTTATTGCAAACTTAGATATACAGATAGGAAGAGAGACAGAGAGGAAGATCATCTTCCGATCATCCATTCCCCAAGAACTGCAACAGCCGGAGCTGAGCTTCTTCCAGGTCTCCCACGCGGGTGTAGGATCCCAAGGATTTGGGCCGTCCTCGACTGCTTTCCCAGGCCACAAGCAGGGAGCTGGGAGGGAAGCAGCGCTCCTGCGACATGAACCAATGGCAATATGGGATCCTGGTGCATGTAAGGTGTGGACTTCAGCCACTAGGCCATCGTGCCAGGCCCCTCTAGGAGCTTCTTCTGGGTCTCCCACGGGGGTGTTGGGTTCCAAAGCTTTTCCAAGGCCATAATCTGAGAGCTGAAAGGGACATGGAGCAGCTGGACACAAACCACTGTCTGTATGGGATCCTTTTGTTTGCAAGGTGTCAATTAAGCCATTGAGCCAATGTGGTGGGCCCTAGATACTGATTTTCAGTCTCTGATGAGTAAAACAAAGTTAAACTCTCAAAAGTTAAATTTTAAAGCACATTTCTTTCAGAAAGTTACTTTAATATCAAAAGGACATGTTTTTATAAGCAGATAGTCACATGACAGTATAATTAATAATTTGTAATTATGACATAGCTTAGTGTGGTAACCTAATAAGAAATGTCTTTTAGGGCCCGACACAGTGGCCTAGCGGCTAAAGTCCTAGCCTTGAATGTGCCAGGATCCCATATGAGTGCTGGTTCTAATCTTGGCAGCCCTGCTTCCCACCCACCTCTGTGCTTGTGGCTCAAAGCCTTGGGACCCTGCACCCATGTAGAAGACCCGGAAGAAGCTCCTGGCACCTGGCTTCAGATCAGTTCAGCTCCGGCTATTGCGGTCAACTGGGCAGTGAATCATCAGATGGAAAATCTTCCTCTCTGTCTCTCCTCCTCTCTGTATATTTTACTTTGCAGTAAAAATAAATAATAAATCTTAAAAAAAAAAAAGAAATGTCGTCTATAAAAAACCAGAGTGAACTTTCGGACAATATACACTTACTGTTTCCACTCTTTTGTTTTCCTTTTATATGTGTCTATTTACATTTACAACCCTCTAATGTCCAAAAAAAAAGTGTTTCTTCAGCTCACCAGTAGTACAAACTGAATCCTTGAACCACATCCAGACTGTGGGCTGCTGAGGTTTCCTGAGCTAAAGCTAAGGTGGTGAGGATGTAACACAAACAGATGACTCCTGAGGGTGAGAGTCAGACCCAGGAGGGGGCTCACAGTGGGACACTGACATGGGTTGATGTGCACATCAAAGACATACTTCCTGTGTCTTTTAGAGCCGTTTAGTGTGCCCTAGGAAGGACAGAATTAGCACTGCAAAAAAAAAGTTTAATCCACTATGATTTGGATATAGACACATACATGGACTATACTGAAACAATGAGGGTGGAGATCTGAATGGTGTTTTTCTGCAAAAGGAACATCAGAAAATGTTGTTAGCAAAGCATCAGACGAAAGGCAAGAAACACGGTGCAGACCGTCTCTCAGTCCCCAAAGGAAATCAGCCACACTGCTGAGAAGTTGGCCTCAATCTCTGGTGCCCTGAAATGTGAGACAATGTTTCTGCTCTGTAAGCAACCCAGTTGGGTTTACTTTGTGGCCCTAGCAAAGTAACACAGATTCCTTTGTGTGATTTTGACCATTTTAATGAAGAACACAACCCATTTATTCTCTTTAACTTAATACAGACATTGCCATGATGCAGTCAGCAAAGTTGCCAATAAGAAAATTATAAAGTATATATGTGTGTCACTCCCAATTGATTTTTGTATAAAAAGATGGTGTAAGAATTGAAGTTTTTACATTAAATTTAGCACCAAATATGACTTTCGCGCAACCAATTCAAGATTTGCCTTCTTTATTTGCCAAAACTTCTAATAATCATAAAAGAATCTCTATTACCAAGTAGCCCATATGAATGTCCTCAATGAGCATAGAAAGTAATTATAGTTTTTCTAGGATAATTTTCAAAACTATTTACAAAAGTTACCATTAATCACCTTCAATTTTACTGACCACCAAAGCTACGGAATCTTCAACATTCAGCCCCAAACTAAAACAAGAAATATATACAATTGTTTTAATGATTTTCTAGCTATTTCAGAATTCATCTTTTATTAGTGAAGTTGGACATCTTTTCATTTGATTATTGTTAGTAGTCTTGGCCTGTTTTTCTGTTGAGCTCTTTGTTTAATAAAGTACTAAGCCCTTGAGTGTAATGTATATTAAAAACGTGCTATATCAAAGATAATAAATATTGAGTTAAAAAATTATAAAGTCCATGCTGACAGTCCAGGGAGTGAATAAATAAAGATTTTTATCTACTTATCTAGAAAATCTTTGTTATTGAAAAAGGGGAGCTTTTATATCAAAGATACTCAAATTAAGGGTTTTCAAATGTAAAAGTCATTTTTTTTCCCCAAATACCTCCACATGGACAATGGCATTCAGGAGTGGAACTGTCCACTGTGTGCTTAGAATTGCTGAAATTCATCCGGGCTTCAGCTCACTGGTTTGAACTTCAGCACCTTCTTCTGTCAGCCGGGAATGCCAGCAACACATCTTCCATGTTGCAAATGCCAAAAGGCAGAATGAATATAGAAGTGCTTCTCCAGGGGCCAGCATAGTGATGGAGCCAATGATGCTGCAGCCCTGGAAGCCAGAGCTTCATCCTGCAGCACTGACTCAAGCCCTGCCTGCTCTGCCTCTGCTCCAGCTACCTTCACATTGTCTCCAAAGGCAGAGAAAGGTGACCCAAGAACGTGGGCCTCTGATCGTGTATGTGGAAGACACAGAAGGATTTCCTAGGCTTCTGATTTCATTGTGCACATCAAATGAAGCAGCTCTTTCTATCTTCCCATTCTTCCTTGCCACTCCGCTTTTCTAATAAATAACATGTCTTTTAAAGCAGTGCTTCTCCAAATGATACAGCTCTCTGCAAAATGTAGGTTGCATTATTTATCAGGCACGTTATTCAGCAGTTTAGAAAGACCGAAGGATGGAATACTTCTCCTCTATTGCTACCAACGTAAAAACCAAAAAATGCCTAAATGAAAACTCTTATTTTCAAAGTACTTTTTTAAAACTTTTTGTATAATCTAAATACTCAGTGTGCATAGTACATAACTCACTTCACACACAGTTTTGCCCTTTCTAGTTACTTTCAATTACTGATAATTATGTCTGAAGTCTTCATTCACACAACCAATAATTTTTAAAACCTAGATCAGCTATACATACCATTATTTGCATTTTTAAAGATGTTCAGGGTTTAGCTTCATCAATATATCCTTTACTACACAATATCATTTAAAGATTTGAATGTTAAAGATGTAACTATATGTTAATTTTCTGGTTTTTCATTACCTCTCCTTCAACTATATTTAGGCTTTAGTTAGAAGTATATTTAGTTCCCCTAAATCAAAAAGTGCCAATAAAAAGCAGGTAAGTATCAAGCAACCCAACATATAGTATGCATTTCTTTTCCCTCCTTTTTCTCTATTTCTGGGTTGT
The DNA here is from genome assembly GCF_030435755.1 of Ochotona princeps. Lineage (NCBI taxonomy): Eukaryota > Metazoa > Chordata > Mammalia > Lagomorpha > Ochotonidae > Ochotona > Ochotona princeps. The sequence goes on from NC_080861.1 coordinate 9,771,191, forward strand.
TACACAAAGTGTCATTCATTTTCATAAATGTAATACTGGCTCCTAGCAAACTGAGCGACAAGGAGTTACCATCTAGTGTTGAATAATGCAGACTGTGAAATGAAAGATCTGTTTCTGCAGGATAACTTGCTGATAGTATAAAATTAGACACATTAGACACATTTTCTGTGCCTCAAAACCCTTTTCTGTAAATTTAGGATGTTTCACCATAGGACTGCTGTGACAAATAAGAATGTTGGAGAAGAGGAATGTGCGGGGTTCCTGTTGGCAGAACTAGCAATACTTACCAATACACTGCAGTCATTAGTAAGGATAATAAATATACTTTAATGTTTTTTAAATCACAGGTCCAAGCATTTGTCAACAGAAAATACGGTGGGGGCCACACTGTGATGCAATGGGCTAAGTGAGTACTAGAGATACTTGTGGTCCACACTGGAGTGCCTGATTGAAGTCCTGGCTATTCCAGAATCAGTCTAGCGCCCTACAGATACACCTGCCAAAGGCACAAGTTGTTGATTTCTTATCACCCACTGGGAGACGCGGATGCAATTTCTGGATCCTGGTTTCCACCCGGCCCAGCTGGAACTAAAATAAGCATTTGAGAGTGAACCCAGGGATGAAAGACCTCTCTTTACCCTTTCTTCCATTCCAAAACAAGACAAACTGAGTAGCCCTTTTCTTTAGGAAACAACAAAACATGCCAACTGGGATTAACATTAAAGTAAGCAGTGGGCATAAATAGCATCACATCAATCTCTTCGCCCAGGCTATTTCTCTGTGCAATAATCCAAAGCCCAAGTGTAAACACAGACATTTCTCTACCTGAAGTTACGCTGCAACCGAAGCCGACCTTGTACCTGTGGGACAGGTTAGAAGTGCTAAAAAATTGGGCCCGGCGGCGTGGCCTAGCGGCTAAAGTCCTCACCTTGAAAGCCCCGGGATCCCATATGGGCGCCCGTTCTAATCCCGGCAGCTCCACTTCCCATCCAACTCCCTGCTTGTGGCCTGGGAAAGCAGTTGAGGACGGCCCAATGCACTGGGACACTGCACCCGTGTGGGAGACCCGGAAGAGGTTCCTGGTCCCGGCATCGGATCGGTGCGCACCGGCCCGTTGCGGCTCACTTGGGGAGTGAATCATTGGACGGAAGATCTTCCTCTCTGTCTCTCCTCCTCTCTGTATATCTGGCTGTAATAAAATGAATAAATCTTTTAAAAAAAAAAAAAAAGAAGTGCTAGAAAATTAAATTTCCTCTCTGCTGTAGAAGCAGCTTTCAGCCAATGGCTGATGAGAGCCGGTTCTTTAGCGTGTATGTGGGTGGGCTTAAGTCTGTGAGGGAAGAGACGAGGTGAATTTCTTCAAGGATGTCAAGCCATTTTGCCCACTATGGGCTGCTTCTCTCCCTGCTTCACTTATCCATTGCTCTACCAGTATTCGCTGGGTTGAAACACTGACGTTTCCTACTTAAACTTAACTATTCATAAAATCCAACTCTCAAGGAGCCCAAATCAAGTTAGTGCAACATCAAGTTTTCACACTCAGCTCAGACATGCTAAGTATTTACTTGCTAGGTTATACATCACAATGTGGTTAATATTTACCAAAAATCTTTGACAATAATACTGAGAAATTTAGCTGAGTTTTTAATTTAGAAGTGTGTTTAATTCAGCTGCAATAACTTGTCTGGAGACACTTTTTCAGTGCTTTATACTGTATCTGAGAGAGCATAAGAAGTTCTCTAACTCACTCCTCCAACCTTAATCTACCTTCAGTTCCCATTGGAATTAAGAGTCCATTTGCAGAGTATTGTATGTCCATATGCACAGTATCGAACCTTCTCTGCATGACTCCACATGAAAAGAAATCTTAACTTAACCTCTAAGTAAATGCAACTGGAAAAAAAATTGGCTAAGTACTTCTTATTTGATATCAATGTTCCCTTTTCTAAGTTTAATCCTGTAGAAAGGAAGAAGAAAAAAACACCTCTCAATTTCTCTTTGTGAGAGTGTTCCCTTTTACCACAGCTGGACACAAAAATGATAAGCCAGCTCCCAGCAGTGATCAGGGTCTTGAATATGGGCCTCAGCATGACAGGCCAGGGCAATTTGAGAATCATAAACAGACAATGGCAAAGATCAGCATTTGGGACAGCTATGTAGCACAAGCCAACAGAGCTCTGCAGAAAATTGCACAGGGTCCTCTGGCCCCTAAGACATTTTTCTTTAAAACAGCTCTCCACAGGCACCTTCCAAAGCTGAGCTGTCTTGCCATCCTAACATCTATAGATGAGGCGAAAAATGATAAAAATGTAACCCTGACAGCATAAGCGTTATGATTATTTTTCATTTAGTAATTTGTGATGGAAGTTATGAAGCACAACATGACTTTCATTGGTTTATAATACGTTTTCCTATGCTTTACTTTCCTCGGCAAGCTTTCAAAGGGTGCTGCTTTTGGACTCTAGGTCAACCATTTATGGCATCAACTCCACATATCTGTCAGTCATATCTATATTTTTCATTATATGCTCTGACTTGATGCATCTTTCTTTCTCCCCTGTCATCTCTCATTTTATTTTAGGACATTCGTTAGCATTGGCATTGATTTTCCAGTCTACCAGGGCCATGTAACTACTCCTGTGACTTTCCATTAAATGCTCAATTCTATCTTTGAGCTTTTACTTCCTTGACATTATTCCGCCTGCAAAGGCCAAGATGAATAAGTGTAAAACAGATCTTTGCTGCTTCGTGATGATTCAAATACATTCAGCATTTTTGGTGGCTTATTAGAAAGGCACCTTCGCATATCCCAGCCCAGTCAACTGTGGCAGACCCTGGATTTGATAAAAGCTGCATTGCCAATGATAAGGATGATAATAGGAGTAACAGAATTTGCAACTCTTTAAAATTTCTATCCTGAGTGCATTAATTGATCGATCAGGTTCAAATGATAGAGTAATAACTATAGGATTTGATAAAAATGACAAACACTTGACCCTTGAACACTCTGGGAACTCCCCTTTGCCATAATTCCTGATACATTCTTTATAACCTGAAGATGTAAAGAATTGTAGCTCAGAATTACAGAGACAGAGAAACATCTTCCATATACTGGCTCATTCCCAAAATGGCTACAATTACCACGGCTGGACCATGCTCAAATCAGGAGCCAGAAACTTCTTCTGAGTCTCCCATGTAGGTACAGAGGCCCAGGCACTGGGGCCATTCTCTGCCTTATTCCCACACATATTAACAGGCAGCTGGATCACAAGTGAAGTAGCTAGGACTTGAATCACTGCCTTTTAACCTGCTACACTCTAGCACTGGCTCAACATTACATATATGTTTGAGACTCACTTATTTTTATTGGAAAGACAGATTTACAGAGAGAAGGAGAGATAGAGAGAGAGGGTCTTCCATGCACTGGTTCACTCCCCAAATGGCCACAATGGCCAGAGTTAAACCAATTTGAAATCAGGAGCCAGGAGTTTCTTCTAGGTCTCCCATTTGGATGCAGGGGACAAATGACTTACATCAGAATCTGCAGCTTTCCCAGGCTATAAGCAGAGAGTTAAATGAGACAGGAAGCAGCTGGGGTACAACCCAGCACCCAAATGGGATGCTGGTACCACACCATGGAGATTTAGCCTATTCAGCCATGGTACAGGCCCATACATATATATATATATATCTATATATACAGTTTTAACTTATTATTTGTTTTAATAACTTCTTTCTTTTTCATAATACAGTTCCTTAGGCTCAGGGATGTCCCCTCCCACCTTCCCCCACCCTCTTCTCCCACACTGTTTTCTGCTATATTGTTGCAACAATTTAGTCCATCAACAACAATCATAAGTCCATCATTTAGTTATTTAAGTATATCCTGACATTTCCAGTATAGATAATGGTATAAAGTCCAGCATTCTAGTGTCAAGATATATTTAACAGTTTCATTGGTAGTCCATCTTTTATTCAGAAGCAGAGACACATACTACAATGTCTCTTCACATCATGGTATACTTGCCTACATTTTTTTGCCTACGTTTACAAGATATATACAGGTGTAATATGTATAATACCTTGTATTTTGAAAGGAGGTTCCCTTACATCAGAGAAAACATTTGATATTTGTCCTTTGGGGACTGGCTTATTTCACTGAGCATAATGGTCTCTATCAGAGATCATCTGATTGCAAACGCTAGAATTTCATTTTTTAAATGGCAGAGTAGTATTCCATAGAGTAGATGTACCACTGTTTCTTTTTCTACTCCTCTTTGGACAGGCATATGGTGTGTTTCCATGTCTTTGCTAGTATAGATTGTTCTGCTATAAATATTGGAGTACAGATCCTTTTCTCATATGCAGATTTCACTTCCTATTGATATATTCCCAGAAGTGGGATAGTTGGGTCATAAAGTAAGTTAATTTTCAGTTCTCAGCACTCTCCATACTGACTTCCATAGTGGTTGTACTAGGCTACATTCCTATCAACAGTGAAAGAGGGTATCTTTTTCCCCACATCTACTCCAGCAAGTATTGTTAGTAAAGTTTCTAATGTAGGCCAACGTCACTGGAGTTAGCCGGAACTTCAGTGTGGTTTTCATTTGTATTTCCCTGACAACTTAGAAGCATGAGCAATTTTTCATATGTCTATTAGATATTTGAATCTGTTCTTTTGAAAAACATCTGTTCATTTTTTTTGCCCATTGCTTCACTGTGTTGTTTTGCTGTTGTGGAATTTCTGAAGCTCTTTGTAAATCCTGGATGTTAGTACCTAACGAATATGTAGTTAGTGTCTACAGTTCTGTGGCTGGGTTCACTTATCAAGTTCCCAATGAGTGCCCCTTCCCACCTGGCTAGCGCTGGAGCTCTTTTTTCCAGTATCTACTAGATTAGATTGTATTTTTAAAAGACTATCTTACTCACTTGTTTGAAACACATACCAATGTAGAGATAAGAGACAGAGAGTGTCAGCTGCCTCTTTACTTTGTTGAGTGTTTCCTCTGTAGTGTGAAAGTTTCTTAGTTCCATTAAAAAAATTTTTTTTTGAAATTTCTTGTGTTTCTGGGGCCTTTTCCAGGAAGTCTTTACCTAAGCCAATGTTTCACAGAGTTTCCCTGATGTTCTCCTCTAGTAAGGTGATGATACCAGGTAGTAGATTTAGAATCCTGATCCATTTTTAATTTATTTTGTGTATAAAGCAGAAAGATTAAAGGGGCTTTGTTTCACATCTGTGTATGCATAGCAATTTTTCCAGCACCACTTGTTGAAGAGACTACCTTTTATCCAGGGATCAATTTCAGCTGATTTGTCAAAGATCAACTTGTTCAAAGTGTGGAGTTTATTTTCTGGGGTTTCTATTCTGTTCCATCTATCCAAACACCTAATTTTTCACCAGACCCAGGCTGTTTTGAGTATAGCCGCTTTGCTTTACTGTTAAAGATCACTTTAGAGATTTATTGTCTCCTAGGTTTCCCAAGGATTTTAGCATCATCTTTTTCTAGATATGAGACAAATGTCACTGCTATTTTGAGCAGGATCCCAACAATCCATAAATCACTTTGAGTATTATGGACATATTGATATTAATTCTTCCAATCCATGAACAGATTAATTTTTCCGTGTGTGTGTGTGTGCTTGTTCCTACTCTTTTCTCTAGTGTTTTGAAATTTTCATCGATAGATCCTTCACAAAAACCTTTGCTAAAAATTTAACCCACGGTATTTCAAATCTTTGTACTTATGGCGAATGGTACTGATCTTACAAGTTCATTTAGACAGACTACTGATTTTTGTGTGTTGATTTTATATCCTGCAACTTCACAAAACTTTCTTTTTATGAGTTATAACAATCCCTTAGTGGAATCTTTTGGTTTCCTTATATATACAATCATTCACCTGCAAACAAGGTAAATTTGATCTCTTTTTCAATTTTTTTTTCTTGCTTAATAGCTCTGGTGAAAACTTCCAGAACTATCTTGAATTGAAATGGTGAAAGTGGACATCTTTGGTTCTGAATCTGAATGAAAAATGCTTCCAGCTTTCCCCCAATCAATACGACATTTACTGTGGGTTTGTCGTCTATTTCCTTATTGTGTTATGGGTGAGAAATATCACTGTGCTCTTTAATCAGTATTATAAACTACACGGAATTTGTTCACCTTATAAAAATTAAATTTTTAAAAGAATCTATTAAAACAACAACAAAAAAATATCCAGACACTAGAGGGAAGTAAAGTGTGATTCCGCTTACAGAAAGATCTAGAACAGATGTATCTGTAGTGAAAGAAAGCAGCTCAATAGTTGCCTGGGGCAACAAGTGAGGGAACTGATTTGAGAAGAGGATTTTTCAGAATAATGAAAGGGTGTCAACGGTGGTGAGGCCTTAAAGATAAATAAAAATGCATTGATACACATGTTCAATATGAAGGAATATCACTAAACGGCATTTAAACCTCAATATACTTGAGCTGGAAAATACTCCCCACATGTTTTCTGCATGATCTCACTGGATCATCCACCTTAGATCGTTCGCTTTTGTCCACACCACCTCAGCAAAACTATTCCAACACAAGTTGCAAGTGCAGCCCTCGTAATCTGCACCTTCTATAAACGTACTCATCTTTTGAATACTAGAGAGTAAGGGCTTCCTTTGAATTCTTTCTGCATCCTTTCCTCTGTTTCTCCTCCAATATTATTCCATTTCTTAGAAGCAACTTACTGGGTGTATTGAAAGCATTGTCATGCTCACAAGCTCCCATTATTTTTTTCTGAAAACATCAATTCTTCTTTATATGGAAATCAATATTCCGCCTTCCTGCCTCCTCATCACATCTCATGTTTCCTTCTCCAAGAAATGACATACAGAAAGCACATTTTCCCATTCTAATGTCAGCCACTCCAAGCTTCTGTGGCCATTATTAAGTAAAAAAAAAAATCCAATAATTTACATCTCCTACTCACAGCAAGCACCCATCAAGTGTGCAAATGCATTATTCGTATAAATTTTCAAGTTCACCTCTCATTGTCCATGTCCAGTGTATCCAGATTCAAATTTTTCTACACTGACGAATCCAACTGACTTGCCTCATTTCCTTCATGATTCACTTCATCCATGCATTCTACCTGCTGCCTTCAGACTTTTTTCTCTGAAATGTATACAGTGACTGTTTTACTCAGCTGTTCAGTAAGCCAAAGAGATCATCTCCAAGGGCTTTCAACAGTTGAATAGTTTGAAATACTGAGCCTAAACAATCTCTACACATGTAATCCTATGGAATTCTACCCTAAAATCTAATTGATACATTTCATTCAATGTGAAAAAAAAATGTCACTATTCTCTGAGAATGTTCCAGATTGTGCGATGACTTACCAATGCCTCGGCAACACCAACTTCTTCGGAATCACTTTATTCAGGATTCCTTATGTTACCTATGCATTCTCGATGTTTTTATTTGGTTTTTTCACTATCTGCCAATTATCCATTTCCTTTTGTGTAATACTCTAAACACCTGTATTCCTTTCTACCACATATTCTCTGTAAGTGGATTTACACTGAAATATGTCTTAGCAATAGAGTGCTCCCGTGAGCCTGCACACTGTAGCCATGGCTGAGAGCCCCAACACTCGCCCCGCATCACCCTAAGAGTTCATGAAAAACGCATTCAAGGCTGCACCTGATACCTGGCTGGAAAGAAAAAAATCTCCAAGTAAACATTTTATAGGACCAAATAAGTAAGTATAGGTAGTCATTTATTTAATGTGCATATAGCAAATCTGAACCACCTAACATAAATTATTTTAAATGGTTTCAAGATAGTTTGGAGCCAATAACTCATGCATCAAAAATAAAAGCAGCCAATTTTGGTAAAACTGTGCTCAACAGACTGAGTGATGAATGCGCCCCACAGGGTGGATGTTTATGTCACTCCACGTGTGTGCAACAAAATCCTAAAAGAAAAAATTTCTGTAGGTATCCAGAATTTTATCTCTGGCTAAACTCAAAACCGGTGTCTTTCAGACATTTTCAGTAGCTATGAATTTTCTTCTCAAAAAGAGTGAGCATTTTTGGCTAAAAACTTAAAACCCAAATAAAGATTTAAACGTAAAAAATAAAACTAGAAAAATCTAAATGTGAATTTCTTTGCAATCATGAAGGAAGGTAACAAGATTGACTTTCAGGGAGAAAAGAAGAAAAACTGTTATTAATAAACTCATGACAAAACACTCAGAGGATATAAAATAAAAACTCAATAGAGCCAAAATAGTATCCTTAACCTAGTCAAAATACCCAAACATTTCCAAAATGACAACCAGAGACAAAAGATACGCCTCTGATAATAAACAAGGAGTTACTAGCTACTCACAAAATCTAACAGTCAAATCAAAAGCAACAGGTCAAATGATGTACAGAAAATATGTTTTAGAATATGGAACAACAGACGTAAAATATGCACATTCATATTCAGAGCCAAATTAAAAAATCAAAACATTGGCAGTTATCCACTTATCAAAGATTAATAACCACAATTAAACCTTGTGCCAACAAGTGCAGTAGGAAGCACAGGTTCACACATCATGTGATAAGAGTCCAAATTAGTACAATCATTTTCAAGGATAAACTAAAAATACCCATTAATATAAATGCTTCAGTTAAGACCTGGCAAACAGTAAGCCAAAAACAAAATTGTTAAATTAAAACTTAAAGCTGCACAAGCTCTTTAAGTAATTCTTTTCCTATAAACCTAAATTTATAGAGAAAGGTGTTCATAAAATGTCCAATTTTAATTAAATAATTTTATTATTTTAATTTGTAGCATTTCAATGGCAAGGAATTTGGAAAACCAAAAGGAGTTCTGAGATATATATATATATATAGCAGGCAATGTATAACTAACATGTAGAATAACAGAAACTTATTAAAGTCTCAGGCCCATCAGCCTGCCACTTGCTCACAGCCAGGAGGGTTGGCTTGTCCCATGGGTGTGCAGACAGAGCGGCTTGGGTCTTGTGGTCAGGTGCGAAATGAGGGGGAATGCGAGGAGCTTTAAGGGTTAGAACTAAGCACCAGCTAGTCTGGGAGACCAGAGCTGAGGTGGTTAGGATCGACCGATGCCAAATACTGCTCACTGCTGCACAAGAAAGCTAAGACTGGGGGCCTACCTGGCAGAGCTAGAGCACAGTACTCGCCTGTGAGAGTCAGAACAGGGAATGGGATGTGTGAGGCTGGGCCACCGCACTAACCAGCACGTGAGAGAATTGGGTCTGGGGACAGATTTTGTGCAGGATGTGTGGGCCCACATCTGTGGATCAGCAATTTCCATTGATTTGCTTGAGAGGTGATGGGTTGAGCTAGGTATGAACATAAAACCCTCTGATATGCAGGGGTACTGGAGTTGGGTACAGGCTGGTGTGCTTCAGGTTGTGGCACCCTCAGGCATATCCAAGAACATGGTGTGAGGTGGGCCAGACCACAACATCCACCACTCATACAAAGGCTGGGACAGAGCGGTGGTCAGAGCAGTAGGCCATGCCCAGTAAGGAAAAATACCCATTAACACAAGCAGGATGTGGATCTGGATCTGGGGTGGGTCTGGTGGGAAAACTTGGGAAACTCCCCCAGCAGGCCATAGCTCCCGCTACCGAGCATGTGATTCAGGCCTGGGTTTTGGGCAGGGCACCTCTACCCTTCAACACATGTGTGGGTTGGTTTTACAAAGTGGTGGACTGGGCATGGCCAGGCCAACTTTAACTCACTGGCAAGTGCAGGAGCCAGGCTGGAATGCAGGGAGTTAAGTATTAACTACCAGTTTGCATGGGCCTGTTTACACACTGAGAACCAGGATTGGGTGTAGGACAGGCTGGATTACATATTAGGGCCAGGACTGTGAGTTTACTGTGCCAGGTTGGGCAGAGGCACCTGCCATCATGAGCTGGAACAGAAACGGACCGTGCCAGGCTACAGCACCTGCTGCAAATGCTGAGGCAAGATGGGTCACACCAGACTGGGCCACAGCACCCACCAGCACATGTGAGACTGGAGTGGTGTGCGAGCCTGGTAGGGAAACAGAGGGTACTGTTCCAGTCTGAAGTAAGGAGCCAGCAGCTTCCTCCTGGTCCTGCACATACATACAGAGGCTTAAGGATCTGAGCTATCCCATGCTGCTTTCCCAGGCACACAAGCAAGAAACTACAGCAAAAGTGGAGAAAGGGGCAGTGCTGTGGCATAGCAAGTTAATCCTCTCCCTGAGGTGCTACCATCCCACATGGGTGCTGGTTTGAGTTCCAGTGGTTCCATTTCTGATCCAGCACTCTGCCAATGGCCTAGGAAAGCAGCAGAGGATGGCCCAAGGCCTCGGGTCTCTGTACCCACATGTATGAACCAGAAAAAGGGACTGCCTTGTGGCTTCAGACTGGCCCAAATTTGGCCACCGTGGCCATTTGGGGAGTGAACCAGAGGATGGAAGTTCTCTGTCTATCTCTGAATTGTAAGGAAAATAAGCATTTAAAAGATAAAAAGAAAGAAGTGGAGCCACTGATGTTGGCTTTAGAAGCCTTGCCACAGCACTAGCCCATGTGGCATTTTTTTTTGTTAATTTATTTTTATTGGAAAATCAGATATACAGAGAGGAGGAGAGACAGAGAGGAAGATCTTCCATCCATTGATTCATACTCCAAGTGGCCTCAACAGCTGGAGCTGCGCTGGATCTGAAGCCAGGAGCCCGGAACCTTCTCTGGGTCTTCCACATGGGTGCAGGGTCCCAACGCTTTGGGCTGCCCTCGACTGCTTTCCTTGGCCAAAAGCAGGGAGCTGGATAGGAAGCAGGACCGCTGTGTATAGAAGCAACACCTGAATGGGATCCCGGCACTTGCAAGACAAAGAGCTTAGCCACTAGGTTATTGTGCTGGGTCCCATGTAGCATTTTCTTAAAATGATTTCACTCCCATCAAATTGGAATTCAGGTTTTCCAAATTATTTTATATTACTTTTGAGTTCATGTCATTAATATGTAAAGAATAAAGCTGTCTTATAATTAAGACTGCATTATATATTGATTGCAGTGGAATGAAGCATTCATAACGCAAGGGTATTTTTGGAGCTGTGATGAGAATGTGAGTGGCTGGCATTATTGTCCTGGTTTTATCAGAATTAGACTGAAGTTAGAAAAATCAAGCAAAAGAGTAGAAAATCCTGCTGGATTCACGAACATGAGCTAAGGAGAAAATAATCCAGGATTTCAAAGCAATGATGATACACAAATTTTAGCTTAGAAAAATCTATCTTTTTAAGGTGAAGCTACTGCATGTAAATGTTAATTTCCCTGTTCAGAAAATCTAACATTATGTAGGTGTCTACATATCAAGATAAGCCCTCTAACAAGAATATAAACATTGGGAATCCTCACTAGCTTCTTTATCATTGTTAACTTCAGGATTTGACTTCTTCTATTTCTTATAGGATATTTTGGTATTAGAAAATAACGGAGACATGGTCTCACAGGCTATTAAGGCATAGTGGAAGTGGAAATTTCCACTGAATTACTGTAGCTGAAAAAACAGATACATCATGAGAACAAGTGTTGGATCTTGGATGGAATCTGGACACATCATTCCTAAAGACATCACCTACAAACTGGTGGGCTGGCAGTGCCTGCGTGTGGCACACACTGCTCCAAGTATAAACAATGGCATGCTGTCTTCACAATAATTTCATTCAACTGTGATCATAATCAGTAAACAATAATGTTTGGAATGGACCATGTCTTTTTCAGGGGGGCAGGACTAAAGAAGAGATAACAAGAACCCAGACAGCAGGCAGAAGACCTCTCTTTTTGTCTTCAAGTTGCTAGATCAACATCTCGACAACATTCAATTAGCTCCAGGAACCTCTGTGAAACTCGCTGCTGTTCCTCTCCAACTGTGAGCTGAGAGGAAATTCCAACTGAATAGCCACCCCTTGAAAGTGGGTACGAAACCTCTTAAATGTTCTGTATTCACACACAGTTTCTGACTGTTGGGCACAAAGCAGACATTCAATAAAGAGTGACTAGATTTACATACAAATAACGATAAATTTATTTGGTGCAAAAATGAGTAGGTTTTTGGCCCATAAACGGTATTTTCTATGAGCTTTTGGAGGAATCCTCATGTGACTGCTACAGAGACAGCAATCAAATCTTATTGGGTAACCGCCAAAACAGTGTGGGTGTGGGTTAGGGTCAGGGCTACGTAGGTGCTTTATAAGACATAGTGCACTTAACCTTTAACCTTAACAGTATGATACTAGATGTTATACAATTGCTTATTCCTACAATGCCATGAAACACTTAACAGGAACTTAAACTAGTAACTGTTACTAAAGAAGTATACTATTGTGGTAATATAGACTCAGATTAATACTGCTGTCCTGTCTACAAAATCTACCTTTTTCCTTCAGCCCACAGAATATCAATGAGTCTAGGGAAAGGAGAATTTATTTCCTGAGCATTTATCCATTTCTTCTTGCTTACACCTAAGCTATCAGCATTAAATGCTAACAATTGTGCTTTTAAGTCTGAGACTCTACAATGACTTCCTCTGGAGAAGACAATGACCTCCCTGAGGTGTAGGAGTGAGGAGTATTTTGGAGTGGAAATGAATCAACAATGAAAACTCATAAGAATGACGATACTTACTAATTAGTGTTTGCGAATAGCCCATTGCAATGAAACAATATTTTCAGGGGATATAAGACTCATTGATTCATACAATCTTCTTGGAGAAAGAGAAAGCAAAGGCAGAAACATTCTGGAGTGTCAAGCATATATGGAAAACTAGAGGAAAAACAACCCCATGTAAATCATTTGTCTCTAATTAGGACCACACACGTAGAAGTCATAGAAGTCACATGGAACTTCCAGTGCATTATTGGAATGTGTGAGTGATTCACTGTTGTGCCGGAAAAAAAGTGCAATAATGCAGTGTGCAGGTAGAAGTCCCTCAACTCCAGCATGTGCACCTGCTATCTAGTCTCTGAATAAAACCTGAGCCTGCAGCATTCTTGTGTGAACGTTATCAATGGGCTTCATTGAAATTTGGCAAGCCAGTAGCCCATTACACATGGCTACATCATTCAGTCCAATTTTGGAGATGACCACCACAATCCTTCAGCACTGGAAATACTGGATAGCCTGTCAACATGTCTATGACACTCAAAGTGATCTGCTTCTATATGCCACCCAACAGAGCCTGAGCAAGTACTTAACATGGGCAAATATGCAAACGTTACCCATCCATGAAGACCTTCTGCCAGAATACACGAGCTAAATATTGAAGCTGAATATATTTTAGGGAGGAACAGGAACAGTGACGTATCAAGGTTTGATCTGAATATCTTTATATCAAGCTAAAATGATACAGTTATTTCTTACAACAATGGAGACTTACTGAAGATTTCTAGGCAAACTATGTTTCTTAATAACATATGGAAATGGTCCTGCTACCACTGAAACTGAAAAGGCATGAGTAGGGCCCCGGGTGACATGGAAAATTAAAGTTGATTTCATAGCACTGAATGGAAGGCAAGAAACAGCATGGTGGCTAGGGTTGTGGAAAGGACAGCTCTCAAGTGTTAAGCCTGGCACAACAACGGTGATTTCAAGAAAGGACAAGAAAGGTGAAGAATCGGTTTGCCTGTGAGAAGATCTGGTTAGTACTTGGACACGGATGCCTGAAGCTCAGCATCCACCAAAGGATGTGATCCACCGACAACAGCTGAACTGTGGTGCTTAAACTCAGGAGTCAGGTGAGCACCTCCCATGGAAGACAAGACATCTCTTGGGATGCCAGCTCTCATATGACAGTGCCTAGGTTTGGGCACACTGGCTCCACTTTCATTGCCAGCTGCCTGCTAATGCAGGAGGTGAGGAGGCAGGTGGCAGTACAAGTGCTTGCTTCCCTGCCACCCTTGTGGAGACCCAGAGGGGAGTGCCTTCTTCTTGATTTTAGCTTGAGCCACTAGCTATTGCCCACATTTTTAGAGTGAACCAGTGGATGAAAGTTCTGTATTTCTCTGTATTTCAATTAAATTAAAAGTAAAAATAAATTCATTCAGCAAACAAGTGAAATGTATCCATTATATATATGTTATGATAATGTCTAGAAATTTAAATAGCCAACCTTTCAATTTAGTAAGTCTCTTCCCTGGCTACATTATTTCAACAGAACAAAGAAAACCTCTGGAGAGACTTTTTAAAAAAAAAATAAATTTATCTTGAGGCCAATGTACAAAATCTACAGTTTCATAAATTGCTGTTGCTTTGTGCCAGAACCTTCTTATGGGAAAAAATAAATTAGCTATTATTAAACTTTTGCTCCAGGGTTTGTGATACCTGCAGAGTGTCACAGTATGTTGTGTTATTTTAACAGCCTTAGACTTGTGAAGTGATTTATCTCAGAACTGTGCAATTCTTTGGAGGGTTTCAAGAGCTATTTCTTACTTAACATTGAAGTAAAGAGATACCAGAAAACTGAAAGTGAAAAAAATGAAAATATTAAAAACAGAAAGGCAAAGTTTAACAAATATCAAGTATATTCTGATCAGTAAGGAAGTAAAGAAATTCTTATCTTTTGCTTTATTAACAAATTCCAATCAAAGTAAAAACTCTCAACCACTTTGTTTCAGGCCTAGCAACTCCGAGTTGCTTGCAATGATTAAATTTTAACATCACTGTAAGGCACATCAGCACACAGCCACCAAGTCAAATACAAAAAATGAGGTAAATACAAAAGACATCACAGTCTCCCTTTCCCAGTGAAATCTGCTATTCCATGACACTGTTCAAACTCAGATTTAACAGGCTTTACATGCACACTCAAAAGTATTAGCAGATACTAAAATCAACCTAGCCAACACTATAATCTTATATACTTTTTGATACTCTTTTAAAGTAATTTGGTGTACAATTTGGTCTAACATGAATCCAGTTAAATAAGCATAAGATCACGGTGTTAGGTTCTGAGGCACTCAGACTCACTTGAGAGAGACAGAGAGAAGAGAAGCTATTTTTATTTGTTTCTTTGTACTCTTTATTTTTTTTATGATTTTTACATAGTTAATTAGGGTGATAAGGGTCAAAGGCTACAGGAAGGTGGGTGAGACCATTATTTCCATTCTTTTTTTCCTTCCTGTACCTGAGGGAAGGAGAAAGATAAGGGGAGATGCTACACCCAGCCTCCCAAATGCCTCAGTATCCCAGGATGGAGGACAGCCACCCGACACCCACCCCCAGGGTCCCCACTGCGGGGTATGCTTCAAGGGTCCGGCAACCCAAGAAGGAGGTGCCCACTATTTCCCTACTGAGCCCACTCCCACTCCCATATCTCACTTTCCAGGTGGTTCTGCAGTTGAGCTTGACAGAGTTCGCACCCCCTGCCAGCATCTGCCAGCTGGTGTTGAATGTTGCAGCAAAGCCCACCCAACCCACACCCACTCTGGCTTATGTATGCACCAATAGGGCAGTCACCCCAGCCTGACTTTCCCCTTTTCCAGATCACATGAGGCCAACAGGTATTGTAGCCCTGCCCAGCCTGATCTGCCCCTACTCCAACTCTCAGGCTCACCAGTGGGAGCAGTAGTCCAGCAGGGGGTTCGCTTCCAGATTCGCAGCCTAGTCTGACATGGCCCGCCTCTCGTCGGCATTTGCCAATGGGTGCTGTAGCCTGGCAGGGCCCAGCCCATCCCCAGTTTCAGCTCATGCTGGTGGGGGTTACAGCCTAGCCTAGCCCAGGCCAGCCAGCCAGCCCCAGCTCCTGGTTCTCATGTGAACTGGCTTGTGTTGTGGCCCAGCCCGGCCTGACCCACACTCCATTCTGGTGCTCACATTAGTCCAGACAAACGTTTTTATTAGTTAGGAGAGAGAGTCTGACAGACCGTTCCCACAAGAGATGGCCCAGGATCATTACACACCAGAGAAGGGGATAGGAGGACGGTCATGTGAAGGGAAGTGGCCGCTTAGGTTATGCAGCCTAGGCTATACATTGGGGTTTTACATATGAGTGGGGGATGGCAGAAAGGGGCAGCCCCCTGGTTTGCACATGCCTGTGACTGGCAGCTGTTGACCCTCTGAGAACTGAGACCAGGTGGTCAGGTCCAGCAATGCATTCCAAGCATGCTGAGATAGGAATGTCTGCTTGAAAAAGCAGTGACTTGTTAGGGTGGTCATCACAGTGTCACCTTTGCTCTGCCCACCCTAAATCACGGATTCTGCTAAGCTCTGGATGTTAGCAGCCATTTCCAAAATTGGTGCTGTAGAGAAGCTATGGATATCAGACAGCCCGCGTCCAAAGCAGCTGAACTTTTGTTAAACTTTCTCAATTTGCACCATAACTGCCAAAGAAACAAGGAAATACCTCTTCCAGGTTAACAGAAGATCTAAGTGCTTAAGTCTTCCTCCCATAGCAAATTAGAAACATTGCATAGTATTGCTATCAAAGAAACTGTGAGGTTTTAGATTTGGGGGAGAAAGTCTAAATAGGTATTTATTTCCAGCAACTCCATCATTATTTTCTTTGCTTTCAGATTTCTCCTGGTATCATTTATTTTGATGAAAAGGATGCTACAGAAAGACAGAGTTCAGATTTGTGCTTTGATTTGTTCCACCGCCATTCTGGCCTCAACACTCTGTTCACATGATACAAGTGCCCTGGGTTGGTCCAGCTGTAACTCCTGCTTACCAAGGGAAGTGTCCTGCTGGTAGCACCGCGGCAACCTCCACACAAAGCAGGGTGTTCCCAGGTATACAGGGATACTGCAACATGACCCAGTTGCTTGACTTCTCAAGGGCAGGAGGAGTGAGAAAGCAAAACAACAACAACAACAAAAGGAAAAAGCCAATATTATCTTCTACTCTTCTTACTTGGCATTTTAAAGTCACCTGATGAAAGCAGTTTGATTGTGCAATTGCGAATCTGAGATTTAACAGCTGTCCACAATAGACACTAGGTAGATTGCGCTGCATGACAGCTATGAAGGATTAAGGGAAAATTATAAAGCGATAAAGAGCTCATCCTATCTTCCTTTGTTTTTTTCTCTTCTTCCACTTGCTTTTTCCTGTTTTTTTTATCTATTTGGAAAATATTAGTTGGTCACATGTGTTACCCAGCAGAATGATATCTGAGTCTGCCACAAACTGAAAGGACTGGTGATTGAAACTGACACAGAGAATCACTCTAATCAAGTGCTAATCCATCTGAATCATTTTCAACGCAGCCACAGAGTAGTTCAGACAAAGTGCCATGGCTCAGTCTGAGCTTCTTTTGAAGACAGAACAGTCAGCCCCAGCTTATCACTGACAGTGCCAACGCCAGCCAAGCACTACTTTTACTTCCCAATGCACAATAGATGGATGCTTTGATACGGTTCATGAAATCACAGCTAATGAGGGAATGCTTTAAATATCAAGTTTTGTTCCAGCATTTGGTCACAATTATGTTAATGATTCACACAAGAGGAAACATATTTCTTTGCAAATCCAATCCTCAGTGTTTCCTCTAGAATATCTCTTAATTGGATCTGTGCTTTTCCATGACTAATAGCAACACTATTTGCAGTCCTTATTTTTGCCTAAGATTCTGTGATTTTTTTTTCTGACCTCTATCCACTCCAAAGCATTTCACCTTTCACAGCTCAAATAATTCTCCAGTATGCTGTAAGCATGTTCCTCAACATCAGAAATCATGGATTAAGTGCTGTTTTTACAAATAGCCCTCAAAAGCCATAGGAACATCTCTCACGAAGAACCTACAACAGGAATGAATTTTGTGACCATCTTGCGTCACTGAATGTGCTTTCTTCTGCTTCAAATTCTGGAACTAATTTTATTATGAATTAACTGAAAGGCTCCAGAGTGTTGTTAACATCATAAGTTTCCAAGTTACCATCTCAATCCCTTGACACACACACTAAGTCATTCAAATATAAAGCTTTAGATAGCCTTCATTTTCTAGTTTGTGATCAAAGGGGATAAGAGATCATTGCATTTTTAATCCTATAATTAGGAAAAAAAATTCTTTCATGAATGATGTTGAAAGGCAGTCTACAAATTAGCTCACTTACTCTTGAACAATCCCATACTCAAGCTTTTTAATTTTTTTTTTCTGATGATCAATGGATGTCCTTTAAAAAGAATGATTCTATTTATCAGTTTATCGATGGTTTTTGTCAAAGTTCTCTGGGTGGGCAAACTGATAGCACATATCATTATATCTTTTTGTTCTTCATTATATACATGTGTGTACGCCTACATACAAATGCAATTTAAATTTCCCCCTCATCCTATACACAGATTCTTTGTAAAGTCACATACTTTTATTTATTCGCACAGAGCAAATTTCATTTGTTCTTTCTCTTCTGTTCCGTTTCAAATTTCTGGGAGTCAGGAATTAGAACCATATTAGTTATTTCATTCAATTATCTGGTGTTATAAAAACATAGTTTTGGTTTCTGTTTGTTAATGCAGAGGGGATCACACGGTGTATTGCTACTTTGGGAAAAGCACAAAATTCAAGCCTTTTCGAATGGCTTCTGCTGAACACATACAGCATTGATACTACCATTAGTACATACAATGATAAGGAAAAGCATCATAACTTAAGGACTATCTAAAAGACTTTGGAGAATGTTACTTATTTAATATATTAAGGGATCAACAGAAAAAAAAAACACTATTTACAGCTATTTCAAAGACGAGAGACTCTTTAAAGTAAGTCTAAAAACTCAGTTGAGAGTGACAGAGAGCAAGTGCGCAATTCAGCAGATAAATATAAAATTTTTAAAAACATTTGAAACTTGAAAAATTGTTGACAACTAATTGAACCACCAGATAAGTCAACAATTATCTCATGAAAAATATGAGATTTTACAAATTCAAATTTTGATGAAGATTTCTTGAAGATGTTCAGAGAATCAGTGTTATTTGTTGAAAATCATGCAGATTAAGCTTACTTTAATTTGTTTTTCAACATTTGCTATTTATAGACCAAGATTTTCAGTTTCTAATAGGAGAATTTGCAAGGCAGGGTTCTCAGGAATTCAAGAGTACACACAGTTAAAAAATGCACAGTTTTACAGTGCAATTTGAATACTTTCGCAGAAGCGTATACCACAGATCTACATCTACAAAAGAGAAGGAGGCAGCATCACTATTCCTTAGCTAAGCATATTCAATGATTTATTAAACACAAACACTTCTCTAAAGATCCTGTTTCTTGGCATCAGGTGAATCTCAACATGTTTTATTATAATGTAACAAAGATTATTTTAATTCACCATTCACGAGACAGAAACTCAACATTCTCCAATTATCTACAGAAGATGAAATGATCAAATACCCAAGATATGACCACACAGCATTACGGGAAGCTAAGCTTTATTCAAGCATGATTAGTTTGAATTCCCCTGCCTTTATTTAGCAAATTAAGTTTACTCAACTATTACTTGGTCCTAGTTATTCGGGAAGCACTGTAGATGCAGGCAGAAGTAGATAAAGCTCATGTATTTGATAAAGGACTTTACAGTGAGCCAGAAAAAGAATCACACATTTAATTCTACAATTAAAATTAAGGCTAGATAATGAAGCACAGTTTGGCACTCTAACCTGACATTACTTTTCCCAAGGCACAGGCTTTAGACCTGAAGTTGGCTTTTGTTGTTTATTTGCTCTGTGACCTTAGCAAGCTATTTTAGCCTGCTGTTCCGCAACTCCACAATGGGATGGTGGGGTGGAGGAAGCGAGGATCATAAGAACTTTCCCGCAGGCTCTGCAGAGAGGTTCTGTGCATCTCTTATGTTTGAAACTTCTCTAAAACTGCTTGGACTCTCACAGCAAAACAGAAGCAATGATGCCTCGGCAGAGAACGACAGGTGCAGCGTACACCTGTCCTTCTGGAACACACCATCTCAGGGTGCTCTCTCCTAGAAGGCACCGGGAGGCTGACACTGAAGCCCCAGGGAGAGGCTGCTTCTAAGTTTTTGAGTCAACCCATACTTTGTACAGAGCAGTTGTTTCAGAATTAGATTCTTAATCAAATCCTTTTACCCCAGGTGTTCTACCAAACTCAACCATTCACATCTCCCCAGGTGAGGGTCCAAACAGCCCCCTGAGTATAAGATGAAGGCTGTTGGTTCATGCCATTAAGCCTCAGAACAGTTTGCTAAAACACACACTCAGAATTTCTTCCACCCATATCAGCAGCTGTCACAATAAACACTGAAGTGGCAATCCTGTGTCATGAACATAGTTAGGTACAAATTAAGGGAGATATTTTCATTCCATGGGCTTCTCAGAAATTCAGAGCAAATGTCATGTACTTGACAGTGAAATAACCTAAGCATTCAACTAACCGTTTATAGACTCCAGGGCATTCCCTTGTCATGATTCTGATCTTATCCAAGGAACATAATCATATAAAACATTTTTAAAAAAATTGTGTAAATAAAAACAACAAACACATATTCTAGCATCCATCACTCTATACAGAGTGATCTGATGTTTGGCTAGTCATACCAGAGATGACTAAGCATTAAGATTGACAGACGATTAATAAATCCATAAATAACTGGAGAGCAAAAATGGCTACAGTTTTTGAAAGACTGTTGAAGGCCTGAGAAATATGCAAATACATGTTGTTTGAAATTATGCTGAGCCTCAGGTTTTGACCATGCAGAGCTAAAATTGTGTTGCCTCTATTTAAACTTAGATGCACAAGGGTACACGTGAAACCAGAGATGGATGCCCGTGCCTCGTCAGCTTTTCTCTTCTCAGAGAAACTTCTCCATCACACAGGCAACAAGGATATTGATCATCCTTCAAGGCTAACTGGGCATCACTTGTTTCTCAGGGGGGATGTTATGAAATTACTCAAAGCAAGTACCTGGAATCTTACTTCTGCCAGAAAACAACGTCCAGTCATATCACTCATTGAAATGAGAGATATCTTTAAGTGCCATGCAGCCTTTTTTTTCTTTTGCCACCCAATTGCAAAGATGTGATACATAATTCTCCTAAATTTTATTTCAGGAAAGCTAACTACAGTGTTACACCACCATACAAGACGCGATGAAAAAAAAAAAAGGTTTTAGAGATATATTTTCAATAGTCCCTGAGTGTACCAGATACTATATACATAGTACTTTATGTATATAACACCACAAATGCTCTTATTAATGTATTCTAATTTTGATAGGTACACTAAAGTGTACTCATCAATTCAGATTGTAACAAACACTAAGTTCTATGATGATTTTTTTTCTTTTTAGAGAGGATCATGAGTAGTTCCTGGTTATCACATACCTTCACCTACCCCTTCTTTTACTGAAAAATAAATAAACAAACAACCAAACTTACTAGATTACAGTGACTTTGCTTTAAATGAATTGATCAGTAATGAAATGGGCTACTGCGCTGGACACTCTACATTTTCCATCTGACAGTCAATAGCAAAATATACTTGCTCTACATCAACAAACTATGTAAACTGGGGACCCAATGCAAAATAAAAATGTAAGTATTTCAAGACAAAGTGAAAAAAATCGTTAAGCAAATCTGAGGCCTTTCTAAGCACACAGCCTGATGTCCCTGTGTAACTCAGGTGTGCACAAAATCAGGCCTG
Organism: Ochotona princeps; assembly: GCF_030435755.1. Lineage (NCBI taxonomy): Eukaryota > Metazoa > Chordata > Mammalia > Lagomorpha > Ochotonidae > Ochotona > Ochotona princeps. The sequence goes on from NC_080861.1 coordinate 9,792,841, forward strand.
GCTGGGAAGAAAAGAATATTCCCACACAGCAACGAGCGAATGAACCCAGGAGGAGGACCACTGTTCATGGAAAGTTCTACCGGATTCTATAGATGCCTCAGTGGTGTGCAAAACTGATCCCTTCTTGCCAAGAAAATTCAAATCTTCCAAAATTTTGTTAATGAATTTTCACAATCCATCAAATGCCTCAGCAAAACTGGTTTCCACGTTCAGCTGCTCATCAGACATACAGCATAAAAGCAGGTCACTGCCAAATAATAATCTATCTTTCAGAAAAACAAAAACATCAAGTTGCCAAGCCTACGGACCACTTAAAATTCAACTTCAATGCAGGTAAAAAAAAAAAAAAAAGTTTCTACTACATTTAAGAGATTCAGCTGATGTTCATTTGGTAATAATTCCCCCCCCAAAAGTACAGCTTTAAATTAGGTATCCGAAAACAATACTTAACTGCCATCCATTTTTAAAGATGTATTTATCTGCAAGGCAGAGTTGGGTGTGGGTGGAGAGATTGCGCAGATCTTTTTTTTTTTTAATATTTATTTTTATAGGAAAGTCAGATATACAGAGAGGAGGAGAGACAGACAGGAAGATTTTCCATCTGATGATTCACTCCATAAGTGGTTGCAATGGCCGGAGCTGAGCCAATCTGAAGCCAGGAGCTTCCTCCAGGTTGCTCACGTGGGTGCAGGATTCTAAGGCTTTGGGCCGCCCTCCACTGCCTTCCCAGGCCACAAGCAGGGAGCTGGATGGGAAGCAAGGCTGCCAGGATTAGAACCAGCACTCATATGGGATCCTGGGGATTAGAACCAGCACTCATATGGGATCCTGGCACATGGGAGGCTAGAACTTTAGCTGCTAGGCTAAAGTAAAACACTACCCAATGAGAGGACAAGACATAGCCTCAGGATATGGGGAGACTCAACAAGAATGAGATTCCAAATCCTTAGCACTAATTTTTTTTTTACAGATTTAATAAAATTCACCTGAAACCTCAAGTAAGGTTACATTTTCTTTTGTCATTGCCTCTAAATTTTTACCTGAAAGAATACTTGCAATAACCAAAAAAAAAAAAAAATCGCAAAAGTGAACAACATAAGAATAAATGGAACCAATGAACTAGTGTAATGCTGGAACAAATGTGGCCAAATATTGCTCAATAAGAGAAAAATTTTCAGAAACAAGCATAATAATGACAATAGATATATTCTGAATATGTGGGAAAATAAATGACTCTTCAATTTAGCACTGTCTTGGCCATTAGGAAAAAATGCAATTCTATTGCTCCTCATGCAGCATAGAACTTTTAGAAAAAAAAAAATATTTCCTAAGCAAAAAGAAGAGGAACTCAGATGGCCGTGACTCCATAAAACCTATTTTTTCCGTCTATGTTTAGAGAAAAAGCACACAATTAAAAACACATAATCATCTGTGGAAAATACTCGCATTACGCATAACCTACAAGGCAGCAACGACCTTGGTATTCATGGTTCGGTTATGACCAGCGAGAGGGAGAATTTCCCGGCATGAAGCACGGAGCATGAGGCCTACAGAGGCAGCTCATAAAGAAAACCCAAATGAGAAATAAATATCACAAAACTTCTCACTCTTACTAGTAATCATGATTATGCAAATCAAAGCAGTCGTGGCTAATTTGCTTATTCAACTGGCAAACACGTACGCATGTGTCTAATACATGCACACTGTAAACGTACTGCTTTTCCTCCCCAGCGACAGATTCGTCCTGCAGAAGAACTTGGCATCCCCTCTCAGCAGGATGTAACCTCTCCCCTTTTTTGTTGGACCTAGCAAGTATTTTTATGTGCATATATGAATGGTGTTTGCTTCATGTTATTTCTCATGTAGTTAATTATGAAATACGTATTCTTTACTACATACATGAATAGATTTAGTTCAATGCAAAGACTTAAAAAATGTCAGTTACTCTCATAATAAGGCTTGAAATCATCAACTTCTTGAGGGAAATTAGTGCTGACATTGGTTTCACGATTATATGAGATATTTCCCCACAAAAGGGGATCATAAAAGAACACTGTTTCTTAACCTATATTCCTGTCCATGTGGACAACATATATCTTTTGACTATGGACATTTTTCACACTATGGTTTTTAAATAATTTAAACTTTTCAAACATTTAGATGTTTAATTATTAATAAGTCTATCTATCTATCTATCTATCTATATATATATATATATATATTTATAAATGGACTTAAAAAATAGTGTGGAAAATGTAGTTACAAGTCTATTTCAGGGCCCAGCGCAGTAGCCTAGCGGCTAAAGTCTTCGCCATGCACATGCAGGGATCCAATATGGGTGCCAGTTCTAATCCCAGTGGTTCCGCATCCCATCCTGCTCTCTGCTTGTGGCTTGGGAATGCAGTCGAGAACAGCCCAAAGCCTTGGGACCATGTACCTGTGTAGGAGACCCAGAGAACACTCGGGCTCCTGGCTTCGGACTGGCTCAGCTCCAGCTGTTGCGGCCACTTGGGTAGTAAATCAATAAATGGAGGATCTTCCTCTCTGTATATTTGACTTTCTAATAAAAATTTTTAAAAGTCTTTTAAAAATAATGAAAGTCTAATTCATTACAAGCAATCTTTGAAATGCAGTTTTATCATCAGCCACATTTTCATAATTTTTTGTAAATTTGTTTTACACAAAAATTTCAAAGATTTGCTGTAAAATTTTCCATTAGCTTTCTGAAGTATCCTTTTATGTACTTTCAAATTATATTCTAAAGGAAAGTTTCTTAACAGTAGCAGTTTGGAAAAGATTTTTATGCCTTGCTTCTTTTGCTTTTTGGTTTTGTTTTGTTTTTTGAGAAAGGGACAGGGAAGAGAGAAATCTCCCATTCTGCATAGCAAGGAGAAGGCCAGACTGACGCCAGGAGTTGGACATTCAATCCAGGTCTCCCACATGCACGCAGGGATCTAAGCCACCACCTGCTACTTCCCAGGGAACACAGTAACAGTGAGCTGGGACTGGGCGTCTAGGCCAGCAAGCCAGTCCAGTCTGCAATTCAGGTTCAAGCAGCATTTACCCACTATGCCAAATGTTGACCCCTGCCAAAGGTTTTTGGAATCTTTTTATGCATATTGCCAATTAGCTCCTAAAGTGTTGGCATCTCTCATGAATGCCAATTCTCAGCCTCTAAAAATAGTTCAACATTAAAATGCCAGCTTGATAGGGAAAATGATATACTTCATTTCCATTTGCTGCTTCCTTTAATAAGTAGCAAAATTTCATAAGCACATTAATATTTTACATTTATTCTCTTTAAAGTTTAAATATCATACCTGCTGATAAGGTTTTTTGTTTTAAATTGGCACTCGTATTTTTCCCCCTTACTGACTTATGATTGGTTATATTGCTATGAAAGTTATTCCCAAAGTATTATACTCATTTTCAATGTTTTATCATTACTTTTTAACTTTGCATAAGAGAAACTTTGAATATGAGCATATGTAAAGTTTGATGTTCACAGAATGGAATAATTATTTCCTTCAAACTATTGTCTACATGGTCATATTTAAGACCGCTTTTTCCCACTTGAGTATGATCTCCCATGTCTTTTTTGACTTGGAATCTATGTGCCTGTAATTCATGAGGAAGCAACACAATCTCTCCCTTCTGCAACAGAGTGGCAAACCACAATGGCTAACATCAAACATTTGCTGCTGGGGCTGCTATTTGTACTGGAAAAGTTGCAGTCTTAACAATGGGTTAAATCATTGACGTTGATGACCACATTTCTACAATCAAAATGTTCAGGTCCTATACTTCACTATGTATTTATTCATACTACTAATATATAAGTGACTGCCGTCCACCTGCTTTCCAAAAACTTCCTAAAAACAATCTTGGGGTGGGCATTTGGCTTAGCAGTTATGACTCTACATGATACTTGCATCCCCATCAGAGTGGGAGAGTTTAAGTCTTCCTTACACAACAAAATTCCAGCTTCCTCCTAACGTGTACCCCATGATTCAGCAGGTGACAGCTCAAGCAGTGGGACCTTTGTGCCACCCATATGGGAGACCTGAGTAGACTTCTGGGTTCCTCACCTGGGAATGTAGTGGAGGATGGTCGAAGTCCTTGGGCTTCTGCATCCACCTGGGAGAAGCAGAAGAAGCTCTTGGCTCCTGGCTTTAGATCAGCTAGGCTCTGGCCACTGTGGTCACTTGGGGAGTGAACCAGCAGATGGAAGTCTTTCTGTCTCTCCTTCTCTCTGTAAATCTGCCTCTCAAATAGAAGCAAATAAATCTTTTCTTTAAAGAAATACACTTTCAAACTGCAGTAGGTATAGCCAATCACAGAATTACAGAGTAGCCTAAAGAAGTAACATGACGTGCAAATACCTCACTGAAGTGATGTGTAGGCTAGAAACATCGATGGCTTTTTTAAAAAGTCAGTTTCTTCACACTTTCACAGACACTTAAACGATGATCATGAAATATAACCAGAAAATATTTTTTATGAAACTTTATTGGCAAATCAGGCTAAATGAACTTATTCTGTCCAAATAATAAACATTTACATAGCAGAAACATTTAAAATTTGCCAGGCCTTTTAAAATCTCCACATGCCAGAGGAGCAAGTCTGATTACTTAGAGAAAAAAGCAAGTCGAACTCAATTGACCTTATAGCCATCAACCTAACGTACACCATCAAATCAATTTTCGTCAGGAAGGGTTATGACACAGGGTTGGTGAGTCAGCAGTCTAAATTCATTGAGTGATATGAACTGTATGAATTATGGACAAGAAAGGAAGGAGCCATCAAAAAGGACTGAATATCAAAGTTCTTGCACCTATTAAAAAAAAGAATGCTGATCCAACAGCTAGTAAGCTCTGAGCACTCCACTCTTACTGTTTTTAGAGCAATTTTAGGCTTGTATATAGACCATTTTTGTAGGGAGGAAACCAGGGCCACATAAAAGTTAAATCAATCATTGGGACATCATATAACCAGCACTTTAGTTGCTCTCTAAAGTCAATTCTGTAAGAATCCAAAGCTTGGTTCTTTGGATTACAACATGCTGTTTGCTTTGTCTTGGGACCAGCAATACATAAGACCATAAAATTAACGTGGCTCAATCAGAGCTCCATTTTCTCTGTGTTTAAAATGAGTTAGCCAGCATAGATTCAATGAAATACTTCTTAAAGTCCTGGAATATCTATCAATAAACGAGGTTTCCATCAACTCACTTCAGATTGTCACACTTCTACCAATTATATACAATTATTTTATAATAAATTATAATTATACTATGGCTATTTATAATTAAATAATTATTACAATATAATTAATATATTTAATATATTGTATATTATATTATGATCACACTTCTACCAATTTTATATATATATATATATATATATATATATATATATATATATATATATATAATATTGGCAACTTTTACATTTCTTTTGCTTAAAAAAAGGAACTGAGCCTAAAAATGGACAGCAATCTATTTGCTATCTGCTCTCTTCCCCTAAGTGATGTCCACTTCAGACAGCCATAATGGTAGACACTGTCACTCAGGCTCACAATATATTTCCTGATTTGAATAGAAAAACAAACTTCACTCGTTTGCTGAAACAGAGCTAAAACAAGAAAACGAGGTAGAAAAGGTGTGTAGATCAGAATTGCTGTTCAATGACGGCTTCTGAAGGTTCACACCCCGGGGTGGGATGTTCTGGCACAACTGCCTGTGCAGCCACTCACACTGCCTGCATGCCATACTGAAGTGCTGGCTTAAGTCTCAGCCACTAAGCTGCTGACCCAATTTCCTTCTAAGTCATCCAGGAGGGTAAGAGATGAAGGCACCAATACTGGAGTCCATACCAATCATGCAAGAAACCTGGATGGAGTTCTTATTCATGGTTTTATCCTGGTCCAGTTCCAGCTGTTGTCTCTCCCTTATTCTGTTACTGTGTCATTCAAGTACATACGCACACACACACACACACACACACATATATAAATCTTTAAAATGTTTTCATGTAAAACTTACAGTATCTTTTAATTCTAATTTCCACAAACTTTCAAATTTCCTTTGTATAGTACCTTGTCTGGCTTATTGCCACTTTACATCATTTTTTAGAAACTACTATGATATTCCTAATTAATTAGTAACAATAGCTGGAAAAACCAACTGAGTGGCATCAAGAAGCACCATTAGAAAGTTGACAGATTAGTTGAAAAACATCAGTCCTAGGGATAAACTGTAACTGTCAAACAGGTGGGCAGGGAATGACCAATGGAAATTCCCTCTATAATGCTCTGCTTTCTACAATGTGCTATAAATTTATATTTAATGTACCATCCTCTTCTTGGCCACCGATTTTAACTTTATCATTATTTGATAAGGCTGCTCAAATTGTATCAAGGAGCAAGTTCCTGCGTATATGACAATGCACATTTAGCCAACCAGACTCACATTATCTTTTCTGGGAAAGGCAGCATCATCCATCACTTTCATTCTATTTACAAAACCAAATCAAGTCAAATCAACTTGCGTTCCAAGGTTATGTAATGCCAATCCATTAAGCACCTTGAGCTTTGAGATAATATTTCAAATATTCAAACTTGAGAAGCAACAAGCAAATGCAGATTTCTTAAGTTTGCTTGAGAATTTTAATGGTAAAATACAGAGATCAGTTTTGACTTTACCAATCATGTCCATAATGAATTAATTTAAGTCATGGCTTTCTTCAAGGAAGCCCCAGAAAAGTGTTGAAACTGCATCACATACTTATGGAGAAAACTATTTTGAAATTAACAACTACATATTCAAATTAACCAAGTTATTAAACCTCAAAGAATAAATACCACGCAGGATCCAAGTTACTTTTAGTAAAATTTATGTATGTTTAAATGCACATATTCGCCTTTCTCATCTCGGGGAACCCAATCTGTTAATCCCTAACTTCTAATCAAATTGTTTTTCCATTGTATTTCACTAAAGAACATCACTAGTAAAGTGTATTGTGGTATTTTTTATCAAGAAATACAAGACAAAAATAATAAGTAAAAATGATTATAATTTACTTTGAAAAAGGGTGAAGGGTCCACACTTTCATGATTTTAAAATATTTTTTCATTTTGCTAACATAAAGAAAAACAGATTTCATGTATTTCACAGTTACAATTGTAATGAGAGTCATACTCAAGGTCTTCCTACCTTTCTCTGTCCTCTCTTCTTTTTCTGTTTTATTCTGTTGATCTGTTCAATAACATACTTTCAATGTATCTTAAAAGCAGTCATAATATATTATGAGTGAAATAAGAACAGTTGTGAAATCAGTATTTCTAGGCAAGAATTATAGAATCACAAACACAGAGGAACAACATTAGAATAAAATTACCTTTATTTTTATTTTGAAACCATTATTTTGACTCTAGTTATACTCTCACTCGTCACAGAAAAACATTTTGTGCAAACGATTGATTTTCAAAATGTACTTCCAACTTAGAGTAATGCATACACAATAATCACTGTTTTGATTTCATTTTGTCTGCTGAATTATTAAGCTATGAGTAATTAAGGTATGAAAAATATATACTCAGTGAGCACTTTTCATATTTTATGTGAAATAAAATAAAAGGTAATAAAAAGCATTGATGGAACAAGATAAATATTGTATGTGTTCCCACTTAAAAAAAAAACCTGACTTCTTAATATCTTGTTTTTAGTTTATTGCGGCATTATAATTGAAAGAAGGCAATTATTCTTTCTCTCCTTTTCAATTACTGTGTAAGTATGCACTATGCAAGACAAACTATTAGGTAAATTTATTTTGCATTTTGAATTGTGCTAAATAATTGCTAGTGAAAAATGCATTATTTAGCTTGGAGACTTGAAACAATAATAAAGGAAAATGTTAACTAATGTTACTGCATTGATGGTGACCCCATCCATCCCACAAAGTTGCTCTGATGCAACCAGATATAAGAAGGAATGGCACAGAAAAAGCCATTCTCCAGGAAAGAATCATTTGCCTACCAATTCTAACATTATTTGAAAACCAGAGACTAGTAACAAACGTGCTTTCCTTTCTTGCTTCATTCAAAATGTCATTCTCGGTTTTTGAAAGCACTAGTTCCCAACTTTTCTTGTAAAATACATAAGCTATGAATTCATTTTGTCCCTGTTTTTTGGACTGTCTATTAACTGTCTATAAAGAGCAATAGCACAAACATTTTTTAACTTGCAAGTCAGAAAGTTACTGACTTAACTATTTGTCCTATGCTGACGTAACCTAAAAGCTGTCACGGGCAAAGTGCAAACTAATGGATATGGTTTTGTCGTAATCAAGTTTTATTAACTAAAATAAAATAGGTAGGTAAAATGTACATCTATTAAAAAGATACTGATAGATTGGTTCTATTATAGGTAACAATGGTTTCAGAGCTAATCTCACACAATCAATCAACCCATCTCAGTTTGAATGCAAACACTTCTTGCATTTCTGTCATTAGCTTACTTCTGAACTGCTGAACTGTTTTATGTCATTAGCTTACTTCCATCATCTCAATTTCCTTATCAGGAAAATGTGGGGTAGTGTATGTGGTGGGAGAAGTGCAACAGTAGGGAAATGAACTGTGGTGAAGATTCAACGAGTTAGAATTACCCCCTGGTGAACAGTCAGAAAAAATTGTGAACTATGATCATAAACATTACTTTTCACATACTATGACTCGTCAAGAGATAAGAAAAAAAGGCGCACAATCATATTACCAAAATCTTCATCCTAACCGAATAAACAAACAAGTAAACAGTTAATGCATTGCTAGTTTATGAAACATCTTAGCATATAAACTTGTTCTATTCTCCCTTAGGGTCATCCTTGAGGCTGATTTATTCTGATAAACTAAGTATGAGTACAGCATATAGCTGGGAAATGTGAATTGAATGATGGAACGGACCAGCATGAGTCCATGAATACAACTAACATTCTTCATGGCTAACATCCATGGAGAAAAGCAGTCCTCAGAGAGTTAACAAAGTACAAAAGTACAAAAGGCAGCAGTAGATGATGAAGTGCTAAAGCAAACACATCTTTAAAATTAGAGTCGCTGAGGGTATTGAGGGCAAACTAAATGCTTATCTTGCAAGGGAAAGAATTCAATGTCAGGGTTAGGACACCATCAAAAAAGTTCAGGCCATACTCACAAGACAATCAAGAATGGGGAAGGAGACAACACTGGCAATTTGAGATACAGAACATGTTTTTAAAAACAGGAAGAAATTAAAAGAAGAAACTGGAATAGATCAACAAAGTATGGAAAAAGTTTTTCAGTTTTCCTAAAGTCTCCAAACACAAAATATATGGTAATACAAAATCTTTTCTCGCATGTATAAAACTTGAAAGACAACCTCTAAAAGCCACACTAAAGAATGACCTTGCCATATTCTTCAGTCTTGCCACTTGTCTAAAACTCAGTGTTAACCTCAAAACCTAATATTCTTAAGTGGCAAATTTATACTCCTTCTCACCTGAATCATTTGCTGAAGATCTGCTGATCAGCTCTTCTGCATTGGTGCCAAATCTTGTATAGTGCATTGCTGGATGCACTGTTACAGAATCCCTAAACTGAGTCCACACACACAACACACAGAAAGCCAAACACTGTCATCAGAATAGGGGAAGAGTGTAAGCATTTATTGCAAAGTGCTGAGTAAGTGGCCAATCACCTATTACTTAAACTCCCAGGCTCCCTAAGGAGTTAGGGTTGAAGGTTCTTATAGATTGACTTTGGGGTCAAGAGGTGCATGCTCAGCTCACGTCCAAGTTCCTGGTTGGTCAGTGTAGCTAGCGACCTTTGGTCGGTGTTGTTGTGCCCTCTCTAGGGCACTTATGGTGGCCAGGTGGTCTCCAATGGACTAGGGTTACATGAATGTGTCAGTTAAATTTCCAGACGTAGCATTCCCCAATGCAAATCACTCCTGGGTAACACTAGCCATTGAGGTTTGTATCCACTGGAGAAGCAAATGACTCCTTGAGTCCATTGACTGGAACCTTTCAGGGCCAGCTGAATCACTCCCTTAAAGTCAGGGAATTTCTCTTTATAGAGGAAGACAAGGACACCTTGGGTTAAGAGAGACAGAGGAGGATAGGTTCTGCTTTTATGATATGGGGGTTCAATTTCACCCTGTACTGACACCCCAAGATAACCTTCTGCCCTGCTAAAAGTGTAGCAATACTTCTTCGATTTTTCCTGCATTTTGTGTGGGTCACCAGAGCAAATTTGGCTCAGAAGATCTGGAATGAGATCTGAGAGTTAACCTTAGCCACTGGCTCTGTCAAAAGGCCAAAGATGTGGAGAACATCTAATACTATTTCTGGCTTATTTATGCTCTGTTATTTTCCCTTAAGAAAGGGCCTCTTTCTGCCTTATAGCTCAAACTGGACACTGTTCACTGATCACTTCTATCTTCAGTTAAAATGAAAGTATCCACAATTGCACACAATTACTTAAATGGATTTGCACAGCCAAACACCTTAGGACAGAATTTCACAGCTTTCGTAAGTGTAAGGTATCCAAAAGGGGTTTGATACCAAGTTGTTTTGTTCCTCTTCTGCTAAAATGCACCAACCAATCTTTATCCTAAATTCCATTTTTCAGTGCATCTGAAAACATTTAGATGAGCCTATTTTATATTGAATGTTTCCATATTTAAATGAAAAAATGTGCCCAGTTCTCATTTTAAATTCAATAATTATATAAAGTAAATGGCAGTGTTACATAAAGGTGATATAAACTTAATCCTTAGATTCATGACGTTATGCAGTAAGGAACCACATCAAAGCTACAGATAAATGAAACTCTTGGCTAGAATTAGTTCTTTATGTTAACAATGTCCACCGCTTTCATTAATTTTGAGTTGTCCAATAATAGGGAATAGCTCTTGGATAAGGTGCATTGAATCTCACCCTTACATAATGCTTTAAAGACATGCACTTAAAAATTTTGCTAACAATGCTTATACACAATTGTGTACTGAAGTGCGGTATTTCAATACATGTAAAGGAGGTACAGTAGTCGAAACAGGGTAATCAGTACTCCCCTTTCTCTGATACAATTTCATGACTGGAAGCTCGGAAACTCTTCCAATTTTTTCATGCAATATGTACTAGGCTACTGCAAACAGGCCATGCCAAGCCTGTGACCAAATGCAGGCAGAACTACTGTGAGGACATTACCTACCTCAGGGACATCACCTGACTAATCTACCAATAAATTATGCTTTATGTTTACTCCTGAGATGATAACCAGAATATTTGTAGCACTCAGAGTCTGCTGCAATTGTTACCCATGAACCACAGGGACATGATTGCATATCTAACCTTGCTTTGTTATCTGTAAGCTAAACTATCACTTCTTGAACTCATCTTACACATCTCTATCTAATATTTTTTAAGATGCATTTACTTTCATTGGAAAGCCACATTTACAAAGAGGAGAGTAAAAAAGATATTCTGTCCAAGTGGCCATAATGGAGCCAGCAGCCATACTTCTTCCAGGTCTCCCATGTGTGTAAAAGGTCCCAAGGTTTTGGGCCATCCTCTACTGCTTTCCCAGGCTACAAGAGGGGAGCTGGATGGGAAGTGGAGCAGCGAGGCATGAACCACACCCCATATGGTATCCCAGTGCATGCAAGTGAAGATTTAGTCACTGAGTCATTGTGTCGGGCCCACGTATCTCTTTCTTTTCCAAAATATATCATACGCCAATGTATATTCTATATGTTCATATAATTTGCCAATATATCCTTGTGTCTCTTCACAAAGAAAGCACAGTGTGAGAAATATGTTTAGCTGATTCTGTCACTAGGTAAACACCACAGTGCACATAGACAAATCCAGAAAACATAGCTTTCTATACACCTAAATCGAAGGTATAATCTAGTGCCTTGACAGATTACCCTGGATTTGCTCTGAGATGTGGTACTCCTTCGCAATTAGCTCATGTAGAGTTTCCAAAAATTTTCAGCTGCCCTTGCCTCAGCAGCAGCAGCCTCACCCCTCACTTTTGCATTGTGCTATGAACAGCAGTTTGGGAATTAATTAAACCACCCATACAGGTCATTACAAATTTCTCTACATCTGAGACAGACCCTTTCCAAGTTTCTGCCTCCAATGAAGCCAATTCTAACATAACCCATCACTTTGTTCTTGCTCTTCAAGGCCAGGTTATGAAGGAATAGTATTTGCCTGAAAGAAAAGCAATGATCATCATCGATGCCCCATCTGTGTCGGTCTTTATTATTTTACTCTCACTTCCAGGAAAATCACTCAAAACAGCTTCTAACTGTCAACCTCAGCAATGAAGTCTAGGAGTTATAATGGACAAAACATTGAAAGATTTAAAACAAGCACAAGAGGAAATGATGTAATTAAGAATTGTAGTACAAACAAGATGCATACGGCTGCCTCCAGCCTACTATGACATCATTTCAGACTAAACTTTCAATTACACTTTTTTATTTAGCCCTTTAATAGAATGAGTAGACTATACAAAGTAATTAATAGTATACTATTAATAACTATGTACATAAATCATTTATTACTTTTTTCTATTATTATGTGCTATTCATAACTGTATACATATGGATATATATGTATGTGTGTATTTATGTGTGCATGCAATTACAACACACAAGCAAGGTGCTGATTTCCAATAATATTATCACAAACACATAACATGCTGTGTGAATCATATGGGATCACTCTCCTATGCAGCTCATTGTTAACTAAAATGTCAAGAGGCAGCACCATGACCATTTGACTTCTGAGTTACTCCTGCTGTCGAATTTCCAGAACCACCACGGATAGCACAGGACAATATTAACGATGACTATTTTCACATATCCATTCATTGCAGACATGTTACATTTTTCACACACATACACACCGTAGTGATACACCATCACTTAGGTCATTAGTTAACTCACAGATTTCTAATAAAAAAAAAAAAACGGGAAAATGGGAAAAACAAAGAGGAGAAAATTTTCCTGAAATGGCAAAGCACGCTCTCCATGTCTAGGCATAGAGATGGTAGCAAAGGTGATCTATTTTGTTAAACAAGGAAAACAACCCAAAGGTTGGAGTGATTTCACAAATTCTCGACTACAACTTCTGGAAATCTCTGAAGATATTTGTGGGCAGTTCTACTGGAATCTAGTGGGTAGTGGCCAGAGAAGCTCTACTTCTTACAATGCACAGGACAGGTCCTTACCATGAAGAATGACCTTGCAGTGAGAACACCTGCCCCAAAGACAGAAGTACTAAAATAGAATTTTCAGAAAACGACAATATTATGATTCTCACGCAGATGCAGCATGATCATGTCACAGAGAATTTTCTTCAGTTAGACAATGAGGAAACCAGGCAGATGTTATAAGTGGTAGAAAATGAAATTCACAAAACAGACACATTTGTAAAGCAGGAAATTGAAATGAAGGCACAAATAGGGGCAAAGCAATATTATTCCCAAGATGGGAGAGAAATCCAATTGAACAACTGGACCAGTAGAGGTTATCTATAATTTAGAGCTGTACAAGCACTCTCAATGAGAAAGTACCAGGAAAGAGGGAAGAGAATGCTCTCTTTAAATAATGAATTGCTTTACATTGAAGTAAATTTTTCTTCCTATAGAAAAGATATGAGATATTGGCCATCATTAAATGTGACCATTGACCAGGTACAATATCTGATGCTGGTCTAGTACTCACAAATGAATGTATTATATATATATATAATACATGTATATATGTGTGTATCTATATATATATATATAGAGAGAGAGAGAGAAACTGAATAAACTGAATTCAGTAAATTTGAGTTGAGTAAATAAAATTTCAAGATTTCCTCAAACATATCCTTTCCTCTTGGTAAATAAACACCTATAATCGATTTTCGGATTGAATCTATCTCTCTACCTCAGCAAAACGTAAGTTCAATCAGTATACAGGAGAAGTAAAAACAATGCATTATAATAAACAGCCTTTGTCTGCCTAGATACTAAAACTGGAATCAAATATCTTCTCCTTTTAAATAGACCTTATGGAAGATATCATTTTTCATTACAACCATGAAGACAGCATAATATCTCATTATAATCTATATAAAGGACAAATTAATGACTCATTGAGAACCACAGGCTTGGAAATTATTGTTGAGACAATAAGTTTAATAGATACTACTTAGTATGTCTAAGATGGGTCCCCAAGGAGGTATGGGTAATTCAATCTCACATAAATCACTTGTGATTTTTCAAGACTCACCATTTTAACATAATTTATGTGAGAACTGTTTCACTGAGGCTGGAAGAAGTTCACTGCAATTATAATGTTGTCTTCCTTTGACTGCCCAAGAGTTTGGTTGATTGAACTCAATAATAATGTTATTAATTCAAATGACACCAAATATATTAATTTTACTAAATTTGAAAGTCAAAGAAGGAAGAAATACATTAATGAAATTCTGTCCTTAAGATTACTTGCTCTATTTAACCATCTAGTAGGAGACAACAATGAGGTAGGATTCAAAGTTAATCTTTATTTTTCAAATGATCCTTCTGCCTTCAGCTAAAATTGAAATCATCAAAATATTTTAACTTCAGGGTGGGGAGAACCCAAGTACCTATGTAACTGTGTCACATAATACAATGTAATTAATGAAGTAAAAATAATAAATAATTAAAAAAAAAGAAAAAAAAATATTTTAACTTCAGAATGACTGAAGAACTAAAAATGTACTGAAGTAGAAAGTTATTCAAGTATATAAAAAAAAAACGAAGTTTAACACAGCAAATTACAACTGAATTTGATTAGGCAAGGAAATTAGATGATTTCTGCATGCCACAGGTCGTTGGTCCCAAGATAAAGTAAATCCAATGAGTAGCTGGCACATTTATTGAAGAACATTTATTCAAGCTGTATCCCACCAACCCAGGATTGCCACTAATTTGAAAACTAATCATCTGGGCTCCAATATAGTTTGAAAACCATTAGGAACTACACTAGTTTTAATGTAAATGGCAGAACCACAATTGAAAACTTTTCATTGACTATAAGATAAATAGGACAAAAGAATCTATTTAATGCAGCTACTATTTAAATGCAGTTACTTCTCATTTGAGCAATCCTGTTCAATGAATCATTCATTGTCACAGCAAGAAGAAAGGGAAAAGTCACAGTTATGATTTAAGAATGTCAGAGAAGCTGAGAAGAGCATGGCTTTGGCATAAAAGAAAATCATTTCTGAAAGTATCTGACAGACCAAAACAATTTCAGATAAAAGAATATTTTATTGCATTAAAACAGCAGACAGTAAAAATGGTACAAAGTAGTGAATATGGAAGGACAATATGAAAATGAAAATAAGCCGAGAGGGGAAAAAAAGCTAAAAAGTGAATTGTTTAGGATATTGAATAATAAGTGAAATGTTACTGGGTAACTCACTGGTAACTGGTTTTTATACAAATTGAATAGTCAGAAACTGAGAATTTTCAACAATTTGCAGATGGTAGAAGCAGCAAAACCCTAGCAAAGCAAGGGAATGAGAATTAAGATTACAGCCCTTGGAGAGGGTCTCTTCTCACACATTTATTCTTGCTTCTAAATTAGCTACAAATATTTTTTTGTTGGTAAGAGCCATACCAACTTCTCACTGTGATGTCCACCCAGTCCAACCACGACAAACTTTTTTTTTCTTTTGGTTGGCTGAAAACCCTGAACATGTTTGAAAATTGTCAGCTTTCACTGGGACATAATTTCCTCTGTTCAGGGAAAAGTATAAAGAAAGATGCTCATTGGAAAGTGGCATCTTCATATACAGATTGGGTTGGCAGTCTATAAGGATTTGCTTTCATTCAGCTAACAGAATGCCTTTAAAATACATCAGGTATTGATATCATACCTCAATCCTTGAAAAAGTATTTGTTACACATCTTATGCTAAACCAAAATTGTGAATAGACACTAGAAGTTACAGGCAAATTGGGAGACCTGGTTACTAGGACACCACTGGAACTGAACACTTCTCCGGGTATTTCTTCCAAAAATAAGGACAAATCGCAAAGGTTGCAAACATGAAGCTACAGTAGTATACAGGTAGCAGAACGTAATGTCTCTTTATACATAGATATTTATATAAAATATAGGGGACTCTCAGCATTATTACTCATCTACATACAAAATCTGGCAAATGTACTTTCAATTTCATTTTAAGATCAAGTAACTGATTTTTTTCTAATTATTATTTTGTAGTAGTTTCATATAATAACACCTGCACTATTATGAAAGCACAATATGTTAAACAATTAAGCTTGATTTATTTACTTGAACGGTAGCACACAGATAATTCCAAACATCATAAGCTATTATCTTCTGAATGAACCAAGGAGTATGAAATGTGTTTTTTCACTTGAGAGTCTGAGAAAATTTAATTTCTTCAGAAACACAAATAAAACTTCAAAGAATCAAGATTACTAGGAATAATTAAGCAACTGCAGACACAGATACTAAAATAGAAAATCTATTTGTCTATATGTAAATGCATTGAATTATTGCAGTATATCTCATAAAACTGCAAGAATTTCATGACGATATGTTAATCAAAAATTGAAACAACTGTCACAACCAAGAAGTACATATTTTTCTCAGGTTTTTACCCAGGATACATACTAAAATTGCCAAACCAGTAGAACTACGGAGCTTCAAATCAAAGAGAAATAAAAAGGCATGGTCACTTATCTTCATTCCTTTTCTGGCAGTACAATCTATTCAATCCAAAGAATACCTTGAAAACATACTGATGATATCCCGTAGAATAGATAATTTGCTTTACACCAGTAAAACAGGCAACTACAAAAACAGTAATATCCTCTTTCATTCATAATTATTCATTTATTTCAAAATCCTTGAACAAATTTGATATATAATTTTAAATTTTAAAACTGTCACACTCTATTTTATACGTATTTAGTTGAACATGAGGTTATATTCCACAACTTCGCATCTGTCCAATGCATGGCAGACTTCCTAATTTGTGACCTCTTAAGATTCACAAAAAAGCAACTTTATGAACCTATAAGCACTCAGCAAATTGAGAGAGACCAGAGTCACAAACCAGTTGGTTGTGAAAGACTAGATGCAGAACTTCTGACCAGACACTAAAAGAGAACAAATTCTATTAACTTAGTAGCATATGTACTGATACGTTCATATAATGCTCCATGATTCAATTAGGCTAATTAAGATATTCATTATAACATATTTTCCTCCTCCTCATTATTATCTTTTTTTTTCAGCTGGGCACCCTTATAAATTCATTCTTTTAGCTATTTTAAAATAGATCCCTAGAACTTATTCCTCCTGACTAACTGAAACTTTCTACTCTTTGGCTATCAGTCCTGCTGGTCTACATTTACAGGAAGCCAGAGTTAGGTGCCGGACTCAGATACTGGACCTAGATACTCTGATACGGCACACAGGAAATGCTGGTACAAATGTCTGTGTGTATCCTCAACTTCATCTCACCTCCATTTTGTCCTAATTTCATTAATTTTTAAGTTAAAATATGTTCTTGAGGATTTTGTTAACATGTAATATATGGAAATGTAACTTTCGAAGCTACATACCTAGAATTTTTTAGTTGTTTTGCTGTAATTTTAAAGCACTGTATATTTATTATATTTTCAGCTCACATTTCTATAGCTATTTTTTCTAATTAGGTCTGGAATTAGTTACTGCAGAAAAGTTGCATATTTTATATATTTACAGATTGTATGCCTTATTTATTATGAAGTTTTAGTGTTATTATCTTTTTATTGAGGATAGCTTTTTAAACATACTGATTGATTGATTGATATTTGAAAGGGAAAGTTATCAAGACAGATAAGAAGAAACAGAGAGGAAGCTTCCATTTCCCAGTTCATTTCCAAAATGTCCAAAATGCCAGGGCTTTGCCAGTCCAACGCCAGGAGCCAGGAGCTGCTTCTGGGTCTCTCATGAGGGTGCAGGGGGCTAACCACCTGGGCCATCCTTGGCTGCTTTTCCAGGCACATTAGCAGGGAGCTGGATTGGAAGCAGAGCTGCAGGGATTCAAACTGGTACTTCACTGGGACGCTGAAGCAGGTGGAAGCCTAGTCTGTACACTGTGGTGACAGTCCCGATCATATTTCTTACTGGCCCAGCACTTTCAGCATTATTAGGAATCACATGAGAAATTCTGCTGACCTCTAGTTCAAAGCAATATAAATGATTTAAAATCTTCTGTAACACAGTATATGGCCAATGGAAAAACCTACATGCTCCAATTTTCCAGAGAAGGAGTCAGAAACAAACAGAATGGTGGGATGATTTTATATCCACAGTAAGTATTTTTTTTTTATTTTACATATGACAGCTATAAATTGTGAGGACTGTATAACAACCCTAATCTTTTCCTGCACATTTTTGTCACTGTCTCCCAATGCACTGCCATAATCCCTGGGGTGAGAATTCTATAGTAACACAGAACAATTAAGAAATGATTTTAAGTATCACTTGTTACAATTCTCTCAGTTTCAGTTTCCAAAAAAAAAAAGTGTGTTTCTGCCAGAGTCCCTACCATGGATTCTCATTTTCTTCCCACTAGATAAATGCTCAGGTGAATAATATATATACTACTATATATATATTTTATATATATATATATAAAATATTCTCATTGATTTTACAGTTACCAATAGTATTAAGTTAGTAGCACACAGAATCTTTCTCAATTGTACATGTCAGACTTGTATCCTTCCATGATGATACAAATACTATTTTCATTTATATAACATAAATCCTTCCAAAAAGCCTTCATAGAATCTTCTGAGTCAAATCCAAGCTACCATACTCTCCATTTGAATGTGTCATTATAATTTCATTAACCTGAAGAGCAAGCCCCATTATTAGGGCAACCAGGAGTCAGAAATATGTTGAAAACCTTTGCTTCTTTTGATTAAACTTCAGCTATGTCCTTGGCTCACCTCAAATTAGTGGTCACATGAACTCCTAATTTAGTCTCTCTTTTTCAGTAAGATATTAATAAATTATACATCTTCCTTTTAATTTAGAAACTTTTGACATTTTCTCTCTAGCAACTAAACTTGAGACTTCCCTCAACCAATAAAGTAGATTGCTGTTTGGGTCAAATGTGCCTGCTCAGCAGTTGCTGTTTTTATAAGTGTTATCTTGCTCATTATCACATTAGGCTCACTATCACCTAGGAATAAATTACACACGGAGTATATGTGCTGTATGTATGTACATAAAATCCACACACATTACTTTTTCTGCCAAATGAATGCTACCTGTATATCGTCCACAGCTGTCCCTAGGCTTGTCATGAGCCCCAGTTCTCCCTTCTCCAAGATGTACCTGGTTCAAAAAGCAGGTTTCAATACCAGCAGAAGCAACATCAACGTCGGTGTCATGGGGCCCACTCCAAAACTTAGCAATCACAAACACTATGTGTGGGATCCAGTAAGTTGTTATAATAATCCCACCAGCTGATCCTGGCAAATGCCAAAGTGATAAATACTAGACTCAAAGTTTTATTGGGGTTTTCCCCACATATTTGTTCATTTCACTTATTTTAAGCTATAGGTCAGTTAATTTTCTTCTACGGGCTCGAAAATCCAATCCTCCCTAGTTTGAAGTATGTGTTAATACTTGTATTTCCCAATTTATTATATTTACTTGGGTATGGAAGAAGGAAAAGTACTGGATAATACCTTAAAAGTACCTGAGGCCATCATACATAATACTGCATTTTGTCCCTTGGTGCATGTACAAATCAGTGTCATTGCTAGAAAACTCTAAGATATTTTTCAAAAAGTAACAATGGAAGATACAGGAAAGTATTTTTTGAGTTTCTCATGTATGTTTTTATGGCATGACTTACTTGAAAGGCACACTCCCTTCCATGCTTTAAAAAATAAGGAAAATAACTCAAAGTTAAGGAAAATGTAAAGAACAACTTTAAAGGTTGTTAAGAATTTCAGAAGACACAGTTGTCAAAGAAAATCAAGACGTAGGAAAAGTCATCGAACATATTGATGTAAAGGGCACTGCACAAAATGTGTGCCATTTAAACATGGCAGTGGAGGTCAAAGGTTGAGAGACTTAAAAGTCAGTAGACAGGGAGCAGACGGAAGCATGCTTGGCCATTCACAGCCCCTTTCTACTCTGTGGGTGACATGAGGGCTTCTCCAGCTCAATTCTTTGAGAATCATGCTTCAGTGAGAATGGTTATGCCTAAAATTAAAAAGATAAGTAGGTAACAAAACCCAAAAGATTGCAAAATACCTGATTTCTGTTCAGGAGACTCCATTTGCACAAAATAAGGGTGAGAGAGAGCAAATGAGCTGTTACTTTTATTTAATATAAAATTTTCAGAACAGATTAGGGAAGAGACTTGTGAGTAGGCTTCATTTTATTTTCCCATTAAAACCATGTAATTATGATCGTACCAAATTTTAAAATTCCCCCAAAACAGGAATTACGACATTGTTCAATTGTGCTTAATTTAAGAAAGCATGACTTGCCTTAGGATATACAGGCATGGTGAAAGTTATTTTATGAAGACAGCATCTTTCTGCACTGTTTAAGGTTAATTTTTGCAAGTATAATAAAAAGAGTATTAACACAGGCGTATTTTTGGGAGGGGCAGATAATGATGGATGGCCTACTCCTGGCTCCCTAGGCACTGCTTACAGGAGAAGGGATATTGGAGGGGAGACACACACAGCGAAAAAAAGAGGGAAATCTCTCGAAGTGGAGAATATGGATGTTAGAGTTTACTAAGGTGGAACTTATCCAGAGCCGGAATGTTCTGAAAAATCCAAGTATTGGCAGGGAAACAACACGTTGGAAAATGCAATATAAAGATTTTAACACTGACTTGAAAATAGCATAGGACAAAATTTGGGCCCAATCCATTTTTCAGGTACGGTTCCAGTTTTCTCTCAGCAACAGAACAAATTATTAACTCTGTAAATTTGTTCTTAATAATTGAGATTTTTTCTCTAACTGTAACTTGATCCCTCTCTCATCACTTCTGCAGAAAGGGGGCTATGTGAGTCATTTTTCCACTCTTTATTCTTGCCCTAAAACACTACCAGAAAGAAAATAGTACCCCAGAAAACCATGATGTGCGCCTCAAAGGGGGCTTACATACTTCACTAACGGATCGGAAACAGCTAAGGGAAAACAGCCCCGTGCTCTCCTCCTGGCCACTCACCACTGGAAGAACTGCA
Organism: Ochotona princeps; assembly: GCF_030435755.1. Taxonomy (NCBI): domain Eukaryota; kingdom Metazoa; phylum Chordata; class Mammalia; order Lagomorpha; family Ochotonidae; genus Ochotona; species Ochotona princeps. The sequence continues at coordinate 9,814,167 of NC_080861.1, forward strand.
GGGACACCTAGAAAGGAAGAGATTTACGCTTTTGGATGAAAGGCAGCACCATCTTCGGTTCCCCTCTGCACCTGCTGTTTCTTTTAATAACAATGAGGTTTGGTTGTAATTATTTACTTATCTCTGCTATGTACAATTTAAATTTTAATAATTCATGTCATAATCCTTCCTACAATACAACATTCAAAGGAAGGGAAGAAATGAATATAAATAAAACACTTCTTGGATTTAAGAAGGCATGACCTTGCTCCAGCTTCTTACCTCAAAAGGAGAAAATAACAACACAAAACTATTTCGGTCTAGGCTATACATACAAATCATTAATATAATTATATGGTCTAAAAGCAGTCTATTTACGTGTTGAGTTATAAGTGTAAAAAAAATACTCCGGATAAATCATGGTCACGTGTCAAAATATACCCTAGCATTCAGCCAGCTAGCTTTTTCTTATTTAAAAATGATTAAATGGTGACAGTGTGCAATTATGGTCACCAAACTCAGTTTTGCATTATGTCTTGCCCTTGGTAAAACTCAAGGGTTAACCATTCTTTTGGAAAAAGTCTCTTTCTGTAGCTGTGCAATCTATCACAGCCCTTTAAAAGCTACCTTGTGGGACTGGCACAGTGGCTCAGCTGCCCGCAACCCTAGTATCTTGTATAAACACCAGTTTGAACCTCAGTTGGTTCATTTCTAACCCAGCTCCTTGTTAATACTCCTGGAAATACAGCAGCAGACAGACAAATGCTTGGACCCCTGACATCTATACAGGAGATCAAGAGGGGGTTCCAGGTTCCTAGTTTCAGCATGGCACAGCTCTGGTTGTTGCTATCATTTGGGGAGTGAACAATTAGATGGAAGACAGCACTTTCTCTGTGTCTCCCCCACTCTTTTTGTAACTTTGCCTTTAAATAAATGAATGTTTGAAGTCACTCCACATTTCATGCTTCCTTCTTCTGTCTTGATATCTTTTCAATCTGAACATTAATATCCAAAAGAAAAATGCAGCCTCAAACAGCAGGGTGGAGTTTCGGATGCCCAACAGAAATAGACATTAAAAAAATAAAGATGGGCCAAAAAATACCTCATTTAAATGGTGCGAGTTACTAGAACTGGCATGAGGGGTGACGCGAGCACAGATATATTGATTAAAACCAATCAGTATTTCTCACATTGTCTTACAAATAAAGAGAAGAATAAATTTTTGAAAGTTTTGTATAACTTCATCATGACATATATTTTCCACTAGAAGCTACTAGTAGACTGCAGATATAATTTTCTGACTCGATCTCAGCAAGGTACAGAATCCAGCCACTCCAATAAAGCACACACATACATCTCAAACATGCCAACATACACCTGTACCTCTATAAAGAGCTTATGTTCTATCATATTATTTAAGCACATTCTTGCAACTTTTCATCTTACTTATGAAACTTGGAATAATGAAGAGTTGTTGCATTATACAAACCCAAAACTACTGGTCTTTTCCTTTGTGATATTACACAATTTTTTTTTTACTTAGAAAGTTTTTATTCCATCCAGATATAAATGATTCTATATTAAGTCTTATTTTTGCACTAGTCACTTTCATTATTTTCAAGTAGTATATGGTGAGAGGAAAATAGCATTATTGATGTCCTTGATGGGGAGTGCTTCTAAAACTCTATCACAGTAAAAAAAAAAAAAAAAGTGAAAAATAATTGAAACATTTAAAAACAACACTATGTACTAGATAGCTAAACACACTGGTATTTATAACATTTTATTTATTTATTTATTTAAAAAACAGAGTTATAATTACTGAGAGAGAAAGATTTTCCACGTGCTGGTTCACTCCCTAAGCTGTCTGTAACAGTCAGGGCAGGGTCAAGCCATGGTCAGGAACCTGAAGTGTCTTTCTGGTCTTCCACATGGGTAGCAGGGCCCAGGTACTTGGGCCATCTTCTAATGCTTTTCCAGGCCATTGGCAGGGAGATAGCTGGCTACAGGAGCAGTTTCGTATGAATGAATATCCATGTGGGATGTTTGCAAGCGGTGGCTTTATCTACTGTACCACAGCACCAGCTGCTAGATTCTATTACTATAATAAATGCATTTTCACTATGCACTTTCATTTAGTGCCACAAGTTGTTTTTTTGTCTCTACATAATATTATTAGAAATATTAGCTGTTCATTCTTCTAACTAAATTGTGCTTCAAGCCAAACCTAGACAAAGGTAATCAGACGGGAAAACAAAGAAAAATAAACTTAGAAGCTTTAACTTGGACGTAAAAACTTGAAGTATTAATCTGGCTGAAGATAAGATACAAAAGGGTAGAAAGACGTAAGACCAGATTCTTACTCTGCTGTCTCCTAATATGATGGAAATCTAGGATTTTGGAAAATGTTAGGAAAGCAGATGATGCTGCAATGAAACGTGACCGTTTTGACCACAAGCATTTTGTCGAGCCATGAAATCTGCGTTTCCACGAGCACTACCATGCGTACAATTGTGTCAAGTGATGGAGCTGCCTAGCCAGTGACGATGAAGGGTGTCAGTTACAGCACACATTAGTTTCCACCTACGCCCTGCAAGCAGACATCATCAGAGGCACTACACCCCTACAATTACCCATTCTTTTTTTTTTTTAAGATTTATTCATTTTATTACAGCCAGATATACACAGAGGAGGAGAGACAGAGAGGAAGATCTTCCGTCCGATGATTCACTCCCCAAGTGAGCCGCAACGGGCCGGTGCTGTGCCGATCCGATGCCGGGAACCAGGAACCTCTTCCGGGTCTCCCACGCGGGTGCAGTGTCCCAATGCATTGGGCCATCCTCGACTGCTTTCCCAGGCCACAAGCAGGGAGCTGGATGGGAAGTGGAGCTGCCGGGATTAGAACCGGCGCCCATATGGGACCCCGGGGCTTTCAAGGTGAGGACTTTTAGCCGCTAGGCCACGCCGCCGGGCCCTACAATTACCCATTCTTAAGCACGCGCTATCATTTTGGACAACTGAGGTGGAAGGCTCAACACAATCTACTCACATATCACTCCTCACTGAGGTTAAACTGCCGAATTACAGAAGAACCCCATTAATTCTGCATTTACAGAACTCTGCGTCTCTCCCCCATGGATTAGGGTAACTTCTTTGGCCTGTATTGTTCTGATGGTCAGTTTCCTACTTCTCAGAAAAAAAAAGGAAAAATAATAGATAGTTCCAGTAATTTACTAGTGCTATTGCTATTAAATCAATTTTCTTGAGCAGTTTCTATTTGGAAAGCAAGGTGTTGGATCATTAAATACACTTACGTTCATAAAACCTAGAAAATCTCATAACCTTACCAGGACATCCATAGCAGAATTTTGTAATTAAAAAGGCACTCAAATTAACTCAGAAATAAATGTCTATTCAGGTGTAATAAATTCATTAACAATTGTGGTATAAATGAGATATAAAATCTGCCTTAAAAAGGTAAGTTTAGAAGGCAGACAGCTCAACAACTTTATCACTAAAAAACTCACACAAAAAGATTGCAAAATTATAATGAAATTGAGAGAAATGATGGTGAGGAGAGAATTATCCATAAACACAGAATGTATCCAGAATAGCCCCCCAAGCATTCACCTTAGAAATAATTACCTTTTTCCAAAGATTCACCTCATGGGGACTGGGGCAGAATAGGTAAAGCCACCTATAACATCAGCATTCCATATGTGCACCTGTTCAAGTGCCTGCTGCTCCACTTCTGACTTAGCATCCTGCTAAGGCACCTAAGAAAGCAGCAGAAGTTAGTGTAAGTTCTTGGGCCCCTGCATCCATGTGCGAGGCCCAGAGAAGTTGCTGCTTCCTTGCTCCTGTCTGGCCCAGCCCAAGCCACAGCTGCTGTGGTCAACTTGAGAGTGAACCAGAAGATGCAATGCATCTCTCTCTTCTCTCTCTGCTCTTCAAATAAAGAAACCTTAAACTCTTAATTAACATGCAACAAACTAGATACAATTTTTAAGAACATAAATACAGTCTCCTCCTTGCACACTTCTTCTTATTAACGTGACATAGAGTGACCAGAAGGAAGAAGATGTAGAAAAAGGGGAGAGCTTTTCCAGCCTCTGATTAATTACTTCAATGCCTGAAACAGCCAGAGCTGGGGCAAGCAGAACGGAATTCCATCTGGGTCTCCCACATGGGTGGCAGGGACTCCATCGAAGATTCCCATAGGGTCATCCTCCACTGCCTTTCAAGGCACATTAAAGGGGAGTTAGGCAAGAAACAGAGCAGGCAGGACTCAAACCATCCTTGTATTAATAGATGCTGGTGTTGCCAGAAGCAGCTTAACTTGCTACACAGACCCCTAATATTATGCAAGTCCCTAAATATTTTTTAAATGAAATCAAATAGCTTAAGTAAACATAAGTAATTTCTCAGCCTCACAAATTAAAAGTCTAGCATTCATTCTCATTGCAGGAATAGCTGGCACCAGGCTCTCTTCTCATATAGTCTATTGCTTTGTAGTAGTCAAAGGTTGGAAGAGCTCTCACCTGGGTTTGTCTTAGAGCCAATCTTTCAGAAAATGGTTAAACCTCTGTTACCTTATTTAATGTTTCTTGAATATTTTTCTGTCAATATCAATTCCTTAAAGATAGTTTTAACAATTCTTCCTGATTGTCCTCTGCCTGGAAAATTACTATGACTGTCAGGCAGCACAGGCCAACAATGTTGTCCTTTTATGGGGAGGGCAATAAGCCATTGTAATCTGTAAGATTTTTTTCGGTGTTGGGAATGCTATCATCCCCATGGACAAGGCATGCTCCAGAAGAGCTCACAGTGGCCTCCAGCAGCCTGGCTCCAACTGTTTCCCATCTCTAAAGCCTTTATCCAGGCCATTCAGACTGAGGTGGCAAGAAGCACGGGCTGTCCTCTAGCTGAGGACAGGGTCCCACCCACATAAATAAAACTAGTGGAAGGATTATGCACCAAACAGAAATCAGAGGCACTCTGCTCAAAAGGAAAGTAAGCAGGTATGGAGTGAAGATTCTAAACTGAGAAAGAAAAGGGCCATCGCATCTAGGTTTTTAAGGAGGGAAGAATTAGGAGCACAGGTGACTAGAGACAAGCAATCCAGATGGCTGCGAACTGACACTTTCAAACAGAGAAGACAATGCCAGGAGTACAGGCAGAGACAAAGGGGAGAAAGGCAAGAAAGCAGATGATGCTGAAGCACATTTCAAGGCTGTGGGAACCACGTATCACAGAGGGTAAATGCAAACTAGAAACCAAAACGCCTGAACTAGCAAATAATTACACAGTCAAGTCAGATTGGGTGAATTAAGAGTTCTGGAAAATAATGCCTTGTCTGATGGACACTTGAATTTCTTTTACTATCTCCAGATAGAAGTGGCCAAGGGAAACTGAAAATGCGGGTATGGCTTTTAAGAGAGACATCAAGGTTAATGACTATAATCGGGAAACATTGACTCATATACAGGTATTTGAGATCTTGGAAGAGGAAGGGATGCATGGAAATTAAATCAAACACTGTATGATGTTCAAAGAATCATGGGCAGCACAATGTTTGGGGAAAGAAAAAGAAGCCTACTAAAAAAACCATAAATAACATTCATAATGGTGGTACCAGAGAAGCTTAGGGAGAAGGGATATTCAAAACCGAAGGAGCTGCCTTACTTGAAAAGCGTGGTTAAATGCAGGAAAAGTTTGCACTAATATTGGGTAGTAAATGAGTAGGTGTGGGTTGTTTTTCAAATGGCCATCACTACATTTACCAGTTGTAGTAATGTGAACTGTAGTAGTGCAGGCCTAGATTGGAATGGCTGAGGCAGGAAAGATCCTTTTCATTCACTAAGTTTGATAATATAAGGAAGGTAAGTGTTAGGATAAGAATGAGGCGCGAAAGAGCACAGCTTTAAAGCCAAATTAGAACGTGGCCTGGGTTTGAGTCTCATTTTTTTACACAATCTTGAGAAATTTACTCATTTTCTCTAAGACTTATCTATAAAGGAGATGAATAGCATTTGCCACGGGACTATCTAAGCGATCAAGTTAAATAATTATTACGAAAAAGTATGGGGTCATCAAAATACAGGGAGCTCTCAATACATCTGCTCATGACTATTTTTTAACTGCATAAATAAATTTTTGAGGCAATGGCAAGGTTGAAAATGCTATGGCGGTTGATTAACTGACATATCTAGGTGCAAACAGAAGCAGACAGACTATATTGAGTGCCCGAGTGGAAAGCAAGCATAAAGTAGGATGAAATAAAATTATACCTCAATAGAGGAGACAAGATTAAGGAAACGGATGATGATACAGGGAAAGCCATGAAGAGTGCTAACATCAGATATCTATGATTGTGATCAATAATCACAGGCTGGTCTCCAGCACAAGAAAGTGAGGTCAGAGGCTTGAGATCAATGGAAAAGTATGAAGCTGATGATGCGGTAGATAAATCAGAAGAGAAATTAAAGTGCAGTGTAAGTATCTGATTGAAAGAGCAGCCAAGATGAATTAGTGCTGAGCAAATCGGTGGTAAGGGAAACCAGCCCACCACCTGATTTTTTTTCAGCAATATTTTGGAAGCAGCAGAGAAAGGCACTAACTTGTAGGAATTATCTAAGACTGAGCAGAAAACCAGAAAGAAAGAAAAAAAAAATCTCCAGGTATCCTGAGTTTCTGAAAGAATCATATTGGATTGAATACTGTTGGAATATTTAAGAAACATGTGTAAAACGAAGATGTTCTGTGAAAAATAATAGAGAATTGCAGATGGTGAAAAGAATAAAGGCAAACATAGCTGCCAATAAAGAAAATGAAAATTTCATAGGTTTACTCAGAAGAAATATTCAGAGATTAAATTCTCTAATATAAATTTGTGGAAAGATAGAATACTTTGCTTGTTAAAGGCATGTAAAATGCTACTTAAAACCCTATAAGCAGAGGTTTCAGAAGTCATTCCATATCAGAAAGCACCAAAAATCTGCATAAAACAAAAGCCTACCTTGTGGCTATCATGTAGCTGTGCAACAGAAAAGAGCCAAGAGACTACCTGATCACAGTTTTAAAAGCAAACTGGAAACAAAGAGTCAAAACAACTTTAAATCAAGTCTTAAAGATATATATAGAGAGAATTTTATAAACATCTGTTAAATATTTGCAACATTTGAAATACTATTTAATCCACAAAGTTCCTCTGAATAGATATAGCTTCAAATGTTACAATAAAAGATAATCATTGAGTCACATGCACTCTTAGTTGGTTCAAAACGAAATCAGTTGAACATTAAGTTTTAATAGTATTAAATATGAACTATTCTGCAATATTAGAAGTTTTCTTTGATCATAAAATTTGGAATAAAAATGATGAAGAAAAGTTTTTTTTAAAAAAAGAAAAGTTGCATGAAATGTTTAAATGACTCAATAACAACACAGACCTCTACTCGCTGGGCATAATTTTTCTTTGCCTTAAAGGAAATGTTTTTTTCAAAATCTATGATTAGAGAAGCTACTCTGTTAGATGACCTATGTGTAAAGGCTAAAGAAGCAGGTTGGGGCACAGGGTTTAAGGAACAATTCTTTTGAAATATAACTGGATGACTTTTAACAAAATGTAAAAGGGGATTTTTGGGGTAAGTGGTATGAAATTGGACCACAAGGATTAAGAGTACTATTTGCCATGTCTCATCCTTGGATATTAAATAAGTAAACTGTTTAAAGCTAAAAAAAAAAAAAAAAAAAAAAAAAAAAAAAAAAAAAAAAAAAAAAAAAAAAGAAAAGTTGGAAATTTTTTTTTTGAAAATGTTGGCTTATGGGAATTTAGAAATAATGTTGTTCAAATATCAGAAAACAAGAGTTGTATAACTAAAATGCACGCAGAGGCTAGAGGGAAGGTTTAATTTTGCAGCTTTCTTTGATAGTAAGATAAAAAGCATAGATAGATCTTTTATCAGAAAAGCCCAATTAATCACAAATGCAGTTTTCTGCTTACAATGTCAGAAGTCTGCAGCTTTTCCTGTACTTGGTGAATATTTAAACACTGCCCCGCAATTTCCTCCCCTGGAAGGCAATGCTCACAGGAAGTAATGTGATAATACACAATGAAAATATTGACAACACTCTCTAATTCTAGGGACAAGGGCAGGCTGGGGGTCAAAAGGTCTCAACACAGAGACTGCAGAAAACGTTCCTTAATTTGAACTTGGCCCTGTAGCTGTTTTAACATGTGATTTTCTTTTTAAATGACGGCATTTCAGATTCATATTTTCCTTTCCTGTACCTGCCTCTATGCTTCAAACTTTCAAAACTGCATTTGTTTTTATTTTCATTTATTTGAGAGGCAAGAAGATATTCCATTTGCTGATCACAGTTCTATCTTGTTTCCAGGGAGGCAGGAGCCCAAGCACTCAGACCGACAACGGCTGCTTTCCCAGCACATTAACAGGGAGCTGAACTAGAAGCAGAGCAGCTGGGAACTAAGTCAGCAAGTCAGCACTCTCACCAGACAGTGGCATTACCTGCGGCACCACAATGCTGGCCCACGTTCACTTAATTGTGTCTCTTTTCACATTCTTTATCCTCTCCCATTGGAGCATCACTATTTTAATAAATGCATTGGCTATAGTCTTAAAAGTCTGATGTGGCCATTTTTGTACACACTAATCATCTCTGCTTTCATTTGTTCAATTATTTGGTGATTTTATTCTTATTCATTTCGTTGATTTGATTATTAAGCTCAGAAACTGTATTTTAAAAAAAAGATTTATTCACTTTTATTTGAACATTAGAGTTACAGAGAGAGAAGGAGAGACAAAGAGAGAGATCTTCCATCTGCTGGTGCATTCCGTAAATGGACAGAACAATCAGAGCTGAAATTATCTGAAGTCAGGAGTCAGGAGCTTCTTCCCAATCTCCCGCACAGGTGCAGAGTCCCAAGGCTTTGGGTCACCCCCTGCTGCTTTCCCAGGCCATAAGCAGCACGCTGCATCTGAAGTGGAGCAGCTGGGACACGAACCAGTGAGCACGTGGGATTCTGGTGCCACAAGGTGGAGGATCTGCCTGCTGAGTCTGCGTCCTGGATATTTATTCTTTTTTTTTAAATTTATTTATTATTTTTAATTCATTAATTACATTGTAATGGATATTTATTCTTTTTGTACTGCCCTTTCTATTTCCCTTTCCTGAGGAAATTTAAATGAATTTTTATCACTCTGTTCAACTCACTGGGACATAAACTATAGAAGACAAACATGATCTCAACCAAGGGTTAAAACAGACAGGCTGCAGCACCCCACCAACATGGGAGAAATTATGTAAAAGGCCTTTATAGAAGAACCCTTCTGGTTTCTATTTCTATACTTTGAGAGGCACAGTACACTTGATCCACATGCCCAAACTCTTGGTGGCTTCCAGAGAGATCTCACAAAGACCTTGGCTTACTATGAATCAATCATTCCCACAAATTGGCCACGCATTTCAAAGGACGAATGACTTTTTAAGATCTATATCTGCTGAGGGGCTTCTCGCTTGTTTGTAAAGAATGAATAATCATCACTCATTGTCTCGAATGTTCATAAAACCCCAGATGACTGATGAGAGCAGAAGAAAGGGAAATGGAACAGAAATCAGGGAAAGGAAAAGTATGGGATAACATTCCCTGGAGAGACAAATAAACACACATGGCATATGATGATGAATTGATTGCTAATAATGCTGAAAGTTATAACAGACTTAACCTCTCAGGAATGCAGAGCTAGGAAAAAAGACAGACCAATGCAGAATTTATCTATTCTGACAAATGTACTGTTTCAACAAAAAGAGTCTCAAACACTTAAAGACAATTTTTAAATATATGTTTTTAAAAGCTGACATAAAAAGCCTACAGGCAATCTTACATATGGATACAGAGGCAAAGCCATGCATAACATATTGACACTCTATTTCATGCTAAAATTATAGTATACAGCCTCTATTTTGCACTTTAACCAGACAGACTGCTAAAGGATGAGAACATGCTATCTCCCTAATTAAACCTATGAAAAAGAAATTAATATTATTTATGTTTACATGTGAATTGTGAAGAAAAACACAAAAGGTCACATAACTACTCCTTAGAAAACTTGCAATGTTATATACAGATATACTGCTACACAGATGAGCACATTCAGCAAATGAGTTCCTGGTTTAAGATTAGGAGTTGCGGGCTCAGAGCAGTAGCCTTGCATGCACCGGGATCCCATATGGGCACTGGTTCTAATCCCAGCAATCCCACTTCCCAACCAGCTCCTAGTTTTGGCCTGGAAAAATAGTCGAGGACAGCCCAAGCCTTGGGACCCTGCACCAGCACAGAAGACACAGAAGAGGCTCCTGGCTCCTGGCTCAGGATCAGCTCAGTTCCGGCCACTGCAGGCGCTTGGGGAGTGAATCATCGGACAGAAGATCTTCCTCTCTGTAGATCTGATTGTCTAATAAAAATAAAATATTTTTTTAAAAATTAAGATTTGCATAAGTATTTTAATAACAGAAACAGAAAGAGATCCAAAATCTTCTAAAAATATTTATTAAAATCACGAAGTTATATCAAAAACAATTATGATATGAGGATAATGAGCAAAATGTCATCTCCTTAATATGGCAAAGAAATGCTGACTCAATTAAAGTATCAATGTGTAACTAAAATAATTGCAATATACCTGATAGTTCCCTAGTTATTATCAATATTTAATACACCATAAAAACTAGCTAATGCATTAGTGTTTACGTGAAAAATTAAGTAAGAATTAACTGTGACTAATATTAAGCAGGAAAACACCAGCATACAACAATTAACAGACAAAATCTACTAGAACTAATAAGGTATTATTAGACTAGAGTCGAATTCCTGAGTACATAGAGAACTTAACAACGCTTCCACAGACCAAGAAAAGACTTACAGCACCACAGAGGTCAACTCTTAACAACACAACTAAAACTAGAACGGAATATCAGAAATACAGATGTATAATTTAGTTTAGGAAATAAGCAAATGTATCAATAGAAAAAAAGAAAGTGAAATATATTTTATGATTCTCTAAGTAGTCAGCATTCCAAAGATTTCAGTTCTCCCAAATCACCTATTTACTCAACAAAATCCCAGTCCAAATCTCAACAGAATTCTAAAGTGCATTTGGTAAAAGAAATCTATAAAAAAATTTTTTTGAAAATAATAAAAGATAGGTATCATTGTCCCCAAAGCCCCTTGACCTTCACTCGGCAGAACTGTCACATCCTCAATTTCACCTCCCTTTTGATGGCTTATCACTAATACATCCATGCCAGGTATGAACTTAACAACCTTAACAAAGTTAAAAGCATAAAATTCGCCTTGCAAACAAAAGATCCTTGAGCAGCCAACTCCCTGGGCATCCATCTGCATTCTGCCAGGAGCTCTGTTTGTTCCTGAGCAGGTCATTTAAGCTCTACTCAGCAAGGGAGAGCACCTATTGCATTCCTGCGGGTTCTATGGAGAGGGGCGAAAAAATGAAAGTTCTGGGATCTACAGCAGTAAGCCACTCCTTCAGCCATACAGGAAGCCAACAGGGAGCTCTGTGCGCGGGACTGCCTTCCACGTGTTTTCTGCATGCAATAGAATTGCTTCTTTTGTTCCCCAGGTCATGAGGAAAGTCTCATCACAGATTACGTGCACAGTAATATGCGCTGGGGCTTCAAGGGAGCAGTCGGCTTGCAAACCCGGTATAAAAGTAGATTGATGAGGTGGGAAGTAGGAACAGGTGACAAAAGCAGCAAGAACAGAATATTTATCCCAAAGTAGTCACAAGATTCTACAAACAATATGTAGATTCTTTCTTGTTCAAGAATAAAACATTCATTTCTGCTTTAAAACATTTGGCAGAATACATCCACCTATGCATAAAAGCATTGCTCCTAAGTGTGCAGCTTGATCGATTTTCAGAGTAAACACATCCACATAAGGATTATCCCTATCAAAACTCAGACCACGAGCAAAATGTTCACAAGACTACCTTCTGTTCACTTGCAAACACCACCTGCCCCATCCAAAAGAATCACAGGAGTAGCTTTTATAACTTCACATAAATTAGATCAGTCTGCACATAATGTCCTCTACTTCTGTTCATAGTTTCATGAGATTCATCCCTGGTTTGTATTGGATTGTGGATAGCACATTCGTAACCTTTCAGAGTCAAGGTCTTTATTAGTGTTAGTCTGAGCAGAGCAGAAATGACTCCATGACGACCACCGTGCCAAAGTGGCTGCCTTCTCCAACACGCAATCCCATCTAGGAATGTCTGAAACGCACTGCTGGGGCCTCACCTTGTCTCAGCCTACAGAGTCAGCAGCAGTCAGCAACCACGAGAACCAGTACCCTGAGCTACATCATCATACGCATGCGCAGAGCAAGCACAGAGCCAGCAGCTTCTGCCTTTTTTTCCCACCCACTGCAAACACTAGATAAATAAAATCCCATACCACTATTCTTTGCTTGGACCAAAAGTGTGTGTGTGTGTGTCTCTCTCCTTCTCTCTCTGGGAGCCTGAGTACCTCCAAACTTACCATTCAGAATCCTCAGAATTATCAGGTAAGAACTAGTCCACTGAGACAGTGCTGCACTGAAAAGCATAGAGTAAAAAAAGAGGAAGAATTGCTGGTATCTATATATTTAGGGGAGAATTATCTATATTACTAAATAATTCCTTCTTAATAATGGAGAGTGACTATGTTAACCACATTACCTGAATTACTTCATTTTATGCTCACAATGATCCCATAAATGATAAGGATGATGATGTTGATACACACTTTAGTGGTCAGAAAATTAAGGCTTAGGGAAAGTTTAAATTGTCCAAGGTTAATCTATTCATAAGCAGTAAAAGTGCTGAGATTTAAATTAAGATAGTCTATTATTAGTGGCCTCCCTAAAAGCTACGCTTTATGTAAAACTCTGTATTATAGCATAAAACATGACTTGAAATTATTACCAGAAGTTAGAGGCATAGAATGGGATCACCCCAGGGCCATGTCCATGGTACTTGGTTACCTGATACCACAAGACTACTTTAAAATCAAAGTTCTGGGTTATTAGAAAAACAACCGCATTACCACAGCACATAAAAACAATGTAGTTGTAGTGAAACAATATACTTTTTTTTTTACTGAGTTTCTAGTCTTATCTTTACCTGAGAAATTGAACAAGCTTGAGAGAATGAAATAAATGAAGTATTTTATATTTATTAACACCTATGTCTGCATTTTTCATTGGCCTGAGGCAAGTTGATAACATCAGCCAAAATGCCAGAAAATAAGAAATTACCTCATGTTTAAACTCCCTAGGCCTAAGTCTTTCACTACCATTAACTCTAGGGGACAGAGAGACAGTAGATACAAGTGAAAACTAAATGACTTAATTTTTTGAGCACTTGCAGAAAAAGAGAGAGGTGCAAAAAAAATTGGCTAACATGAGCTTTGAAGATTATCTGAGGAATTATTTTTTATCAGCCACCCTGATGAATTTGCAAATATAATTGAGAATAGGCCATGTAAGTCAGTTTGCAAACTGGTTGTCAGGACCATTATATCACACAAACTGGATTCTGCACTGCTTTACCTACAAAACACAGAGATGGGGGCGGGGAGAAGCGACTTTGAGGATGACAATTATTGCAAAATATGAAATGTGATTTTCTAAGTTACAAGCAGGGAAGATCAAAATAAGTGAAAGGCTGTCTGATGGCTTTCTTTAACTTGCTCGCGTCTACACAGATTAGCCCATCCTCCTCCACTGGACTGCAAACCCTGGAGCACCAATTCAACCCTTCTAGCTCATCACACTGAAAAACACGCACCACATGTTCCTATATCACTTCAGAAAGTCCAGGAACTTCCAGAAACCTCTCACACATCTCTCTCTCTTGGTCCAACTGGCAAGTTCAGTGCATCTTCTCCAGACAAAGCTGTGCTTTCTCCTTTTGGATGCTCAGAGGCAGACGTCTCCCTGCATGGCAGAGAGAAAAGCTTGGTGTGTGTGTGTTAAAGGAAGCTCTAGGGGAGGGGAGGTAGCCACATCTCAGTGATTGATGGCCATGGCCCTGTGCTCCGAGAGTTGACCTTGGACAACAGAGAACATTGCCATTTCTTAAGTCATTTCTCTTCATTGTTGTCTGCTTTGACTCTTGAGGTATAAAGAACCTAATAATGTTACCATGGCATCATCTATCATCTAGAAGAAAAAGACTGCACAATGAATAACATTTACTGAAGGCCTAGCACGTGGCAAGCACTCTCTTGAACACACTTCTCCGTGTCCCTTTATTTTCTGCTTTGTATAGCCTGAGTATATTGTTTTTAGGATGTATTTGTTTTTATTTGAAACAGATTACAGAGAAAGAAGGAAAAACAGAAAGAGAGGTGATGCATATGCTGGTTCATTTCCTAATGGCTATACCAGCCAGAACTGAGCCAATCGGTATCCCAAGACCAGGAGCTTATGGGTCTCCCACACGGGTGTTCGGTGCCAAGGAACTGGGCCATTCTCCACTGCTTTGCCAGGCCATGAGCTGGAACAGAAGTGGAACAGAAAGGATATGAACCAGTGCCCATATGGGATGCCATGCCAGCACTTGCAAGCTGTGGATCTGCCTGCTATGCTACTGCACCAGCCCCAACTATCTGAGTCTTTACATTTGCCTTTATGGAGGCTCTTACTGAACATGAACAATTTCAACATACAATAAAGCACGTTTATGATTACAATTGTGCCAGTGTTCACTCCACAATGTCTGAACACAGAGAAAACCTGAATACCCTCAGTCAGTGTCCAAAAATGACCACATAAGTTCACTGCTCTGGCAAACATAGACAAGTATTACTTCTTCCAACGCAACACGAGCCATAGTCCAATCCCGACACATTTCACAAAGACGTATTATTGCACTCAATTTTAAAATTCATTCTATTTTTTTACACCATCTAACCCAAAACAAAGCCTCGTTTCCTTAAATTTTACCTCACATCTTCTAGCAAAAGCCTAAATCTATCAGAGACTTCCCCTAGAATACCCTTACAGAGAGTCGCTGAGTAGTTTCATTTGTTATAGAACCTTCCTCATGAAAACATAGGGCAAATACATCTTCTCCCACGACCTGTTGACTGGAAGACACTGATACCCGGGTTTGTGTCTATATGTATGTGTTTGTACGTGTAGATAACCAACAGAAAGATTAAAACCTTTACCATAATTTGGGGAAAAGATTTTTATTCTATTTTCAATATTATGTTAGACACAAATTCCTATGCAAATGAATGAAAGGATTAAATTTCTATGGTTTGAAACTTTATAGTGTGTAGGCGCTTATGTGTATAATCTAAGATAGTTCATACATATTTTTGCCTACAATACGGTAACTTTAGGGTTTTGCTTAAGTGAAACCACAAAATATATACAGCTGGTGGTTATATTTATTTGTGATAATTCTGGTTACGTTCTGTATATTATTTTATATTATGTTTACTTCGGTCCTTCTGTATTTTCAAAACTGTCTCTATTCAGCATGTCCACTATGACAAAGCAATTCCATTAAGAATGATGTCACATACCACTTAACCAATTTAAATTTGATTTAAATAGATTACATTGAAAAACCTAAGAGATTTTGACTTATTATTTCCAATAAAGAAACTCAGTTATTCCTCATTGGCTAAGACTTACATGTTAAATTTCTTTGAGTTGAAGTGGAAAGATGCAATAAGGAATAAAATCAAACCAAACATTTTAAATAAATACCATGGG
This sequence comes from Ochotona princeps, assembly GCF_030435755.1. NCBI lineage: Eukaryota > Metazoa > Chordata > Mammalia > Lagomorpha > Ochotonidae > Ochotona > Ochotona princeps. The sequence continues at coordinate 9,829,963 of NC_080861.1, forward strand.
AAATTTTGAGTGAAAAAAAATTAGAGTCGCATTTTAGCACAGAAACATGCCTGAAACAGTACTGGAATTTGAAAACACAATGCTGAGTTATTCAAGAGTAACCCTATATTAATTTGTGTCTCTTGAATGTTCATCTTAATTAAATCAGGTTATTTATATATTGCACAGAAATTTACTAAAGAAATCCAAGTAATTATGCTAAAACGTTAAGCTGGTGACCCACAGGGGAAGTCATATATTTTTTATCTTGTCACAAATGAATGCTAATATCCACAACATATTTTCAAAATTTTCACTGCCCGTCAAATGTTGCTATTTACATTTCATAAAATTAAATACTACTCTAGTTCAAAACTGCTTATGTATCTTTCCGATCACAACTGAGTTTTACTAAAACTTTTCTAATGTGAGAACAGTATTCTGTGTATTAGTCAATGTGAAAGAGTACACTTGAAATATGTGCAACTGAAGTGTTTAAGAAACATACCACTTCTGTTTTAAATGTTTTGTCACAAGGATAATGGCAATGAGTGACATTCTAGAAGTCACTGAGCAAACAATAGTATTTTTAAATTTTTTGTGAAAAAGTAGTACATTAGTCTTACTGAGCATCAGATATTTTAAGCACCTTTAATGTATAACTGTCACAGTTTTCTTTATGTATAATTATGTAAAATTTTCACATATGATTAGGTACAAATGGACTCATGAGGGCCTGGCGCTGTAGCATACTGGTTAAAGTCCTCGCCTTGAATGCGCCAGGATCCCATATGATCACCGGTTCTAATCCCGGTAGTTCCACTTCCCACCCAGCTCCCTGCTTGTGGCCTGGGAAAGCAGTCGAGGACAGCCCAAAGCCTTGGGACCCTGCACCAGTGTGGGAGACCCTGGAAGAGTTCCAAGCTCCTGGTTCCAGATTGGCTCAGCTCCAGCCATTGCGGCTCACTTGGGGAGTGAATCATTGGACGGAAGGTCTTCCTCTCTGTCTCTCCTTCTCTCTGTATATCTGACTTTCCATAAAAATAAATAAATCTTAAAAAAAAACAAATAGACTCATGAAAGTCAACTTATTTACTTATGGCAGAATAATGCAATGCTATTAAGAAATACATATCTAGCAATATTTTAAAAATAATTTCCATGATGTGTTAATGCATTCTTTCAACATATAGAAATAAAACTAAAGTTTTTCTCCATGGGATATTTTTCTAATTTAAAAGGTTTATTACAAAAATGGATGGTTGCACATCTTATCCAAAGAAATGCAGCTATAATACAACCAGAATCTACCACAGTTACAGTTACAGGAAGAGACTTGGCATGGATGTTAGAAATACTTGTCTGGGTCCTAGCGTGGTAGCCTAGTGGCTAAAGTTCTTGCCTTGCACACAGTAGGATCACATATGGGCACCAGTTCTAACTGCCACAGCCCTGCTTCCCATCCAGCTCCCTGCTTGTGGCCTGGGAAAGCAGTTGAGAATGGCCCTAAGACTTGGAACCCTGCACCTGAGTGGGAGAGCCAGAAGTGTCTCTGGCCTCCTGCCTTTGGATCAGCTCAGCTCTGGCCATGTGGCCACTTGGGGAGTAAATCATTGGACATAAGATCTTCCTCTCTGTCTCTCCTCCTCTCTCTGTATATCCAAATTTCCAATAAAAATAAATAAATCTTAGAAAAAATAAATACTTGTCTGAGGGACTGGCATAGAGCAGTTAAAGCCACTGCCAGTGCCTATACCATGGCATAGGGTATGGATTCTGTCTTGACGGCTCCACTTCAAATCCAAGCAACAGAAGATGGCCCAAGTGCATGGGCCCCCAGGCTGGCTGCAGCCTGAACCATTCCCAGCTCTTGTTACCATCTGGGGAGTGAAAGAGTGTGGATGGAAGATACCTGTCTTCTTCTCCCTGTTGCCTCTGTTATGTGGGTTTAAACACCCTTGAAAGAACGGTAATATAATGGCATGATATGAAGGTTAAAATTGTAACATGACTTCTTTCCAGCTAGGGCCCTACAAGATGGCTCCCGCAGAGAAGGACTGTGAGAAGAAGGGCCATTCTGCCATCAAGGAGGTGATGAGGCAGAATTACACCATCAACATTCACAAGTGTATCCATGGAGCGGGCTGTAAGAATCGAAGTGATCCAAAAGTCTACTATGAAAGAAATGGGGACTCCAGGCATGTGCAGGAACACCAGGCTCAACAAAGCTGTCTGGGCCAAAGGAACAAGGAACGTCCTATACGACTAACCGTGAGATCGTCCAGGAAACGTCCTGAGGATGAGGATTTGCCAACAAGCTCTATACTCTGGTTGCCCATGTACCTGTCAGCACTTTCAAAAATCTGTAGCCAATGTAGACAAGAACTAAATAAAGTTGTAAGACTGCCAAAAAAAAAAATGCAACATAAGAGGAATGAAGAAGCAGCAAGTGAAGCTATCACTGGCTGGTTTTATCTCATAGACAGAAAGGTGGCCAGCATTCACTTGTGGGTCACAGTGGCTCTCTGTCTTTCCAGTAACTACCGTTTAGCATAAGAAGCTGATTTTGAATACGGAAGAGAGAAAACGCAGTCTATTTCCCAACTGGGGTTTGCAGTGTTACAAGACAGGGATTTGGTCTCATCCACCCATCATTTGTGTGAGTCCAGGATACAACACAGAAAACGTAGAAAAATTCTCACTTACTAAACTTATTACCATAGAACATCAATAGATTGGAGAAATGACCTTTAACAAATTAAGTTGAAACAATGTCATTGGGGTACGCTAATGCTAGGCAAGCGATGTTCTTCTAAGAAGAGAAAATTAGGATACAGTTATCTCTAGAAGGAAGATCATGTGAAGATGTGAAACTCCAAGATGATTCAAACAAAAAACTACATCACTGATTACACACTTTTGACTTCCATCATTATAAAAAAATAAATATGTATCGTTTAAGCTATGCAGTTTATGCAACCCTGTACAATTTGAGCAAACATGTAGACCAAGCCGGCAGCAAACATGTAGACCAAGCCGGCAGCAAACATGTAGACCAAGCCGGCCATCAAGTGACAGAACAACATAGAGTTGGCCGTTGTAGCAGTTACCTGATTGCAAATGACTCTACCAGAGCAAACACTAATTGCTATATTCATGAGCTAAGGAATAATCCTACAACATCTACTTATCAATTAGTCTTCCTTTAGCATAATAACATCTGCTTCAAATCTAGAACTTCATGTTGCCTCACCTACACTATACTCATGGGTAGAAACTGATAGTTATTAGTTTTTAAATGTAGAATGCCTAAAAGAGGGCCTAGCGCACACCAAAACACTTTAAGAATGAAACGAGCCTATGAAGTGGAAAACAAATAAATGCATATTTGCTGAGTAAGAACAGCAGCAGCAGAGCCATAGTCTGAACTCAGAAAATTACCATGTGAGTCATCTATTCACCAAATCCATTATTACTCTGTAAGGCCCTAAAGCCCTCTGTTTAACAGAAATAAAGAAAAACAAACATACAAACAAAAAACACCAAAACCCTGTGATTACACAGACTGTTCAATGGAGAGCTAGAAGGGCTGAGTTCTGGTGTCGAAGCCATGCTCACAAGACATGATGCCCCAATATATACTTCTTCAGTGGTTACTGGGGATACCAGTACCTGCCTTCCCTACCTTACATGTACTCAGCACAAACTCTTCAAGGACAAGAAATGAGCAGGATAATGCAATTGAACATAAGTTGTGAAACATATTTCATGAGATTTGACATTTCTGGGACCAAATCCAGTGCTCTCCTATTTTGGGCAATCCCTCGTCTTAAAAAAAATAGCAGGTGTATATGATCAAGGGTAGGTGAAAGATAATCAACAGGCTGGAGCACACAAACAGAGGCCCCTCGGGTTCTCGTGTAATTGTGAAGGCAGTATTTACTGTCTGGGTCCAACCTCACTTACTGTGAGAATGAAACGAAGATTTGAGAATGGACTTAAAACCGCTAATTTCTGTAACCGTCCAAGCATTATCATTTAGTTTTATTAAATAGCATATTAATCAATTAATAATGTAAACTATAACTACCCAAAAAACTGGAATAAAACATAACCAAACAAGGATGAAAAAACAAAATTGTGTAAAATGTGAAATTAAGTTTCATTGTGTTATAGTTAAACATGTATACCCTCGAGTCTAGATTACTCACAATATAACCACAAATGTTTTGTAAAGTTTTCTAAGGATTTCTCCTGTCCCACTCATTCACAATGTTCAAGGCCTAAATGTATATACTGCTCATAATTCTAGACCAAATATCAATCTAACCAACTAGGTTTAGGTTACTGTGAACTGAAACTGTTTTACCATGTGCTGTTATTTATTATATTGTTATGTCTTTTCATTTGGAATACCAGTTTGAAAAGGAAAAAGATGTAAGACTTGGAAATCTCAAAGTAAAAGTGTCTTTGTGCAATCAAGCCCTTTGGAGGGGCATTGCCCATATGTAAGTATTCACATTTGAACTCAAATTTAAATGATATTCTACTAAATTTATAAAATATGAAAAAATTCCCCTTAATTAGTGTACAAAATCCAAAGAATGAGCATTAACAATCAATAGGCCAAGACAGATTTATTTATATAAGTTGTTATTTTGGTGTCTCATAAGCTTTAGCAAAACCATCTTCGTTAAGGAAACACTGTGTAAAAATAAGCATGAATTCTAGATCCAAAACTTCAAAAAGATATGAGTGAGCTTCAAAAAGTTCATAAAAAATTCTCATTATCTCATAATTCCATTTTCCATGAGTTTTCTGATGTTGTCTCATATATCTTAATAGCAAAATAAATAGCCATTTCTTGAAAGTGTCCACCTTAAATGAATGAGTACATTCAACTCTATTTTCCATTGCATTCTGCTATGTGCATATATGCTATGCAGTGATAATCAAACTATAACTAGAATTCATCAGAAAAGTTTATAGATACCTTAATAATATCTGTTGTTCACTGATGAACTGAGGTGCATCACAATGACCCTGGCTTAATATGAAATACTCAAAACTAGAATATATCAAAACAGAATCACACATCTCTGCTGCTCTGAGAATAAGCACATGATCTAATCCAAAATACTGTATGAATACAAGCAAAAAAAAAACAGTATCTCTTAAAACTGCATGCATACCTAAGTTTACCTCAAAATAAAATGTTTAAACCTAACAGTGTCTGGTAAGGGGAAGGCATGGTGACATAATGAATGGGCCAATCCTCCACCTACCCGCAACAGTAATCCAGACGGGTGCCAGTTTGTTTCCTGGCTGTTCCACTTCCTGATATAATTCTTTGCTTGTGGTCTGGGAAGGCAGTAGAGGATGATCCAACTTCTTGGGCCCTTGCACCCAAGTGGAGAGCCTGGAGTTGGCACTGGCTCCAGCTTCAGACTGGCCCAGCTCTGGCCATCGCAACCATATAGGGAGTGAATTGGTAATGAAAGATTTTATCTCTTTCTCTCTTTCTCCATCTCTCTGTACTCATGTAATTCTCTCTCTGTAAATAAATCTAATTCTCTCTCTCTCTCACACACACACACACACACACACACACACACACACATTTGGGGACAGCAATGCGGCACAGTGAGTTAAGCCATTATCTGTAATTCCAGCATCCCATATGGCCATGGGTCTACTTCCCCGCTGCTCCACTTCTGATCCAACTCTCTACTAATGTCATGGAAAAGGAGGAAATATGGCCCAAGACCTTGGTTGCTTCAACTCACACGGGAGATCTGGAAAACACTTCTGGCAACACCTCTGGCTCCTGGCTTCAAACTGGCCAACACTAATCTTCACAGCCTTTGAGAGTAAACCAGCAGATGAAAGGTGTGTGTGTGTGTCCTTCTCTGTAATTCTGCCTTTCAAATAAGTATTTTAAAAAATGTTGATGGAGCTAGGGCTGAGGCAGAGTGTGTTATACCTCTACCTGCAGTGCTAGCATCCCACATCAAAGGCAGGTCAAGTCTTGGTTGATTCATCTCTGATCCAGTTCCGGATAATGATCTGGGAAAGCTAAAATTCTTGGCCCCCTGTAGCCACATGGTAGATCCTGGTGAACTCCTGGCTCCTGGCTTTGGCCTGGCCTAGGCATGGATTTTGCAACCATTTGAGAAGTAAGCCAATGCACAGAAGATTGATTCTCTTTTTCTCCTTCATTCCCTCCCTTCCTCCTTTCTTCTCTCTGTCCCTATCTTTGTACTGATTCTCACTCTCCCTATCTATAACTCTGCCTTTCAAATACATAAATAAAATTTTTTTCTTAGAAGCTCAGGAGTCTATTCACAGGCTGATACCAACCAAGGACAGAACAACAATTAACATGCGCAGTCAGTACAGACACTAGACCGGTGGCCACCAATAACTAAGACCAGAATAGAACACACCAGAGGGCATGGGGTGAGGTCTCACCACCAGCCTGGATTTGGAAAGTAGTGCTGCGGGCAGCCTTCCCAAAGTTCCCTCTTACATCTAGAGGATTTCCAGGACCTAGAGAGAGCTCTCCACTCCAGGTGACTCCAGGTGGCATTGATCTCTGGACTCTGACTTGCTCCCTCTTGGGCGTTCAGACACACCAGAACTAAGCAACATCTGTCAGCGGCCATCCCCTGGGATGCTGGCCCTGTGACCTTGGCAGAGAAATCTACAGAGATCAAGACCTTAGAGCTTTGGGACAACTCTTGCTAGAGCCTCCAAACATTGTGAGTTGACCAAATCTACCCCAAAAAATGAGCCAGAGACAGATTCTTAGAAGCTCAGGAGTCTACTCACCGGGGGCGCCGACCGGTGCACTGCCCCATTCCAATCATACGTGGAAGAAGTGAGCAGCCGATAAATTTTTTTTAATTGTTTATTCTTATAACCATTCAGGTTATAAAACAGAAATGCAGAACAGCCAGAATTGCGTATGCTTACCATAAAAACAGCAATTTTACTTTAGCTAAATGAATACATTGCATTCTAAAGCCATAGCGAGTCTGTTAAAACTCTTTCCTGAGCAGCACTGCAATATTATATTCACCCGTCTTTTGTCCTTAGATCACTCTTGCTTTTATAATTTTCTGGAAGGCTTTAACTCCAAGAAATGAGCAGTTTGCAAAGAGGCCAGGGACACTCAGACACGAGAATTATAATTACAAAAAAACTAACAAGCATAATTACAGAAACACTTGGCCAAATGGCTGAAAAATACTTTAAGTGTAATTTTCCAGGTAACAGCATTTCAATATTCTGAGTTTGATTTCTAGGTACCACACTACAATATCATTGCCATAATTCATTTGCTTCACATACAAACATATCCAAGAACCACATGTAAGGGAGCAAGCTAAAAATCCAATGCAGACCAGCCAACACTGATAGATGGGTGTAGTATAAAATTAAGCACAAAACACATTTAAAATTATCTCTTACACACTTGACACAAATTCCAAACTGCTGTACAATTATAGCTTTCACAGAGTCCAAAGATTTGAAATCCGTTCCTCCCTGCTATGAGGGGAAAAGGACAATTCAAAAATCAGGTTGACCATGAAATTTAAGCCAGTTTTCTTTCCAAATTTACAATGAAAATGGCAAAAACTAGAAGAGAAAAAAATGCTTGTGCTCTCCTTACTGACTCTTGAGAGGGACTTCCTCTTATAAACACACTGCATCCTTACCTTATGTTGTTTACGAAGCCAGCATGAAAGAAATATGTTGATGTTTCCTTATCTGACCTCTTTGCAAGCCTTTACACAGAGGCAAGGAAGAAATGATTCCACAGCATGATTCATATCACAGGCTTGCTTACATTCATACAATGGAGAAGTCTTTCAAAAAAAAAAATCCAAATAGGAGGTGGTTTACAATTCTTACTTATTCTAGGAAATACGAAACTGAAGAAGTTACCAGTCTTAGGCTTCAAAATCTTTGACAGGAATTCCTCCTACTCCTCATGTAACACAATTATGAGCATGCTTAATAGGTTCAATTATGCACTACAGAAGAAGAGTTCACTAAAGCATGGCAAAGTGTTATAGGCACATTTTATATCCATTAGTCTAGCAACGCCCATTATCACAACCACACACGATCTCTGTTCCTGTTCAAGAAACAGTGTGACTGAGTTGTCACTGGTGTTGGTGTGTGTGTGTGTGTGTGTCTGGTTTCTGCATTCTGAAGTGAAAAGTGTAGTTCACAATCCAGATGGGAGACTTGTCTTAAGTACTTGGGTTTCACATTAAAAGAGTTCTTTGGATATTGCTGTATATAATGATTCATTAACATGTTTTGAGAATGGTTTCATCTTGTGCTGATGAGGACATAACCACCATCCAGTTCTCTATAATATTATGTCATTAAAGATTCATCTACCAGTGGCTGGCATGATGGACAAGCAAACTAATCCTCCACCCTGTGACAACAACTTCCCTTATGGGCACCGGTTCTTGTGCCGGCTGCTTCATTTCCAATCGGGCTTTCTGCCTAGGTCCTGGGAGTGCAGGCAAGGATGGCCCAGGTCCTTGAGCAGTGCAGTCGTGTACGGAACCCAGAGTAAGTTCCTGACCCCCAGCTTCAGATCACGACAACTCCGGACATTGTGACTATCTGGGGAGTGAACCAGGAGATGCAAGAACTTCTCTCTCTCTGTCTCCCCACTCTGTAAATTCTGCCTTTCAAATTAAATACTATAATAATAAATCTTTCAAGGGAAAAAAAGGGATTCATCTACGAAAATTCTCAGGTCACCAAAGAGCAATACCAAATTCTCAATAATTTTGAGTTCTTAATTTACTTCACAAATTTCCAACCTGGTAAGTATGCATTGCTTTCCAAAAGCTACTAACCAGTGCTGTTTAAGTTGCTATTGAAATTCCCCTTGCCATGAGGTAATAGGTTCCTTTACAATATGACAGTCTAATTCTGTAACCTGCCAGGTCTTTCCAAGTTACTAGAAGTCACTCTCACCTGTGTGACATCGTCAGACTCCTATTTGGTGAAAAGCTCTGTCTCCCCCAGCTTCTAGGACCTGGGCCTCATCTGGCATCACACTCTTTTTTCCAGCTGGGTTTTGATTCTACTAGAGAAGAAACAGGATGGATTGAGAAAGACGTCTCCTCCTAGGTCAGCCCATGGAATGTGGGCTATCTTCTTCAGATCGTTTAGAAATTAACTCTGCAAGCTCATGTTGTTTCTATCCATTCCTTTTTCTTAATTTCCTCTATGCTAGAAGCATCGCAGGGGGCTCCATTTATTTGATCCCAACTTTCCCACCTTAAGCAAACTGCTTTTGTCAAAGGTCTGGTTTTACCTAAACCCATCCACCATGTGATATATTCTTTCTTCTGGAATCTCTTGATTCAGAAGATAGCTCAGATCAATAGAAAGGGGGTCATCTGGTCATATGTGCCATGCCAGACAGCAGAAGTGCAAGCTTGGCCCTCAGTCCTCCTCTCTGAGTTAGGAGTAAAAGGCTGAGAAAAATGAGAGTAGAACAGGTGAAGGCAAGGAGCCACACATAGCAGTGTCTTTTTCTAACTGAAATTTTCCATGATATTCTAGACAGACACAATGCAGAATTTTTTAACCTACAAATATACAACCATATCACAGATCCAGCAGCAGATGATGCTGCCTAAAAAAAATGAAATTACAGAAATTACAATGAAAACAATCCCATTATGTAGAGTCTTAATTTCCCAACGGCCATCTTTCTATCCACCTTTTCGAGGAAATGTAAGGGTACAGCTACAAGTATAAAGTAATATATGTCAGCAGTAGCTAGCAGGTAGATAGACAAATAAGAAGAAATGAGGTGCAGGAGGGATAAATAAAAAATTCTCGCTTGGTGCCTTAAGACATGGGCTAAGGGTACGTCCAGAGGATTAAGCCACTACTTGAGATGTGCACTGCCCAAGTCAGAGTGCCTTGTTTAAATCCCAGGTACTCAGGGTCTCCACTCTCGCCTCCAGCTAATGCATCTTAGAAGCAGTAGATAAAGGTTCAAGTACTTGGCCACTGTCACTCACGTGGGGGACCCAGACTGAGTCCCTGGCTCCGTGCATCATCCTAGCACAACTTTGCCTATTTCAAGTATTTGGGGAGTGAACCAACAGATCTCTCACCTTCTGTTTCTTCCTCTGTTGGCCTCCCTCTCATATAAACAGAAAATAAGCAAATTTTGAGAAAAAAAAGAAAGAGGATAGAGGAAAATAGAATAGGCATAAAGCAAAAGACATTCAAATGCAATATTTCTGAGCTTTGCCAATTCAAAGTTATCTTCAATTATTCTACAACTGAACATATCACACAATAATTCTTTGGTAAAACATTTAAAAGAGAGAAAAAAGATTATATAAAATATCAGAAATGAGGAGTGATAAAATCAGAGTCTACTATTAAGTGAGTAAAACATTTACTATCCAGACAATACCCTATCTTCAGTATAGATAGAAAAGAAGACAGAAAGTTATAATCAGATCTAAATTACTGTGAGCATATTAATTATATGAAAAGTGCAGGAATAAGCACTAGCACATAAAAGGAAAATTCCATCATTGAGATTATCAAGAAGTTCACACACATAATTACACAGTACTTTTCCAGTCTTAATACAAAGAAGCTTTCAGATAGGGAGAAAAATAGACCAGAGCATATCATTATCCCAAAATCGCTAAGTGAACTTGAATTGTTTTTAAGTTTCAAGAAGTTTGTAGAGGAAGAATTGCAAACTTTAGAGTAGTCCTGAATTATCATAATAATAATATCATTCAGAAACATATATGATTGGTTGTGAACTTATTTTTATCATAGATTCTACTTCCATAACTTTTGGTTATGAAAAGGGTAAATCAATATCATTTATTGCCTAAAAAATATATCCATATTTATCAGAATTTATTTTAAAACTGGTTAGTTTAAGGGTGACAATAGAATATCTAGTTTAGGATGTTTGGCAGAAAGCCTGGGATATTTAACAGCACAGGGCTATATGCTTCATTTATATTTTCATAGTAGCACTGTATCGGGTTGAATATCACGCCGAGAATCTAGTGGCTTAGAAAAGAGAAGATCCACTTCTGGCAAACACGGCAAACCCTTGTACCATGTCACTTTCACCCATGGTCACAAGCCAATAAGGCCTTTAGTGTCTGAACTGCTGTGGGTCTGTATGACAGAGAAATAAAACCTAGCGAGTCACACACGACTTTTAAAGTCTTCGGTAAAAAAGTGACATCTCAATTCCACTGCTGTGGTTGGCCACAGTAAAGAGCATAATTTCTAGAATAATCTCCAAAAGTGTGGAGAATCGCAATCCTTCAAGTGATTAAAGGACTACTAGTAAACAGACTGAATCTTCATAAGCACTAGATATGCTATATTGCAAATGATCTGTGTTCTTCCCTGTAACCTCTGAACTCCTAAAAAAATGTTGATCCATCCTTAATTCCTATACGTGTACCTCATGCAGTACTGGGCACTCAATAAATATTTGTTACAGGAATAAATATAGAAACAGCAGTGTTAAATATTTTAGGCTGTCCAGAAGAAGGAGTACTGAAAATAGGCTTATGGATGTGACACTTAAGGTCCCCTTGCAATCACTGACAAAGTGCTTCAGGAGTATGACAAATTGGGTGAGGAAATGAAGACAGCTCTTTCCAAAACTGTGCCGAGGCTCCAAGGAGAGACTTAGGACAGCAGCTTGCAGGAAGGTCTCCGACACAGAAAGAAATTAAGACAGGCCTGAAGGGAAGGGAGCAGATGGAAGGAGAGAGTGACGTCTTAAGGGACAGGATGAGCAACTGACAGAATGTTCAGGAGGCATCAGGAAGAAACGGGATTCAAAGAAAAGGCAGGCAGATGCTACGGTGGCACTCCGTTCAAGGGCTTGGAAGCCAAATGGTTATACAAAACCATAGCTGTTGCGGAAAGAAGGAATCTTGGAGATGTGCCAAAATATTTCGAGATTCATCTGAGAAGCAGGAGGCTGTGACTATATAACGGCCCCTGCACAGGGATCAGGAAAACCAGGATGAGGGTTAGCGGCCTGCAGAGAAGGGAGCCACCAGGCAGGACTGACGAGCCTTCAGAATGAATGTCTCCTTGGATAAATGACAGAAGACAACACTCACCTCCGATTGTTAGAACCATCTACGTGTCTTAGTGACTGAACATTGTGACCTTACAAACCTTAATTGGTGCCATGACATGCCATGCTAATCCTCTGCTTGAGGCACCAGCATCTCATATGGGCACAAGTTCTAGACCCAGCTGCTTCACTTCTGATCCAGCTCTGATCCAGATGACGGTCTGGAAAACCAGCAGGGAATGGCCCGAGGCCTTAGGCTCCTGTGCACCCACTTCAGAGTCCCGGAAGAAGCTCCTGCCTCCAGGCTTCCCACCAGCCAGCTCTAGCTGCTGCTGTCATTTGCGAAGTGAAACAAAAGACAGAAGATACCTTTCTCTCTCTCTCTCTAACTCTGACTTTCAAGTAAAACAAACAAATCTTTAAAAAGCAACCATACAGGGCCCAGCAGCATAGCCTAGCAGCTAAAGTCCTCACCTAGAATGCCCCGGGATCCCATATGGGCGCCGGTTCTAATCCCGGCAACTCCACTTCCCATCCAGCTCCTTGCTTGTGGCCTGGGAAAGCAGTTGAGGACGGCCCAAAGCTTTGGGACCCTGCACCCGCGTGAGAGACCTGGAAGAGGTTCACTTGGGGAGTGAATCATCAGATGGAAGATCTTCCTCTCTGTCTCTCCTCTCTGTATATCTGACTTTATAATGAAATAAATAAATCCTTAAAAAAAAAAAAGTAACCGTACAACCCATCTGGTTATACCTCTTCACATAGCACCCAGACAATGGAAGCAGAGGACTCCTCTGATATCAAGTGTAATGCTTTGACTACACACACAAAAAAATGTAAAACAATGGATAGGCTTTCTGACTTTGTTACTGGGAACAAATGAATATAAAATGAAATTACTTCTCTCAGAAACTATCTTAAACCTACTATCATTGCATATTCCCACAGCAAATCTGGAAGTGATTCTATTAAAATAAAAAAAGTCTCATTGCATAATTCAAAAGTGTTCTGTTTGCGATTTTGGCTACTACGGACCAGTATGTCCTTTATATGAGCCTTCAAAAAAAAGGGGGGGGGAAACCTTTTTAGAAAATAGGAAATACATTTTTCAATTGCACTTTGCTCAAAAACAGAGATTAGTTATCTCTGAATATCCATTATGTGGGGGACATCAAAGGAATTGAACAGCCTCAGCACTAGTAAGATGTGGGAAACAAATATAATGGTGCCAACAGTGGAACCCTTTAGGGGTCCCTGCTACAATTACTATATGCAGATCACAAAGCAGTCACCACAACTTAACTCAAAATTTTATCTTCTCTTTAAATGTACAAAAATTAATAAACATATCAAGATGTAGTAGAGTCAAATTTAGGAGTGCAATAGTGACCTCACTTTGAGACTACACAGGGAGATGCTAATCACAGGAAAATGATCTCCACAGACACAGGAAACCTATCAGTGATGAGGAAAAGTGTAATGAAACAAACAAATTACCAACTTTATAATCTCATTTATATTGCTTGGCATTGTGACTGTTTTTGGATCTAAGAGAAAATAAAACACGTATATACAGGTAACAAAATGCTCAATGAAAAGGTGTTTTCGATGCAGAGGTGAGCTCTTACACTGTTTTTAGGACAACTTTCTAAACTTTAAAGTGAGAGCAAAGCTACAAGCGAATGACACAGCCGAGTTGAGCTGAGCCGATGACGGCAGCCACAGCCACCTGACGAGCTGTCACAACACACCTTGGAGCGGACAGTCTACAGTATGTCGCAATGTAGTCTCACTCGAATTCTTGTGAGGTGTTTTACTTTCTGAAACATGTCAGGCACTAATAACTCCAGAGCGGAACAAATCCTGGCTAGACTACTTCAAGAACCTGGCTTCTCTCTTTAAAATATGTATACCTGGTAAATTTTATTCCTCTAAATCACATAACTTTTACTGTTCCATTCAAATATGCCAAACCATCCTCAGACTAACCTCACAGTGACTTCCAAACAATTTTTGTTTGCGCACACACAGCAGCCCCGCCTGCACACAGAATGCAATGAAATGAAGGCCTTGCCGTAATGCAGGTTCCAGACACAATAGCTTTTACAACAGAAAGAATTCACCTCACCTGTGTTCTCTACAAACAGTCTGACAATCAAAACACATTTCACTAATCTATTCCTATCATCATTTATTAGATTTCATTCATTGACACCTCAGTAGGAATCAACATCCAAGACTCACTGCTGTTTATTTGTGACCAAGTAATGACCTGATGATGCCTTAATTACTTTCACAATAAAACAAACACCAGTATTCTGGCATGCCCTGTTTGCAGCCTGGGGCACAGAAAAAAATCATGGGGGCCCAGCGGCATAGCCTAGCGGCTAAAGTCCTCGCCTTGAATGCCCCGGGATCCCATATGGGCGCCGGTTCTAATCCCGGCAGCTCCACTTCCCATCCAGCTCCCTGCTTGTGGCCTGGGAAAGCAGTCGAGGAAGGCCCAAAGCTTTGGGACCCTGCACCCGCGTGGGAGACCTGGAAGAGGTTCCAGGTTCCCGGCATCGGATCGGCGCAGCACCGGCCCATTGTGGCTCACTTGGGGAGTGAATCATCGGATGGAAGATCTTCCTCTCTGTCTCTCCTCCTCTCTGTATATCGGCTTTCCAATAATAATAAATCTTAAAAAAAAAAAAAAGAAAAAAGAAAAAAAACCATGGTGACAGGAGAGCACAGTGAGCAGTGTGTTCTGCTGTCCATTTCACAAGCCAACTACTGGAAGCCAAGAAGCCACACTTGCAGGGTAAGGTTCTGGGAATGTGTGAAACAGCAGAGTACCTCAATCCCCAGGAGTCATGCTAGTCGGGATGACCGCTGTTGGCACATGTCCACTTCTTCCTGATCAAATCGAGAGCTTTCAAATGTGAAATGAGCATGCTGCCCCTCTATAAAACACTAGCCCTTTCACTTTTTATTATGCTAAAACTTATTACGATGGAGATTAAAATACGCCATGAGGACTTAAAAAATTAATGAGAGTAAAAAATTACAGCCTTTTCCTGCTCCCACCAAAATTAGTCCTTGCATTCACACACATGTTGGGAAAGTAGTTAAAGTTTCCGGGTTTCAAATCATCAAAGGCATGACATTAAAAACAAACTCAAGAAATAACAGAATTTCCAAACTCAGCTAATGGATAACTTATTGTTCTGACGGGGCAAAACCGAAGGATGGCAAAGCAGAAAACTGCAGGCTGGAAACTTTCAAATGTGGGCATGAAAAGCGGAACATAAAATGCTCCATACATTTAGAATCAACTTTTTTAGAATATCAAATTAGCCTAATCAATTTAGAGACGTATTAATAATCCTGATAATTACCATTAAGGTATATAAAATAATGATCAAGCCACTTCAGCATTTACATAAAATTTGTCCTCACATCGAAACTGAGTGTGTCTAGAAAACCTATCTCGGAGCACAATTTCAAATTAAACGTTCTGCAGTGCGCCGTTACTACTGTCATGGATTACTGATTGCTCTTACCTCCATCCCATCCATGTAGTACTATCATGCCCAAGGGAACCACCCCAAGGTGCAGCCCATTTAGCAGAAGTGTGACAAGAGAGAAGAAACCATTCAGGAGAGTGGCAGCGCCAGGTGTGCCCTCACACGTGGCTAAATTATAACCCACCTTCACCACTTCTACGTCACTTGCTACTACACAATCACCTAGCCTTTCTGAGTTGTTTTCTTATCTTACATTTTTTTTATTCTGTGAAATACTATTTCAATGTTAGATTTTAGTCTATTACTGAATAAAAACAACAATCAAAAAAACAGCTTTAAGTTTCATTACTTCCAAAGATATTACTATCATTTATAGTTTATTACTAGTTTATTAATAGTAATGAATTCTGCTCTAAATTTGTATTATACATGCTAAAAAATTCTAGTCAGGGAATTTTTTTTTCCTTGTTCAAGACAAATCTTTTAAGGAATTATTTCTTCATTTTCACTGGAATCCTCACTGACTTATCTCCAACTTTTAGTAAGCAAATTGAAGAAATATGTTCTCCAAGAGAAAATGAAATATACTCTCAGTTTTCTATATTCCAAGCACCACTTCAAGTTCAATTCTATTGGTGTTTTATTTATGTTCAGTTACAGACACACTGGCCGCAAACATTTATGGCTAATAAATAATTGAGAATTTTTCACGAATAGAATTCCTTTTAAAAATCCAAACGGTACACCACAGGAGTTGAAAATTGTTTTTTTGAAAACAACTCCCTAAGTCATTTTTTTTAATGAGGGCCTACACTACACCACGAAGCCTACTTGGAACTGACAATTAACCAGCAATCAAGATGTGCCCACTTCATTCAAACAACAAGGTTTCTGAAAACTTGATTACTCTCACTTTATTTTGGTTCTGGAAGTCAGACAATTTTTCCATGTAGCAAAATTTAATATGTATTCTTGAGACAAACTTTTTTGTGGGGGGGTACCCATTCTGTACAAAGCACTGACAAACATGAAAAGGAGAGGGGGAACTCCAGGTTAGCTCCCTGTGCCCTCACGGACACGTGTGCAGCTCTGTGAGTATCTTGTCCACAACCGTCAGCTCAGAGACGCGGCATCTCGTCCACGTCACCCAAAGGGTCAAGTTAAGTCCAACTTTTCACGCATCATGAAGGACATCAGCACTCAGAATCGGCGGCATCAGGCTCACAGCCACACAATCGTGGCCAATATCCTGGCAGGAACAGCAATGACGGGGCTCAAAGGAACCCTCTGCCTTTTAGAAACTTGGAAATATTTGAAGTTAACCCAGACCAGAATGCATTGCGACAGTGACCCTGCTCTGGACTAAGAACTGACTCCTGCAACAATCTCTGACAGAATCACAAGGGTATTGCTCAAGAAGCCATTCACTTCCTGCTTCATGAAAAATTACAGGGAATTATTTTTCCAGTTTTAGCACCTGGAATGACCCTTTTTACCAGGGAAATAGACTTCTGATTATATCTGTTTCTTTTGGCTTGATGGTTATTTAAACTCTTTTGGTCAAATTAGTGGTCTACTTCCAAAAATTACATACTCGCTTAAAATCACAGGTTTGGGTACTTCTTTTATTATCTTTTTGACTGTTGAGAATATATCTCTCTGGTGTTCTGTAATTTTCATTGTAACAATCTTTCATGTCATTGATTAAATTTAGTATAAATTATTTAAATTTTTAGCTAATGTAAATAGGATTGATCTTATTTTCTCAGCCAGAGCACTACTGGTGTATAAAAATGCTGTGTATTTTTCTGTGTTGATTTTGTACCCAGCGGCTTTGCTGAATTCCTTTGTGGCTTCTAGTGGTCTCTGCTCGGAGTCTTGTTCTTGTACGTAAAGGATCATATCACCTACAAACAGATCGAATGATTTGCATTTATCCATCTGGATTTTCTTCTTTCCGACCCATACCCCTTTGGTTTCTTTTTCTTGCCTGGTGGTTATGGCTGGGGATTCTGGAACTCCGCTGAATAGTGATGGGGTGGGTGGGCATCCTTGTGTGGTATCAGATCTTGGTGGAGGGAATTTCAGCTTTTCCCCATCTGGTGTGATGCTGGCTGTGGGTTTGTTGCATGTTGTCTTGATTGTGTTGATATACATTCTTCCCACATAATTTAGCTTTTTTTAAGTTTTTAATTCATAAAAAAATAATTTAAAAAATTAAAAAAATAGATCATGTCTCTTAATCACAAACTAGTCAAGCCTTTCTTTTTAACCTGTTTTGAAACTGGTTGCTAACACTTAGTAATCCTCCGACCACCCAAGTATGTCCCTACTCATCAGGGAAATGAAAAGTGAAACTCCCATCAGATCCAACTTCACGCCCATTAGGATGCCTTCTATCCAAACAGCAGAAAGCAAGCTTCGATCAGGAGGTGGAGAATTAGAGCCTGTGTGCACTGTTAGCAGCAATGTAAATGATGTAAACCAGTGGGATAAACCCACAAAACTTAAAAACGGAACTATCACACGACTCAGAAATGCCACTTCTGAGTATTGTGTCAGTAGGCCTGAAAACAGGGTCTGGGAAATAGGTCTGTGCACACATTCATAGCAGAATTAGTCATTAAGCTAAAACGTGGGAGCAAATTGAGTGTCCATGGACACATGACTGGGTAACCAAAATGTGGTATGTACACACGATGCAATATTATCAAGCTTTGCCATTTCAAGGAAATTCTAATATACGGCACAACATGGTGACACATGACATTATGTTCAGTGAAATGAGCCAAAACCGAAAACAGTTACTGTATCATTTCACATACAGGAAATGACTTCAGAATAGTAAAATCACAGAGAAAGGGAGCATTTGGTCCAGTGGTGACGGGGCTCACCTCCCACATCAGAGCACCAGTGGTGACGGGGCTCACCTCCCACATCAGAGCACCTGTGTTGAACTCCCAGCTCTGGCTGCAGCCTCCAATTTCCTATTAACGGCAGGCAGCAGCACTACTCCAAGCAATTAGGTTATCGCCATCCACCTTGGAGACACGGACTGTGTTCCCAGACCTTGGTTTTGGTCCTGACCCAGCACCGCACACTGCTGCCCTTTAAGGTGTGAGTCAGCAGACAGGGCAAGAAAGCTGCTTCTGGCTTCCAAATGAATAAAAACTAACAGGCTGCAAAAAGATCAAAAAAATCAGGCCCAGCACAGTAGCCTAGTGGCTAACATCTTCACCTTGCATGTGCCAGGATCCCATATGGGCGCTGGTTCATGTCCCAGCTGTCCCACTTCCCACCCAGCTCCCTTCTTGTGGCCTGGGAAAGCAATAGAAGACGGCCCAAAGTCGTGGGACGCTGCACCCACGTGGGAAACCTGGAAGAAGCTCCAGATTCCTGACTTTGGATCTGCGCAGCTCTGGCCACTACATTCACTTGGGGGGTGGATCAGCAGAAGGAAGATCATTTTTCTGTCTCTCCTCTCTGTGTTTCTGCCTTTTCAATAAAAATATAACAAATATTAAAGAGAGAGAGAAAAATCACACCCAAAAAGTAGAAAATCGTTGCCACAGCTAGAGGAAGTGGGGGAATGGCAAGTGACAGTGTACTATGTACCATTTCAGTTTTGCAAGATGAACAGCAGCTTAGAAACGGACAGGGTTAATGCTTGCTGAGCAATATGAATATATTTAACACCACTAGGTTGCACACTTCAAAATATCTGGATGCCAAACTTCATGCAGCATGTATTGTATCACAATAAAATATGAAAAAGACAAAATGTAACTAATTAAATATTGTCTACTCATTATTGCCTTTAGGGAAAATAATGTTTAAAAATAAGTTCCAAGGAAATCTCAGCTCTTCTGTTAAACCAAAGTCAATTGAAAATTCTAATTACATTTTGTGACTGATAAAATTCCCTTTATTTTCACAAATATATTTTTTATTTATTTGGTTAAACAGGCTACAATTCTTTTTGTTGTACAAGCAAGGCATATGTAGCACAATCCGTCAATGGGAATGGAGTTTAAAAGTTAGCAGTTCCCAGCTGTGTGACTATTTCCTGGCATAGTTCTTTATCTCCAACATGAGTTTAATAAGAATTCCTGGCTCCTAAAATGTTTAGCGCAAATGTAAGGCATCAGCTGAACTCAATAAAAGAAGTCAATACACTTAGGTCCTGGCAATCTACAGTAATGCTATTATTTGTACAGTATCTTCATGCTGTGCATAAGCTTAGCAGTGTCGATAGCCCCAGCACTAGTATTCCAAGTCTATACAGCAGTGATATCCAAAATAGTTACTCATTGTATCACACTACAGCGAAGAGAACAGAAAATAATTAATGGCTTTGTAAGGCTTTGATCCAAAATCTGTTCTAAATTTAAATGTAAGCTAAAACAGCATACTTTAAAAATACATCTCTGACTTGCCCTGCTTTTTCACAGGTTGTTTTGGTCTTACTCGCTCACGATTTATCTTGCACCAGGTAAACACAATATGAATGTGGCAGGCATTATCCACAAGTTAAACTGTAGCTCACAACACAAGCATGCCATTAGAGTGTCATTCGGAGTCCTCCCTGCACTGTTTCCCAGCCCTCAGAACATTCCTGAGTAAAGCAACAGAAGATGGCCCAAGTACTCAAATTTCACCACAATAAAAAGAATCAAAATAGTAAAATTTAACTAATATCAGCTATTCAGTATTACCCTTTAGTGACACTGTTTAAGTTATAAATAATAAAATGATCTAAAAGTAGAAGACCTATATGAAGTTCCTGGCTTCTGGCTTCCTTCGGACTCTGCCCTGACCATTGCACTCACTTATGAACGGAGTAAACCAGCAGACTGGAAGTTTCATTCTTTCTCTCCACCTTCCTCTGTGTATCTCTAGCTTTCCAAAAAATTAATCTTCAAAAAACAAAAATATATGAAAAGGATGACTTTGGAATGCAAAACAATCATCCCACCCTTACCCCATGACCCAACACACACACTCTATCTCCTACCAAGATTATATCAGTTGCTAATTCCGAAGTCTGTAATATTTGAAAAAAAATTATCTGTGCATAGATAATTAAACAAAGGATCTTAAAATGGAGATAATGATGGAATTTTCCTGGCAGACCCTCTATGCAGCCCCACTGCAGGAGTCCTGATAAGCAGAGAAGAGCTGACAATCAGAAGAGAAGACAAACTACAGACACAGGACCTAGCGCTGTGCCAGGACACAGCTACCCAAAACTGGCAGAGGCAGGGATCGGTTCTCCAGAACCTCCTATGAGGACACAGCCCATGGATACCCTGAGTTCACCCCAGGGATCCTCATGTCAGACACTGGCCTCCGGAATATGAGAAAAGGCAATTCTGTGGCTTCAAGTCACCAAATGTGTGGTGATGTATTTAGTAGAAATGCCACAGGAAACTAATGCATGATGGTGACAAAAATAGTTGACCTCTATGGCTTATTCACTATGTACTAGATACAACTGAAAACAATGGACAGTTAGCAAATATCACCTAAAATCTTCATTCAAGTCTAGGAAATGTATTACCACCATTTTAACGATAAAGACACTGAGGAATACAGAAAAGTATGTTAACTAAGTTCTTGTGGCCTGTAAGGAAAAGAGTGAGGATTCTTTTTTTAAAAAGATTTATTTATTTATTTATTTATTTATTTATTTATTTATTTATTTATTTATTTATTTTATTGAAAAGGCAGGTTTACAGAGAAGGACAGACAGAAAAATCTTCCATCCGTTGGTTCACTCACCAAATGGCTGTAACACCCAGAGCTGAATCAATCCAAAGCTGGGAGATAGGAGCTTCTTCTGGGTCTCCCACATGACAGCAGGGTTCCAAGGTTTTTGGTCATTCTCTGCTGCTTTCCCAGGTTTTAAATAGTGACCTGGATGGGAGCGGGAGCAGCCAGGATACAAACTGGCACCCATATAGGATGCCAGTGCATGCAAGGGAGGGTTGAGCCATCGCTTAGAACCAATTGCAAGGATTCAATCCCAGGCAGTCCAGTGCTAACTGTCCAAAATGCTACACCACATTACTTAAATGACTATTTTGAGAACAGAGCTGAGCTCATGGTAAGACAAGACTTGGCACATAGGTGTCTCATAGCAAACATCCTACCTTTGCGTCTCTGCTCAAGATTCCATCTTTCTGGGGCCCAGCGGCATAGCCTAGAGGCTAAAGTCCTCGCCTTCAACGCCCCAGGATCCCATATGGCGCCGGTTCTAATCCCGGCAGCTCCACTTCCCATCCAGCTCCCTGCTTGTGGGCTGGGAAAGCAGTTGAGGACGGCCCAATGCCTTGGGACCCTACACCCGCGTGGGAGACCCAGAAGAGGTTCCAGTTTCCCGGCATCGGATCGGCGTGCATTGGCTCATTGTGGCTCACTTGGGGAGTGAATCATCGGATGGAAGATCTTCTTCTCTGTCTCTCCTCCTCTCTGTATATCTGGCTGTAATAAAATGAATAAATCTTTAAAAAAAAAAAAGATTCCATCTTTCTGCTCATGTGCCCTGGGGGAGGCTGCATGTACTCAGGCCATGGCTAGCCCTGTGGAGAACACGGATCATGTTTAGGGCTCCTAACTTCAGGACTCTTGTCCCAGTCCACCAACTGCAGTGGGAACTTGTGGATTGAACCATTCCATGAGAGATCTGTCTCAGACATTCAAATAAATATTTTGTCTCTGTAATACACAATTTTACTATTCCTATGAAACTTTTGGCCATTTATTCTTTTTTAAAGTTTAGATAATCTGGATGTGTTGGGGAAACTAAGTCTAACTCCTAAACACTGTATTTAACCTGGAGTTCTTAAGTCTGTATTTTTCAAGATGCCTTCCACAGTTTCATGTATTAGTCCTATGTTTAAGAACCGCTTAAAACCATGTATTCTCTGGAAATATCCGATGGCAGTTGAGAGATTACTGGAAAGTAAAAGAAATTTCTAGTATTACAAGAACCACAATGAATAAATAATCAGCAGTAAGGACAGAGCATACGGCAAGATCGCACACACTGGAAAATGTGAGGATACAACCTAATGAAAATCTTCAAGTGGAAGTGTCCCAATGCCTTTTCACTGCCCGGAGAATCAGTTCATTCTACGACCCCTCCAGTTCGCTGGAAGATGGGCCACGTAATTGGACAGAAGGAAAGCAGCAACTCTCCTCCACACACATCTCTCATTCAAAGGGTTGCTTCAAGGACAGTCATCCCAGAACTTGGGCCTACGCCATCCACATGAGAGACCCAGACGAGTTCCCTGACTCCTGGCTTTGGTCTGGTCCACCTCCGGCTTTTTCAGGATTTTGCAGAGTGAACCAGGGAACAAAAGAACAACCTTTCTCTCTCTCACTCAATCTTTCAAACAAGCAAGCAAGCGAACAAAAAATAAATAAATCAAAAAGGCTTCTTAGGACTGCTGCCAGTTTGCCCATTTGGGGAAGAACAATCACATGGATAAATTAGAAAGTATTGTTCCTTTGTGCTCCAAATAATTCAATAATTAAATGTGTGGTTGAATGCTACTAAAGTAATAAAGTAACTAAATGGTCTAAGGATCCTACCCCACTCTAGAATTCTAGATTCCCTAAGTAAGTTAGGATTAAGACACTCTTAAACATTCCACTCTCCAGCCAGAGTACTAGAAGTAGTATAAAATGTTCTAAATATAATTTACATCCCATTTCAAATCCATTTAAAGACTGTAAATAGATTTGATTAATCCCTGACTCTCATGGTCTTTTAATTCAAGCTTTTAATAATAAGATTGGAATGCAAAAAAGGAAATATCTTCATTGTTCTGGGTTGCTCTGACAAAAGGCCATAGAAGAGGTAGTTTCACCGGTATTTTTGTTTTTCATAAGTCTAGAGGCTGTTAGTGCAAGTCAAGCTACTGGTTGACTTTGAGCCTCCTGGTACCCCTCCATCTCATTCCTAGACTGAGCCTTCTCCCTGCATCCTCCTGTGATGAGTAGATTGATTTTGTCTCTTCCTCTTGTAAGATGGCTACTTATCATTACGGGAGTCACCACCACCAAATTCCCATCTCCAAAAACCATCACACTGGGGTTTAGCCTTCAAGACAATGGAGATGTGGGGTACACAGGTCTAAACACGTGATAAGCAGCTGATTTTGGCAGGACCAAGAAGACACAGATATATTGTTAGACACTGGAATTTCTTACATGATCTCCAATATGTTACCCATTTTCTCAAAATATAAATTACGTTGACAAACTTTGGGCATATACTCACATAAGCTGATCTTAGATTCTTAAGTGCTACTTACGTGCTTGCTTGATTTTCAACCAACGGGCTTTATTTCATTCAAACTCCCACATTAAAATCCTAGTCAGAAAACTGAGAAGTGCCATCTACCTTGAATTGCATGCTCTTGAAACATTCAAAATTGCAAATCCTTTTCCAATGTTAGTTTCTTCATTCTATGACTCATATTTAGGCTTTAAATTACTATTCGGAGCTGGTTGTTAATACCATCAAACAACATGAAATAAAATTTTAGTACTACTGTGAAAATATAGAATGGAAAATTCTAAAGCCCAGTAGAAAATGCATCCATGTGACCACGCTGAACATTTACAACACAAGACACTCATTGTCATAAATCATCTCACAAAAGTTCATAATCAGTTTTAATATTTGTTATGTCTATGGTTCAACATATTAACTACTGTAACTCATTATCTACTGGCAAAATCAACAAAACCTCTAGGTAAGTTATCACCGCACTATTTTTATACTGCTGTTGAACCTTCACATATTCCAAAAAATATTGTTGACAATGGCAAAATGTGATTTCTTTAAAGATACAAGTTTTAAAAAAATAGTAAGACGCCAGCTACATCAAGAGAAGAGAAAAAGTCACATTTCATACAACGGTACAATGTCACACAACTACAGTTTGACCTTACAAGAGAAATTATGACAACAACCACTAATTTAACAGGACAGGGAAACTCAGTTTTATTTCAAAATTATAAGATAGTATGCAAATAAAATGAGCCATGCTAAAATATCTTTAATTTCTCAAGCATTCTGTTTCCCAAAGTGCATCTCACATTTGGAATATTAATTACATTAGCATCCCAATAGATTTTCATTTTGACAATTCTACTCTTGTGCAAATATCTAAAAATACATCACCCATTCCAAAACAATTATAGTTTGGGGGGAATGTAAAACTGTGTTTTTCTGTTGCTTTTGCTCCTAGTTGTAAAACTTCAGAAATCTCTAGATGTGATCATAACTGAGCTGAAGAATTCATGAGTAATATGTTTATGAAGTTGGACACCAAAAGTACTAGATGACGTGTTCTGAACTACCTACACACGCTTTTCAATGAGAAATGCAGACTTTTAATTAAATTTCAAATAAAATAAACCTTAATTAAATGAGAGTCATCTAACTGCTGACGATGAAACACTGCTGAATTATAAACATTTGTCTTTATTGAACTTTTGATGCACCTAGTAAACAGGATTTCACAGCAGGGAGAGCAATTGTTATGAAAATACTGTTGAAAATAAAAAACGAAATTTTCAAATTGCTAGTATCACCTAATGGAAATTCAACATTCTTTGAGGATCTGAGCTTCCATTATAAGCTGGCTGACATATATGAATTTCCAGGTGGTCTTCAGAATGCTCTAGAGTCATGCAAATGTGATGTTAACACCAAATCCATTTGATCATATAAACCACACATTGTTAATGGCTTTAGTACACAATGACTGATTGATGAGAATGGGACTCAACGAACGCCTTCAAGGTGAACATTATCAGCCTGTGCTAGGGCTGGCAGGCCGTATTATATAAACATCATGTACTTTTCGTTGGTTGTCAAGTCTCAAATTCTACTTTCTGTTACATGGACAATTGGAAATGGACATGCATGAACTTTATGCTGCTGTCATCATGGCACTAAGTTTCCATGAGATGCAGAATTTAGAGGGGCCCAATCTCATTTTTCAATGAAGCTCAGACAGGTTGTGTAACATCTAATGTCACTTACTTTGAGAGTACAGCAATCTTGAGTTCTAAAACACTAACTCTGGGACTTTTTGCGACCTGGCAGGCTCCCTTTGATTAGCTACAAAAGATCAGAACCAGAATGCGGGCTTCTTGAGGTCATCACACATTTACTGACGTTACTAAGCTTAGTGGGTAGCAGCAGACAGCAAACACAAGTCAGGTGTTATCACTATCACTATTATCATCATTAAAAGACACCAAAGTAACCCTCAGTCAGTTACTGACAGGGCCAACATAATCCAGGGAGCCTAATTGTTGGCCTAGGCTCCTTTCCCCCAGCACTGACAGCGCTCAACATCTCATTTTGTTAAAATAACACATCAACTCAGGCTCAGTGGCGTGGCCTAGTGGCTAAGGTCCTCGCCTTGATCCCATATGGCTGCTGGTTCTAATCCCGGCAGCTCCACTTCCTCTCTGTCTCTCCTCCTCTCAGTATGTCTGACTTTGTAATAAAAATAAAATAAATCTTTTAAGAAAAAATAACACATCAACTCAAAATGTGTGCCCATTTGCCTATCTATCGCTTAGCTCCCCGAATAAAGTTCTGGAGTAAATCTGTAAGGAACATCTGGAAAGAAATGCAAAGAAATTGCAGAAAATCCCAGACATGCTGGTTTGCATCAATCTACATAATTCACAATGACCCAGCTTTGCCTTTCAAGACTTGAAGCTGAATAGCGCGACCAAATGAACCAACACAAGCCAACGAGAGGGACATAACACCCCGGGGAAGACAGACGTTGAGCACCCGAAATGCACACCGAATAAACCAACCAGAGAACAGCACTGGCAAAGACAGCCCACCTTCCTGGCAGGGATGACACAGAACAGCCCCAGCTCCGGAGTCTGGAGTCACACCCACCGAGTGTATAGCATTCCTCGGGGTCTCTTCATGGCCCCAGGAGCCACTCAGAGGCCTCAGAAGCCGCGCAGCAGCCCCAGCTACAGCCAGAGCAAACACAGCCTCCTGCAACACATGCTGGCGCCAAGTCTGAAATGGAAACCGAGTCCCACCAGCGTAGAGGCTGCGGGTGTGCTTAGGCTCCAAGTTCACACCCACAGTAAAAGTTCTTCCAAGAAGCGAGAAGTCCCTAGGAATGCCAAATGCCATGCTCATGTCTGACTTGGTCCTTAGGCCGCACTCTGGGGATATAAGCCCTGGCCCAGGCAGCCTGGTTCCCCATTGGGCTCCCATCCCCAGCCTAGCTGCCCAGGTGGCTGTCCAGGAAGCAGGCTTCCTAGAACTCAAGAACATCCCACACTACTCAAATCATGTGTGTTAACGAGAGATTCTTATTATCATTAGTATTTTCACAAAAGAAGCCAAAGGGAAAGAAGGAAAATAGAACGGTCTAGAAGCTGACTGGCTCGGCTTCCTTGTCCCAACAACTTGGTCAGGTTCCTCTAGGACGGAAAGCACCTTACACAAACCCCACAGGCAACAGCCAGCACGGCGTCCAAACCTAAGGCTCAGCCCTTGACTGGTCACAGCGGGACAGGCCAGGGAGCCCCAAGTTGCCCCCTGGTCTCCTGGTCCTCAGAAGACACCCTCAAGCTCGGCGTTCCCCACGTCGGCCCCGCAGCCTCACCTCCTCTCCTTGGCACTGACAAGAGGCGGCAGGGCGTGGAGCGAGCGACAGTGTGAGGCTGGGGAGACAAGGTCCACAATGTGGACCGTACGAATCCTCACCCCACGACCCCACGCGCGGCCCAGCCCTCGTGCCTCCCACACCCGCAAGGGAGCAGCCCTAGACCCACGCCCTGCGCGCGAGCCAACTCCGCCGCCGGCGCCCAGACACCTTTTTTTTTTTTTTTCCGTCCAACTTACCGTGGTCTGGCTGAGCTTTCGGCGCTCCCGGGAGCCTGTCTCTCCTTCCTCCCGCCGAGCTCTTCATTCTCCTGTTGGCAGCCCCCCGGCGCCCTGGCCCTGGCATCCGGGAGGAGCAGCCGCCCAGGCTGAGGTGTGTGCCGGGGAGCTCGGCCGGCGGCGGCGGGGCGGCGGGGCGGCGGGGCGGCGGGAGCCGCGGCAGCCGAGAGCGGTCGGCTCTGACTGGGCGCGTGCAGCCGCCCGGCGCGGGCTTGGCGGGAGCAGCAGTCGGCGCCTCTGTCACCGCCGCGCTCCCCTCGCGGCGCTCCACACGCTTCCCGCGCCCGCGCCGGCCCCAGGTGCGCCCGGCGAGTGGAGGTGCGAGCTGCGGGCGCGGAAGGAGGGGCCCAGAGCCGGGGAGACCGCCGCGAAGGGAGAAACCCCGAGGCTACCGGAGGAGAACTTGCTTCCACGGAGTGAGTAGGTTGTGGATGTTGAAGGGGGAAGGAGAGGGGGAGAAAAGTATAGCTGCTGACTGTGAGCTGCAGCGAGCTGCTTCTGGAAGCTGAGCGAGGAGGGGGCTTTAGTGTTGTGCGTGTCCTTTAGCTTCCTGGTTTGGGTGAAGTCCCTAGCAACCGTCCCTACTCCCTCGTTTCTATTGCTATTAAAAATAAGTTCATATCAACAACCTGGGAAAGCAGACGCTGTGAGATTGCCTGGTGCAACCACACAGCGGGAGTGCAGTACCCACTGCCCTAAGTGTGAGTCCTTGAAGGACTCAAATCTTCTGTTTTGCTTCCCTCAGTTTGTATCACTTGCTCTCTCACACTCACACACCCCACAGCACCCTGTAATTAGCTACTCTAGGACTTACAGCTGGTGCACAAACTTGGCTGTGCAAGGGACTCCCCTTGGAACCCAGCTAAGGCTCAGCCTTTGATCCTGAATGGAAGTCTCTGTTTCTAGTGTTACGCCAGAGGCAAGCTGCTCCAAGAACTGTGGCTGGAAGTGTAAGACACAAACAAGCCTGCCACCTGCTTGCTAACAGCTGAGCCACAATTTGTAAAATAAGCCGAGGTGGTTAAGTCACTAAGGTGCTGTCTTTCACAGACTTTCAGGCAGCTCTGGAGGTCAGGTAACTTCAACATGAACACAGTTCCAATGGGTTAAGTACTCTACATGCAGGCCTCTCGGTATCACCAATAATTACTTTTAATAAAATCACCATGAATAGTAATGCTGGTGACAATATAGCGAGCGATTCAGAACGCAGGGCTCTAGATGTTTCTCAAGATAAGGGCTGAACACACCAACAATGCGCAGTCCACAAGGCAATGTAGACAGTATCCTCAGAGCAGCCGTCTGCTCATCCAGGCCAGTGGTTAACCTGTATCTATGCAGCAAGTGTTGAAGTATCCAGTAATCAAATTGTTTATCAAGCTAATAGATAAGCCAAATCAGAGGAGCAAAGACCAAGCATAAAGAAATAGAGAAATGCACTCAGTGCACAAGATAGGGTATGTTTTCGCTTCCCATGGCTGATTTAACTCTGCGTGTGTGTGTGTGTGTGTGTACATGCATATCTTTCTACATCCATATTTTCATTTGGATTTAAACAATTATTCTGCAGATTCAGTTCAGCAATGACTTAATCTGTATCATAGTCAAGCTGTGTCAAGGGGGTGAACAAATCTGGCCTTGTCTCTGCTTTGATCGTTCAACAGTGCACAGTCAAGCAGACGAGGGATCCAGAACACCAGATGTATTCACCCAGGGTCCAAAACACAGTGAGGTGTGCATTGATGTCCTGGGGATGGAGTCATTCAAGAAGAGGTTTGTAAACGTGATAGGCGTTCCTCAGATCCAGGTGGAAAGGAGGGAAGAACACTCTTTCCTTTTGCCCATAGCATGTAGTGTAAGAAGCTGCAGGAAAGCAGAAGTGGCTTGAAAGACTGGCAGAGGTCATGTGCAGTAGGGCTACGGTGATAGCCTGAGCCACATGTGCTTTATTGTGGAAGCATTGTGCAGGAAATCTCCAGGATCAGAGAAACACCAGGGTGATTAATACAACAGATCAGTGGGATAATTTAACATAACAAATAATGACGCTGGAAAAGGTATTTAGGAAGCAATGGAAACCCTATGCAATGGATCATGAAGGTGGGAAGGACAATAACCATCGTGGGCTTGAAGTATAAAGATGTTTCATGACAGACAGTGCTATGATGTAATGGACAGTAGGCAGTAGTTCCTTGGGGAAGAGGGCTTTGATGTGTTCAAGACACGTTAAGGTGACATGCCCAGAGAACTAGAAAAAATGATGCCATTCAGAATGGAAAACTCAGGGTGAGCATTTCACACAGTGGTTGAGCTGCCAACTGGGAGGCCTAGATCTGATGCTGAAATGCCTGAATGAATCTGGACCCCTAGTCCAGCTCCCTGCTAACATGGGCCCTGGGAGGGAGGGAGATGCAACCCATGTTGGCTTCTGGGCACCAGGCTTTACACCTCTCCATCCCTCGCTGTGGCAGGCATTTGAGGACTAAACAGGGATGGGAAGATATTTCATTCCTTTTCCCTCTCCCTTCCAAATTAAAATAAATATGTAAAATTAAAAGCAATTAAGCAAAGGGGGAATGTATAGTTGGGTTTATTTTTATGCTGGTCTGAGAAAGGCTATCCAATTCATTGACATCCACCCTTAGATTTACCAAAGCATTGGATCTGGGATAGTGTCCCTGAACCTGTATCTCTAGAAATTTCTTGGTGATGCTGCTGTGCTGCTGTTGCTGGCCAGGAAACCACAGAAGCACTGCCGTAAAGTGGTTATCATAATGCCTGATACACACCAAACACTGACTACACAGCAAGGGGTGTGCAGTCAGTTCATGTTATCCTAGCTGAAAATAGAAAACAGGTTCCAAGATATAAGTGAGACATGAAGAGGAATGATGCAGAGGAATCCTGGGGAAAGGCTGGAAATTGTAATATCTCAACAATGATTGTTAGATCTACTATGAGGAAAATTATAGAAAGAGTTCAAGATCAAGAATTGTTGGGGGGAGTAGGGCTAACATTGCAATATAATGAATAATACACCGCCTGCAGTGCCAGCAGTCTGTATGTGCTGCGGTTCTGTGGCCTGGATGCTCCACCCGCAATCCGACCTCCTGATAATGACCTTGGAAAAACAGCACAAGATAGCTCAGCCTCAACTATTGTAACCATCTTGGGAGAGACTCAGAAGAAAGATGATCTCTGTCTTTCTGTTTTCCCCTCTTCCGTCTCTGGAACTCTTTCAAATAAATATCCAAAGGAGAATGCTTGGGAAGAGCATTCAGGAGGTCAGAACCATGACAAACTGTTTCATCCAACATACTCTGAAAGATTATCTTATAATGAAATGCCAATGTCATACATAGGATCATAGAAAGCCACAGTCGGATAATAGAGGAAAAGACAGTGGAGGAACACCGTGTGTCAACACAGAACGTCACCGCTATTGCTGTGGGTATGCATCAAAGCCTGCTCACAGCCTTGGAAGCCACAGAGAGCTAAGTGATGTGTGTTACATAATTGTCATTGCCTGACACCACACAGATTTCTAAATCCCAGTTCTTACGCTAGAAAAAAAAAAAATTGTCCCTTAAATTCCAAGTTGGAAGAAAATCTCTGCCATGTAAGATTGGGTCTCTTAGAATTCATGTAGTTTCTGTAAGTAGAACTTTACATGCACATTGAGACACAGCCTTACAACGTGGAGACTGGAAGCACATCTGAGAGTGGTTAATAAGCACTTTAAATGTTGAGTCTTCTAGTGACTCATCTTTACCAGCTTATAGACGTCTGTGTACTGAGTGTCTGCATTATCAGAGGCCTCGGCCAACACCAGAACCCTGAGCAGCATCGGCCCTTCACCATTGCCCTGAGAAAGAGTTCTGCACCACTATATCAACCGTCATTTGTAATGCTCGACTTTAAGTTCATTTCCAAGCTTACTGAAACTTATATAAGTATTTGAGTATTTTATTTTCAGTGCTTGAGAGCAACACAATAATGAGTACCTTGATTGGTGCCATTTAAAAAAATACATTTGAGGGGTTGGTGCGGTGGCCCAAGTGGCTAAATCCTGATCCTTTGCAAGCATCAGGATCCCGTTCTGGCACTGGTCCGTGTCCCATTGCTCCACTTCCCATCCAGCTCCCTGCTTGTGGCCTGGGAGAGCAGTCGAGGATGGTTCAAAGCCTTGGGATCCGGTAACCATGTGGGAGAACTGAAAAGAAGCTCTTGGCTTCTGGCTCTTGCTTCCTGGCTTCGGATGGGCTCGGCTACAGCCATTCTGGCCACTTGGGGAGCTAATCAAGGAGTAGAATATCTTTCTGTAAATCTGCCCTCCCAATAAAACTATATAAATCTTTAACAATTATTATTATTTGAAAGGCATTAGGATAGGCAGACACAAATTTTTAAACTCATATTTGATGTAATGAAAATTAACAAGAAAATGTTTGGAAACACTCTACAAAAGTTGGAGCAATGTTAGTATCCACATCACAGAACAGATTTGAGCATAGAAAGTTCGCCAGAAACTCAAGTGCTGTCAAAATCTCTGATTTTATACTTTAACTCTAACGCCTGGTAATTAAAAGTTGTAGAAAATCACAAACACATCAACACTGAAGTTCAATTATTGCTCTATCAGAAAATACTTATAAAGGAGAGGAATTTAACCGTCTTGAGGAATGTTTTGTACTGAAGTCCAAAACAATTGTGAGGATCAGAGGACTGTTAGGCAAAGTGCTGGGATGAGCAAAGGTAGCGCTCATGGAGATTGAGAATACGTTGTGAGGTCCAGCAAATAGGCGTGTTGGAGCTGTAGCTAGAAATTGAGAATACTGTGGCTGATTTTAAATTTCTGATGAATGATTATGTATTTGTGTAGAATCAAATGAAGAGTGAAAACTTGGGGCAAAGTAGTTACACAATGTAGAATTCTATTCAAATTAACCTTGACTGAACTAACAGTGGGAGAAATTGAAACTTGCTCCTGTATATACTCCGCTTTTCCTTTGTGGTTGTTTTGTTTGTTTGTTTTTCCCTCTGGAAGATAACCCTGGTTCCAAGATGTGGTCTATTTTCATCACTGAAAACTTACTAGCAATGCAGAGTGTCAGGCTCCATCCCTGATCCACAGAAACGGGAATTCTGAGTGTGGGGCCAGGCTGTCTTTGTTTTTAAATGCAGTCTAGGTCATTCTGATGCATGGTCAGTTTTAGAATTGCTGCTGTTGTGTTTCTGTAACCATTTTCTCTTGAAGCAAATATCCTTCTAGAATATCCTGAAGCAACCTGCTTCTTGCAAATTCTCCAGTGACTGCTGGCTACTAACATTTTCTCCAGTCTCTTACCAGGTGACTGAGCAGCTAAGTTTGGTAAGCACACCAGCACACCAATGGATCAGATTTTCTTTAAATGGTCTTTCAGAATAAATCTTTAATACAAAATTCCTTTTTTTTTTTTTTTGGTGGGGTTAGGGTAGGATATCACAGCACCAGTGTTTGATTTACATCTACGGCAAAAAAAAAAAAAAAAAAAAAAAAAAAAAGAACTTGACAGAACAACAACAAGAGTCTACTTATTATGCGTCTCAATGAGAAAAAATAACTTGGAAAGCACTTTCCTTTCATAAGTAAAAATCTGAAATGCTTAATAAAACCTACATTAAGAGTCAAAAACTGGCTGAAAAACCTAGAACCCAGATATTGAAGAGGGGACTGTAGGCTGATAAAAAATGGCTTTGAGTATATGGTATGTAAGAAAGATCAATGGAATGGCCAACTACGGCACAAATCTGATTCTCTTGGGATGCTGAATCTTTTTGATCAATGGATGGAACTTCCAAAGGAGGAGAAGGAACTGACAGAGCAGCAAGCTTGGCATTGAGTGTATCCGGGCGGGGGGAGTTTTGAAATCCACACACAATTTTTATGCAGCAGTAAAAAGACAAACAAGAGAATGTGGGTAGAACATTAACATGCATCGGCACAGACTCAACAACCCCCCCCCACCGGGTATATCTTAGCTTTCTAATTGAAACTTAAGTTTATTGGCATTGAGAAATAATTTACATTTTCTTTATCCTTCCTGGAAATATGAAATTGCCAATGTTAGATTTTTACAGAAACAAAACTTACAATTGCATGTTGTTGAAGTTAGATCATAGGTCTTAACTGATCACTGTGTAGAAAGGGGATAGATTAATCAAAGTCTTCAATTTCCAGTTCTTACAGATTCCTCCATCCCCCAAGGCTCTCTGTTGGCCAAGAACTACTTTCAGGATATCCACAGTTACAGTTCTTACAAGTTGAATCGTCTATTTACTAGCATATAGCCAAGTTTGTTTTATTTGTTGTTATAGTAATGCATTTCAGTTAAACTAACATAAATAAATAAGAGTGTGAGAAGGACGTAGTACACCTCTGAAAACTCGGTGTAATACTTTTCATAATTCCAGTGTATGTGGTGCTTAAAAGCCAGGCAACAAAAACCTTGCTCTTGAATTAGGAACAGGTGAGATGGGATGTAAAAGACTAGAAAATATCACACTAATCTGGAGGGACTACCCACATGGGAGATCTTAAATGCCTTTAATGTCTCATTGCAGAGTACAGAAACCCAAACCAGGCATTGTGTTGTTTTAATTAAGATGTTTTCAGCTGGAAGTAAAAGCAATTTTCCCTGAAATGGCTTAATTATCTTTTATCCCTGTTAGCCAGAAGTCCTGAAGTAGGAAAGCTCCAGGGCTGTGCAATCCAACAGCTTAATCACATTATCTCCTGTCATTCTCACCTACCTTCCCAAGCATTTGGAGTTGATCAGCAGCCATCCTTCATGGACTCACAATAGCCGAGGCACTGAAGGAAGCTCAGCTTCATAAACCAACAGCTCAAATCAGATTCAGGACCCCTGCGCAGCCCCTATCCATTTGTGGGCATTGCTTAAAAAAAGCTTTTAAAGATGTTCTGGTTTCCTTGATGTCTCACTGGTCAGAAACAGGTCATACACATTACATTATACAGTGGCAAGGGAGAGAATCATCCATTCACATAGGGCAAGGAAGGAGCCCAGGAAATGGAAGAGCTGATGGACAGGCATTCAGTGCAGTGTGCCCCAGGTACGTTACACGGGATAAATGATGACCTCGTACTCACTATAATAGGAGCACCTTTGCCCTGCATTTAAAAATTGGTGAATGAATTTATGTTCATATGTATTAGGTTAAAATATAGAGGTTCAGTCATCTTAATTATTAACCTAGCAATAATATATTTACCTGAATTATTTAGAGTGGGCAATACAGGGGCTCACACACAGTATATTGTCAACAGACACTAGTAACATTGACAATTACAGAGTTAGAACAGCTAACTCTGTAAAAAGATTCTGAAAAATGCCCAAAAGTGTAGTTTGTCTCAAATATTAAGGAATTTTCATTGTTGAATTGTTCTATTAATAAGTTTTAAAGCTAGCTGTTGATGGAAGAAAACACCAAAAGTTAACCAAACCATCTACTTCCCCTCTTGAGAGCGAGAGAAACACTTGTGACAGGAGTCTAGCATTTCTCCCACTCTTTTAAAGATTTATTTTTATTTTTATTTTTTTTGGAAAGGCAGATCAGATTTACAGGGAAGGAGAGACTGAGAGAAAGATCTTCCATCTGCTGGTACACTCACCAAACGGCTGCCTGTTCCAGAGCTCTCATATGAACGCAGGGGCCCAAGGCTTTGGCCATCCTCTGCTGCTTTTCCAGGCCAAAAGCAGAGAGATGGAAGGGAAATGGAGCAGTCAGGACACGAACCAGTGCCCATATGAGATCCTAGTGCTTATAAGCCGAGGATATAACTATTGAGCTATCATGCCCTGCCTGCCTAGTATTTCAAAGATATTTTCTGTTTAGTTCTACCCAAGAAAATGTTGGCTGAAAATGTTTGCCCCAAATCGTGGCCCCAAGAGTCTCCTGAAATTTTTGGGCAAACACCTTCTCATTTCCTCCAATTCCTTTTGTCATTCATAGATTTGAGTTAGAAGAATAGAAGGCTCTAAGATCCAAGAATTTAAAAGGGTCTGCATGCATCAAATATCCTATTGGAAAGCAGCTTTCCCATAGTTCAACTCATTAGACTGTATGGTAATTACAGTAGTTAGCACTTAAGCATAAAATAAAATAGCAGTACTTGTAGCCGTAATTGTGAAAGAAAGGGTACAGTTTGTTTTGGCACCTATCACTCTACTTGGTTTGTCTAAAAATTTCTCAATTTTTAGTGTTTTTCTTTGTGCCCTTCAAACATTTAGAAACATTTATGTTGCTATGCTGTGAAAGGAATCCATTTGATAGTTACAGCTATGCTAGATTGTAAAGAACCTAATTTAGTTGTACTCTCTCATGTTCATTTGCATGTTAAAAAGAGCTGCAGACGGACCACAATGCTTAAACCTAGAGTGTGAATCTCAAATGCTCCTGTTTCAATCATCTTACCCAAAAAGAAAAATCTACTACCATGCAACTTATCACATATAGACAACGGGATATATGATTTAGAACCTTTACCCTAAACAGAAATTAAGTTACCAAAAATGTTTTAAAGAAGATATTTGTTCTAAATCTTTCTTTTTCCTGCATGGTTCTCTAGTCACGCTTATTTATAGTGCATCAGGTCAAATTCTTATCAACTGGAAAAGTGCTTTCTGTATTTATTGTTATATCTCATGAATTTTAAAATGCTGAAAATAGGGAAAGATGACGAAGGAGATGATTACATACACTGAATTGTGAACGTAAACAGTAAGTACTGTGTAATGAGCTCAGAATCGCTTTCATGTATGTTCACAAGCATTTACACCAATGTTGGCTTTCACTGTTGTAGCCTGGAAGCAATTCCAGCCTGAGAGTTCTAAGTATTGCACTTCTCATGTGGTATCATGTGTGAGTACAATAAATTCCTATATTAGGATTCGTTCTTTCCCTTTGAAATAGATGAAAAGTATTGCACTCTGGTGTGGTAAAATGGATACTCTACATTTCGGATGTTAGAGCAAAACAAAAGTCACCTGCTCCAAATCCCAATAGCCTAATCCTCAGTGCTGGGAGAAGGTAAGGGGAGCCCTGGAGGAGGTGGTGCAAGATTTGAAATTTTTTTTTTTTTTAGGATTTATTTATTTTTATTGGAAAGGCGGATATACAGAGAAGGGCAGAGACAGAGAGGAAGATCCTCCGTCCGATGATTCAGTCCCCAAGTGACTGCAATAACTGGAGCTGAGCCAATCCGAAGCCAGGAGCCTCTTCTGGGTCTCCCATGCGGGTGCAGGATCCCAAGGCTTTGGGCCGTCCTCCACTGCTCTCCCAGGCCACAGGCAGGGAGCTGGATGGGAAGTGGGGCTGCCAGGATTAGAACTGGCGCCCATATGGGATCTCGGGGCGTGCAAGTCGAGGACCTTAACCACTACGCCACGCTGTTGGGCCCGGGGTTTGAATTTAAAATCAGTGAACTCAGTCTCTTCTGTTTTCAAATAATGCTTTTTCAGTAAATACTTAAAGTTAACATTTCCTTTAAATTGGCTTGCCTTCTCGAGTTAATCTCCCTGGTCCTTATTCCTTCTCCAATGGTATTCATTTTCAGGGATGGTTTTGATATCGTTCATGGCCCCAGCTATCCTGAAACTCATAATACTCCCTTAGTCTGCCTGGAAGTAGTGTTTGGGACCTGCGTTTGGGATTTCAGTCCCCACTTGTCACTAAGCTAGATACCTTTGTACGAACTTACACAAAGGCGCACCAAAATCCTGAATCTATCGACTGGCTGAAAAGTTGCGTTTCAAGTGAGGTCCTTAGACCAGCACTGTGGCCCAGAGAGTTAAGCCACCACTTTCGTGACCCTGGCAAGCCCATCAAAGTACAGGTGATAGTTCAGGTTATTCTGATCTAGATTCCTGCTACACCTGGGAAAACAGCAGAAGATGATCCAACAACTTGGGTACCCGCCATCCAAGAGGGAGATCAAGATGGAATTCCTGGCTCCTGAATTCTGCCTGTTCTTGCAGCCATTAGAAGGATGAACCAGAAAATGGAAAATTTCTCTTTGTCTCTGTCTCTGTCACTCTGCCCTACAAATAAACAATTTTTTAAAGATTCTTCAAAATGCGTTTCAACCAGCTGGTTGTTTTTCAGTTGATTTGGAGGCAAATTTACGACCATAAAATAGTAATAAAATGATGCAGCTAATTCTATTTTCAGATTATACTGAAGGAGAAAATTCAAGTAACAATAGCTAATGACAAGTGTTCATCCGCTGAACTGTTCTTTGAATTAGGAATTCAGATTTCTAGATTTGTCTTTGTTGTTTTGTAAATCTTTCAAGTCAATCAATTAGATCTCATTTTTCCCCCTTATTAAATGGAGAAGGCTACGTGTTCCCATCCATTACACATTTTTTTGAGCATTCAATAAGTTAACAGGTTTCAAAAAATCATTTGAAATGGACGTTTAAGACTGTAGAGTGGGACCAGCATTGTGGCAGAGCAAGTTACGCTGTCACCTGTGACACCTTCATCCCAGGTAAGCATTAGTTCAAGTCACAGCTACTCCACTTCCAGTTCAGGTGCCTTTTATTTTTTAAAAATTTATTCTTATTGCAAAGTCAGATATATAGAGAGGAGGAGAGACAGAGAGGAAGATCTTCCATCCGTTGATTCACTCCCCAAGCAGCTGCAATGGCCAGAGCCGAGCAGATACTAAGCTGGGAGTCAGGAGCCTCTTCCAGTTCTTTCACGCGGGTGCAGGGTCCCAAGGCTTTGGGCCGTGCTCAGCTGCTTTCCCAGGCCACAAGCAGGGAGCTGGATGGGAAACGGGGCTGCTGAGATTAGAACCGGCACCCATATGGGATCCCAGCGCATTCAAGGCAAGGACTTTAGCCACTAGGCTATCGCACCAGGCCCTCAGCTACCTTTTAATGCACCTAGAAAAGCAATGGAGATGGCTCAGTGCTTGAGCCCCTGCTACCACATTACAGACCCGGAGGATTGCCAGGCTCCTGGCTCTAGTCTATCTCAACCTGGGCTGCTACAGTCATTTGGGGGAAGTGAGTCAGCAGATGGATGATCTGTTTCTCTTTCTCCCTCTAACTGTAACTCTGCTATTCAAATAAATAATTCTTTCAGAATCATTGCCATGATTTTGATGCATAGTGAAGTTTGAAAAATCACTGCTTTAGATGATGCGGCCAGTTATCATTTAAGTGACGCAAACCTGGAGAGAACGGACTACAAGTGCTAATTCAGTGGCTGAACATGGCCAGGAAGTTCCA
Organism: Ochotona princeps; assembly: GCF_030435755.1. Taxonomy (NCBI): domain Eukaryota; kingdom Metazoa; phylum Chordata; class Mammalia; order Lagomorpha; family Ochotonidae; genus Ochotona; species Ochotona princeps. The sequence continues at coordinate 9,868,836 of NC_080861.1, forward strand.
GGACTTTGTATTATTCCATCCTAGTGGTCTTAACCCACTGCCAATTTTGCCTTCAGATTTGGCCCAAACATTGTCATTTCAAGACAAAGAGAGTCAAAACGGAGGCGGGTCAAAGCTACTTGGGACTATCATGGTTATTAGGAAAATGTACGCATTCCTATAAACTCCAGCCTCAGTTCCACACATCTGATTGGCAAGAACTTAGCCTTAAGCCTTTTGTTGCCTTTTGAATGCATGAACATTTCTGGTTTTATTTTGAGGCAGGTAAAGGAAGAGAGGGTTGAGGATGGATCTGTGTTTAGCCAACCAACAATGTTCTTATGTCAACAGAAAACGATAACAGGAACCTAGCAGTTTGGAAGACTTACCCTGGAAGTGAGAAAGCATCTGGGAAATGAGGTGCTTGCCTGGAAATGCTGCATTTCAAAGGCTGCCATGCGGAAGACAATTCAGATGTTACGTAAGCTCCATGAGGCAGCAAGTGTGGAAACAACTCAGAAACCACAGATGTTGTTACAACAGGAAAGAACACAATAAACTTGTCCAAAAGTAAATAGGATCCTTATGAAATAGTAAGCGCCCTGCCACTCTAACACCATTTCTCAAAAACATGGTGGAGATCAATCCTGAAATTAATATCACAGGATTTAATTCACTGAAAGTAATGTGATATTGATAATAGCTGCTAACACTTTGTGCATGTTTCTCTTCCCTTGATTTTATATTAATATGCATTTCCACATTCTGCTACAACACCACGATGAGATAATTACTACCATTATTATCATTTGCAGAAATTAAGAAGTAAAGAGGCAACATGCCTAGTCCAAAATCTAAGAGCCAGGTTGAGAGCTCCAGATGCTATGTCTTAAGAAGTCATTCCTTATTCTTTCAACCATTTTCTGGACCAAAAACAATGCCATGATTTTGAAAACGTAAACAAGTTGCAAATTCCAAATTTACATTTAAGTGTAATAGTATAGCTTACTTCTGCTCTTTTCTCTCAGGGTACAACATGAAATGTATTTAAGAGAAAGAGGTACTTCCATAGTGATAGGAGGGCCATCCAACGAAGGAAAGACGCAAGAAAATGGTGGAAGTGGTGTCTTTTAGACAATTATCTCAGGGAGCAGAACAAAGGAATCAGAGTGGAAAGGCAAACTCATTCACAATAGGCAGTAATTCTATCTAGTTCCTTGTTACTGTAGTAATAGAGCATGTCTTGTACTGTTTGCGGGCATTGCTGAAATTCTCAAGTTTTAGTTTCCAACGCGTCTACTTAGAAAATCATTCTTTTCAGAAACAAATTCACATAATTGGAGTTACCTCACAGCAGCACATGTCCTGGTGGCTGAATTTCATTACTTCTTGGCATTGCCTTATGAGAGTGACAGCCTTCCATCATTTCTGAGTGCTTAAGTAAAAGCTTCTATCTGTTATGAACACTTTCTGTGTCATCTTTATTTGCAGTTCTGAGGCCACTTCACAGAATAGTTTTGGCAACTTGTTTATTGCTGTCCCATTTTAAATGCTCATAATGGCTAATGCATAGGAAATATGAGTGAATAAATTAATTTATATGTCTTATAAACAATTAACTTTTGAAGTAATATGTGATTTCAGTCATATAAATCTTCTGAATACTTTTCTTGTGGGTATTCTCTGAGCTAGAAATAATAACAGGCTACTCTAATATTTGATTTAAAAAATATTTTTCCTGTAATAAAATTAATCATGTTTAGCAACAGATTATATTTCCACACCATGAATTACTATGTTTGGTTCATTTAAACAACACAGATAACTTCATGAGGATACAACTTGAAAATTTACTTTAGTCTGGAAGCTGGACCCAATTTTCCAGAACCATAACCACAAACATTAAAGTTAGGTCCATGCCAGAAATGAAGTGAACTTAGTTCTATTTTTACAAAAAACCAAAAATAGAAATAAAAATCATAAATAACAGATTTCCCATGTTTGACTCTTAGGGTGAATAAGAATGAAGAGTAGAAGTTCCAAGATCAAGAAACAATGACAAAGGTCTTTGTTATGATTGCTGTTTATTGTAGTGAACTACACATAATAAAATATGCATCATTCTAACCATTCCTGATTGTACAATTCAGCATTTTATTCGTTGCTCTGTAGAGTAGCCTTCACCACTGTCTGTACTCAACAATTTTCCCCTATTTTGACCATGTATTTCACAATTACATAGGGATAGTTCTGAAAATAAACTGAAGATTAAAAGATATTTTTGTAAGACATCTATCCTGTTGACTTACAAGAATTGCAGGTATCAAAGTCACACACCTAAAACAGGTGCATTAAAAACTGTCAGTAATGCTGTTAGAAAGGAAAGCCAATGTGAAGTTATTAAAACATAGCTGTTGGATTATTCTGATTTATGGAATCAGAAGCATCCAGCGAACTGAACTTGAGGGTAAATTATGAAAGATTTCAGCACAATGTATTAAACACATGAACTTTTTAGCTGATAATGTGATATAGCAGTTAACATTTAAATGCCAAGCAAACCCAGAGCTCTAGATTCTTAAGCAGGGACGTTTGTTCTGTTTTCATTGTAAAATACCAAGAAGATAGATGAAATCCTTCAAGGACAAACAGAGTACTAATTCAACATTCAAGTTCACAGCTGAGAAATTATAGCAGACCCCATCAGTTTAATGTGCAACGATCAAAGATGTGGTGTTTCACGTAGAATTAAAACAAATGAAAAACAAAACAAACTGCCATCTAATAGGCAACACAGATGGGTTTTGACTAGAACTTCAAGTATTTATATGCACAAAAGTGGAAAGGTTTACAGATGACTAATCATCTCCATATGTAAATCATCAACCTTAGGATTTTAAGCCTGGAAAGGACTTTCTAATCCAATCTTTTCTTTCAGTAATTATGATAACTGGTAGGGCTGGCCGTGTGGCATAGTACGCTATTCCTCTAACTGTGGCACCAGTTGCCCATATGGTCACTGGTTTGAGTCCTGGCTGCTCCAGTTCCAATCCAGTTCCCTAATTATGGCCTAGGAAAACAAAGAACGGTTCTAATTTTGAGCCCCTGCACCCAGATGGGAGAGGGAGAGCCAGAGAAAGCTCCTGACTTCTGGCTTAGGATCAGCTCAGTTCCAGCTGGCTGTTGCAGGCTTCCTGGGAGCGAATCAGTGAATGGAAGATTTCTGTCTGTCCTTTTCTCTGTGTAGTTCTGTTTTGCAAATAAATCTTTAAAATAAAACTGATTATCCATAGGTGTTAAGTGAAATTGTTATATTATACATACATATTTGCATACACATTTATGTATAATATATGTAGACATTACTATAGTAATATATCCTTATGGAGCATATATTCTTCATACAAGATTTTATAAATGTTTTAGGATATGTTCTTGAAGATTAGTATTTTTATTAGACTGTTTTCACGAATCTACCATGTTGTATATAATTGTGTTATGATACATAGTAGTTCTGTTTTTGTGAGAATAGACTTCTAAATAGCTTCTGATTGTCTCATTGCTTCACTGCTTGTATGTTTACGATTACAAAACTTGGCCTCTGACAGATATTTAGCTTCACTTATATAAGGAAATGTGTTGGGTATGTGCCTATGCATAAGGCTTCTTATGAGGTCAACTGGGTTTCGTATGTGCAGCTTCCTATATTTGCTCCTAGAATAGATAAGCATTTCCATTTTCAGTATCTACCCTCTTTGTCCAATCCAACTTCATGAAAATTTCCCATCTGATTATATATATATTGCATTACTGTGTGATTTTAATTTATATTTTATTTACTTGCATTGAGTATCATAAGTTTATTAGCCATTCAGGTTTTCTCTTCTGTGAAATACAAGTTCATGCCTTTTGCCGTTTTTTTCCACTTGGTTGGTTCTCATTTTTGTATTGATTTGCAGCAATGTTATTCTCAAATAACCTTGGTTATATGTGTTGAAAATACTTCCTCCCAGGTTATGACTTGCATTTTCACTTTCTTCCACTGACTTTTGATAAATGGAATGCTCAATTTTAATATAATCACACTGGTCATCTTTTGGTTTCTGGGTAGTGATTTTTCTGCATTGTGTATAGAATCCTTCCCTACAATGAAGTCATAATAAGATTGAATGATCTATTCCTCCAGCCCCTAATTTAATTCTAGTTCTCATTATGTCCTGTCAAATGCAACGGTATTTGCCCTTTGTGACTCCAAGTTTGTCTGCTTTCAAATCAGTCATCCAAAATCATTCGACTACCTGTCTAATCCATTATGATCCTTCCATGAAAATTCTCCAGACCTTACTGGATCTAGGCCTGCTGCCCCACTCACCTATTTTCCCTCCTTCTTTGCTTGATCCATATGGCAGCAGAGAGCCCTGATACTTAGGAATCGTTTCCCAGGCTTCTTTGTCCTGTGAGACACACAGGGCAAAGACAGGAGGCCCTTCCTTTCTGACTCTTGGTGGCTTAGGAGCATCTCTGGTCATCAGTTGCACCATCAGTCCAGGCACAAACGACCCAGTTTCCACCAGTGATGCTTAGCTCTAGGGTCCAGTGACAACACTGCCATTCTTGAAATGCCAGCCCAAGAATGGCAGCTTCCTGGCGTGACTGACCTCTGGGTTGCCTCACTTTCCTGTGATTGACTCTTGACTCTTGAGTTTTTCCTCTATAAATACTTGAAGATTCTTTAGTTTCCTTGCTTTAGACCGTGACAGAGGGGACCTGCATAATCTGCTTTCTCATCTTTTCATATTGTTCACAAGTCCTACATCACTCATCCCAGCTCCTCTCTCCAAAAGAACTTCATCATCCACTTCTTCCCATCCTTAGCGTTTGTCAAGTCTATTTCACTTTATTATTCTTCGGCTTCTTTGAAAGATGACACACCTATACACTAGCACCTTCGTTTTTTCTTTTCTTCTTAGAGGAACTCTGTCCATGCTTCAACACTCAGCCCACTTCACCGTGAATTTATTTCTATACATTCAGACACAATCCAGTGTATCTTCTTTAAAAATATACATGGAGGGAGTGGTTACAGGACACACACTGATGTGTCAGCCAGGTCAGTCTTCAGATTCCAACTCAATGGGTAAACTCTGAATAGCCTTGTGGAAGTTACATGTCTGTGCTTCAGCTCGCTTTCCAGAAAAATCCTGAAAATAGTAGTACCTCCCATATGGGATAGTTTTAACATTTAATGAGTAGGAGTCAATAAATGACTACTCATAGCTATAACGTCATTTTATTTCTCACATTTTGACTTGCATGCCTGTATAATGCTTAGGAAGAGGTATGTGAGCTTCCTGGGAACAGGGACTGTAGCCGTTTGTTACAATTTTTGTGTAGCAGCTCCTAAACTTAACACCTTGCCCTGCTTGTGCCTAACAACTGTGTCTTAAATATTTGTTAAAAGGCATCAATCTGACATCATGTTTGGGTACAGTCAGGTCAGAGGTGGGAAGTTAGGAAGTGCTGTCTTCAGCCTCCTGCTCCACTAGTCACCACTTTTCAGAGGGTTTGCATTTCCATTCGCTCTCGCCTCTTCCCTTAGCTCCAAAACAGCTCTGCAGAGCATCAAATAGTATCAGAACATCAAATGATATGCCCCATTTACCTCTCCAGGAGACAGCATGAGCAGCAGGTTCATTCCACCTGCAAACTTCATTCTCTAGAAGATACACAAAAACATCCTTCACAAAACATACACTTGTCTCAGAAATGAGTGGAAGTTTTTCCCTCAAAATGTTACCCACGGGGATTGAAAGATTCAGCAGGAACTCATGTCCCTGGTGCAAAGGGGAGAGCTAAATTGAACCTTGGGGTACAAGGAAATGATGCATTTGGCAGAGGCTGAATGAGGAAGGTGACCTAGCAAGCAAAAGCAGCCCAGAGGACCAACCTCTGAAATCTCTGTCCCAGACTGTGCAGTGCTAAAGTTTTGCTAGAAGGAGAAGAGTCACTAACAACTGATCGTTTCTATTAATCAAGGAATTTAGAGAGAGAGGATGTGATTCCTGAAAACTTTGAATCAACAGTTAAGCCCAAAGAGACTGCCAAGGCGGGGGAAACAGTTTAGGCTTAATATTGAAGAAAAAAAAAATAATCCCCATTAGGGATTACATAGACAGGTTCTGTTAATTCTGGAAAAGAGTTCTGGAATTGCTGAAGCCTAACAGGGATAACTACTTTCCTCCAATTCTCTGCCAGGACAAAGCATTAAGTTACCTTGTTCTAACAAGAGAATTCAGAGTTGTGTTGCTACAAACATTGAGATTAAATAAGAATAGAAAGTTTTCTTCCTTCACACTTTGGTGCTACATATTTTGTATAATTAATGTTGACAAAAATTGTGCCAATTAAAAAGCAAAGGAAACTGCCACACCAGCATCAGGATGGATATATATATATATATATATATATATATATATATATATATATACACACACACACATATATATATACATATACACACACACATATATATATATACACACACATATATATATATATATATTAGTGTTACTGACCAAGTTTCCCAGCATCAGTAAACTTCTACGAAAAATTAATTTCATGCCTGTCTGCTCTGGTAACACCCCTTACTGAGTTGTTATAAAAAGAGAAAATTGAGATCGTCTCTGGGAATACCAAAAAGAGTTGATGCAGCTAAAAAGAACTGTCATGTTTACATCTTTTACTGCTGTGAGGCCTTCACCCACCTACAGTCTTTCATTGCGTTGCCTTGTCTGTTGTTAGAGTTTTAAAGTACTGCCCTAATAGGTTCTCACGAAGAATACAGAAAGATGTTAGTCAGAAACAAAAGACTGAAATAACAAATGCTTAAGCCATGGAATCAAAAGATCAACAAAATCTCTTACGTCAAAGAGTGTCCAACTCTTGGGGAATCTGTATGATGCTTATTGTATACAACCCCTACGTTTATTCTAATATTTTTCTGCTGTAATTTGTTTCACCAGACTAAGTCTGGGAAACATTCATTTTGGTCAGGAAACCATATAACTTTTTAAACTCCATAGAAACAGGTTCTGCACAGCAACTAAAAATATTGTTTTGTTTCTCTTAGGAAGCAATTTGCTTCAAGGTGAAATTTCAAAAAATTCTCCTTCCAAATGATTTCCCATTTTTTTTGTTATCACGCATTTGAAAACAGCTTGGGCATGACATAGCACACCTTCTGCTCTTCTAAATAAGACTGAGGAACAGATGGCTGCTGACCTTTATCTCCAGTCAGGTTCTGCCTGCCTGCTTACGATCTTATTTGTAGAAATCCATCTTACCTTCAAATAGATTTCATTTTCGAACAGTTGATTCAATAGCCAATCAGCCTAATTATCAAAATCTCATGCAAATGTATCCGCCCATTAATTCCTGTTTGAGAAATGAACATTTTAAAAATCATTTTAACAGTCACAATCCCAGATGGAAACATAATAAATGTACTTACAAACGCATAGGTTCAACCTGAAATATCCTGGTACAGTTTTCAGACAAATGGGCAAACCATCCACATATATCAACATGGAAAAGCTTCTTTTCTATGATCCAAGTGACACAGAAAAACTTGAAGAAAATTATCCTGTCTAAACCATGCAATTAATCAGAAAAGCACTGTATACATGAAAACTTCCTGTAAAATAAACTAATTTTTTAGCAATTAAACACAAATTTTATAATAAAATTGATGTGTATATAGGCAGTATTTCCAGGATCTTGAAGCGTAACGCTGCATATCCACAACAGATAGACTTAAGACAGAGTGAAGGCAGCAATAACCACATGCCACTCAACAGGTAATCAGTTCTCTTGCATATGCTTCTTCACTTCATCGCTGCCTATCTAACAGATGATTGTTTAGGTAGGTGGCACTATGGAAAAGAAAGATGTATGTTAAAACTTGTATCAGTAATCTAAAATTCTTAGACATTTTTCTTGAATGTAAATATCTAAAAGCTACCTAAAATTGAATACTCAGTAGAAAGAATCAAGCACAATGTGATGCATTCATGGATAGCAAAAAAATGAGGCTGTATTATGTGAGGAGGATGATTATTCCAGAAACGTCTGAGTGTGTAACAAACCTCGTACTCAGCAAAGCATCTGCCACGTTAGAAGTGATGGCTGTTACACGATTGACTGCCGAGAAAGGACTAACAGTTTTGCTCTTTCTAGTCAGGCATATTTTTGTAAAACAAATAGATCAGGCTTAGTTCCTTGTCCCTTTGAAAACGAAAGTCTTAATATTACTATCTTTTGGGCCTGGCTAAAGTCCTCACCTTGAACGCCCCGGGATCCCATATGGGCGTCGGTTCTAATCCTGGCAGCTCCACTTCCCATCCAGCTCCCTGCTTGTGGCCTGGGAAAGCAGTTGAGGACAGCCCAAAGATTTAGGACCCTGCACCCGTGTGGGAGACCCAGAAGAGGTTCCAGGTCCCCGGCATCGGATCGGCACGCACCGGGCCGTTGCGGCTCACTTGGGGAGTGAATCATCGGACGAAAAATCTTCCTATTTGTCTCTCCTCCTCTGTATATCTGACTTTGTAATAAAATAAATCTTTTAAAAAAAATATTACTATCTTTTGCGTAGATTTCTTTCAGTACTAGCATGCTTATCCTGAAAGATTTCCAGGTGCATTGTCCTTTTGAAGTTAATACTCAAGAAGCAGAATGATGGACTTGACAATGTTTTTGAAGGACTATATTTTTGTAATATAAAAAGGGAAATCAGTGGCGGAGAGGGGAATTGAGGAAAGGAATGGGGTAAGTCCCTGATCCTATGAAACTGTACCTTAAAAAACAAGATAAAATATACAGAAGCTAATGCCTTATTTGTGCACTTCTATTGAACTCCACAAGATTACGTACCCTATATCTGAGGTATATTTTTCATCTTTACCTCAAATACATTTTTATTTTCCTTTGTTCTACATAAATGTTTCTACTATCTGTTACTTAGCCTTGTATAAAAAATATCAAATTCTTTTAAAAGATTTGTATTGGAAATGCAGATGAGATTTATGGAGAGGAGACGACACAAAGATCTTCCATCTGCTGCTTCACTGCACAAGTGGCCACAACAGCTGGGGCTGAACTGAGCTCATCTGAAACCAGGAACCTGGACCCTCTTCTGAGTCTCCTATGTGGGTGCAGGCTCCCAAAGCTTTGGGCCATCATCTTCTGCTTTCTTAGGCCGTAAGCAGGGAGCTGGATGGGAAGCGGAGCAGCCAGGCCATGAACTGACACGTATATGGATCCCAGTGCTCATAAGGCGAGCACTCACACTGGGCCCCAAGAAACCCAATTCTTATTCCACCAGATCTCCCACTAACACTTTATTCGTTCTAAATTTCTTTGCAGGATTTCCTATCTTCCATGGAAAATTTTCAGTATTTAGGTTACTATTATTTTATTCTTATCACCATCTTTTACAGGAACATGGGTTCATAGAAATGTTATTTTTTTAGAATCATAGAGCTTATATTATGATATTAACACTTAAATGGTGATTATACACTTCAGTTAAAATTATGAAGAGAATAAGTTACTAGAATTAACATTTCTTTATAATTCATTGCACACTGTATTTTTGTCTGAGAAAAGTCCCATCATAGTGGGACTACATTAAAAACTTACTGGAAAAATAAAACGATATATATATACACACACATATATATAATCACAAAATGGAATACAATTCAGCCATAAAAAGAATTTTTTGCCACAGGTCTGTTTTTGCCACAATAAAGAATGCAAATGGAAATTATATTCTCTGAAATAAGCTAGTCCCACAAATATATTTTCTGTAATATGTGGTAGATAATATAAAATACCAAATATATGGGGGAATAAAACAAATCTTGTGATGTGACTGTTGTTTTGAGCCCTTGTTTATACACCTGCGGAACTTGCAGTTTACTTGCAGTTTACTTGTTGAATTTTATGGTTAGTGATGCCTTAATCCCGTAATAGAAAATGTTTATGCAAAACTGAAGGAAATAAGTGAGATTAAGGGAGTGAGGAAATTATGGTTACTTCCTAAGAATTGAGTACAATAAGCATAGCATGTCTAGTGTTAAAAAAGCTGCTTTTGTGAAACTCATATCTTTTTCCCAAATAATGTATCATATGTTCCCTGGATATTTTTAGGTTTTATCTCACAATTATTCGGTCTTTATAGTTGTCACGCCTTCATTTGTTTAACCTCTACCTCCTTTCAAACATGACTTAAAGTGTTTTGTACGCAAAAACTACAACTTGGAGTGATCACATTTGGTGACCTATTACATTTTAACTATACTCTTCCATGTTTCCAACAGCCTTTGTTTATGAATTTAGCCTCCAAACACCACAGATAATAAGAGAAATCTGCCCTGTTTCTTCTAGAAGCAAAGATATTTCTTAAAGTATCAAAGTTGATCTGAGCAAGGTCAGTCCCTGGAGGCTCTTGTTGGTCCAGAGATAAAGGCAGGATTGAAGCTGCCCATCGCTAAGAGATTCTTGTCTTTGTAATTACTTCCTGAAGTCACACTCTGGTCACTTATAATTGTGACGTAACCAACCTTGTGGGGAAGCCGACACACTAGAAAGGAATAACATGGGGAGGACACAGGTCTGTGGCAATAAGGTCACTCACTCATGTTTACCGTAATATTTTGTGTGGGAAAGTACCTTTATTTCAAATAAAGAGGTACCATAAAAGGCTGTGGGATTTTACAAGAGTATTGTAACTATGCAAGTTTCATAAAACTGAATATAGCATTCACTCCATGAGAATTGTTTAATAACAGTTTCATAATCATTGTAGATTTATAGATGCCTCCCATTTATAATACCTATTACTTCCCCTTGTTGACTAGTAGGGGCTCATAGCTTTAAGAAATTCTTACTTTAAGGATACCCAAATTATATCAGCCTTATCAATAGATACACTTTAAGCTGACTCCTTTGTGAGTTCAACAATATTCCATTTGTATTGTTTCTTTAAAAAAATAAAGATTCTGGGAAATTCTGAACCGCTTTCCACAAAAATCCCAACTCTTCTGTGACACGGAACAACATTAGATTGCAAAATTTTAGTTTCTATCAAATGATTGCACATGATAAATGGGTGTTTATTTTAAAAAATAAAGATGTATTTCTTGCACTCATTTAGTGACAGTTAAAAATATTTTAAAGGTGATAATTTCATGTTTTTAATCTTTTACAAAATTATTCATTTAAAATCATAATCCAAAATAAGAAGCTTATAACTAGTTGTTTTCAAATCTCTGTGCCATGAAATATGAATGGCCACTTTAATATATAGCCTAACTTGTGATTCTTACTGGGCAAAACTCAGAAAAAATATCTTAAAAAAACATCAAAATATGGGCCCAGCAGGATGGCTCGGGTGGCTAATCCTCCCTGCTGCAATTGCTAGATTCCCACATGGGCACTGGTTTGTCACCCTGCTCCTCCACTCCCATTCAGCTCCATGCTTGTGGCCTGAGAAAGCAGAGCAGTGGAGGAACGCCCCAAAGCCCTGGAACCCTGCATCCACATGGGAGACTCACAAGAGGCTCCGGGATCCTGGCTTCACATCGGAGCAGCTCTAGTTGTTGTGGCTGTGTGGGAAGTGAATCAGAGGAAGAGAAGAAAGGGAGAAAGGGAGAGAGTCAAATAAAGAGGGAGGAAGGGAGGGAGGGAGGGAGGGAGGGAGGGAAAAGAGGGATCACCAGAGACTGCCTGAAAAGCAGTGAACAAGGGAACTAGATATTTTGAAAACAACCTCTGCTAGGGCATCCTGTATGAACAGCAGCAGATGACCAAAGCTTGAAGCCCTCAGGTGCAGGTGTTCCTAAGATAATGTAGCCTTAGACCATTGCCATGTAGATACATGTAGATAGAGACCTTTGATATGGTGTCTCTAAGAATAAAAGACCAGAGGAAAGAGCTCTGCAGGGTTCCTCTTCCCTTTGGGGAAGTTCCCTCTGGCCCTGAGCTTTCCTCTTTGTGTTTTTCTCTTCACCCTGGCTCACTGTTTGCAGGCCTCAGCACAAATGCGAATGCCAGTTGCTGATTTGATAGTTTATTCTGCGTGTTCAAATATTGCACCACACTGTACCCCATAAAATGCTCAATTATTGAGTGCCTATCAAAATGTTAAAATATTTGTTTAAAAAACATCCTGACTAAATGAAAATGTCAATAGATTTTCTAAACTACTCTCGTGAGAACTAAGGTCCTAAGTCAAATCATGAATCCATCACAATTATGATTTTACCCAGTCCTCTTACTTGTTTTAATATAAAATGCTTGCAGAAAAACAAAAGCCAGGGCCTATCTTGAATCTCTAACGAACACATGTATAAGGGTACAAGATCAGGAATGCAGAAATTCATCAACATGTGTTACACAAATTTCCTCCTGTGATGCCAGCTGTTTGGGTGCCCTGGAACAGCCCAATGAGTCATGAGATTTAGAACTAGTCACTCCTGACTTGTTCCTTTACTAACATTTAATAACTGCTTTAGCGTGATTAAGAGACTTAAGTCTCTGGACTTCATTTTCTATGTCTAACTGAGCATGATAATAGCGTTTGGTAGCAAGGTTGGAGGAAACAAAAGATACAATACGCCGAGGTAGAATACAGTATCTGGAGAATTAAGGTTATTTATAAAAGCAATTTAAACTATCCCAAAATGACACGGGCATTGAGATGTTTTCCAAAGAGGTACTTATCATACTACCTTAGCCATGCTCTGTGAGACATATCCAAAAATTGGTAAATTATTCTAAGTTGCACCTGATTTGAGTATTGAAAACAAAATCAAAAGCCAGTAAATAAGAATTCACCCTACATTCTATTATTAAAAGCAAAACAGGATCCAACAGTACGATTCTATTGCTGCACAATAGTTGGTCTCAAACTTAGTGGCTTAAAACATTTATTATATGAAATTGAGGCATGATTATTTTATATGCCTAAACGCACTTATATGAAAAGCTCAAGTTTCATAAATGCCAACGTTAATGTTATTGTGTGTGCTTCTATAAAGTGGAGGAATGCTAAAGAGTGTGAGACTTAGAATTTGTTCACAGTTAATACACAGGACACTTAAGGAACCATCATGGACCTGCCACACTGGCTGAAGACCTAGCGTTTGCTGCTCTCTCCATTGGGTCCTGGCCTGTAAGAAACACTTGAAAATTCCTCACTCTAGCCAGGACTTTCTGCAGTACACACTCATGGTTTTACCAAAGTGTAGTGCTAGACCTAAAGGCATGGATTTTTGTCAAAGGAATGTTTTGTTTCTCTCGTTACCTGTTAGAGATTTATTCACTTACTATCCTTATGTTTTTAAGATTTCTTTTTATTTAAAAGGCAATGTTACAGAGAGAAGGAAAGAGAGACAGAGACACATTCCCCAGATCGCTGCAAGAGGAGGCCAGAGCTGGGCCGATTTGAAGCCAGGAGCTTCTTCCAGACCTCCCATTTAGGTGCAGGTGCTCAAAGACTTGGGACACAGTTTGCTGCTTTCCAAGGCCATACGCAGTGAGCTAGATGGGAAGTAAAGCAGCTGAGATGATGGCACCGCAGGTGGAGGTTTAGGCTACTATGCCATGGCGCAGCCCTTCCAGGAAGCTTTTACACAGCAGTGTGGTACAGTGAGTTAAGCCCCTGCCTGTGACTCAGACATTGCACTTGAGTGTCCATTGGAGCTGCTCCATTTCCAATCCAACTCCCTCTTAATGCACCTGAGTAATCAGAGGAAATGGCCCAAGCAGCTTGGGCTGCGCCCACCCATGTTAGGGGTCTAGATGAAGTCTCAGGTTTCTGGTTTCAGCTTGGCCCAATCTTAGCAGCTGAAGCCATTTGGAGAGTCAGATGGAAGGTCTGTCTCTGCCTCTCTGTAATACTGTCCTTGAGACAAATTAACAAACCTTGTCTTTTGAAATAAGAAACCCATATGCATGCTCTTTTGATTTACAAAGGAGAAAGTTCAAGCCAAAAAATTTCACCAAGGATTTAGTAACAAATATAATTTGAATTAGATTTTCTGATACTTTGTATTTGAAAATGGGTAAATATTTGTCAATAATCACATAAAAGATCTCATGCACATAAATGTGGTCACAGTAAAAATCTTTTTAATAGTAAAAATAAAATTGATTTTCTTAAAGTCATCCCTCAAAAGCTTTTGTGACCAACCTCAATTCACTGTGATTTTTTTCCTGTATTAACAACATTCAACTGGTTAACTTTTCCTCCTCTATTCCTTTCTTAAATGACTTTTCTTTGACAGAATGAGTTTCTATTATGTGCAAACTCTACTCCTTTTTGCACCATTACTGCCTAATGCAATTTTCAACACTTAGAGTACTGCATTCATTTTGCTAATTTACTATAAGAATTTTAACTATTACAAAGATCTTTTCATCCATAAATGATGACTTGATCTTCAGTTGACCGATTCATCAGCTGCATCAGGTTGAGTAGGACTCCGGAACTTCATTTAGAAAATTGTTCAAATTTATGTAGCTTACAAAATGCCCAATTAATTTCAAAGATGCAATTTATTCCTTGCAAGAATCTATCTTATTAAATTTATGTTCCTTCAAATTAAAAGATTATTTTAAAATAAAAGATGTTGCACACTCAATATCTCTTTGTTCTACAGATGAGATACCCCAAATGTGGTTTTAATTGCCTTAGTGATACTTCTGTACAGTATTTTTAAAAATAGTTTTTAAAGTACTTCCACACTTGATCTATGTACAAATCCTGTAAGCCATCCAGACCCATTATTCGTGATTTTGTTGGATAGTGTAAAAAACTGTTGAGCTAGTGGTAATCAGAGGCAGAAGTGCCATTTGTTCAAATTCTCTTTCCATGATCCCATGTTTTCTTTCCCCCAACAATATTTTTTGGATTTATATACACCACTCCCCTAATAGGGCTACAGCCAGTTCTGAAGTTGGGAGCCAAGAACCCACCTGGGTCTTCCACAAGGGTATCAGGTTACCAAGTGCTTAGGATATCATCCATTGCCTTCCCAGTGGAGCAACCTGCACTCTAACATGGGATGGTGTGTTGCAAGTAATGGCTTAACCCCCTATGCCACAGATTATGTCCTGTATACTAGTATGATAGTTAAGTCTTTCATAAAACCCACGTATTTATCTCCTAATGCTAAAACCATCTGTAACACTACCAAGCAAGATAAAGGAAAAAGCTAATACGAAAGAATTCTTGCTTATGATAAGCATTGGGAGACAAGAGACCAAACTCTCTTTTGGATTAAGATACTGGGACTCTCATGAAGTAAGTAAGGGATATTGTCAAGCACTCAGGAACTAACGTGCACCCTTGCACACAGGAGGTGATGGCTCATGTACCCGAGTCCCTGCCACCCACATGGGAAGCCTGGATTAATGTGTAGGTCTTAACATCAGCCTGGCCCAAGACTGAATTCTCCAGCTGGACCAGGGAAAATACAACATTGACAAGAGGCATCAATAAATGCGAAGTTGTAGCAGAAGGATGTTTAGATTCTAAACTTTCAAAATTCACCAGGAACCAAAGGTATATAAATGGCAGTTTATCTGCATTTCTGGAGATTTAAGAGCTAACAAGTAGACAAGCCATGGCCCATGAGAACCAGGAAGTTAAAAGCAGACACACAATGACCCAAACCTAACAGAAGTCATGCCCTGAATGAGAAGAAACCATACTCAAAAGTATTTTTGTTAAGTTAAAAGAAACATCAGTGAAATGAAAACTCCAGTTATCTCACTAGCCACACAGCAAGCATTTCATAGCTACATCGAATAACACATGCCATATTGAAGAATCTAGAGAACATTCATATCATAAAACGTTCCTTTAGACAGCAGTTATCGCTAAGTGACTTTACCTAGGAACAAGACGCCAAGGCCTAGAGAACTTGAAGTTAAAAACTGTAATTTCAAATGATGCCCAAATGGGGTATGTGCTGAGTAAATAATTGTCAAAGAAACAGGAGTGGAAAATACTAGAATTTTTATGTTTTAAACAGATGGGAGCAAAAGCTGTGAAGTACTGGGGTATAATTGATAAGGTGACCCTCAACTACAAGCCTAGACTGCTGCAAACACTTCGTTAATGACATCCAGATGCTCTAGAAATGATAATGGGTATGCTAGGGTAAATGACATTTGTTCATGTACAGCTACACTGTCAGAGCTAGAATTAGACGCTAAAACTGCTGGGTGTTTTAAAAAATTGCTTGTAGGTACAGTGTTCTTTTAATACAATTTAGATTTAAGGAAAATCCTGGTTATGCCTTTAGGTCCTGCAACCCTCCTTTCCAACTATGGGCTCTGAAATACAAGCACAAGTATTAATAGTCCTGGTATGACAAAGTAAGAGTTGATTCACTTTAAATGCCAATGACGTTGTAACAAATGAAAACTTATTATAACAGTAGATGAAGATAGGCAGTGTTTAATAAGTTTAATTTTTAAAATTATTTGACATGAGGAAAATATTTCTAGGTTCCAAGTTGTTCTACTGAAATACAGTAATTGTGTTCTTGGCACGGTAGCCTAGTGGCTAAGGTCCTTACCTTGCATGTGCCAGGATCCCATATGGGCTCCGGTTCATATCCAGGTGGCCCCGCTTCTCATTCGGCTCCCTGCTTGTGACCTGGAAAAGCAGTGCAAGATGGCCCAAAGCCTTCCGACCCTCTACCTGCATTGGAGATGCAGACGAAGCTCCTGGCTCTTGGCCTTGGATCAGTTCAATTCTGGCCATTGAAGCCACTTGGGGAGTGAATCAGCAGATGGAAGATCTTCTGTCTCCCCTCCTCTCTGTGGCTCTTTCCAATAAAACTAAATAAGTCTAAAAAATTAGTATTTGCTTTATTAAACACCAAAAAGCATTCTTTTGAAAAAATCTTTCCAAGCAACAGAAATCAATGAACATAAATAATAATCAAGTGAAGTTTTAGGAATGTTCCTGATACATCTAATTTAAGCAAGACAGGAATGTATAGGTGAGGAATCAGTCATATACCCTGTATCATTTATTCCTTTGACCTGTGAAAGTACTGCATCCAACATTGACACCCAAAGTAGCAATCCAACACTTGTGATATTAAAAATGTGTATATCTTATACACAATGGATAGAGAATATAAAATAGAAAGAATCCAGGGAGGCAGTAAGAGCCTGGATCATGTAAAATTTTCTAAGTCATCTTTAATAAAGTTTGCTTTTGACAGGGAAGAAATGGGAAATTACTGCTAGGTTTATCTGGGACATTATTAGACACATCTTTAAAAATATCCTGTATTTTCTTCTGCATATAGACTGTAAAGGCACAGGGCAGGAAACACAAAGTCAAGCTGCAATACAACTGCAGTAATCCGGGGTTTAAATGATGGTAAACATTAACAGAAAATATGAGACAAAGTGGGGTTAACAAAATTTTCTGATGCCAAGTATCAATAATGTCACATATTAAAATATAATTCTTTTTATATACAGGCTCATGATAGATATATCGATAGAATGACTATAACATATTGCTCTATTGGATGAATAGTACCAATTTTCATAGAATGGAAAAATCGATTCTCTCAACAGAAGACAAACACAGCAATGGTTTAGTTTTTAATCTTTTCTGGAAGGCATTTTGGCCAATCAGAAGCAGCAACTCTACTTGTAGAAAGTTTTACTAATAAAGAGCATGACGAAAGATGGCTCTACTCCTCTCCAGGAGTCACAGAACCTATTATGCTCTGCAGAAGAAAGACCAGAGCCTTAATATCAAGAAAACTCCGTAGAAGGATGATGTTCATTTGTGAAGAAAGCCGCTTGTACAGATTTCATATGGACATGAGGAAATGATCATTGTAGCTTCACATGCTGGCCGGAGCTGCCCCTTGAGTGTTAAGAGTAAATGAAAATGTATCACAGCTTTTGCTAATTTCATTTACTAATATTAATAGCTAGTGTTTCAATTTTTTAATTGAAGTGCTCCTTGTCCCAAGGATACAATCGATTCCTAATTGATCCATTTTTCAGGTTACGTAGTTGTGCTCAGTTTGATACTATCGTTTAATGGCTGGAACTGTTGTAGATCTTCCCCTTGAGAGTATCTGAATCTTGCTTCTCATTAAAGTATTTGGGATTTTGGGTTGCAGGAGAAAATCACAATCTTTACATAACATTTTTACAGAGATGTTAGGTATCTATTTTTAATATATGTAAAATAAACCCATTATAAAATACATTAACATTTATAGAAAGTGTCAACATGATTCCTGTCATAATTATTCCAGCATTAAATTGAAAGATAAATAGGACACGTATTAAAAAGAAACGGAAGGGTCAGCATGACTCCTCATCAGAAAATCCTATGCCTACAACCACCAGCATTCCATATGGACACTGGTTTGTGTCCAACAGGCTTCTCTTCTCATCCAATTCCCTGCTTGTAATCTAAGAAACAAAGGATGGTCCAAAGCCTTGAGACCCTGCACCTGCGTGGGAGACCCTGTGGGAACTCCTGGCGTCCGGCTTCAGATGGACTCAGCTTCAGCCCTTTATGGTCATTTGGGGAGTGAACCAGAAGCTTAAAGATCTTGAGTTTTTCCTGCTCTCTATAAATCTGCATTTCCAATGAAAATACTAAGTAATTTTTTTTAAAGCAGCAATGGAAATGCATTTCGAAAGAGTCAGCATTTATATATATATATGCTAAATTAGTATTACTTTTTGAGATTTATAGTTAAGTTTTATTTACAAAAAAAAAATTATTTGAAAGACCGAGGAGGATAGAAAGCTTAAATCTGGCGGCCACTGCTACTATGCTACCTTGCTAACAGTATGACAATATCTGTCATAGTATACCTTAAAATTCGATTTGGTGGTGTCTCTTTGCTCTTTTAGATCGATTGCTTTATTTTGGATCGCTTGTGTGTCCATATGTATTTTATGACTGTTTATAAGTTCTGCAAAGAATATTTAATTTGTCCTGCATAAGCCAATGTCTTAGGAGCTTGGTCTCCAATTATGATAACAGCTAATGGAGTTCTAGGGACACTTAATCCAACTGTCATGCATAAAGATGGGTCTCAAGAAATAATCAGGACCCAGCAGGGTAACCTAGTGGCTTAAGTCCTCACCTTGCATGCCCCAGGATCCCATATAGGCACCGATTCTAATCCCAGCAGCCCCGCTTCCCATCCATCTCCCTACTTGTGGCCTGGGAAAGCAGTCCAGGATGGTCCAAAGCCTTGGTACCCTGCACCTGCATGGGAAATCTGAAAAAAGCTCCGGGCTCCTGGTTTCGGATTGGCTCAGCTCCAGCCATTGCAGCCACATGTGGAGTAAATCAACGGATGGAAGATTTTCCTCTTTCTTTCCCCCTCTGTGTATATCTGACTTTCTAATAAAAAAAAAAAGTGATCAGATTGGACTGTTTCTGGGGAAGTTCCCATTATCAAAGTTGGTGGCATTATAAAGTAGTACACAGACCTGGAAGACAGTGCATTCCCCGACTCTGCTTCCTGTGTGTTCCTTCCTATGTTTGCATTCTGCTCTTCACCTCACTCATTGATCATCAAGCCAATGGGACAACCAGTTCTTGGATTGTGAACCTCTCAAACTGTGAACCAACATAAACCTTTCTTCATGAGTAGTTTCTCCTGGGCATTTGTTTTAGTGAAAAAAAATGCTAATACTTATATGTTCAATAGTGTTTTGATGGAGATTGCTTCTAATCTCTAAATTACTTTGGGTAGAGGTGTGAGTGTGATCGTTTTTCAATGTCAGATAAGATGCCCACATTCCCATATTGGGGTGTGATATTCAGCTGTGTTTCTGACTCAAGTTCCAAGGTAACACAGATTCCCACAAGTAGCACCACTGGCTCAAGAAATCCAGTGTTTGCTACTGATAACATAGACATGCATTTAGTTCCCAGATCACAGATTCAGCCTCAGTCAACGGTTGCTTGAGAGCATTTGGGAAGTAAAGCAGTGGATGAGAATGGAACATCATTCTCTCGTGTTCATTCTTACTCGTGCTGTCATTTTTTGCTGTCACCCTCACAGATATGTAAGATTTTTTTCATTGTAGTAAATATTGCATTGCATGGGAATTTTAATCGTATTAATTTTTACAGTCCATAAACATTGACAGTCTTTCTGTAACTTCCTCAATTTCTTTCATGACTGTTTTATAGTTTTCATTGTAGTTGTCTTTGATTGCCTTTGTCAAATTTATTGCAAGTATTTTATTTTTTATGTAGTTGTTATGGATTGGATTGTTCTTATAATTTCTTTCTCAGTTCATTATCAGTGTACAAAAATGCTACTGATTTTATTGTGTTCAAATTTTGTCCACTTTACTGATCATTTGTCAGTTCTGAGAGTTTAACAACATATTCTCTAGGTTTCTTTGTATATTCAATTATGTCAACTACAATTAAGGTTAATTTGATTTACCTCATTCTTATATCCATTTAATTTTCTCCTGATTATTTTGATAAAATTTCAAAAATGGTATTGAATAGAGTGGTAAGATTGGATATTCTCATATCCCCCTCCTGATCCTAATTCTCCAATTAGAAGATACATACTGTTTATACTGATTAATAAAAAAGACTGATATAGGTACTTACAAGACATTCACTTTACCAATAACGACAAATGCAGCCTCTAAGTGAAAGGACGGAGGACAATTTTCCATGCAAATGGAAGTCTCAAGTGAGTCATAGCAGAAATATTACTCAAAGTGTATTTTGAAATTAAAAGTCTAAGGACAGTCCAAGATAATCATAATATAATGATCATATATGAAATACATGACAGTTGTGAATGTATATACATCGAATGTCAGACAACTTAAGCCAATTTTCTGCAAAATCCAAAGGGAGAGACAAGCTTCAGTATACCTTTACTTTTGCATTTTGTCAAATACTTAATGGGAAAATATCAATATCATAAATTCAATACACATTCTTCATGAAAATTAGTAGGAAAGAAATAATTCCTAGTATGTTCTATAAAGTAAATATGGCTCTGAAACCAAAAAAAATCAAGAAATTGCAAATTAACTTATTGATCAACATTACTCTCAAAGGTATAAAAATACTTTTAAATTTTATCACTTTAAATATAACAGTATAAAAATTTAATCAAGTTATACTTATTCCAAGAATATACATTGAGGTTAATATTTGGAAATTAATCTAATGTCCCACATGAACAAACTAAAACAAAAAAGAAAATATGTAAATATTTATAGGCATTCACAAAATCTAAAATTTCTAATTAAAAGATAATAAACTCTCAATACATTAGGAATAGAAAAGAATTTTCTCAATTTGAAAAGAAAATCAAGATTTTGTTTTCCCTCCTTTTTGGATCAGACTTAAGAATTACTGATATGTAGAACAGCAATAGTTTTATATTCTGTCAGAATAATTAAATTCAAATGAAACATCGTTGACAGTCACATCATTATCAGTAAACACTTGATAAATATAACAAGCTATATGTAATATTTATATACTGAAACGTTTCAAGAAATAAAATCTTTTAAACAAAAAGGACAAAAATCACATGAACATAGATGTATAAAGGGCATTTGATGAAATTTAACATCCCTTCATAACTCAAAACAAATTATGTATAGAAGGAACATAACTCAAACATTTATATAAATAAGCAACAGCTAAGATCATATTGAATCAGATAATCTGAAGACTTTCAACATATTAATGGAAGTCCTCACAAGGACATCAAAAAAGAAATAAAGGGCCTCCAAGTTAGAATGCAACAATTCAAGATGCTGCTGTTTACCAATGACTTAATACTACACATAGAAAACCCCAAAGATGTTACCAAAAACATAAAAGCTAATAAACAAGTTAATTGGTAGGATGCAACTAGTGGCATTGTTTTACACCAGTAGGGAATCATCTCAAAACTGAATCGAAAAAAGTAATTTGATTTCTGATGTCTATAGAAAAGAAAAATACCCAAAAATACATTTATCCAAGCAGGTAAAAAAATCTAATAATTGTCGATGAAGTTGAAGAAAAGACAAAGCATACTGAATAGCCTACATGATGGTGAGCAAGAGGAACAAGGCATGAGGCATATAAAGTCACGTAGACTTTAAAATATATTTAAAAAATTGTCATTAACATAGCGAAGTGTTACAATAGAGACAGATCCATAGACCAAAGGTAAAGAACAGAGATCCTAGAAGTAAGCCCATAGAGATACAATCAACTGATCGTTGACAAAGGTGTTACAAACTTCCACTGGAAAAAAAGATAGGCTTCTGTAAGTGGTGCTAGGAAAACTGTGTATTGGACAGAAGAATTAAATTAGTTCCATACCTTTCATCTCTCATGGTGCACAAAATTCAACTCAAAATTGATTAAAGATTTTAAAGAGAGATCCAATCGAAGTGCTACAGTGAAGAGACTTCAGAACTTTGAAATGGCAAAGATTTTCTGGATCAGATCCCAAAGCAAGAATATAAAGACAAAAATAAACAAATGGGATTTTTTTAAAATGATAGAAGAAACAATCAACACAGTGAAGAGACATCCTGCAGGTCAGGAGAAAACATCTGCAGGCTTTATGTCCGATGAGGGGTTAGTATTAATAAAATATAAGGAACATTGGTAGTTGCCAGAGGCTGGAAGCGAAGTAGGGAGGAAGAGAAAAGGAGTGGGTGATTGATGAGTACTTAAGGCTCTCTAGGAGTAGAAGTTTGGAATTCTATCACATTGCTGAATGTTGACAGAAAATGTTAATTTACCCTGCATAGCTTGAAAGGATAACTACCTGTGCCTTTCTGGACATTACAAAATGTAACTACATTATGAAACCTCACACAGTATTTTATGTTCTAATATTTTTTTTGAAAAGATTTTTTTTTTAATTACAAAGTCAGATATACAGAGAGGAGGAGAGACAGAGAGGAAGATCTTCCATCCGATGATTCACTCCCCAAGTGAGCCGCAATGGCCGGTGCTGCGCCGATCCGATGCCGGGAACCTGGAACCTCTTCCGGGTCTCCCACACGGGTGCAGGGTCCCAAAGCTTTGGGCCGTCCTCAACTGCTTTCCCAAGCCACAAGCAGGGAGCTGGATGGGAAGTGGAGCTGCCGGGATTAGAACCGGCGCCCATATAGGATCCTGGGGCGTTCAAGGCGAGGACTTTAGCCACTAGGCCACACTGCCAGGCCCTAAAAAGATTTTTTGAAGTATCTTTCTAGAATAAAGAATTCACAGAAACTTAAAAGGGGTATTTAGCTATCAGAGAAAATCCTATACCTAACCCACGTCACCGAACATCATGCAAGCCAAATATCCCACATTTTCTTCTTACGTGTTCTGCTATCTTAAATACTCCTTTGCCTTCCCAGTGTTTGCTTTCCAATTTAATCATCATTTCCATACCAGGAAGGTAGCTAGTCAGGACACACCGAGGACACTGGCCCATCCTGACAGCCCCACTGTAATGCTTCAATATCTCCTCTCCCCATTCAACCCCAATGTGGAAAACCACAGCTTCTAGGCAGCCAACCCTCAGAACTGGCACTGGCTAAAAATGCCCACCATAACTCAAAGTTGCATTGCTGGGATGGCCTTTAGGTCATCGTAATGTTCTAATAAAATCACTATAGTGCCCATCATGCACCTAACTGCATGATAGCTCTGAGATTTTAGAAAAACAGGGTGGAGGGAGGAGGGAGGAGATGGATTGTACTAGTGCACTGTTCCAAATTCTATTCTTATAAATATTCAATCAAGGGTCTGGTGCCATGGCTAGTGGCTAAATCTCTACTGGGATCCCAAATGGGTGCAAGCTCATGTCCTGGTCACTTCATTTCCATCCAGCTACCTGTGGCCTGGGAAAGCAGTAGAGGATGCCCAAAGCCTTGAGACCTGCAATACCATGGGAGACCCAGAAGAAGCCCCTGGCTCCTG
Organism: Ochotona princeps; assembly: GCF_030435755.1. Lineage (NCBI taxonomy): Eukaryota > Metazoa > Chordata > Mammalia > Lagomorpha > Ochotonidae > Ochotona > Ochotona princeps. Next base: position 9,892,858 of record NC_080861.1, read on the forward strand.
GCTTCAGATCATATGATAGTCTATAGTTTGATTTCATCGTTTATTTTGATATTTTCTTTCCCAAGCAATATATATCACACATGTGACATATTTTTGGTGTGTAGCTTATTTCACCACATGGAACTCTGCAGTTCAGTAATACTGGTGTCAAAATTTGCTTATTTCTCCAGGTCAGCCTCTCCATTATCTAGTGACAATAGGCACACCAGCATTAACTTAGTAAATTGGCCTAGTTCATCTCAGTCACTGGGGGGAAAAACAATATCCTTACTGTCAAATTACTGACAGCATGGTGTCTGGTCAAATTAAGTAAGTTTGCTGTTTCATAATAAATCAGGTTAATGATTTGCTTTGCAAATGTAAGTGTTGAAATTAATCTTTGCAATAGAAAAAAAAGCAATCACTTGCAAAGACATTAGTTTAATGACCACAGAAATATGCATTGTTTTTATTTGGGACCTTGATAAAGTTAAGATAGATTGTGAATCATGTTACTGACACATAATACATTTAGATTTTCCAAGTTAACATTTTTCAGAATATGTCAATAGTGTGTGTGTGTGTGTGCGCGTGTTTTGTAATTAGAAGACCAGGAGAGGAAAAGGAAAATTGTAAAACTATATGCAAATTTTATTGTGCATTAATTTATTTGTTGCATGTCTAGCACATGTTAAGTACTGTGAAAGCTGCTAAGATTCCTAGGAAAATCAGCATGACTCATTTTTAAGAATGCAGTAATTGAGGGAAATCATTAGCAACAGGTACATCACAGTGCAGTTTGAAAAGCATATAAATGACAGTAAAGGAAGGCATCAGATGAAAATGATGGGAACAGTTCATTGAGGAAAATATGAAGTTGAGTCACGCATAAAAGAATTACAAGAGAAAAGAATGGGTTTTGCATAGGGTTTTGCAAGTGATGGGATGCAGTGAACCTGTCCCAAGCAGGAGGATGTTTGTATAAAAGCTTCATAGCAAAGTCATTATAATCAATTTCAGGAATTTTGGGAATGGAAAGAGCTGGGAGTGTGATGAGGAATTGGCAAAAAATAAAACTAAACCTAGGATTAGATTTGCAATATTTACAGTTCCTTCTACGGTTACACCCATATTGACACTAATTGTCCATCTATTCGTCAATGGATTCAATGCCCATAAGCACTTTATTCATAGACGTGTTTCTGTGTTTTTGTTGAGTACATTTTGTCATCTGGTAGATTTTTTTGTGACTATTCTGAGTGATCAAAACTGATTTTATACTTCAATATCTATTTGGTTGTTACCAAGATCTAAGACACATTTCATTTTCCTACATATTTTGAAAGCATGTTACCACTGGCAGCTTAAACAGCCAATTCTCTCACACGAACCGCCTTCTGAAAATACGTTATCTCCTGATCTAAAAGTTTCCTATTGGGTTTTCTTCTTATACAACATAATGAGATTAAATATCACCTTTAATCCATTGACTGCTCACATGAGACCTAACAGTATAACATCTGAGGGATCAAATAATGGTTTTATTTTCAGTTCTCTTATAATTCTGAGTGCTATCAATTGTCATACTTACAAAACAGATCTTCTCTTTTTTTTTAAAAAAAAAGTGTCTTTACTGGAAAATCAGATCCACAAAGACACAAAGATCTTCCATCCGCTGATTCACTCCTCAAGTGGCTGCAATGAAGCCAGGAACCCGGAGCCTAGAGAAATCAAAACAGCACTACTAATTGGGAGGGTGGTTCAGCAATATTATTTTTATTTATTTATATCTATATATTTATATCTATATATTTATATATTTATATATTTATATATTTATATATTTATATATGAGTCCCAAGTATGTGGGTCTCTGCAATTCACATGTGTGTTCTTCAGAAATCTTGGCTCCTGGCTTTGGCCCACCCAGTTTCAGCTGTTGCTGCCATGTGGAAGTGAATTAGCAGATGGAAGTTTGTTTGTTTGTTGTTTGTTTTTATTGCTGTCCTTTTCCTCTGTGATTCTGTGATAGATTGAAAAAATCTGTTTAAAGAAACAATCTGTTACCCATGATCCAGAAATTGCACCCCTTGCTATTAAGATTTACTGATTTGTTAAACTAAAAGGCAGATCAACAGAGAGATGAAGAGATAGACAAATAGACACAGTCAGAGAGAGAGATATTCCCTGTACTGACTTGCTCCTCAAATATCTACAACATTCAGGACCCTGGGAGTGCATCTGGGGCTCTCTTGCGAGTGACAAGAACCCAAGTGCCTGAGCCTTCATCTTTTGCCTTCATATATGTATTGGCATGAAGCTGTAAAGGAAACAGAATAGCTGGGACTCCAACTGGAACTGTGCTGTGGGATTCAGACACCCCAAGCAGAACCTTAACTGACTGAGTACCACGTAGCACCGCACTACTTGATATTTATCTACATGTTTGCAAAGCTGTTATTTATACAAAGGTCTGCACAAAAATATTTGTGGTAACTCTGTCCCTAAATGTCTAAACTTGTGAAGCAGCCAAGGTGTCCTACAACAGTGAATGGCTAAATAAACTGTAGTATGTTTTCTCTAACACAACATTCATGTACAATACAAAACAGACATAAAGGTAAATATATATATATGTAAATATATATTTACATATATACACAGATGAACTGTATAATGGAGGCTAGCATACCTGGACATGAAGATACATTGCTGTATGCATCTCTACTCCCAAATAAAAGGAGGACTGCCAACGAAACTGTTAAATATTCCTTGACAATATATTAGATTTTCTACCGTTGCCTATACCTATAATGACATGATACACTTAAGTAACAATGTTGGACTAGTGACTATGGCTGAAGGATTATACTATTTTAATAATACGGGGAAATAATAAGGAGGGCTACAATACAGAAGGAGGAAGTACATTCCTGTATCTACAACACCGTATCATGGAAAATAAATACGTATAAGTTATAGAACAATGGACTAGTAATCTAAATGACGTATCAAGCTATGCGAAGCCATAACTAAACCTTATTATTGTTGAGTAAAAACAAACCCAGCACGATAACCTAGCAGCTAAAGTCCTCACCTTGCACGCGTCGGGATTTTATGGGCACCGTTCATGTCCTGGCTGCTCCATTTCTCATCCAGCTCCCTGCTTGTGGGCTAGGAAAAGAGTCGTGGATGGTGCAAAGCCTGGGGCCCTGTACTCACATGGGAGACCCAGAAGAGGTTCCTGGTTCCTGGCTTCGGAATGGCTCAGCATGGGCTGTTGTGGCCACTTGGGGAATGAACCAGTGGATGGGAAATCTTTATTTGTAAATCTGACTTTCTAATAGCAATAAATACATCTTAGGAAAAAAAAAAACAAGAAATCTGTGTGAAAAGGCTACTTAGTGTGTAATTCCCAACATATAGCATTCTGAAGAGGCAAAATAATGGAGGTCCTGTTTCTGGGAGATGACAGATTTTAAAGATTTATTGTTATTTAAAACGTAAGTTGACAGAGAGGAGACACACACACACACACACACACACACACACACACACACACACACACAGAGCTTCCAACTATCTGCTGGTTTCACTCCCCAGATGGCCACAGTAGCTGGATTAAACTGATCTGAAGCCAGAAACCAGGAGCTTCTTCCAGCTCTCCCATTTGGGTTGCAGGGTCCCAAGGACTTGAATTATCAGCCACACCTTTCCCAAGCCCTAAGTAGGGAGCAGAATTGAAAGTGGAGCAGCCAGACACAAACTGCTGCCTATAGGGGGTGCCAGCACCGTAGGTAGAGAATTAGCCTGAAAAGCTACCAAGCTACCCCAGCTGAAGTGATTTTCATTGCAGGGAAAGAGTTTCATATAATACCACCACCACCGCAGGCAGCTGTCAGATGATTGCTAAAACTCATATGACATTCAGCAACTATAGTGAAACTAAATGTCAACTATGAACTTCAATTAACAATTATTTATCAATATTGACTCAGCAATTCGAATAAATGCACCACACTGATGATAGCAGAAAATGTGAGGGGTGTTTTTAGGTACAGGGTGATACTGTCCAGCTGCTGCTTTTTTCCCTATACAGTTAAAAACTGCTGTAAAAACATCTCATTAAAAAAGACATTAAAGAGTGAAGACAGCATTTCCTATATACTTTCATCTACTGAATATACTATTTTCCTTCATTAAAGTTTGAAATGGGATTTTCCTTTTGTGAATCCCTATGATTAGTTTGATTCAGTTACAATGTTATTTAAATGATCACTTGCTGAGGAAATTTCTAAATCTATCAACTCCAGGCACTGGAGCAAAGTGTCCATGTGCTCCATGGAGACACAGTATGTTACTATTTTTTTTCTTCAGATACTAAGAAAACCAGGTAGAAGAACACTGAAGAGCATCGTATAGAATAAAATAATCTGTACAACATCATAAAAGCACTCCTCATTCAAATTCTAATCTCAGGTGAATTGTAATGTTCTTTTAAAAAATCAACAATTACACTCTAATGGATTTTTTGATACAAAAGTGCATGGCTTAAATATCAAATGAGCAGATGATTCTTATTAAGCTCAGAGGAAGGGAAAAGATAAATGCTATTCTGTCTCTAATGTAAATAAACACTGCACAATATTGATAACATACACTAATTATGTCACAGTTTGGCTTCTCATTTGACATGAAGTTCCAGTCATATTGACTCTATATAGCACACACTTGAGATTGCCCGTCACATTTAGTGCTTATCCACCACCGGCTCATGAAGAGACATGCTCTGAGTCTTGTTAAGGACTGAAGGGCCAGGATTCAAACCAGAGTGGGACTTATGAACCATATGCTGTGTTTAGGAAAAACCAAACCAAACCAAAACATTAAAAGGAACATTCAGAAAACTCACCATGGAAAGGACTGTAAACAGATTTAAGTGAAACTCAATCTACAAGAAGTCCTGGTATATCCAGCAAGTGAAACACAATGTTATACCCACTAAATTCTAAGTTCAACAGTGTTTGCCAACACTCACTCAAGTGCTTTTGCTAATATGGAAAATAGATTTTTGACAACCAGTCATTAGCATTTCTGTTTATGGTATACACCTAATGCAATAGAAAAATGTCTAATGCTTTCCAAAGTCTCAAAGTAAGTCTTATTTCCAAACAAAGTTGAAATTCCTGTTTTAAACATTGTTTTTGCCACGTTACACATGAATCTCTTCAATTTCTTTCTCCTTTCTCATTGAACTTCTGTAAACTTTAACCAATATCTTCCCAACTTTATGACTCCTGGCCCTGGTAACCACCATATTTCTATGTTCTATAAATTCAGGCTTTTCAGTGCCTCATAGAACTGAAATCATGCAGATCTGTGTTTTGTTTTAGTTAGCATAGTATCCTTTGGTTCTATCCATCTTATCACAAATGAGATTACTTTTTATTGGAAAGAAAGATTTATGCAGAGGAGAAACAGAAACATCTTACATTCCCTGGTTCACTCCCCAAGTGGTCACACTGACCAGGGCTCAGCCAGTCCGAAGCCAGGTGCTTCTTCATGGTCTCCCACATTGGTGCAGAGTTCCAAGGCTTAACGCCATCCTCTACTGCTTTCCCAGGCTATTAGCGGAGAGCCGAATTGGAAGTGGAGTAGCCAAAACATGAAGAGGTGCCCACAGGGGATTCCAGAACTTGCAAAGTGAGGATTTCACCCCCGAGATGGATCCTCTTAGTGCATCTTTTCTTTATTATAAATTTAATTGGGAGATTCAGAACTTCGGGTATCTTTCAGCCTGAAGAAGCTGGAGATAAGTGATAAGATATTTTCATACCAACAATACCATCAGGCATATCTTAGAATTACTTTAAGAAGATTTAGCAGTTATTCTATCCTCATGTACACTATGTACATGTGCTCACAGACAACAGAGCAATTTATGTAACCAATGTTTATAATGATTAGGTAATACATCGTTGAAATCCCATTTCCTAAGTAAGCCACTTACGTCACAGATTCTAGGTGATATTCCGCAGTGGTGAAGAGTCTGTTAGATGCATAGATAAAACGAACCTCTAAGAAACACATTTCATTGTATTTATGAAAGAAGTTATTCAAATGAAAAGAAGGAAGAGAAGAAGAAAGTGAAAAAATGAGGGAGGTAAGGGAAAATGGAAGGATAAAAAACCAAACAAAACCAAAAACTTCCATCACATCAAGAATAAGAAAGATTGATAGGGAAATCTGTTTACTTTCAGTCTAATGTAATAATGCAGGAATAAACTATAGGTGAATCCCACAATCAAAACAGGTCTCCACAAAATGTCAAGGTCAGAACTGGTACTGATTTAAAGACAGGGAAACAGTATTTCATTTAGATTCAGCGTTGTCTTTTTACATCTAAAGCCTTCAATTGGCAGCAGATGAAGAAAGTGTATTTTATTATATTGATATTTTTAAAGTCATGAATGATAATATTAAACAAGCAAATGGAGTTATAGTACTAGCACGTTAAAAACTGATAATATTTTAACAAAATTTATTGACTTAAAAAATGCCAAAGCAAAAATAGTCATAAAAGGAAAACTTAGTTCATTAGATCTTTGAATAACTGGTGGTTCCAAGTTGCAGTCAAGTAAATGAAGCTTGAGAGAACTAAACCAAAAGTGAACCCAGGCAGTCCTTGTCTTTCAAATATCAGCCTGAAGATCAAAAATTGGAAACTCAAGTTCTAACTCAAAAGTCAGAAATGAGGCCCAGTCCACCCAAGAATCTTAAGAACGCTGAGAAGTTAGAGCGAAGGAGTACACAAAACTCTCTGCCTACCCTGCGTATTTCTACCTTTGAGGGAAGATTCTAACACAGAATTTACAGAATATGTCTGGTGATGTATAGTAGCTAACAATTGCCCTCAAAAGGAAGTGATAGGGACTGGGGAAAACTGGATATTTCGAGTTCATTCAGCATTCATCCTTAGGATATTGAGTATGTCATGAATGAAAAAGAAAGCAAAGCAGAAATATATTCCCTTAAACTATATTTGGAATAGCTCCTTATGCTTAAATATTCAACAAACATAACAAGGTGACAAGTTGCATGTACATTAACATTTTGCTAATTGGCATGTAAACTCTGCATACTATTGTCCAGGAATTTAAACTCTGGAAAAAGTAACTGAAATGTGCTTTTTACAAAATATGACATTTCTGGAACATGAGAAAACATACCTAGACCACATTTTCAGCTACAACAAAAATACACTTAAGAAGACGGCATGTCGGTTCCACTGGCTAATTCTCCACCTTCAGGTGCCAGCATCTCATATGGGTATGTTTGTGTTCTGGCTACTCTACTTCCCATCCAGCTCCCTGCTTATCATCTGGGAAAGCAATGGAGGATGGGCCAAAGCACTGGGACCCTGCACCCACATGGGAGACCCAGAGGAGGTTATTGGCTCCTGGCTTTGGATTGGCTCAGTTTAGGGTCAGAATTTGTGCAGTGAGCTAGCAAATAGAAGATCTTCCTCTCTCTGTCTTATCACTGTAAGTCTGCTATTCCAGTAAAAGTCAGTAAATCTTTAAAAAATAAGTATTTCAGAAAATTATTCGACTAGTTGGGAATTGACTGACAGACTCAGGATGTCTTGATTATCTTAGAAAATGAAATGAGAGGCAAGGCTTTTAGGGAAATGTCATACAATTGATAAGCTCTAGATGCATAATTTTATTTTTGTCTTCCCACTGGCACAGTTCTAAAATACAGGCAAGTACACACACACACACCAGTGAAAACCCTCAAGGTCAAAGAAGATAATAGCAATCATACTGGTATACCAGAAAGCACAGAGGAACATCTAGCAAACATACCTGATTTGATGAAGCCTTGTACTACACCAGCAGGAAGGGGAGCCAGGATGCAACACAGCTCACACCAACGGGCCTCCATGTGACTAAGGAACTGACAAAGCCAATACCTGGACAGGTGGGTTAAAAATGAGGGTGGAGTTAAGGCAGAGCCCGAGCCTGATGTACACCAGGCCAGGTGGTTTTTCCCAAAGTACCAAATTCCCTAAGGCTTGCTTTTTGGTTTTGCTTTTTTGTTTCCCATAAAGGGTAGCATATACAGTTACTTTGTCAAGAAAAAAATCAAACAGTGTTGAGGTTAAGAAACAAGAAGATTAAAAATTTACAAACTGGATGTTGACACCTCCGCACGAAAATGCAAGAATTTTTGCAGTGAAACTTCAAAAACTTCCAGTTAGAGAAATTAAAGATGGTTGCCTTGGCAATGCAACTGGTTTAGGAGAAGAGATCTAAAAACACTGACATCAAATATTTCCCAATGAAACCCCTGCCAGACTGCACAGCTGAGTTGACAAGCTGCATGCACTCACAGAACTCCCCATCAGTCTCTTATCCTCTCAAACAGGAAGGGGCAGGCAGGTTCACTAGACATTGGGGAAAAGCTCCTGCATAAAAGGCAGGCGCCAAACAGAAGCAGCACAAAACAAGCTGCTGGACTTTGTAAGCAGGAAATATTTTGAACAAACTCATGAAAAAGATGTTGGAAATTTAAGATCCAACAGAAATTAAAAATTGAGTGGAAGAGTTAGAAGATATTGTTGAGGAAACATCCCAGAACATAGAACACAAAAAGTCAGAAATAAAAAATAACAAAGAAATCAAAACACAGAAATAAACAGGAGTTCCAATGTTCAATTAATAGCCATTCTAACAGGAGAGATGAGAGAGAACATGAATGAAAACATGAAATATTTTAAGAAAATTTCTTGCTTTGAAGAATCTAGACTTCTGTAATAAAAATGCTCACTTATTGGGGCTGGTATAGTGACATGACAAGCTAATCCTCCACCTATGGCATCAGCAACCCATATGGCCACTGGTTTTTTCTTCCCACTGCTCCTCTCGGAACCAGTTACCTGCTAGTAGCCTGGAAAAGTAGCGGAGGATTGCCCAAGTCTGTGGGCCCCCCTGCATCCCTATTTGAGACCTAGAGGAAGCTCCTGGCTTTCAGCTTCAGATGTCCTAGCTCTGGCCACTACAACTATTTGGGGAGTGAATCAACAGATGGACAATCTTTCTAATTCTGATTTTCAAGTAAAATAAATCTGTAAAAATAATACCCATTTACTGTCCAATATACTCAGAGACTAAAGGAAACAAATGATCATAAATGACAGCATTAAAACTTAATAGTACCAGGCCCGGCGGCATGGCCTAGCGGCTAAAGTCCTCGCCTTGAAAGCCCCGGGATCCCATATGGGCACCGGTTCTAATCCCGGCAGCTCCACTTCCCATCCAGCTCCCTGCTTGTGGCCTGGGAAAGCAGTTGAGGATGGCCCAATGCATTGGGACACTGCACCCGCGTGGGAGACCCGGAAGAAGTTCCAGGTTCCTGGCTTCGGGCTGGCGCGCACCAGCCCGTTGCAGGTCACTTGGGGAGTGAATCATCGGACAGAAGATCTTCCTCTCTGTCTCTCCTCCTTTCTGTGTATCTGGCTGTAATAAAATGAATAAATCTTTAAAAAAAAATTTAATAGTACCTATGTACTTTTGAAACTCTTCATGAGTATATGCATTTAAACCAAGCTACTATAAATGTGCATGCAATCTAATGACATATTGAGGCATTCCAAAATTCTCAAGAATTTTCATTCTTTCTTTGAAACTAACTGAAAGTTTTCTAGAAAAATCAGAGATAATTTAAAAAAGAGTAAGTGTCTAAGGAAACAGAAAGTCTAACACCAAAGGGAAATGAAGATTGTATCCCGAGAGGATGAAAGAAGAGCCGAAGACGATACTTGATTTCAGAATAGAAACTGGAGATCGTTAGGCTAGGAAAGATGATTGTAATAAATGAAACAAAACTACCTGAAGTAGTTAAAAGCACTGAGATATATTTTACACAAATCAAAGTCTGGAACTAAGAACTTCGAAAACTAAGGAAGCAGAAAATTAGGCCATGTAAGGGGAAGTGTTGGGCAAGAAAGAAAAGCCATCACATTGGGCACAGCTCAGCTACAAAACCTTTAGTCATAAAAAAAGATTCATTATTTATCTAAGCAATGATATCTTGTATCTCTGAAACAGGCTGTGTACCCATTTGCAGTGTGCAGCAGGAAGTGCAAGACAGCTAACTCTTCCTCTCCTGTGGTGGAAAGTGAATATGCCTAAAGCTACTAAATGAAAAATTAATAGAGTAAGTGTCTTTTTGGAGTGATACAGAGACAAAGTCAAGTAGGAAAGCTGAGAGCTTTGGAGTGGTTCTAAAAAGCAGAAACTATGGTAGAGGAGAAACTAACGGCCACTGTTTTTCTTACCTCTGATTTGTTTTCTATAGATTTATTTATTTTATTAGAAAGTTAAACTTAGAGGAGAAAAGACAAAGAGATTCCCTCTTCTGGTTAACTTCTCAAGAGGCCACAATGGCCAGAACTGAGCCAATCTGAAGCCAGAAGCCAGGAGTTTCTTCCGGGTCTTCCATGTGGGTGCAGGATACCAAGGCTTTGGGCCATCTTCTACTGCTTTTCCATGCCAATAGCAGGGAGCTGGATGGGAAGTGGATTGGCCAGTGCCAATATGAGATTCCAGCATGTGCAAGGCAAGGACTTTAGCTGCTAGGTTCCTGTCCCGAGCCCTTCTGATTTTTTAAAGTATTTGTTAACTACTTGGAAAGATGTAGGAAAATACGTAATAGTAAGAACCAAGAGGGTTTCTGCTGACAATATTATAAGCAAAGTGTCATCAACAGGAATATATTACGACAACTTTGCTAGACAATTGAGACCTGAAGTACTGAGTGGTACTAGAATTGCCACCAGGAAGTCTTAAAGCAGGTACGTGTTATGGCATCGCAGGTTAAGTCGTCTTGGGGATGTTGATATCCCGTATCACAGTGCAGTTCAAGATGTAACACCCCTGCTTGCAATCCAATATCCTTGCTAATGTATCCTGAGAGGCAGTAGATGATGGTTCAAGTACTTATTCCATTAATACTCAAATGTGAAGCCTGGATTGAGTTCCAAGCTCCTGGCTTCAACCGGCCCAATCCTGGCTGCTGTGTGCACTTGCGTTGCGAACCAGAGGTGAAACACCCCTCAGTCATGCCCTGCTGTTTGCTCTACCTTTCAAGTAACCAACATAAATCCACATTCAAAAATCACAAGCTGCAGCATTAATATCACTAGATTTTCACAGACAAGTCCATTCTTGATGCCTACACCACTAGATAGCTCAATCAAAATTTCTAGTGGTCAGAAGCAACTACTGTAGTACAAGCTTCTACACTTTGCAGTGGGTCTATCGCAAGGATCTGGTGCAAGGTTAACATTTGAGAATCACTGTCCGGACCACATGTGCTGCGATCTCAGTGTGCATCAGAATCGCCTGTTAAGAACACGGAAGGCAGGGTTTCTGGTTCAGTGCACCTGGGAGCGGTCCCTAGCCTCTGCGTGATGACAAGTTCCCAGAGGCTGCTGCTGTAACATACCTGGGGACCACACTGCCGAACACTGTGCTATTGAGATCACTTTCAAAATGTCCTGTTTATTTTATTTTTAAGGGACAGAAAGTACCCATTAGTCTCAGAATAGCTAATGAGATGAAAAATATATACCATGAATTTAATCATGATAATAAAATAGATTTTTCATTGACATGTGGAAATGCCTTCCTCCCTAAACATGAAAAATGAAAATTATCTTTTCTAGTCAGGAAACAGCAAATTCACTGATCACAAGCTTTCTGCCTCATTATCTATTTATAGCTATTATTTCATTTTTTCTCCTTTGAAAATTGTCCAGAGCAGTATTTAATATGCATTTCTTTCACAGCCTGTGTTTTAAAGTAGTTTGGATTCTATTTTTAAAATGATTCATCAGGCATTTTCTGTGAGCTACTCTGTTTTTCCAACAACTGTTTCTTTCCTGACATGGCAGAGTTTGGTTGCTTAATGCTCTTTATACACTTCACTGTTAGTTCCGCAGTTAGGAGCTGTCTTCAGCCACAGCTGACAAAGTGCCTGCAATTTAATAACGTCTTAAATACTGGCAGCGCTGTTCTAATGGGGCTGCTGTTATTATTCTGAGCATCAGGCAAGAGGGGCTGAGACTTGTTCATGGAGCCGCAGGAGTAAATGATTCTCCTTCAGGTGCGTGGAGGTCGGCTTCAGGAAGAATGCAAACTAGTAGAAAGCTTAATTTTTGAGCTCTGAATGTACAAAGCAAGAGAAACAAAGGATTTAGAAATGACTTTCTTTAACCAGCAGTTTCACCAGTCGGCAAGAGCATGCTAAAGAGTTGAAGGAAAAGACAATGATGCCTTTCAAACAAGATAGCCTGACACTTCACCGATTTAAGAATAACTGATCATAACTGTTCCATTCACATTAAATGCAAAAGAAGAGAATTATGTGTTGAGTAGCATATCCGTATCAAAATCATGTAGACATTTAAAAGTAAATTGTCAGGGCCCGGTGGCATAGCCTAGCGGCTAAAGTCCTCACCTTGAACGCACCGGGATCCCACATGGGCGCCGGTTCTAATCCCGGCAGCCCCACTTCCCATCCAGCTCCCTGCTTGTGGCCAGGGAAAGCAGTCAAGGACAGCCCAAGGCTTTGGGACCTTGCACCTGTATGGGAGACCCGGAAGATGTTGCTGGTTCCTGGCTTCGGATCAGTGCAGCACTGGCCGTTGTGCTCACTTGGGAAGTGAATCATGGAATGGAAGATCTTCCTCTCTGTCTCTCCTCCTCTCTATAAATCTGACTTTGTAATAAAAATAAACAAATCTTTAAAAACAAAAGTAAATTGTGTGTCTGCTTTAGATTAAAAAAACAGTTGGATAATAGTACTTAACAGAGAATTAGACACTATGTAATACAATAGAAAAATATTGAGATGGGCTGTTGCTCTTCAGTGAAAACAATGTTTATTTTTCGAATCTCTCCATTTAAATCTGTACTCTGAAGCAAGGAAGATAGATGTTCTGTTCACTATTAGTGACTCAGGACATATCCTACACATAGTTTCTTTAAAAAAAATTGATATTACTCGTCTATTTATTTGTAAGGCAGAGACACAGTGGAAGAGGGCGATGTCTGTTTGGACACCTGCCACAAGCAGGCACAGGCCTACAGTACCACCCCAATTTAACCTAACACTTGGTCTGTTTTGATCAGCTTGGGTCACACGCACTTTTCCCCTTTATTTTTACCATTTGTACCTTAACTGTGGTTTCAGGGACCCTTAACCACTACGAATATTTAGCTTTCCATCTCTGTTCTACTGCGGACTTGCGTTCATCCGGATCTTTCTTTCTTCAAAGGGCAAATTAGAACTATTGCAGTAGAAGTGACAATTGTCCATCTGCACTTCATTCTCAGGGGCCTAAAAATAAATAAATAAAAACAAGTGAGTGAAAACATGCTGAGCTGCATGAACAAACCTCTGGTGATATTTTTGGGGAGAGTCTCTGTCATTTTGTTTGTTACTAATTTCAGCAGTCTACCATTACTTGAATCAACATTATGAATGAACCGATGCCTAGTACTCTGGTTTGCGACATGCTAGCATTTATTTTTTAAACACAGTTTGAAATAGCCTAAGAATCTGGAGCATTTTTCAATTTTTCCATGAGAGGAATGTAAAATAAGTTCCCTCACTGAATTATATGATTTCTGGAAGTCGGAAATCTACTTACTTGGCATCAGCGTTGTTGTGAAGCAGGTTAAACTACCACCCGTGATACTGGCATCCCATTTGAGTTCCAGTCTGAATCCTGACTGCCCTCATTCAGATTCAGCTCCCTTCTTGTTTTAAGATCTATTTTTTATTACAAAGTCAGATATATAGAGAGAAGGACAGAGATAAAGGAGGCTCTTCCATCCAATGATTCACTCCCCAAATTACCATGATGGCCGGCGCTGAGCCAATCCAAAGCCAGGAGCCAGAGCTTCTTCTGGGCCTCCCACGTGGGTGTTTTCCCAGGCCCGAAGCTGGGAGCTGGATGGGAAGTATGGCTGCCGGGATTACAACCAGCACCAAATGGGAATCCAGTGTGTGCAAGGTGAGGAGTTTGGCTGGTAGGCCTCGGTGCTGGCCAAATTCAGCTCCCTTCTAATGTTCCTGGAAAGGCTACAGAAGATGGACCAAGTACTTGGGACCCTGAAACTCACACAGGACTGGAAGAGGGTTTTGGGCTCCCATCTGGTCTGGCCCACCCTTGGTTATTGCAGCCATTTGGGTAGTGAACCAGCTGATAGAGGGTGTCTCTCCCCTCTCTTTCATTTCTTCCCCTTTCTTTCAAATAAGTGATCTTTGAAAAAAATTTTATTTCCATATCATTTTCAAGTTCAGATTCTATCTGAAGTGTTCTGGTTAACAAATGCTTCAGCGTCTTTCCCCAAAGTCATATACAACTGGTTACTAGTAAGTTGCCCTTGATGAATTTGATGTTATGAACAAGTTCTGTCTACAGGTGTGCTCAGATGAGTAAGTGTGTGAATGACTGTCATCAAGAAAATGGAGGTTCGAGCAGGTGCATGTGACATAATTTTTCTTGTAAGCAAAAAAAAATTAAATTCAATAATTTTTCAGTGAGAAAAAAACTGTAAAGCATTAATATTAATATTTGTTAGAGAAGAGAACTATAGTTATACAGATCTCACATGAAACTAGTTTTAAATGTCAGTTATCTCTTATTTTTCCCTAATTGATTTTATGTATTGAATCAAAGTATAAAGATCATATCAGACACTGACAAGTAATAAACATGTTCATCAATTATTACAGATAAATGATTTTTAGCCTAAACTGGAAATCAGAACACAAATTACATCTCAGTATAATTGTTTTTGTCTAAAGTCCTTCAGGACAATCAAAGAGAACAGTGACTCAAACTTTCGAACTTTTGGATTATTCTCTCTCAATTTGTGGGGAGATATGGGCAAACAGCAGCACAGCTTGTTTGATTACCTCCAGCACCTCAGCACACTGGCTCCGACAGAGCTCGGAACTGACTTTCTCAAGGGAAAGCAAAACAAATCAGTAACAAAATCTAAGATCTATTCAAGAGGTCTTTTTTCTTTCTCTCTTCATTCTTGCTGTCTTTCCTTTTGTCCTCCTTAGTTTGCAACAGACTTTGGATTGTGTTAAACCTGGCTAAAGTGAACACATCAGTTTTCATTGCACATCATTCACAAGCTGAAATGGAGTTTGAAAAGATGTGCCACCTGTTCCATCCATAGTAACATCATTTCCTTTCTTTTTGGTTTGTTTTAGAGATATATCCTTTTCTACCCCACAAATCATTTCTGTATATGATGACTGATTTAAACATAAAACTAAAAGGTTTCATTTTTTTCTTGTCACTGTAAATTATATAACATATATTCCCACCTTAAATACCAAGAAATCTCTTTCAAAAAAGAATAAAGAAAATAATTGAAGAGAGTAAAAGAATAGAGGGAGGAATCTGAGCCTATAAAAATTTATTTGCAGGCCTGGCACGATGGCTCAGTGGCTAAATCCTCACCTTGCAAGTGTCAGAATTTCATACGGACACTAGTTCCTGTCCCAGCAGCTCCATGTCACCACAAGCTTCCTGTTTGTGGCCTGGGAAAGCGGTAGAGGGGACCTTATTCCCCTGTGGGATACGCAGAACCACCACCTGGCTCCTGGCTTCAGATCGGCTCAGTTCTGGCCATTGCAGCCATTTGGGGAGTGAACAAGCAAATGGAGGAACTTTCTGTCTCTCCTCTCTGTAGATTTGCCTTTACATTGAAAATAAATAAATCTTTAAAAAAAATTATATGGGAGCAAGAATATCATGCATTCTCAAGCAAGAATAGCATTCAATTCTCAAAAAGTAATAAACTGTTAATTGAATTCGTTAGTTTATTTACAAGTCAGTTTTATTATTTATAATGTAAGAGTCAGAAGCCAGAATAACATTAAACCACAGTGCATAATTCACTGTCCTAGAGAATCAGTGCGCTGAGGTAGAGACATTGTGGATTATTTTCCTCAGCATTTGTCTGCTGTTTGCAAGGGCCAATTAATGTATGACATTTCTATTTCACAGGAACAATCCACAGACTGTCACTTTTGCCTCCAGGTACACAAGCACACTTTGAAGCAATTATTCTTTATAATTTTCATACCAACCTGTGATTGATGGAATGTCAACGTTATAACACTTTGTCAGTGAAACAAAAACTTGGTCCAGGTGTTTTGTGACTTTTGTGATCTCGGTTTTCAAGGGCAAAGCAATGCCTTTGCAATCAGCTTGCAGCAAGGTTCAAGAGAAAGTGGGATAGCCTCCTGCAAAGAAACTAGAGCCATAAAGTGGTAGCAGCCAACCCCACCTCATAGTGCAGAATCTCAGGCTCAACTCATCTGCTGTATGAACAGACGTTGCAGGAACTGCCATGGGATTTTAAATCACTTAAAGTTTGAGACACTTGCTGTAGAGGCTGGTTATCCCTAAATGTTCTGAATGTTCCTGTTCCATACATTTCATACCATGGAAGTCTACCAGTGGGTTTCCACTAGAGCTCTTACGATCCAGAATCCTAGGTTACCTAACTATACCACTTGTAATAAAGGAATAATCTGACAGTTGTATTTCAATAACAAAAATGACATCTGAATGCATGCAATTCATACAGCCACTCTGCCAATTAATTCCTCTGCCTTACTCCATTATGTTTTGGTTATTTATAGGCCCAAATTATTTGACTTTGTTTTTAGTATTAAGATATGACTAAACCTGGGTCTGGCACAGTAGCCTAGCAGCTGAGGTTCACTCCTTGAAAGCACCAGGATCCCATATGGACACCGGTTCTAATCCCAGCAGCCCCACTTCCCATCCAGCTCCCTGCTTGTGGTCTGGGAAAGCAGTCGAGGACGGCCCAAGGCCTTGTGGCCCTGCACCCACATAGGAGACATGGAGAGGGCTCCTGGCTCCTGACTCCGGAATGGCTCAGCTCCGGCTATTGTGGCCACTTGGGGAGTGAATCAGTGGATGGAAGATCTACCTCTGTCTCTCCTCCTCTCTGTATATCCGACTTTGCAATAAAAATAAATAAATCTTAAAAAAAGATGTGACTTAACTTGATCAGCCTTTATTACTGATTGCTGTAAGAGTGAAACAATTTTGTTTACTCTTTGCAATTTATTTTGGTGTCTTTTCCAGCTTTATTATACAAGTAAAATAAGAAATATGTATTTAAGGTATACACTGTAATATGATTGCAGCAATCAACCTAATCTATATAACTATCACCTTACATAGTTACCTTTTTGTGTGTATGCAACAAGAACACTTAAGATCTACTTAGCAGGTTCCCAAATACACAATATACAGTTGGTAAATAGAACCACCTCCATGCTGTACATCAGATCTCAACAACTTAAAAGGGAAATTTTGTGTCTTAGAATACAAATCCACTTTTTCTTTGACGCTATTATTTCTGAGTTAGCTTTTATTTTAAATTCTTCATATAACAGATAATTATGTGGGGGAAAATCCAAAATCCACATAAAATTTCAGAAGTTGCCACATAGCCAAAGCAACCTGGAGCTTTGATGCACAATTAGAGGCATTTGATGCGTAGATGGAAGCATTTCACTGATCACAATAAATATATCAAGTTATAATTATCAAAACAGTATGGCATTGGCCTAAAAAGAAAAATGCACCAATGAATCAGAACTGTAGAGAGAGAACAGAAATAAAACCCACCCACACATAGTGACTTGACCTTCGATAGAGGCCCCAAGAATGCATAATGATGATAGGATAGTTCCTTCAATAAAGGACTGGGAAAAATGGCTATCAACAAGAAAAATGATGCAGTTGGGTCTATAGTACTCACCAGGCACAAAAATAAATTCATAATGGATTACAAACTTAAACATAACAATGTGAAATAGAAGGTATCATAGGAGAAAAGCTCGACACTGTTTTTGACAACATTCTATTGTCAAAGAATGTGCTCAAATAACGAACAGAATGAAAAGGCAACCTACACAATAAGAGAAAATTTGTACTTGAACACCACACATCAGATAAGGAGCTAGTAATGTCCAAAGCACAGAAGGAACACATGCAAATAACAAGAAATAGATAATAATAAGATAAGATAAAATGGGTAAAGGATCTGACAGTGCAGGAAGTTGCAGCCTTTGGCCAGTGGATCAAAAGATGAAAAATGTGTGTGTGTCTGAATTTGTGCCTATAATTCTTTTAAAGAAATAACTGTACCTTTAAGAAATAAGTATCACTTTACACCCATTAGGATGGAAAGATAAAATAGATGATTGCTGCCATTACATAAAAGCTATGCCTTTTGGAGCTTTGCTTGTTATGGTGGGAATGCAAATTAGTACAGTGATCATGGGGGGTTCCTTAAGAAGCTAAAAATAGAACCACCATATGATCCAGCAATCCTATTTCTGGGTACATAGCCCCAAGAAATTGCAATCAGTGTCTTTAATGAATCACTTGCACTCATATGCTCCTTCAGCATTATGCACAATATCTAGGTTATAGAAAAAACCCAAATGTGCACCAAGAGATGAAAAAACAAGTCCAATAGGGTATTAGTCATCTTGAAAAAGTCAATCTTGCCATTTACAACAACATAGACCATCTCATAGGACCTTATGCTAAGTAAAACGGAATAAATGCAGCCTGATTCTATTTGTAAAATTCTTTCCTATCATTTATAAGGGAAAGACTTTGAACATGTGGCAAATCTCAGATTAAATGCAGGTGGCTTAAAGTAATTAGCTGTGCCTTAAAGTTACTTAAGTGGGTTATTGTTGTTACGTAAGTATGCAGGCATTTTCCTGGGAGGGGTAGTGAACTTTTTTTTTCATAGAATGCAGACAGTAAACATTTTTAGCTTTGTGGACCAACAAAATAATTCACTTCTTATTCAGAGTTAATATTCATTATCATTAGAATATAAGCATCTCTGCTAGCTCTTGGGGATAGTTCCAGCAGCATAGCCTAGCAGCTAAAGTCCTCGCCTTGAACACGCCCCGGGATCCCATACGGGCGCCGGTTCTAATCCCGGCAGCCCCACTTCCCATCCAGCTCCCTGCTTGTGGTCTGGGAAAGCAGTTGAGGATGGCCCAAAGCTTTGGGACCCAGGACCCTGCACCCACGTGGGAGACCCGGAAGAGGTTCCAGGTTCCCGGCTTCGCATCAGTGCAGCACCGGCCGTTGTGGTCACTTGGGGAGTGAATCATCGGATGGAAGATCTTCCTCTCTGTCTTTCCTCTCTGTCTTTCCTCTCTGTGTATCTGACTTTGTAATAAAAGTAAATAAAAATCTAAATAAATAATAATTTTTAAAAACTAAGTTTTAAACATTTCAGATGATCTTGCTGGTAGTCTTGGGAATTAAGCTTTTAAATCAGAAAATCTTCAGTGAAAGCCTGTAATAGCTAAGATCAAAGTATGTCTCTAGAGTTTTCAGTTCTGAATGGTTTTGAAGTAGAACATGTAATAAGAATCATTTTGACATACACGAGTAGCAAGATCATCCCTCCACTCTACCTGCTGATAATGCTTAACTCAGTTTTAGACACCTTGACCAAACTAATTCTGTAATTATTTTTTAAAATGTATTTATTCATTTTATTATTCTATGATACACTTCCATAGGTTCTAGGATTTCCCTTCGCTGCTCCTCCCCCTACTGATTTCTCCCATATTATAATAGTATAATCCTTCATGATTAGTCATAAGTTCATCATTCTGCTATTTAAGTGTATCCTGACATTGCAGGCTTGGACAATGACAAAGTCCAGCACCCTGTTAAGATACATTCAATAGTTCCATCGGGAGTCCATCATTGATTTGTAGGTAGAGATGCACAGTGTATTGTATCTTCACATCTCAATGTGGTCATCTCTAGCCATGAAAACAGCACATATGTCCATCAAAAGAGGAGTGGATAAAGAAGCTGTTGTGCGTCTATTCCATGGAATACTACTCCATTAAAAACAATGAAATTCTACCATTATGCTCGGTGAAAGAAATCAATCCCCAAAAGACAGATATTATAGGTTCTTTCTGATATTCTGTAATTATTTTTTAATCAATGCTTTTTAAATGAATGTATAATTTAAATGAAAAGGAAAAGATAAGTAACTCTTCTTGTGGGGAAGAGGCAATATAGCAGAATTAGGATTGGGTCCAGTGAATTGCATAAAACAGAAGTCACTGAGTTCTATCCATGACGATGTATATTTTTATATGTCCATCAATGAAATATTCTTCAAAAGAAAAAGAGGCAAAGAAATCAGATTTTAGGAAACATATTTCAATAACAGACTATTGTGATCAGATTTATGAAGATACATTTTTGATTCATAAGGAAGTCTTAGAAATCACTCAGTGGAAACTTCTGTGTACTGCCTTGGTGATTTAGACATAGGATGTGCAAAAAAGGGTAAGTCTTCAAATGGACTATTCACACATAATTTCTCTCAGTGATAAAATAATAAGTCTGTTTTAAGCTCAGTAGAAGTTTTAATGAAGTGTGTGACTTCCTGACATGCTTTGGTTTGCGCCTTGTGAACATTTAAGAATGAATTGTAAACTGTTCCAGCAGTCTTCAGTCAAAAGGGGGAAACCAAAATTTTAAAGACTGAACCAGTACAGCATACTGTTATAAAATTAATAGTGACAGCCCTAAAGGAATCATTTAATGTGATTAAAAGATCCTATGAAGTAAAGTATGAACATAATTTTTAAAATGCATCCTTAGCCCTGGAGAGGTGAAAGTTAGGCTATGATGCAAGTTTCTCGGACTTCATTTCACTAACAATGTTCTGTACTTACACAGCGCTTTTCACTTTCCCAAGCAATTTTTTAGAAATGTATTTCCTACTGGAAAGGCAGATAAGATTTATGGTGAGAAGGCGAGACAGAAAGATCCTCTATCTGCAGGTTCACTCCCTATATGGCTGCAACAACCAGAACTGAACCAATCCGATGCCAAGAGCCAATGGCTTCTTCTGCGTCTTCCACCCCAGTTCAGGGTTCCAAGGCCTTGGACAATCCCCTCCACTGCTTTCCCAGGCCAGAAGGCAGTTGGATACAACTTCAACTTCCAGGTAATTGCATATTCACACCACAGAGGAAGTAGCAACTTCCATTTGCCAATGGCAGTCACCAGCCTTGAGAACTCAACTTCCAGGGTGTAGGAATTCTCAAGTCCATAGCATGAAATACAATTTACTATGTGCTTGTATATGTCGATGGGAACAAGCAGAAAAGGTAGTGAAGGAAAAATGTTGTGAATGAAAATTATATAGGTATTTGAAAGAGGGGTAGGATTTGGAACTGTTGTAAAGAACATTCCAGAATGAAGGAATGCTGCACAATGTCCTTAAGATTCAAATGACCTTAGAGAGGAAGACAGACGGGGGCTGCGCTGCAGGGACATGGGACAAGGCTGCTGGGCAGAGTGCCTAGCCTATGGCACATGTTAACGCAGGCTTGCTCACTTACAGATCAACTATCATGAGGGGCAAGGAACTAGAAGCCCACAGAGAACACCCAGAGGAAGGAACCCCCCAACTTATAAAAAAAAATAGTTTGGGTTCTGTCTGACCCTTGCTGGTGGGCTTCCTTTCTCCCCACTGGCCATTTTATTCATACATGTCAGCATCTGTAATAGTAAGAGCTATTCAAAGAAATGGATGATCTGTATAGTATAATACTATATTAAATCTAAACTATCATATGGAAAAAGGAAAGGTACTTAAAGAGTTTCTGGAGGGCCCAGTGTGGTATCGTCTATGGAAAGTTTGCTCAAGGCACTGCTGACAATTCTGGACATGAAGAGGACTTGAGACACGATCTTCAACATTTTATCTGACAAAGTCATTCTTAAACATGCACAGAAAACGTTTTCTTAGTTTATATTCTCTGATAATCTAGGATAAGTATCTTATTAAAAGTGGAGTAGTTGGGGCTGATAAGTAGCTTAAGTAAATTAAGCTGCTGCCTGCAGTGCCAGCATCCCATATGAGCATCTGTCCCTGCTGTTCCACTTCCATTTCCCCTCCTTGCTACTATACCTGGAAAGCAGTGGAGGAGGTTCAAGTTTTGGGGTCCCTGTGCCCATGTATGAGACCTAAAAGAAGCTCCTGGCTCCTGATTTTGGCTTGGTTCAGCTCTGGCTGTTATGGTCATTTAGGGCAGGGACTCACCGATGGAAGACTTCTCCGATTCTCCCTCCTTCCTATGTAACTCTACCGAAAGAGAAAAGGAATAGCGGACAACTGCCACCAGCTAGTCTCTGATAACAATAAATTTAACTGGTACATTATATCCAATCGACACTTCTATTTTCAACTCAATGATTATTCAGCTACCTATGTTTTAGAAGCTTTTCTCACACTGAATAATTACAAATCAAAAAATCAAAAATGGAGGGTTTCTCTAAGGATATTCTATATCCTCACAGTCCGTAATTTCATACTCATGATGGCAATACCACATTATACCTTTTCTGGGATTTAGTTATTTAAATACAAAATTGTCCTTAGAAGATATCCATAAATTATGCAAAGCACTGATGGCATGAAACAAATAATTGTAACATAACAAACTGGAAACAAAGAAGCATAAGAATGTTGGCAAGAATAATGTGTTTCTTTCCTAACAAGATTGTAAAGGCAATGATGTAGAGGATGGTCTTGCCTTAGCTATTACAGCATTGCAGTGAAGAATCACAATAGCGTCATGCCGATTGCTGATACTGTACAAGGTTTTCAGAATCCACGGAGTAAATATTCTGTCTTCACTGATAAGTGAACTGAAGGCAACTGAAATGTAAGTGGTAAGTGCTGACCAGACACAGAGCCCAAGTTCTGGCCACTTCTGCCCATGGCCTGTTTCTCCTAGCCGTTAGAATACTTTAGGAAAACTTGTTCCTTCCCCAGGCCCTCCTCTTCCTTTCACTCTGTTTTCCCATCAAAAACATTATGTTCCATTCTTGTACCAGGTAGGTTCTTTTTTCTCACATCCTTTTAAAAATTGCCTCTGAGAATTTCTTCAAGACACACATATTTCCCTTGCAAATCCAAAACCCTGCTGCTGTTATTAAATAATACATGGTGCCATGAGACACGTAGCTGTGAGCTTTTAATAATTCATTTATTTTCTGTAGTATTTCTGTCAATACTAATAAAGAGATAGGCAAATGCAACACAAATTTGACATACCATTACTTAGACTTTTATAGTCTGAGCAAAGGAACACATGGAATCCTTTCTCTCTGCCTCACAAAACACTGCTTTAATGTCAGTGTGGGTCCCCACTAGTCACAACCAATACCGTAATTAGGTTAGGGGGGCATATTTTTTTTCCTAAGCATTTACAAAATTCAGTAAATAGCCTTCTAAATTTTAGATTAAAATAGCTCCAAAAGCCATGTATTAGAGGTTGTTAAAAGTCACAGAAAAAAATGAACTTGGAAATGGCTTAGTATTAATTTTTAAAATAATTATTTTTGAAAAGTCTGCTAAAATTGAGTGACTTCAAGGGTAAAAATTTAAAGTCAGAAATGGGACAATCATAAGAAGCTGAATTTGGATCAAATGCTCTTGACAATAAGTGCTTTTAACAGAATGGCAGAATCTCATATTTTAAGTTAACTCATAAAAATTGTGTAGCATACACTATTCATGTATCCTAAGGATATCGTCTATGGCACAAACGTCATTTAGGCCAGTGGCCCTTTCAGAGGCAGATTTCTTACTGGGTTGGCAGTAGGTCCAGTCATTACCTACGCCAGAAACGCTAGGGAACATAGGTCCTCCCCTCTTCCTGTGCCTTGTATTACTCTTAAACATGGTGAATTTCTCATACATTTCCATCCTTACTTTGCATTCAGAAACACATGCACATTGTAGGTGCGAAGAGTATTTCAGAATTATAATTCTGGGGGGAAGCCTGCTCAGGAACTTTTCTTAATTGTGTCATCCTATATATTTTGGCCAATTTTCCGGCTTTGTTTTGCTAAAGAGAATGGCTTTGAGAGAAAGTTCTGTTTAGTTCTTGGCATTGACTTATATTCTGTTCAGGATATGTTTTCTTATTTAGATGGAGCCTGAGTGTGTATTATTTCTAAGTAAGCTCTGTCAGCACATAAGACACTAGGCTTTTGCAGGCTGCCATACTGCTGTGGCCTGGCCCCTGAGAGAGTGTCTACATTTCATTCACCTTATTTATGGGAGCGGAATCAAAAAGAAACCAAAATAAATACAACAAATCAAATAAACAAATCTGTCACAAAGTGGGAGGGAATCAGTTAAATTTGGTTAAAAGTCAGTCAGATTCGGGTTTTCCCTTGTGTTCATCATTTAATTCTGTCAAAGTAACTAATCTGATAAACTTCTTAGGAACAATTTAAAAGTGCTAATATTTGCTTCTACCCTTTTGGTTGTTTGATTCTTCTATTAGTTTTATGCTTTCCATATAACAGGCTGTGGATGAACTTTTGCAATACATACTCTCTCTTTTAACACCCACACCGGGATTGCAAGTTGGGTGTAGCTGTCCCTTTCCATAAATGAGTAGACTGGAATTGAGAAAGGAAAATAAGTTTGCCAAAGGATGGACAAGGAATGAATGGCTAATCTGGAGTCAAAGGCCTTAGCTGTCCTGACTCCAAAACGTTTTTGTCTTTTTTCCTATTGTGTTGTATTCTTTTGTATGTAAGGAACAAGAATTTGAAAGCAATATATATTTTTGTAAATGTTTTCCTCCCCCTGTTCTTACCTCTCAGCCATTCAGCAGATCTCTCTAGAGGCAGATGGAAGACGGAAAGCAAAAGACATACGCACACAAACTTGTACAGGGCTAGGTATTTGACTTGGCAGTTAAGACAATGCTCAGGACAGCCCTGTGATGTAGTGGAGTGCTGGGTTTGGAGTCCCAGCTCTGCTCCCAATTCAGCTTCCTGCTAGTGCAAGCCCTGGGAGGCAGCAAGTGAGGACTTTAGTGGTTGGATTGAATTCTCAGCTCCTAGCTTCAGTCCTGGTGCTGTCACAGCTGTGACAGGATTTGAAGAAATGAGCCAGCAGATGGGAGTGCTAGGTGTGGGCAACTGTGTGTGTATGTGTGTATAAAAAGTTGATCAATCTGTTCTGTAAGTCCAAAGCATGATGATGTATGTATTTTATCAATCTGACTCGGCTCTGAGGTATTCAGCTCTTTATGGGGGTGGGGGTATTTCTGTAAGAGGTTATCATCTGACTCACTACACTCAGTAAAGCAAACTGAACTCTCCAATGTGCGTGGACCTCATTGAATTCAGTAAGGACCGCACAATTAAAAGTTCTTGAGTAAGGAACGATTTCTCTCTTAGCCTGTCTGCCTGAGCTCTGCTTCCTGCCTTCTGTTCTAGTTAGCAAACCTTCAGACTCAGATTGGAAATTTATTTCATCGGTGCAATGCCTATCTGTGCCACAGAGTAACTATGGTACATGGGTCAGATGTGCTAATCACAGACTGTCTTTTGTTGATGGGTTTAGGTGTCTGTGCATTTCATGGTTCCCACAATTCAATGTTAATCAGAGCATAAAAATTCATGTTTAACAATTGCCCCATTCCTCTTCACTGCTGAATCCAATAACAAGGACAGGGAAACAGAAGCAAAATATCTGCTGCTCATTTGCCTCTATAAGCAGGAACCCATACCCATTATTGAAAGCACACTTCACTTAAAGTTTACTCATTTAAAGAGTCTGGCGGTATAAAACTCAGATTAATTACCCCCAAATGACTGGTTGGGTTTGATAAGATATAGGTTCATTAACATTCGATTGTGCTGTGTGAGGAGGCAGGCCTGAAGAGAAGTACTTAAATGAGAACAAGCGTATTTTCAGTATTTTGGTTGGCATTTGGGGAGATTCTTTTTCTATTTCAAATCAGACTCAGGTGACAGATTCTATGGGCTGCAATTCCAGTTTACTAGCTACATAACTTGGACAAATTAATTAATGCCTGATTCCCAGTTTCTTTCTCAATAAAGACTACAATGATGCTTGCCTTATTGGATTCTTCTAATGGTAAAATGCCTTAGGGCAATTACTTACCTAGTTCCTAAAACAGAACTAGGTATAGCTCAGGAAAATAGTGACCGAGAGAATTGCATGAGACAAAGAACTTGCATTCTTTAACATTTAGCAGGTTTTTTTTTTCATTGCCTGAAGTCATTCATTCAACAAAGGTCTTATTATTTTTACAATTACTTTAAGAGCTAGAAAATAACCTTTTGGAGAATGAACTACCGTAGTGAAAGCATTTTGAGGAGCTTTAAGTGCTACCAAAGTGAACGGAAGGAGAACTGTGACAAAGGAGAATATTTCTAGCAAATGATTACTTTTACTAAAATAGCAATAATAAGGACTATACTAAAACTAAACTTAAAACTAAAGATAGTTTTAAAGTTGTTGCTGGGTTGTTACCTTCAAACAAACCAAGTCTAAAAAAGAATTATGCTGTCTTAACAAAAGATAAAAATTCTGGTTATCTGCATTTCCCATTTTCCAATAAATAACTCGATCTCAAGCACAAATCAATTTGACTTAAACGTCGCCCTCTCAGATAATTCTGCTAACAGCGCTGATGGCTGTGTTCACAAGATAGCTGTCAGGAGCTCAGCCTGCACCCTTGGAACCTTCCGTCCATGTAGGTGACAATGGCTCAAGATAACATGAGATACAACATGCACTCAGCCTGCGATACAGTACAAAGGAAAAAAGATCATTAGTCATCATGACTTATGTCTACGTTAAGGCCAATGCATCATTTCAACATTGTATCTAAACACAAGCATACATTTATCATGATCACAGAGACAGTCTCTACGTAGCTGGATGTTAAGTTCACATTCTTGCTATAAGCCTTCATTCTGCAACTTAAACTCAAACAGTGCAATGATCAGTATGAAGTTCAATGTTATGAGTCAGAACTTGTACTCATAGCCCACTCCTTAGTCCATGTGCTGTATGCTCTGCCCCTGTACCAGGTGAGGCTTTACTGTGCTGGACTAAAACTCCCTCAGAAGTCTTGCTTTTATGTCCAGTTAGCTTCATGACACACAACAGAAGTGTGCAATATTCTGAGGTAACATACTGGGACGTACTTCAAAGCCTCCAGGCATGTGCCAAATGTCTTAGATCTTCTTACAGTCTAGGTCTTACCTTCACTGTGTAGGTGTACAAACATGCCTGTGTGCATTTTTGTGCCTTCCAGTGGAAACTGCAGAACTGATCATAGAAATGGTCATAGCTATCTTGTGCTGCCGCTATCAGGCAAACAGAAAATTGTACTGTACAGAAGTAATTTTGTAACAACCTAAGCAATCTACAAATTGCAAAGGGATTTTATCTCTAGCACGCTCAAAAGTGAGGCCCTAATACTGAAAGATAAAGCAGAATTATTGCCTGCATTCTACAGCTGCAGTTGAGCTGAGCAGTAACTCATGATCTCAGGTACACTGAAGCCATTAACACTGGAAAATGTTAGAGTTCCTATAGGGTGTAATGGCAGTCCCTACTCCTTCAGCCCCGTTTCTTAGAGGAGAATATGGCCGACTACTTCTAAACTGATCTCCTTTCTTCTCTGAAAGTGATTATACTTTCTTAAAAGTGCTATTGGCAGGCATATTTAAAGTTTCATGAAAAAGTTTCTAAGAAAGCAAGCCTTGGTAAGGTGTTTTACAGGGATAGCATAAAAGTAAAACCATGGAATTTAAACTGCTACTTCCACTTATTACTAACTTGTGTTAAGTAGTCTCAGTAATAACTTTTTCATAGGGTTATGGCAAACAGCACAAGTAACAAAACAGGTAAGCCCCTGGGTTTATTACAAACTCAAGAGATGGTTCTTTCTCAACATTTCTCTCCTTCCTTTTCCAGAAACGTGAAGACTTCATCATCAAGTTCTGGGACATTCCTGCTGTAGAGAAGACAAGGACAACTGAATGACTGGTCCTTACATAACAGGGTGCTGCTCATGTTGGGATTGTTGAACAAGATTGAGAGCTCCTAGTTGAGGGCATGTGCCACTTGGAGGGAGAGATGGGAGCGGGTGACTGCTTTAAGGAAAACGCACCTTAAGCCCACATGGGAAGAGTCAAGGGACAGACAGTAAATAGAGGACCCTTCATGTCTGTCCATTCCAGTGTCTCAAACTCTTCATGGTATTCCCCACTCTCAATTAAAGACACAGTACAGCCATAGTCAAGATGAGAAAAGATCAGAGAACTTAGAGGGATAATGATGCTCTTTATCAAGATGTGAGTAACCACATCTGTCTTTTAAAACATGATGAAGTTGAATCATCTTAAATCCTACAAATATCCAACTTTGCAAAAGTAGGAATAGGATATACGCAGTTGTTGAGGATTCTGCATGTAAATTAGCCTTTTCAAAGACTGTCAGTGTCTGGTTACTGGTAAAATGTAGCTCTCTGTGTGCTCATACTGTACAGGAAGTTGCATAGCCTTCTGTAGTTTGTGGAGATTTGTTGTTCCCTTATGAAGATCTATGATTGTAATAGACAGATGCATGGATAATTGGACTTACTTGAAGTTGCAAGTGTCAGACTAATCAAATAGACAAGCAGTAGCTGTTACAAAATGGTGTCTTATCAATCTATTCCCCTGTATATTTCTGTTGCCTATTACATTTATGGTGGGCCTCCCTTCTCAATGCAAATGTGTCCAAAGCCCCCAGAAAATGACTGAAATCAGGGACAGGGCCAGATCCTATACGCCATGATTTTTCTTATATGTATATACCTATGACAACATTCAATGTAGAAGATACAGCAAGGGATAAATAATGAAAAGGAACAATAGCAATGTATATTAAAAATAATGCTTGTGTTATATCTTTTTCTATCTCAAAGTATCTTAAATTGTCAAGAAAGGTCACCCTTCCACTTAAAGGAAGCACTTTTCAACCTCTGTCATTTCCAAAATGCAAGCATCACCAGCTTTGTCCTTTGGGGGTATTAGCAAGTATTAGAATGTAGTTGAGTACAAAGATTGGACCGTTGTGACAGCTAATCTGAAAACCAAGACAACTACTAAGTAATTACTTGTTGAGTAATGTACACAGAACAGATACACTGGACAAATTACAGAACTTCCAATGGTATGAGATTTCATTACATTACTGAGAATGACATGTAATTTAAAACTTGTGAATGGTTTATTTCTAGAGTTTTCCTCAATATTTTTGGATCATGATTTGCCATGATTAACTGAAAAAACGGAAAGCAAAACCCACAAATCTATTACACTTCTTAAAAAAAATGCCTTGAGCAAGCAATACAAGTTGCTATGAGATTTTACCTTTTATCCAAAGGTAAGTTTATTTTTCTTTTTGTTTGCTTCCTTCCTTTTCTTCCTTCCCTTATTTTTGTCTTTTTTTTTGAAGATTTATTTTTATTACAAAGTCAGATATACAGAGAGGAGAGACAGAGAGGAAGATCTTCCATCCGATGATTCACTCCCCAAGTGAGCCGCAACGGCCGGTGCTGTGCCGATCCGAAACCGGGAACCTGGAACCTCTTCTGGGTCTCCCACACGGGTGCAGTGTCCCAAAGCATTGGGCCATCCTCAACTGCTTTCCCAGGCCCCAAGCAGGGAGCTGGATAGGAAGTGGAGCTGCCGGAATTAGAACCGGTGCCCATATGGGATCCCGGGGCTTTCAAGGCGAGAACTTTAGCTGCTAGGCCACGCCGCCGGGCCCGAGTCTCAAGGTTTTAAGCCGTTCTCCACTGCCTTCTCAGACATATGCAGAGAGATAGATGGGAATTCTAGTAGCTGGGACACAAACCAGCCCCCATGAGGGATGTTGGTGCATGCGGGCAGAAGATTAGCCAATTAAATCATGCTGGCCTCCAAAAACATGTTTCTTAAGGCTGGATCATTGTGTACCCTCTGAAATCTTAATTTTCTCAATATACAATAGCAGGGCAGACATTCTGAGGTGCTTACACAAAACAGTTGTTTCTTGATCACCCAGAGTACATACCTGACTGTAGTGTAAAATCAAACTATAAAACTGCTCACTAAGTAGTCCATATTTTGAAGCTAATTGGCCCAGGTCAGAAATAAAACCATTGGCTTCATTGTCAAAAGCAAGAAGTTATAACCAATTATGCTAAATAGTTCATGCAAATCCCTAACAACATGTAGTAAACAAGAATATTCTTCAGTCCTCATTCATAACCATCACATATTTAATTCTTATTGCACACTTACAATAATTCTAACATTTGCAGGATTCTTCTATCCTTTTTCTGACTTCAATAAGGAAAAAATATATTCAGGTTTTTACTACTTTGCTTTACTTGAATACAATCAGGCATGTTTTGTCCATTTATTTAATAACTTTAAATACACACATACACAAGAATATAAGTTATTTTATAATTTAAGCATGTGTATATGCAAAAATATAGCCAAACATGCTTCCCAATTATTTCATAACTTCTCTATGTGCCTTTGATTTCTTATCCACATTCAGAAAACCATCTCCTGTTTTTGATCCTACACTTCTTTTCAACTCAACATATTCAACAGAAACATTTTAATATTAGCTAAAAATAAGATTCCTCCACTTTTTTCGTGGGTATCTCAAACTTAATGCACACAGTACTCACTGGAAATAAGCCTAACAAGAAGATCCAGGGGCTTCAAAAACCTTGTAAGAGCACATACATGACGGAAAATTAGGTTAAGAAAGCTAAAAAGGCCAAACCACTGGGCTTTGCAACAATGTAGTGAACAAATCATAAGTCCTTCAGGCTTTTTTTTCCTGAAAGATTTACTTAAAATATCAGTACTTATGATCAGAAATGTAAAAGAATGATTCTCTATTTCCATCTTTAAATTTCATATCATTGCCAAAGTATCTTAAGACACAAAGGGCTGTGAGCTAGGCCTTGCCTCTGCGATAGTTTTGAAAGGAAGTATCAGGCTATGAGAATTTATGATCAGTATGTCAGAGAACTTGATGAAAGCTGTTAATTTTTCCCAATTATGGAATGTATAGCACAACCATGGGTTGTAATTTATTAATCAGAAGTAGTTATTCAAGTTCCCTCATAGTCCTTAGAAATACTGAGATTTTATGTATTTTCAAATGTAACATAAAAAGGAGAGATATAAATTATTTCTTTGCCACCATTTTGTTTTCTGGGCATCATTTTCAAAAATATCAAGTCCATTTAGGAATAAATAATTCAAGATTTCACTAACAGAAAATTTGCAAAATGATGGTTCCCTGAAGGTAGGATCATTTAACCTTACTTTTAAATTCAAATACACACACTCAAATCACATTCCAAGTCTCTCAGTTGACTCTCAAGTCACATCATTTACAAAAGTGCTGAAAGAAAGTTCATGCAACGTGCCTATTATGGGAAAAAAAACTATGTGCAGATTTTTTAAAATCCACCAAAATACACATTTTGAAGTATCTTATACAGCCTCCTTAAAACCCATAATACCTTATTTCTCTTTTTAGGTAATTTCTAACTCAATATGTCTCTTAATTTAATAATCTATCCAATTCAAACCAAAGTACAACCTTTTCATAGTTGTTCTCCTTAATCAGTTTCTTAACTAAAAATCTGTTTCCACTGAAGTCCTTCCCAATGATTCCAATGAGAATGGTAGATGTTTTCGCCCATGGGCACTAAAACATCTTTTGCAATTCTACTCATGGTATTCAATTCTTTCTTAGCTTGGTAAATTCCTTAGTCTCAAACGTTCTACAATGTTTTTGTATGTTCCAAATTTCTCCTTTAGAACAAATGTTATTTCTTAATTTCTGTGATGCCAGTTTTTTTTTTTTTAAATCTTGCCAATACAGTCAGCCCTCTTGTGAACATCCACAGAGTAGCAGCTGACAAAGCGGGATTTTAAAAAGTGTGAAGAGTCTGAGAATAAGAATGGCACAACCAAAAACACCTTGCTCCCACTGAAATATTTGGATGCAGCATGAAAAAAACCTGCCTCTGAAGTTAAAATACACTGGTGTCCAGAGAAAGATGTTCTTTTGTAGGATCAGAAAAAAGACAAAAGATTAATCCCAAAAGATGGAGGCAGCCAGAAGACAAGTGAATCTACTTCAGAAATGCCTACTTTTTATGAAAATATACTCAAATGGTCTTCACAGTGAAGATAAATGAGTGAAAGGTTTAAATGAAGTTTTAAATTCACTTGAATTAAGAAATAAGGAAAATAAATATCCTATATAAATATTTACATAATCTAGAAGAGTTTACAAATGCAAAACACAGGTTAGATAATATGCAACTGATTAATTAGGTAGTTCTGGTCATTTCAACAGAGTGTTTTAGCCCTAAGTATCAAGGGTCTGGAATAGGTGGCTTGAGTAAACTGCCCTGGAAATCCAAGAGTGACCAGCCAGGAAACAAATCAGACCATTCCCAGAGTCCTCATCAGCCTTTTTTGTGCCAAGACTGTCAGAATTCTTAGTGGGAAACCATCCCTTGGTATGCCAAAGTGCACCTTTTAGAAACAGTGTTGGGCCCTGCCACAAGTGCTGATTTCTTCCCACCTTCTAAAAGTTGTCAGGTTGGGCCCCGTGCTGTAGGCTAGCGGCTAAAGTCCTCCTTTTGCATGCACCAGGATCCCATATGGGCACCAGTTCATGTTCTGGCGGTTCCACTTCCCATCCAGCTCCCTGCTTGTAACCTGGAAAAGCAGTCGAGGACAGCCCAAAGCCTTGGAACCCCGCACGTACGTGGGACACCCAGAAGAGGCTCCTGGCTCCTGGCTTTGGATCAGCGCAGCTCCAGCCATTACGGCCACTTGGGGAGTGAGTCATCAGATGGAAGATCTTCCTCTCCATCTCTTCTCCTTTCCGTATATCTCACTTTCCGATAAATAAAATAAATCTTAGGGAAAAAAAAGTTGCCATCTTTTCACTGGGTTGTCCATATATTTCAAACTGAAAGTCAATTTCTTCTGAGTTCTCATTCTTAAAATTCTTGATCTAGTGCCTGTTCTTTCAGAATTTAACTTTTCAACAATTCTTGTAAGCCTGGATTCATCTTAACCCCAACACAGTTAGCACCCTGACTTCAACAACAGCACTCAACCAGCTCTAAATCATGGTGTTTACTTCCATGTCTCTCACCGTTTAGTCATAGTTATGGAACAGTTTAAAAGCTACTAAATCCTACTTTATTCATCTTCCAAATAGCTTTCTGATTCAAGCTGTTCTCATCAGGAAAGCCCTGTTCTCATTTCCTTATATTACACTTTCAGAAACAGCCTTCTTGGATTCCCCGTCTCTAGCTTCTGACCTGTTCTACTCCATTATTCACATCTAACTGCCGAAATGTTTCCCAAACCGTCTGCATTTCATTCCTTTAATCTCTTATGACAGAGGTAATTTCTGCTTAAATTTGGCAAATTGAATACATGTGTTTATCACCATTACTTCCTGAAACCTTATTAAAATGACAACACAGACTGTTTCAAAATATATCTAGCGAGCATGATGTAACAAGAGAGGATGAACAGAGGGTTTATCTTCACCAGTCCAAGGAACCTGGGAAGCAGGAGTGGGAGAGGCATTTGACTTGGCAAGAAGAGCATGTGAGCACCTAAGGGTGGTAGGAGGAAGATGCCAGTTGAACCTTGAGGAACAGTGAAAAGCAGCAATGGCCCATGGAGTTTTAGAACCAGAGCAATTACTTGAAATCTGACAATTGCCCTCTACTGGATCACAGTATCTCTTCCAATTAAGCCCAGTGATGATGTGAGTAGACAGACAATGGAAACCCAAAACACCATGGGGATCCACCTTAGGAAACCCATGATAAGTAATCAAAAACAGCTTTAAATATCTTGTAGCCCACTGGAGCACAATAAAATTTTCATGGGTGTTTACTCAACACTTGCATATGAGGAAGGGAGTGGCTTTACAAGGAGGTATTTGGCTCAAGTTCACTACTTAATTTTCAGTAAGACTGATGTTTAGATTTCGGCCACCGTGGCTATCTGCCACAGTGATTAAGTTGCTGCTAAGACCACTGCATTTAGTACACAGTGCCTGTTCTGAGTCCCAGTTCCTCTTTCTGATTGAACTTTGATAATGAGCATCCTGGGAAACAGTGCAACTCAAGTACTTGAGTTTCTCTTACTTAAGAGGGAGTCCAAATGGAGTTCTGGGCTCTCAGTTTTGGCCCACCGAACCCTGGTTATTGTGGGCATTCAGAGTCGCATCAGTTTGGAGTTAAACATCTTCCCCCACCTCCCATCTCAGACACACATACACACACACTCTTTTTCAAATAAAATGAGAATTAAAAAAGTATAAGCCTCTTGAGTCCCAACCCTGAATTCCTAACTGGTTTGAAACTATGAACTTTAAAGATGGTAATATGAAATATTATGGTGAAATGGAAATGTCATTGTGATATTAACAAAAAGAATAGAAGGTAAGAATGAATTTTTTTTTTCCTGGAGTAGCAATAGAAGATATTTTTAAATGTCTGGCTTCAAGTCTGTACAGAGATAATTCTAGAGTCTAAAAAAGCAATCACCTACGGCCCGGCGGCGTGGCCTAGTGGCCTAAGTCCTCGCCTCAAAAACGCTGGGATCCCATATGGAATATCTTCCTCTCTGTTGTTCCTCCTCTCTGTATATCTGACTTTGTAATAAAAATAAATCTTAAAAATTTTTTAAAAAAGCAATCAGCTTACTTTAGCCAGAAAAGCCATCAGTTCTTTTTAATGAGATTTAATATGTAGGAATAAATTGTACACTTTTTGTTTTTCATCTCTTCAGTTGAAATAACACCCAGTACTGATGCATTCCAACCCTAACACAAATCCCACCCAGCACCTACCATGCCTAGCTCACAGGTGCAGTGGGTTTTACACTGTAAAGTAACTCTAATTTATGAATCATTCTCTTTTGATTTGCTTAGTACAAATCTGTTTGCCAAGAACCAATTACAGCTTGATGAATTCATGAAATTGAATCCCTTATTCTTATACACCTGAGTAACAGACACCTGAACCCAAACAGCAAATTCATGGCTGTCTAGAAAGTTTAGAAACATATTTCAATCTGTACCTCTCCATACTCATTGTAGTAGTACTGGGCATTATTTTTAAATATTTGCTTATTTAGTTAGAAGACAGAATTGCTGAGAGAGAGGGAGAGACAAAGATGTTTCATCTGCTGTTTAACTCCCCAAATGACAGCAATGGCCAGAGCTGGGTCAATCCAGAGCCATGAGCCACATGGGGTCTGGTTTTTGCAGCTGGTGGCTTCATCAGCCAGTTACCCAGTCACCTAGTGCTCTAGACTTTGGGGAGCATTTCCAGTTTTTCCTCACTACTGCCCTTTTAACAGCTAGACTCATTCATCTGTCCCAAATCTTACTTATTTACCCATGTTTCTTTACTTTAACAAAGTTATTCTCATCTTCTTTTAAATCTAAGTTCAGAGATCTTTTATGTGAGTATTGGTGTTTGTCTATTCTGTTCATCTGCTTGTGAGACCTCTATGCAATGTTGGAAGCCTGGTGTCTAACTCCCAACTCTCACCTACACAGAAGAGTCCCTTCAGCTGTCTTGGTCTTAAGTTTCATCTATATAATGAGAATAGTCCCATATGCTCAAGGAGGGTATGCAAAACTTAATGAGATGTGAAAGCCCTCAACAAAGAACATCACCAATAAAAATTTGTTTCCACAGCTAGAGTACTGTGGAGTACATCAAACCTTTGCAAAATTACAAAGAAACTGGGATTTGAAGAGTAGAATACAGGAAAGGCACTACTTGAAAAAGTGATCAGTAATCCAATTACATTTGTATCACCTGAAACAGTCATTAACTTAATATTTTACAAGATTTGAATGAGCCGGAGTGTTCTAGAAGCTTGGGAAACATTAACAAAACAGGCAGCAATCAATGTTCTGATGGGAAGGGAATATAAAGCACATGAGCTTCCATCAATCCCATACTACAGATAAGGAAACTGAGGCTTCTCTGACATTCTCAATCACACAGCCATAGAATTGATGCTGAAATTTGAGTTTCCTACCTGCCGTCATAGTCTCCGCCCCTTCTCCTCCTCTTTGTCTTCTCCTCCCCTCCCACCCCCTCCTTTCCCTTAAATCTTTCCTTCCTGCCTTTCTTAACACCCTACTTCCCCCCCTTCTTCCTTTGTTTCCTTTCTGTCTTCCTTCTTGCTTTCTCTCTTTGCCCTGGAACAAGTATTTTGAAAAATGTATTTCCCATTTTGGAGGCAACGATGAAGTTGTCTTAGAAAACACTGTGCCACCACTGACAGATTAAAAATATTCAAACATTATCCTATAACATGTTCTTATAGACACTTCAGAATACACTTTTTAAAAAATGGACCAACCTATGAAGGACATGGCTGGATTTCATGCCATTTTTGAAATAGGTTATACAAAATTTTAAGCTTTCCTTCAGAAACTATTGCAGTTGTGAATTTGCACTGTATATGTATCTCATAACTCATTTATTTAGTTCTGTGGTTTCTTTAAATAATTATTTACCTACAGGAATCAGCTCACTGTAGGCTACCTTCTTCTGTAAGACCAGGTAACATCGCTCAGGAGGTCAAAACTGACACCTGAAGTTAGGCACAATACCCTGTAAGCTTCTGCACCGCCAGAAACCAAGTATCTTTCATTCATAAAACATTGCGGACACTCACCTCCGGCTGCTGGGGAGAAAACAGGCAGAAACAAGCCTCACCCTCGCTGAGCCTAGTGTTGATTTGAAGAACAATATGTTTGGCCGTGTTTGTTTAGGCCTGGGAGGGGATTTCTTCAATTGGTAACCTACTGTGTCCCAAGCATTGCAATATAGAATGGTTTGTTTTGTTTGGATCCGTTTTAGTCTCAAAGAAGTACAAATGACACTTTTTATGTAAAATTAAATGTACTCAGTTCTTGCAGTGCAATTTAAATATGTTTTCAGTAGTTCCTCCAGAAATTCACATGGAGTGAAAAATGATTTGCACAGCTTGAGTTTCTCTTTTTATTGACATAGAATTAACTTTGCTGACTTGATAAAACAAAACTAAATTAAGCCAGAATTACATTAATTTTGTGTTTTTTTTTTAAATAGCTGCTTCAGCTAAGATAGCCTTAGTAGAAATATCCCTTTTATGCTTTATTTAACTCTGTGGAATTTCTCTCTCACTTAAGCCTAAGTATTAAACTGCTTCATTTGGATTTTTGGTTTACTTAATAGTTGGGCAAAGAAGCGGTTTGGCTGATACTGCTGTTTCTTTTTTCATTAATTCAAACCTCCTAAGATGTGAATTTCATTTTCACTGACTTAGCCACAAACAAGAGATATGACCAGTGAAATTTTAGTACCTTCTATTTCCATATAGATAGATGGATAGATATAACGAATATAGACAATCCATCCACTTTCATGAATGGAGCATTACAAATTCTGTCCCATGAGTCAACATCATAATTAAGTGGGAGGTTTTCTCGCTCATCTGAGAAAGCATTTCATCCTAAAACAGAACATTCATCCTGCTATCCGTGGCCTCCATATTGGATATTCCCTATCACAAAACGTTGAGTAAAAAAGAACTACAAAACATCAGAGGCAACAGTTGTATGTTGCTTCTGGACCTGGGTAATTGTCTAGTGACCCAAATGATCTTGCCTGGGAATATTTACAAGTTTAGGAGTAGATTAGCTACCAGCTATTCTTGAACAGGAAGGGTAGGGCAACTCAACTTCATAACTTAGGCTAGTAGATTAATCCTCTATTGCCAGAAATTTGTCAGTTTTAAACAACATAAATGTGTTATCTAGCAGTTACGTAAGTCTAGGTTATTTCAGCTCATTTATCTGCTCTAGGTTTCACAACGTTGAAATCAAACCATCAAGCAGTTTGGCTTTTATCATGAAGTGTTTCCAAGCCCATTTAGGTTGCTGAAAGAACTATCTCCTTGTAATTGTGTATCTCAGAGCCAATAGTGGCTCATCAAGTCTGAAATTTTTTTTTTTTTACTGACCTCATTATTTAATCTGTCTTCTACTCATTTTGTTACTCCAGCTGAAGAAATTTGCTTGCTATTATATTGTGGTGACTTTGGTATCACCCCTACAGTTAAGGCTAACCTCTTCATCTTAAGGTCTAT
Source organism: Ochotona princeps (assembly GCF_030435755.1). Lineage (NCBI taxonomy): Eukaryota > Metazoa > Chordata > Mammalia > Lagomorpha > Ochotonidae > Ochotona > Ochotona princeps. The sequence continues at coordinate 9,931,100 of NC_080861.1, forward strand.
AGCCTTAATTAAACCTTAAAAAAAATACATTTTGCTATGTATCACAGCAAGTCTGCAGATGTGAAAGACTTCAATGTGGGTATCTGGAGGCGGTTTTTCTGCATATTCCACCTCAAGAATGCTGTCTAGCAGCGAGAGAGGCATCAAACAAGATAACCCCACTCACACAACTATTTTCCAACATCCAATAGTAAATCAAGTTGCATGATCTTGTTTGGGGTCAGAGTAAACACAGTAACATGGTTAAGAGATACAGAATTGGGATCAGGATAATGACCTATTACATACTCGCAAGGCAACACAATGACAATATTCTGTGTGTGGTTTGTTAACTGTTTTCTGTGTTTTCTGGCCCTGAGAGCCACTCAGATGTTCATTAAATTGTGTGTTTTATTCCAAAACCACTTACTTTGGATGGAAGAGGCAGAAAGGAAAAAGTTTCTGTAGCACAACTTAGCCTAACCTTCCCAAGAATCCTTTTACTCCTTTGCATAGTCAGGAAAATAAACACTACAACTCCTCTACTACCAGTCTTTCATTTGCTCCATTTTTGCCTGTTTCTTCTCAGTTGAGTGCGTGTTTTCTGGCAATGTCTTAGCTAAAATAAACCTTTACAAATATCTGCCATTTTAACATGATGTAGTATATATTTCTCTATTTTTATTTATGAAGCTCTCATTTCTGATGTTAGCAGGCTTTAAACATTTTCAAGATCAGACCTAGTAACGCTGGAGAAAGAATAAAGAGAGGGATCATTTCAATGCTTTCCTTTTCCAATTTCTTTAAACTGTAGTTCAAAGTGGAGCCTGGCAATTTTTGTAACAGGTTTCGTCCTTCCCTTGGGCAGTTACTAACCTGAGATCTTTTGTGTTTGCAAGAAATCAAAGTTTTGCAATTTCTATGACGAAGGCCAAATCATCATTCTAGTTAAATCCTACAAATTGTTTTTAAAAATCCTTACTTTGAAATAACACATTATTGTTAGACAACAAGATAAGCTTGGGAACAAATACAAATTTAAAGTTTGCAACAAGTCCTACATAACTGTGATTGGAGGCACAGATAACAGTAATAGAACCATAGCTCTGTCACCTACATGAGCCACCTATATGAGCACTGGCAAGGTTTTTATCCTCTCTGTGCCTACACGTTTGCTTTAATTCATTTTTAAGGTATCAAGTAAAGGGTTTTATCCTGGCTCATGGTTCTGGAAGTTTATTGGCAGGTCTCACTGATTCAACATCTAGTAAGAAGATGATAAACACAGAGAATGTGCCGAGAAAAGAGCAAATGGAGGAAGCAGGAAGACAGGGAATATGTCATTATCTGTCAATGTGGGTGATCTCTTCTCACAAAACCACCTGACCTAATAATGTTATGCCCAGCAACCTAATCTGATCGAATCACACCTCTAAACATCTGCTTTTAGATGTGATAATTGGATTAAGTTTCCCTGTGTAATATTAACTCCTATCATTAATTTTCACCATTCACATAAAATTCCATTTCTTAATCTGTTGGATGGTTCTGATAATAACCTTTGCCAGCTTAGCCTTGCAAAGATAACTGAGTACTCATGGCAACCACCTAGAACAATGTCTACCAAACAGGAAGAACCATACAAGGGTGAGCTAACAGTTAATAATGGCTGAGATCATATTCCTATTTTCCAGACTTCTGCAATAGAGACACATACTGGGGGAAGACGCACAAGGGAAATCAGACGGAGCTAACTAGGCAAATTTTCCTTGACAAAGAAACAAATGGGTGTTAAAAGAAGTAGGAAACTTTAATCAGACCCCAAAGGAAGAGCAAGTCAAGCAAAATTCAATAAAGCACACTTTGTCCAGAAAACAGGCTGAGTCTCAGATAGAACACACTTTAGAGGGCACTGAACAATGGAAATTGCGTTTTGGGCATTGAACCACAATTTGAGTGATTCAGCACACCACAGGCCCTGGTGTCACGGTTTGCATCTCCAGAGCAAGAGACTTTACCTTATAAAAGACTTCTCTATTTATTGTCCATAGGTAACATGCAATTTCATCCTAAACTAATAGATGATGGGCATTCAGTTGATACTTTCTCCATAATTTACCTGAGTAGTTATTCTAAAGGAGTTCATCTTTTCTATAAATATCTACCATTCGGGGAGACTGTCGCTGTTTTCTCTTTGCCTTAAAAACCTTTTGAGAGGTTAGTGGGTCTACTGTAGTCACTCAAATGGAAAATGTGAAGAACACCTGAAGATTAATGGATTAGGCAATTTTGAGCACAAACTCCATTTGTTACTACACATTCATCGACTTACAACAATAGCATGAGAAAAGCAAAAACCCAAAGAGGGCTCTTACTCACTCTGCAAGGTCTAATAGAACCATGGATTAAGAAAGTAGAAAGCTCTTTTCTTGGTCATGCTTCTATATTTTTCTCCCACTGCATTATTTCAGCAATTCTATCCCTTTTTTGCTTCTTGCCAACTGGAAAATTCCTACTCATCCTTTAATACTCAAGTCAAATGCCACCTCTTAGATGAAACCTGTTCATTCCTCCTAAGCTGAACTAGTTGCATCATTTACAGGGCTATCTTCAGAAGTTATGTTTTCCATTGCTACATTGAATATAATTTAATAATTCTTCTGGGAGTAGAATAGCCTGCAGACAAAAATTTCCTTCAGAGTAAGAAGAGTTTGTTTTTATTCTCTAGTGTTGTTAAGGTATGTATACCTCCAGAACTGGCATCAATGGTTAAACAGGTACCATACTATTACTCCCAAGTAGAAGTTATCCAGTGCCACAAAGAGAACATTTACAAGTTATATAAATACCTGGGTTCACCCAATACAAGAATCTGTAGACAATCACACAGCCTTAGGGAGGGGCTTGTCAATCATCTCTATACAGAGAAGTACCTCTTACAAATCGCCCAAGTCTCACACTCAGGTCAAAGGCCATGGTTACTGGGTTTAGACACACTACCACTGTTCACCACCATGTCAAAGTACACATTCTCATTCTCACCTATGCCACCAACTCTCTAACTCCACTTCTCATCATTTAGGGCATATCTGTTGAATGAATGAAAAAAAAAATAAGTAAAAACTCTTGAAGACTCATGTCCTGACCATATATGCTTAGAAAAGTATCTCTGGATTCTACCTCTTATACATTTTTTATACTTCAGAAGGATATGATGAGAATTAAGGGCTTACCTTAAAGACCACAATCATGGAAGTTTTAAATTCCTCATACAAGAAAAACAAGAGTGTGTATGTCCCCAAATCGGCCTTTTTTTTTTTTTTTTTTATTGTTAATTATTTTGCATTATGTGACAGTTTCATAGGCTCTGGGTATCCCCCCCTCCCTCCCCTCCCCTCCCCCCGGTGGATTCCTCCACCTTGATGCAGTATTACAGTTCAAATTCAATCAAGATTCTTTCATTGCAAACATATACCAAGCATAGAGTCCAGCTACTTATTGTCCAGATTGGTTGAACAGTTTCTTGGGGAGACCTTTTCTGGTCTGAAGTTTGAGCTGGCAGAATATCATCACAGTCAATTAAGAGTCCCAATATAACATCAACAGCAATTTGCAATGTTATGGAGTTGACATGGTTTTGAGTAACCAGTGTATTAAAAAGAAAAAAAATAAATAAATAAATAAAAAAAAAAAAAAAAGGAGAACAAGTCCTAGCCACAACCTATGATTAGCTCATTGACATTTCAATTTAGTTCATATACAGGACCGGCTGCTCTATACCTTAAAATGGCCATAAGGCACCATTCAGCTGTTTCGTGTCCATTTATCGGCCTTTTTTATTGCCCCAGGGAAGAAGCTCAGCTTAGAACAGAATTGTCATTTGCATGTTGGTCACATGAAACTTTTAGAGACCAAAGAATTGAAAAATGTGGATTACTTTTAATAACATATCCCCCAAACTAAAGACTCAGGGTCAGGAATGGATTCTGGTACAATACTATTGTTGTTGGAAACAGATAATTTTCTTCTACTGTAAGAGTATATTTACACTGGATTCTTTAAATTGCTTTTTGAAAATACTTATTTTAAAAAACTTCAGGGGCTTGGCGGCGTGGCCTAGTGGCTAAGGTCCTTGCCTTGATCCCATATGGCTGCTGGTTCTAATCCCGGCAGCTCCACTTCCTCTCTATCTCTCCTCCTCTCAGTATATCTGACTTTGTAATGAAAATAAAATAAATCTTTCAAAAAAAAAAAACTTCAAGAAATTCAGAATTCTTTAGCCTTCTGAGTTTTTCGTGACACCAGTGAGATGAATTACAGTATTTTACTCAATGTGTATAGGGTTGTGTAAGACATTAATTACCTTTGGGAACACAAATGACTCATTTGACATACTTCAGTAATTTTCTTAAGTAGGAAACAGTTAACCAGCCTTTCTTTTTGGTTCACATAGCACCAAACAACCCCTAATGGACTGAACATTTTACTTGCAACATTTAACCAAATGTTTAATTTTCCAAATCACTGTTCTGCCAACACTGACAAAGAGCTTTTTGCAGCACAAACTAGAAAGTTCAGGCAAGTATTTGACTACGTCTGGTTCTGTTTTAAACAGAATTATAAGAAGTCGAATTACTGCAGATAAGAAATACAAGGACTTCTTAAGGCACTGGAGAATTGAGAACTACCATCATAGTTTATAGTCAAAAACTAAGGTGGAAGAAGATATCATGGGCAGCCATAATTCCAGATGGCTCCACCCGCGCTTTCTATCCCTACCCTCCTTTAATAGTCTGTGGAATGCTAGCGTCACAGGTTTGTGAGGTTCAGATCTTTCCACACAGATCTAGTGTTCCAAAACATGTTGGCCTATCTAATAAGGTGGAAATTCCGACCTATTGGAAATCAATTTCCATGAAACAGAGGTGCTTTCTAGATAGGAAGTCTATCGAAGTAAGAAGGAACCAGATGCAATAAGCTGCACAGGAGTCAATAGTATGACCTTATTTCTCTTAGATCAGAAGAAACTGGAAGTTGACCATACTTTCTGTAGAAGGCATTTGTCCTCAAGTTCCCCTTCATGTGAACATAACCGAAAGCCAGTGGGGAGAGAATCAGGACGCACGAAAGAAGCAGTAGGTAAAGGCTGAAAGAAGTCACTCACTTGAAACACTAAGACATTAGGTAATAGGCTGACGACACAACATTAGATGTTCCAAGGAGTTTTTACAAACTCCTGGCAGAATAGTCAACAGTAGTCTTTACAAATTCCTTGTGCCTGCATGTAAGGGCAGACTGCAGAAGGACCATGGGAGAACCAAACTTTGCTTAAGACTGAGTATCCCAGGATAATTCCTTATGTTACAATATTGGTACGATGTACCTTTTGGCTGTAATGATTTTCAGCAGGAGGAGGTATATAAATACTTAATGGAATATATTTACTCTTTGCTAGGCATTAATTATCATGCATCTCTTAATATTTACTTAATTTTCTGTCTTTTCCAGAAACTTCTGGACATTCTTATAAGTGAACTTGATTGTTCTAAATAATATTCTTTCAGGAAGAAAAATGAGAGATAGAAGAGTATAGAAAAAAGGAGAATGACTACTTAAAGGTTGAAAGATTTCTGTGGATGGAGAATTTTCTAAAATTATATTCTTGGAATAGTTTCACAGTTCCATACATGTATGAAAAACACCGAACCATATACTAGCTGGTATCTTCATAAAACCATTTACAGAAATAGCCTTTTTCCATAAATAAAAGTATTTTAACATTGCTGTATTCATATTTAACATTTACAGTAAAAAAAACCAATTCCTTATTTAAAAAAGAATCTTGACAGGAAAAATATTTGAAGTGCTAAAGCATAGTACAAATGTCATTTTGCCCCCCTTCCTTCATTTCTTATCAGGATGGGATATTTAAAATATGATGAGATCTATAATGATAAATGGTATGTAACTTAGCACTTATACCATATTCCTTCTGTATTAAACAGCTGCATCATTACCACACAGTATCACTTGTAACTCTTTGTACTCACTTTTAAGTAAAATAAAGTTAGCTCCCTGATCCCACTAGCCACATACCACATGCCATCAATAACCACATATGGCCACTGGCTAGTGTACTGAACATATATATAATAACATGTTTTAAGGATCACAGCAAAATTCTATCAGACAGCACTATTCTGGTTAATTACTTTCAGTATTTGTGTATATAAGAAAAATCTGCTATGGAACTCATTGTTCCATTTCTTTTAAACATATTAAAGTTATTGCCATGTGAATTTCATCACTGTTTTGGAAAATTATCTGAATGAAAAATAAAGTATTGCTGCCATGATTACCAAACTCAGTTGCTATGCCTAATCTGTTTTCAGAACGGATGTGCACAATGACATCCACAGGTGCTGCTAGTCACATTTCATATCTCCCATCACTGGCCTTCGCAATATCATAACTATGCTGCTAGTACAGAATGTTTAAGAGATCCCTGTCCTCCAGGGACAACTTGAGGGAGGAAAATAAAATTTTAAATATTTTTAGGGAGCTGGAAACAATAAAACACTACTAATTCTATTGTTCATTTTCAAACATCTTTGACACTGATACACCTAAATCATGTTTTTCAATAAGTACGTATCAGCAGACTTTTGTTAGATACCAGAAGAGCTCCCCAAAACAACCTAGGAATACTATGCCATCAGGATGCTTTGGTCAAGAAAACAAGTTGGCCATCTTTTTGTTCATTGCTGTGACACTGCTAGTTGTTCATCAGCTATTCATAGAAGCTGCAGAGCAATTTGCAAGAGACAAACCGCATGTCACGTCCACAGGAGAAAGTACCATCTCCAGCTATCTCAAGAGTGCTTGAAAAGAATTTATACCTAGCTCCAAACTCCCACGTCATAGTAGCACTGATAAAATAGCTGTGTTAACAATTTTATTATCCTTTTTATCATGTCATAAATATGAAATAGACTTGACTCCCATTATAAACTTCCCGAAGTTACACATCAGTATTTCAAAGCATTTAGAACAGTGTTTGGTTCATAATGAAGCACTCTGTACGGTGAGGGGATGGAGAGAGGAGTTACTCATTTCTACTTGTGAGTAGTGATCAAGCTGTAGAACACTGTGCGTCCATCCCCATTGTACAAGTTTCCCTTAGTACAACACTATCAAGGGAATTAGAAATTACAGTTCACATGGAGAGATGTGTGTCACCTTCTCCCTCCACCCCAACAACATAGGGGCTAACACAGTGTCTTGACAGAGCAGTGTGAAACCGCTCTGATGTCAACTGTTCAGCAACTAGTCAGCACCATTGTCATTACTGGTTACTTGCCTCATCTATCCCATCACAGACATGATCATCAGACATAGCTATTTAGCTGGCAATATATGTCTCTTGGCGATGATTTTCTGCAAATATTCTTCGTGACTCAAGATATTACCACGGAGGCCGGAAAAAACAGAACCAAATGTAAGTTTCCTACAAAACATTTTTTGAATCTAGTTAGACTCAGCACTGCCAGCCACATCAGGGCATTAATAATGGAGCGTTTCATAGAGAACATGAAGCGTTGAAGTCCCTAAAGCAAATCATTAGCATTTGCTAGGACTTCGAATCTCTGCCAAGAAACAAGAGTGGCATTTGAGATCATTTAAAATTCCCCATTCCTTACAAAAATATGTGTCATTTCCTACAAAGCACACACCAAGCTAGAATATTATCTGTAGCATTCAGGAGGCAAATTCGATTTAGTTTTAGTGTTTTCATCATATTTTGAACACACTGACTCAGAAGTCTCTCAGTTATGTTTTTAATTTTTTATTATTTTCACTTAGAGTGGCCATGAACTCAATCTATCAAAAAGAATCAAGTTGAAAGTTTAAGTCCAGAGTTCTTTGCTGACAAAATGTTCCAAACTTTCGATGTTATATTCTAAGTAGATTTTTGTATACTTACTAGAGGGGATTGTCAAATTATAGTTTAACTTAAAGCAGATGCTATGCTTTGAAGCAGCATATTAAGATCCTTGGATGGACTCACAAACCGGCTTAAAATGACAATTTAAATGTGTTTATTGTAGCTGTAAAATTACGTGGTATTAATAAACCAGTATATATCTTTCTGTCAAACTAGGCATAAAGAATGTAATCATGATTTCTAAAAACTTCTAAAATTAAACCAAAATTGTAAATACAGGCGCTAAATGAAAGACAGCCAAAGAATAACTTTGGGATACTGTGTATTCCCATGGTCAGTTTTTGAAAGAAGTGAGCTTATTTTCCTAGGTTCATATGAGTAAATCCCACAGTGACTTTGTTTTTCTGTGTTGAAGGGTTCAAGGGAAGAACAGTATTTCAAAAATGCCCACAACAGCCAAAGCTGATCTTACCTAAACCCAGAAGCCCAGACTTGAACCCTGATCTTCCAGAGTAATGGCAGGTGCTCAAAAATACTGAAGCTATTATCTGATGCTTCCAACAGTGCGCATTGCCAGGAAGCTAGGATCAGACACAGAGGGAAACCCAAGTGGGTACCCAAGGTAGTGTCTTGCCTTCCGCTCCAAGCACCCATCCTTTTCTACTTTCCAAACTTTGTGTTATTTCCCATGTTTTAGCCAGAATACTTGAATCAATTCATATTGATGGCTATGACCAAAATATTCAGGAAATAGTTTCCCTTTCTTGTCGCTTTCCTGATAACCCTTCATCTTCTTACATTGTTTTGACCTCATCAAGATATTTTCATTTTAGCACAAATAGAGCCCTCTACGATATTTAACCTTCCCTGTTAGAATTATCATTGCTGGTATTTAAGTTGTTTTCCAGTACTGACGCTGCCCACAGTCATTCCCTCTTCTCTATTTCCTGGGATGTATGTGTGCTAGATTTCTCTAAATAAGAGTAACTGAATATGGAAACATTTGGTTATGTTTGATAATGCTAATTATCTCTGTAAGGCACTTAAATCAATTTATACTGCCATCCACAATGTCTAACAGTTGGCATTCTTTTCTGTCACTTAAGAGTCTTTACATTTTGTTGACCTAAGTTATACTAATTACCTAAGTTGCCTTTGTGTATATGTGCTTCTTAGTAAATGATAAAATTCAATCTCTAACTTTCTGAGATTTCTTGTGAAGAAATTGCAAGTCTCACTTCTATTTTATCTTGGTTAGCTTCCTTTTTTTTAAGATTTATTTTATTACAAAGTCAGATATACAGAAAGGAAGATCTTCCATCTGATGATTCACTCCCCAAGTGAGCCGCAACGGCCGGTGCTATGCCGATCCGAAGCCGGAAACCAGGAACCTCTTCTGGGTCTCCCACGCGGGTGCAGGGTCCCAAAGCCTTGGGCCATCCTCGACTGTTTTCCCAGGCCACATGCAGGGAGCTGGATGGTAAGCGGAGCTGCCGGGATTAGAACCAGTGCCCATATAGGATCCCGGGGCATTCAAGGCAAGGACTTTAGCCACTAGGCCACGCCGCCGAGCCCTTGGTTAGCTTGTCATGGATGATTTTCCTTATTTATGCTTGTTGTTCAACCTATATATTTTTCTACCTTTTTTTAAATCCTCTTTAGTTGTAGGAAGCTGTTGGAGGTTTTCATTTTTTTCATTTTTTATTTCTCCAGGTTTAATTCATTCCTTGTTATACTCTCATGTTTTGAGTAGTTTTTAAAAATAATTTCCTTCCCTCCCCTTCCGTTTCATAAATCTCTAGAATTCAACTAAGTATGAAAATATTTCCAAAAACACTATTATTGTTCAAATATTGCCTAGCAATATTTTAGGAAATGAGCAATTTAAATATTCCTTTAATTTATCAAAGGATCTTAATTAGCAGGATAGTTTGATAGTGCATATCCTAAAAAGGATAGTAGTTGTACTTCAGAGGTTAGATCCTCGGTAGAAATCCATGCAGTATAATATATGAATAAAAATATAATAGAAAGTCACTGAAGGTTTTTACTTGGACTAAAGAGCTAGTTTACTCACCATAGCACTTACCTGTTTTGTGACAATTATAGAATAAAAGATAAACAGGATACATCACTCTATTGCTTTTCAATAACTCTCAGTACCACATCAAAAAATGGATCCACTGAATAACAAAGGAACAAAATATTTTGCTATATGCATGAGGAGCGCTAACATCTGACATGGAGCCCTAGGAATGTTTGCGGGCGTGTGTGGAGGTGTTTGGTGGTGGAGGGGGGTGTTTGTGTGTGTGTTGAGATAGTCATGTCAGTTGTCAAGGCAAATGTCAGGATGATGGATTAACAAGAAATGCCTGAGCGTATGGAATTGTATCATGAAAAATAAAAATCACAGCAATTATAGATTTGGCAAACACACAGAACAATGGTTTCTCTGCTCTGAGGATGACTATGCTCACTTTCTACTACAGTGACATTCCTAAACAGGCTCTACATGTCTCGTCTTCACTATAAAAGATTTGTGTAAAATCTCATGTAAGGAAAAAAACTAATGTGGCAGGAGCTGAAAATATTTTGCGATTGCATAGAAAAGGCCATTTCTAAACATTGTAAATACTTCAGACATCACTAAATTGTACATTGAAAGTGTTCATTTTACCTTAATGTGAGTTCTCATAAAACAACAACAAAACAACAAAAGAAATGTACAAACTGTTCTGGGTCCTAATTATAGCAACAGCTTTTGTTCCACAAGTGAGGTATCAAGGTGCATATCACTAATATTTTACATTCCATAATAGTCAAAGTGTAAGATTTGTGAAGATTCGTGTTTGTAGAAATTCAGTACTCATTCAAGGTTAGCCTTAGAATCATATCACTCATGTATTTGCATTTTAACAAGCTTTCTTGACAGAGAGCACGGAGCTTTGAGCCACTACCAGCCCTGACTGCACAGTATCAGTTGACTACACCTTCCAAGCATCTCAGGAACAGAACTCTACTGGCACACCTCAGTACAAGTCAGAAGTCCGTTATTACTATTCCTTTTAGTGGTGACTTTGTATTTCTTTTTGATGTCATTTTCATTTTGCCCTGTGGTAAACAGCTAACAGAAAAAAAGGCAGAAACAGATGTAGGCAGAGCGGTGAGAGCACTTACACACATTCAGGGAGAATAATGCTACAGCATTCTGAAGAAGGCAAAGCTATTTTATAAATCGTATCAAAAGCAGACGAAGCAATAATGTAAGCGACATAGAACACAATATATTATGAATAATTATGATAATTTTGTTAATCTTTTAAGGATTGGGGTGGCAGGACACGGAGCATTAATTATGATGAATCATACTAATGAGCTGTTAATAACAAGGAAAGTTAGGTGCAGGGTATACGGGAACTCCTGGTACTTCATTCTTTTTGTTTTGTAATCTAAAATTATTCCAAAATAAAAGATCTATTTTTAAATGCTGTAACTTCAATATTTTGTAATTGCAACAATAATTACTTTAATAATTGTATTTCTCAGGATATAATCAACATTACATGAGAAAAATCAAGTTTTACCAAAAGAAGTCAAATTGACTATTTTAAATTATAAGCTACATTTTGTTTTCACAGAGCTGCTATTTTGAGAATTTAAAAGGAGTAGCTTTGATCTTTATATGGTGATAAAATAAATTTTATAGATGTTAGGCCAAAGAGAAAAAATTTTAAGAACTTACTTTTCTTTCCCACAATTTTCAAAGTGGTATTATTAAAATCTGTGCCTCTGACAGAATATCATAGATATGGTTTTTAGAAGTAAAGATTTAGAAAGGAGGAACTGATTATTCCAAAAAGGACCCACAAACCGTAAGCTATTCCCATTTATACAACAAGCATTTGCTGAACAATCGATACATTTTCATTCTTTTCTAGCTTTATCATTTACAGATTTCAATAAAACTACTGCTTTTGTCTTTCAGGGTTATATCATCTATGGATCTGGAATTACTGATAAAATTTGGCTCTGACCTTTTTGCCTATTATCTCTGAAATTGCACATACAAGTATCAGCAATCCAGTGTGCTACTTTTTAAAGAAGAGTTACTTATGTCTATTGGGATGGCAGATTTACAGAAAGGAGAGACAAAGGAAGATATTCCATCTGCTGGTTCACAGTGCAAGTAGTCAGAGAAGAGCTGAGTTGATATGAATCAGAAACCAGGACACTCTTCCAGGTCTCCCACATAGGTGCAGGGTCTCAAGGTTTTGGGCCATCCTACTTTGCTTTCCCAGACCACAAGCAGGAAGCTGGATGGGAAAGCGGAGCAGCTGGGACTTGAACCGGCGCCCATATGGGATCCAATGCTAAGGCTGAGGAGCTGGAACAGGGACTGAGCTGGACATGGACCAGGCTGGACCAAGCAAGCCTGCAACGCCTGCTAGTGGATGCTGAGGTGAGGTGAGCTATGCAAGTCTGGGCCTGGTGGGTGTTGGCTCTGTGTGTCCTGGGGCTGAGAGTGAATCAGGGCATGAATCGCCTGGCATGGACCCTTTGGCCCGCCAGCAGAGTACGGGTCTGTGAGCCCGGGGGAGGGGTTCCTTTGGCCTGCCTGCACGGTGGGTGCAGGGTCCATGAGCCCCAGGGGAGGGGGTGTTAAGCAGGGCCTAGGACTCCTTGCACTGGTCCTTGGACCCTTCTGCATGGAATGGTCCTCTTCAGTGGACAGCAGGCCCTGATGCACATGGAAGATGTGGCAGTGCATTGGGGCCTACAGAGGACATCTGGTACCACAGCAAAGCAAGAACAGAACAAACTGGGAAACTACCCCAGCCAAACAATGTCAGTCAAATTTTGGGCAAATGGAGACTATAATGTCTACTATGTTAGCAAACTGGCATTGGAAGAGTTTCCTCATCCTTCGATCCGCATTTCAGAACTATCAAAACCACCTGGGTTGAACCCTCACATCAGGACCTTGCGCTGATACTGGGTGGCTATTCCCCATCCCTGGGCACTGGAACAGTTGAAAGGTTGCATGTGGCTTTCCCCTCATCTCCCTTCCCTCCGCCCCCCAAACAGGAAGAAGAAATAGAAAACTTGGAAGCAATGTTCACACTCACTTTTCCCTAGCCCTTGATTCTTCTCACCCTGACCAACTGTGTCAACATTATATAAGAGAAAAATTTAAAAAAATGTTAAAAATAAATTCCTCCATTAGGTAAGCCTTGCTAACTTCAGAAAGTCCAGGATTTCACTAAGCCTCAGACCTTTTTTTTTCCATTCATAAAGTGCAATCTTTCAATTGAATTATTTCTAGGACTCCTTCTAACTTGAAAACCCTATAGTTCTCCGAGTCTTGTGTCCATTTCTGCTTGCTTATGAATTTCTGCTTCTTTGAAATTCATTTTCAAAATTAGCTGCCAAATAATAGGCAATGTAACACATTCTTCTTAAATCTCTGCTTATGCCGGGTGCCACCGAGGGACTCTCAACACCTTAGTGGAGCAACAGACACAAGAGAAGCTGTCAGACAGCCCTCAGCTAAAACAGTTAACCGTATCTCCTGTTTGCAAGCAGTCATCCATCCCCAGGCATAAAGCAGAGGACAGCCATAAAGCAGTCCCTGCTGACAGTCGTGTTCCAACAGCCTGTGAGCTGAAGAACACCTGATTGCAGGACATTTGAGGAAACAATTGGTGGAGAGTGCCCCATGTGGTTATCACAGAAAAACACAGATCTTTATGGACAATTACGCTTAATCTGAAAAATTAATGTAGAACTGTACCTGTTTGAGCTTTTAAAGTATCAGTTACTACTAGGGAAAATACTTGCCTAGACTCAATACAGGAGAACCTTAAAATGTACTAATGATCAACGGCGTTTCGATTCAGTTATCAACTCACAAAAGATACCTTAGTGTCTATATACACTGAAGGAGATGCAAACTAAATGTACAGTAAGAAGTCACCATGAATTCACAGGAGGTAGTTAAGATGTAAAAGGTTCAATATGTGATAGGGAAGATGTGGAGAACTGAAATTCTCCTACGAGATTGAGGGAACAAAATTAGACCAATCACTTTGGAAAATAGAGGCAGACTCTAATAATGTGAAGCCACTTACTTCATTTGGGATCCTATATACATCCAAGAGAAATTAGAGTATAAATACACAGAAAATGTGTGAGTGGTTGTTGAGAGAAGATCTACTCATGGCAGTCAGGGATTGTAAAACAAGAGTGGAGGGGGAGGAGTTCCAACGCACAGGTAAATCTCAAACATTACACTGGGCCAAAACCAAGCCAAACATGGTAGATTATATATCCTCATACATTATTTATATGCTGTTCAGGAACAGGTGAAATTAATTTATGGTTAAGCCAGTAACAAATACCACCTCCTCAAAGACTAGAATTGGGAAGATACGAGAAATCTCTCCAGGGTACTGAAATTCTAGTTCTGACCTAGACAGTGATTATACAAGTATACAGTTGTAAAAATTTCACAGAACTGTACACTTAATATTTGTGGTGTTTCTTAAATGTGAATTGTAGTTTTTGAAAGGCATTTGTTTCCTTTAATAAGGATGGGTGAGGTCAGGTTTATATTCCTCTCCTGAAAACACTGCTTTCCGTCCCACACAATCCACACCCATTCAGCACCTCCTCACAATTAAGTAACATTGGGAGTCCACACTGACTGGAATTTGCGGAGAAGTTTAAAGTAATGCCATCATTACGAGTTATTACCATGTATCAAACCCTTTTCTATGTACCACACCTGTAAGTGTCCTGACTTGTCACTCTTACAAAGCAGGTACGATTAGTTACAATGTTTTAGATGACAATACTGATGCTCACAGCAGTTAAGCGATTTTATCAATTTAATACAACCACTGAGAAGTAAGCTTGTATTTAAATGGACTTTAGTTTGGAAATGGATCCCAGATCTTTCTAACGTGTCCTGCACCTTTTAGTGGAAGCACTGCTGGAGGCTACACAATTCACTGAATTTTGATATTTTGAGGACTGTCTCTCCTGCCCTAACTAAAGCCGGAGTGGTTAGAGTGCAAGCATCCTAGTGTGAGAGAATGCACCCTTGCATGAAGTGAGAAGAAATTAATGAATTGCTCAGGCTCCCACTGGCAAACATGGCCCTCACACCTGTTCAGGGAAAAATAAGCAAAACAGCCCCCCCACACACACACACACTAAAATCTTCATGAGTATACACTAGTGGTTTTGCACTTTAAAAACAGGCAATGCTGCTTCCTATTATAATCTTTGTATTTCTCCACTACCAGCTACCAAGCACCCAGCTTCAGAAATGTTTTGTATCTGAAATTGTTTCAAGCCAAGTAGTTCCTTGAGGATGGATAACTGCGATTAAATGAGGCAACTGTTAAGTCGCATGAAAAGGACATTGAAATCAATGCCATTATGCTACCAACCTTTGCTATTGTACTCTTTCTGCTTTGGAGGCAACTTTTAGGAATTTTTATTAAGAATATATTGGAGCTTGGAGTTCTTGTAACAGAAAAATACAAGCCGAACACAGCAAGCACCTGCTGTAACTGAAACATGTCACTGCTATTTAAATGGCTACAAAGTGCTTCACATAAGGCTTCCATTTTAAAGCAATATTTTTAATCTTGAGGTTATTACTGAATATTTAGCAAAACCCACTGGTAATAATGAGCCCAAACTGAGTGTTTAACGTTGCCTTGTATCTTAAATAAACATAATAACTAAAACCAGTGAGCACATGCAAAGCCTCACGAGCAAATATGCTGTCACTACCTTAACTCCCTACAATTCTTATGAGCAAAGATGGGGAATATAAGACAACTTTAATCCTATATGATTTTCCATAGAATCACTCAGACTAAGTTAGACCAAGGCCCAAGTACGAGACCCTGGGTCTCAGTGAGGATCCATTTCCTTACACATCTTCTCACCTGACCTCACAGGATAGCAGTGAGGGGTCTCCCTCCGACTTCTCCTGCAAGAACACTAATCCCATTCATAAAGAGTCTGATCTACTTGCCTCACAGGGGATCTGCCTTCTTAAATCATTACCTTAGCTCTGGAATTCAATATATTAATTTGAAGAAAGCGGAGACACACACAGACCATAGCAAAGCCAAATATGTCTAAAAATTACATAAACTAATAAATCTTCTCATTACATAACTTCACGTAAATCAGAACATTAATTCCAACATATTTTCAGAAAAATATATTCATATGTGTATTATATAATTATATATATAAATAAAATCCTGAGTTAACAATGTCATTGGTGGGCCCAGTGCGGTGGCCTAGTAGCTATAGTCCTCGCCTTGAACATGCCAGGATCCCATATGGGCACCAGTTCTAATCCCAGCAGCCCTGCTTCCCATCCAGCTCCCTTTTCATACTCTGTTATTTAGGATTTTAATCAGACTTTCTTGTACTGTATTTAAAAACGGGCATTATTTCTGCCGATGAGAACGTGACCATGGAATTGTGTAAGCCTCTAAAATTCTATCTAAGGCCTATTCCAAACGATTCTAGAATTAACTGAATTCTCAGAAAGTCTTCGATAAAAACACAAAGTGTGTATTGGTTGGTAATGGTAGTTTACTCTCACTTTGTCATCTCCTCCTCTTTTATCCCAGCTTTGGAACAGGCAATCTGCACAGCACTGTAAGATTTTGTCCTCTTCCCGACCAGCTCTTTCATACCTTTGATGTGACCAACACATTGAGTTACGTAAAAACAGTCATCTTTGAGCCAGCATACCACCTCCCACAGAGATACCAGCCCCCAAACCAGGAGACAAGCAGACATTAAAAATAAGTCAGCAGCGTTGAGCTGGCTGGGCTCCTGAAAGTTACAGGATCAAAGTGTGCGTTAGCAAGAACACTAGAAATTGCAGGCATTCATTCTCAGACCATTTGGCACTTTGAATCGCCTCACAGATCAACGGTCACACAGGACACACTGGAACCCGCCACTAAGCTGGAAAAGGAACCTGTGCAGCCCTCTCTCTTCCCTAAGACTGACCCACAGGCTCTACTGGAGGAATGCAGCTTCCTGTAACTGAAGTATCAAGGTCCTTTCCATGTGCCAATTCCTCGTTAGTGAGACTGGAAACTACATACCTAAGTTGGAGCAAATCTTCAGGTTAAATGCTGCTGCCCTGTTAATTCACTGTTATCTCCTGCCCACAGGTGAACAGGAGCTCCAACCATTGCAAAAATTGCTTTGCATTGTTCATTTATTGAGTCTCATAATGTGACTCAAAAGAGGAGTTCGGCAAATGGGGGGTAATATGCTTCAGGGTACAACTCGTTGGCTAAGAATGAAACAGCGTATGTTTCATTATTTTCATCTGTGATCCCACTTCCACAGTAACCTGTTCCTCATCACTAAGGTGTTATGGGGGTGGCAGCACAGAATCCATCTGTAGTGGGCTCTAAATTCCTGAATGGAACATTCATATTTAGAATTTCTCAGGTATCCCCTTCATAATGAACAATGGAAGAGAAATTCTCTTCGCCACATAGATGTTGTAGTAGTTTCCCATTTCTGTTGTGTCAAATTGTAACAATTTTCATGACAATTTTAATTTAATGACAATTTAACAACCAAATTTAAAGCAGATACAACTGCAGTATTTCACCATGACGACAGTAAGTTTAAAGCCAGTCTTAGTGGACTAAAATTTGGATATCAACAACTAGTGTTCCTTTTGGAGGCTCCAAAAGAATCTTCCCTGTCTGTGTGTGCCTTCCAGAGGTGTCTTCACCTGATCAGTGCAAAGGCTCATGTGAATGTGTGTTTATATGAGTATCAAAAGACAAATGCAAAACTATTTATAATGGAATATTAAAATATTCTCATAAATAAATGCCATCTACTCATATAGCACAATGCACTTTCTCAGTAAGCATGGATCAATGATTGCTACATAACACAATGTGGATGAAAAACACAAATGCAGTGTAAGAATCAGGTAAGAAATAGAATGTGTAATTCTATTGATACAGATTTTAAGTAGGCACAATATCCTAAAGAAATCAAAATGGTGATTATCTTTGGGTAGGAGGGAGGATATTGTCATTAGGGATAGAAGCAAGTAAGTTTGTGTGTGGCTGATAATATTTTGCTGGAGGATGAATTGGATTGAAAAAGAGACCACAAATAATGAAGACAATTAAGAAGTGAATGAAATCCTTCAAGGGAAGATGCTGAGTACATCCGTTTAGGAGTGTGTAGAGGTAATCTCTCTACAAATGTTTAAGTTTCAACATTAAATGTGTAGACAGGCTATAATGTGTTCAAACAATAAGCACCTTTGTCAGACAAATAAAAGAAGAAATGGCCCTCTCTAAAATCCCAAAATATATCTACAAAAGTGAGACAGGGCAGCAAAGCACAATTTAACACTTCAGTACAAAATCCTGTGAAACAATAAGACGGAGAATGAGCAAATAAAACCGAGGTGAATGTGGAAGGAACCGATAAGACTCTTTCCAGTGGCAATGGCATTAAATTAAAAGAAAATCGAGACTTGTGAGGGAAAGCACATTTTATGAAATAAATGCATAGAACATTTATATCAGATTAAGGAATACAAAAAGTACAGCTCCTTGCACAAAACTTAGGGGCCATCTAATTTGCCTGAATAAAATGGGAACACTTAATTACTAGAAACAAATGATCGATTTTGTTGAAGAAAAGTTAAATTTTCAAAATATAAAAAGCTGTCTTTCAGAGGGAAATTAGTAAGTAGATGAAAGAGCTCTGGGAGACAGGGACTGCTAAGCAAAGTTGCTAAAATAACACAGAACTGCTTGTGTATTCCATAGCATTACTGAACATCTGCTGTTTGTGAGTTAATGTACCAGGTCTGGTGATGTGGATGTGAATTCAAGAAATGCAAGCATCTTCTTTGTTAGAACATGCACTCAACTCCTTTACCATCAATTCATCCATCATGGCTCAATACACAGCCTTGATCTCATGTCCCAAGCTTCAACTGTGAGGATATTCCACTAGGAATCCTTCCCTGTGCTCTACATGGTTAAATCCAACCAAGCAACCCTCCCTAACGTCATTCCCTTCCAATCACTTCCCTGCTCCTAGCACTCCCTCTGCACTGGCCCTCTTTAAACATGTCAGCGTTGTCCCTTCCTTTCATCTTTACCCTGCCAGACCTGCCCTGGATACTCACATGCAGTTCTCTCTGCCCTCCAGGCTCAGTTCTGATGCTTATTTCTTCTTGAAACTTTCAGAATGGTACCACCTCAAAGTACTTGTCACATCAAAGTTATTTCACCAACACTAAACGCCACATGAGCAGGGACCATTACCACTATATTCCCATCACAGATATGCTCAACCCATACGTGCCTGACCAATAGTAGGAATCTGAGAAATCTGCTTATGAGTAACTGAGTCTGGGTACAGAGTCATGGAAGTCTTGATTTGCAGTGGAGTCCACGGCACAGCTACGGGATGTGAAGAAAGTCATGCTGTTTCCACCATGTTTGTATGCTGTACTCACATGTAAAGGTTCTCTGTTAGACAACTGATGTGTGGCGGCAGACAGCCATGGTGATTTTGGCGGTGGTAATGACTAATTGTACTGCATGCAAGCCTCAAGTACCAAGTCTCTACAAGGATCAACAATCATCACCAACTCACCTACGAAGGTCAGCAAAGGTGAGTGAACTGCTTCCTGCTCCAGGATCTCAGTCTTGAGTGGGAATGTGCCTTTGTTTCCTCCTTCACCTTGCCTAAGTACAAAGCACCAACAGCTTCCTCACTGTGAAGAGCGGGATGGAACTGTGCATGTGTCCACACACTCAAAGCTTGGCTTGAGGGCTTGTCTGTCCAATTTCTACAGCTCTAACAAAAATATCGTAGACAGTGATTTACAAATAGTAGTTTACTTGGCCCATGGCTCTGGAGATTGGGGAGTCCAAGGACCCCGCACGGGCATCTGGCAAGGGTCTTGAGTTGAATCTTAGCATAGCAGAGAGGACAAGCGAGCACACTGCAAACAGACGAAATTAGACTGAAATCCCTGCATCTGAAATCTGTTTCTGCAATCAACCTACCATGGTAATGAAGGCATTACTCCGTGTATGAGGGCAAAACCCCTTAACTGATTGCCTCCTATAATCCCACATCCCAATATTAACACAACGGCATGTAAGTTTCAACGTGAGCTTTGGTTGGAGCAATCAAACTACAGCATACACCAAAGTTTGTTTCTCTTGCCAATGAGAGTAAAACATGAATTTTCTGTAAAACATGAATTTTCTATATTTAAACTGAAAAACACCAGAAGTGACCAGCTTTGTGGCACAGTTGGTTGTGAATTGCAAAGCCAGCAACTCACGCTGGAGTTTGAACACATAACAAAGAATGGTAATATTGCTGCAAGTAAGTAGTAGCAGGTAGCAATATATATGTACATGAATGAGTATAAATAAGTAGAAGAAATAGTTACTACTCCAATGAAATAACAAAGAAAAACTCACCTTTAATGAAACTTCCTAGTATAAGCTGCAAAAATGTATATTGCTTTTTCATCCAAATTATAATATACCTTTAATTAAAATACCTGTTAGCATATGTTAAAATCATCTTTAAAATATAAATTTATATGAGTTACTTAGGATCAATTATGCTAATAAAGTAACATCAAATGAAGTGAAATACAAATGAGAGTATATAATACTATATCAACCAGAAATAAGGATTCAATTTAAAATTGTGTAACATTAACCACATTATTTACTTAACACTACTGAAATGTATATGTAAAATAGCTAATGAGTATTTTACCACAATTTGTAGTTTTTGTTAAAGTCATATCAACTTTGGATTTTGATTTGCTTAGGCCACATCTAATAATTTACCAATCAAAATGATGATTAGAGCTGAAGTGTGTTAATGTCCTAAATCTTTCCCTGTATTTTATATTTGATTTAACCTAAGATCCTTAGGGAGCTAAATCAGCAGTCACACATCAACATGTTTGAAGTTCTTCACTTAAATAAGTTTATCTTTAAGCTTTTAATTAACACCAGTAGTCTTGGAATTTTTCCAGACATGATAATTTTAATTATTTTCCAAATATTAGATGAACATACTTCTAGCAATTTCCAATATTCCTAGATAGGACATTTTCAATTTCAAAGTGCAGTCAACCTTGCATATATAAAAACATTTTATAGGATTGCTATTAAAAACAAGCATTGGGATGAGCAAGGTCGTTTATAAATATCTTTGTAATAAGATTCTCCCACAATTCCTAGTCAGGAAAAAAATACCTCTGTCTCAATTTTGGCAGCATCAGGTCTTTGTAGTGTCTGATTTCGATTTGTTTTAATGCTAAAAGTGTTAAATCTACATTTATGCTAACAATATATTTGTTCATTCAGAATCTTGTTACCATATTTACCTGTATTATCTCTTTTACATAAGCTGTGTACAGAATTTAATATGCATTTCTCTTTGTAATCTACTCAACAGCTTTATAATATAGTTTTTTTTTTGTTCCCTTTCCACCGATTAGATTAATACAGCTTTGAGTAACTTGACTTTTATTACATATAATTAAGTCCTGGCTTTATTCAAGTTTTCCTTTTAAGTTTCAACAGGCCCTTTGGAAGTAAAGAGGATACATTAATAAATAAAAAACAGTATTTTCAACATTAAAACATCTATTTATGTAGCATTAAACAAAGACTAATAGAAAGCTACAGTGAGAAAGAAATTAGTCATCTTTTCAGGCCCAGTTTCTGACAATGAAGATCCAGAGAAGTGCCCTAAATGGCTCTAGACATTGAACTGGCTCTTCCCACCTCCAGAGTAGAGTGGACTCATCTTTTGTGATGGCTTGTTTTCACTTCACAAAGATCTCATTCTCTGGCATCAGAATGCATGAGCTAGTACCAAAGAATGAATGTAAGATTACAAAATATGAATAAAATCGATTTGTTCTAGAGTACAATGTAATTAGATGTGCATTCTTCAAATTTTATGTGCTAAAGTAGATATTACTATCCCTGCAAGACTTTTTTTTACAACACTGTTTTGTCAAGGTGGAGGAATCCACCATGGTGGGAGGGTTTGGGGAGGGGTGGGGAGAATCCAAGTACCTATGAAACTGTGTCACATAATACAATGTAATTAATGAATTAAAAATTGATAAATAAATAAAAAAACCACTCTTTTGTGATATCTGTTTTCCAGGCTTTGTTACCTCTTATTTTATGTTCTTGAGGGAAAAGAAACTTAATGCTTGTTACCCATTAGTCTAATTCTAGAATGAATCCTAAAAAAAAAAACCCAGAAAATATAGCAATTCTATATAAAATACCAGCATTTTAAAAAAATGTTAAAGTATTTATGAATGTAAAAGTCATGTGAAATATCCTAGCATAAGAAATTAATTGATGCATTATATGAAGGAAGTATGGAAAAGTTAATATTATCTAAATCTATGTTTACATGGATTAAAGATACTGCCATTTATATATAAAGAGGCACACCATTTGTTTGTAATCCTACAGAAATACCTAGAGGGAGGAAGATGCACTTGAGGTTAACTCTGTATGTCTCATTATGTGATATGCCTTCCTTCCTTCCTGATGAGTTTCTCTATTTTATTATTATAATTAATATCTGGGACAGTTATTGTTTTATAATCAATAAGCATAATAAAGCTACATTTATCCAGGCGATTTTAAGTTAATGATCTCAAATAATTAACAGTAACACTAACAATGCACTAAAAAAGTCAATGAATAAAATTCAAAGTTTTAACAGCTATCTTGAACTCCAGTGAAACATTCCATATTTTGCTTATGTTTGCTTGTTTTGCTTGCCTTTGCAATCTTTAGTACCAAAAATAATAACCCCTAACTGAGATACTAGTCCTTTAAGTGTGGGGAAAGGAGGCTGAGCCCAGTGTCAAACTGAAGCTGAAGCCTAGACCAACCATTTCTGAGACTAACAGGCAGGAGAGCCGTAAGCCCACAGATGCAGGTCCCTGGACAAGGTAACTCAAGGACACAGGAAACGGAGCCTCCAGAAGGAACACAACCCTATAGCCATTTTGTGGTTGACCCAGTCAGATGCATGCTGGATCCAATCTTCAACACAAAAATGCAGTAGCTTTGTGTTACTAAAATGCCAGATGCATGGTAGTAATAAGGAAGTCATTTCTGATGTTTTCAAAGGTTCCAACTTTGCTTTATTAGGAATCAATACTAATTTATTACATTAATATAAAGTATATCCTTGGGATAACCTTCAACTCATTGCACATCGTATCGCTTGGAAATCTACATGCACACGGACACATTTTCACACTTTTATTCATTCATCTTTTGAAGAAAAAGTATGGGGTCATAAACAATATTCCATTCATTCACACTATTGTGACCTCTTACAAAACAGTCACATTTCCTTTAGCCTCCTCGTCAGCCTCATACTATCAGAAAACAACTGAAGTTTCTTTTATCCAATATGGAAGACTAGGTTTCATGTCAAAGGGCAGAAAATAATTGCTTTTTAGCAGATGTCAGGAATAATCAATTTTATGTTCAATAATTATCCATGAATTGTTCCTTTTTCAATGAACTGAACAGAACTCAATGCAACCTCCTCAATTCAAAGAACTGGAAACACAGCTATACCTCAGTACATTCTTCCCTTGTTACCTGGGAAGGAAATCCAGGTCTCACACATCTGTTCACCACAGAATTGCCTTTAGGAAATTTTACACACACACACACACACACACACACACACACACACAGGCATGTACATGTGAGTAGCTCAGTAATATGCACTTTGTGTTTTATTATTGAGCAAACAGAATAATATGGTTTATGTATTGGAGGTTTTTTTTAACTAGATATTTTGTTACTAAAATGTACTCACTCAATATATTTTGTATAGATGTGGGCCACTTATTTCCATTGTACAATAATGGTTCCACTGGTGATTATATCAGCTATATCCATTCACTCAGTGGATGGCTCAAGTGGAAATCGTTAGAATGAACAACTTCCTACATATTTTGTGGTACACACATGCAAGACTTCCTTGCATTTTCTTTTCTTACACATTTTTAATGCTTAACACATTTTTTTTGAGTACAATCCAGTATTTGAACATGCGCGTATAGAACAAATTGAACAGATTAACTTATCAACATCTCTATTTCCTTGTGTTTGCTTTTTGATATTGCCCTATTAATCTTTACCCCTGTATTCTATTTCTTCATACAGTATATAATGTATTATCAGCTGCTGTGGGATTTCCTGATGACAGATTTCCTGGATTTAAACTTCAGGGGAACTAGAGAAATTAATATGCATTCTCAGATGTTACCACAAGGGGGTGCACTGTTCACAGAATAGTGTTTGGCTTCCAAGGTGGAGCCTTGTTCCTGGACTCTGCTTAGAACCATGATTTGGCACAACTACCATCCACAGGTGTTCACCGTTTTAGCATACATGATTTCAGCTTTAGTGGCAGTCACCCACAAGATTTGAATTTAGGTGGAGCTAAGATCACACAGACAATTTTAGAGCTCAAAACCACATTCCTATTTTCCTTTTTCCAATCTCTTTTAAGTCTTGATGCATCTAAAATACCAAATGACTTCCCTTGCAAGAGCATTCAAGTCCTCTCAGACAATCCTCCTATTACTAGAAAATTCTATATGCGTCCTAAGATCCTCTACAATGCAGTATTCCCTGATCCTTCACAAGAAACTTCTCTTTGGCTCTAAGGAGAGTAGCCAGAAACAAAACAAAAACAACAAAAAAGGAGATTTCCATAACATGTATGTGCGTGCACAGGACCACTGGAATATGTAGGTTATGTTTTTTTTTTTTTAAGATTTATTTTATTTTTATTACAAAGTCAGATGTACTGAGAGGAGGAGAGAGAGAGGAAGTGGAGCTGCCGGGACCAGAACCAGCAGCCATACAGGATCAAGGCGAGGACCTTAGCCACTAGGCCACGCTGCCGAGCCCTGTAGGTTATATTAAGCAGTAACTCACATCTCCATTTTCCTAGTTTGCTCTAGTAATGCCGAGTCATTGTGTGGCTCATGTCATTTTCTTCAAATGGATAATCTTTGCTCATCATTCTGCTACCTATGAAGTCAAGAAAACCTCACAGATAAGTTGGAGTTCCCTGGATTTACTCACCCTGTTCATAAAGCAGAGAGTTTAGTATGGGAAACTTTTAAATACCTTTCTTTCTAGGTAAGACTATCCTTGGGAATTCTCAACTGTAAACAACTCTTTAAAACTGTACAGCTTTGCTTTCAAACAGCTAGATAGCTAGAAGCAGTCTACAAATGCAAAGTATGTATGTCACAGACTGACTGATTTCACAAGCGAGTGAAATGGCAGGATGGTGTATCACTCAAACAGCATTTAGGAAAAGGTTTTTATTTCTGTTTCTTCTCTGTCGGAGCATCTGTTAAGGGAGTTTGCTAAGTGCCAGCAGAGATGGGTTAATGCTCTAGAGGCCAATGAAACTATAACCATTGGATGCATCTGTCCGTTTGCACTTGTCCTAGACTCACTTGGATGGGTTTGTAAAACAATGCTCGGGGACCAGCACAATGGTTCAATAGGTTAATCCTCTGCCTGCAAATGCCAAAATCCCATACAGGTACTGCTTCATGTCCCGGCTGTGCCACTTTCCTTCCAGATCCCTGTTTGTGGCCTGGGATAGCATAGCAGGATGGCCCAAATATGTGGGACTTTGCAACCAAGTGGGAGACCCAGAAGAAGCTCCTGGATCCTGGCTTTGGATCAGCTCAGCTCTGGCCACTGAAGTCATTTGGAGAGTAGACCAGCAAATGGAAGATCTTTTCTCTCTGTACTCTAAATGTGCCTTTCCAATAAGAATAAATACATTTTTAAAACAAAACAAGTAACAACATTCAGATATAGCATGGAAAGCCACAGGCCATCCTCCTGATTTTGTTTCCTATTCTTCTGACCATTAGGTGAAAATCTTGTACTCACATCACTGTTTCCAAGAAATGTTATCACCTAAATAATGCTTGGATTTTATACATATTTGGTTGTATCCTTAATAATTCATTTAACTAATCATGCAACTAATTCATTTAATCACCACTGAGTAGATTTTATATAGATCTACACAATAAATACAATCTACATAAATACAAACCCTACATTTTACTTCATAAGATCTGAATGATAATCTTAGAAGGCAGGTTTTTCTGGAAGCTGAAGTTCAGAGGGGTAACTTCCTTGTCGCAAGCAGATGGGCTTAACAACCACTGAAGCTTCCATTAGGACTCAGTGCTCTGAACTACCATTTCTCAAAGATTAGGAATCGAAGCTATCAATTAAAACACTAAACTTCTCTTATTTGTAGTTTTAATGCCAATATGTAATAAAATGCTGAAGAGATAACTCAAAATTGTTTGCTAAAAAAACTAATTGGTAGTTTCATAAGAATTATAATGTGGATAAGTTTTCCTCTAATTGCTAAAAGGCTGCTCTGTCCTGACATCCATTAAATCTGTACTTTTTTGTGAGATTTATGGCTCAATAAAACATCCTTTTATCATTTAGATTTAATTATCGTCAATTCCAAGTTAATTAACCTCTTCAGTCTCCCCTGATACTTGTGTCTGAAAATACCTAGAAACAGTCTTTAAAAAACATAATGAGTAGAGGGGTGTAAGTCCTAGCGTAGTGGGTTAGGCTGCAACTTTTCATGCTAGAATCTCATATGGACACCAGTTCAAGTCTCAGCTGCTCCACTTCTGGTCCCACTTGCTGCTCATGTCCCTGACAGGACGCAGATAAAGCTTTTCAATTCTGGCTCCTGCCTCTGACTCGGTCTAACGCTCCCCCCTGTGGCTGTTTAGAGAGTGAACCAGTGGATAGAAGATCAATGTGTCTCTTAAGAGCCTCTCCTTCAATCTCTAACTGTAGTATTCATGTAAGTTAACAAATCTTTACGGAAAATATTTATAAATCAAAGTATCTTCTCCAATGAAATAGGTAAATGACGAAGAAAGAACTAGATCTTGCCAAATTGTGCATGCTCGATAACTTACATGCATTGATTTGCTATCGCATTGCTTTTGAATGAATCATGCTCACGGTAGCAAACATCCGGAGTGATTCTATCATGTGTTTGGCTTGTATCCTCAAAGTAACGAAGGACAGATAAGTCTAAGTAAATTTATCTTTATATTCTTTAAAGCATTTTGTGATCTAGTATACCTTGGAGAGCATCAAGGAGCCTGCATTTCTGGCAAATTCCCCAGGCCACTGTGGTTAAAGGACCACACTTCGAGGAGCACGCTCCAGTTGGCTATCATGGTCAGACATAATTGGGAAATGGCTATTGTAGACATTTAGGCATGAACTAGCTGGTGGATCATCTTTCTCTTCCTATTACCCTTCAAATTAATTTTTAAAACAGAACAGTTACACGTCACATTTCTGAGAGCAACCACTGAGTCTTGGTGGGTCCTACGGTATTAGTACTGAATGAACCCGACACTTGGCATGTCTCATGAACATTAACTTCTATACTGTAACAGGCTTACCTGAAAGCATGATTCCATCAAAAATTTAATTTAAATTATGTATCCTTTAACCCTAGCACTCATTTTAGTCTCAGTAATTTTTTTCAGCACATGAGAGAAAATCAATCTGAGATGAAGCCGTCATGTACGAGAAGCGCAAGCTGGAAACTGCGCTCAATGTGTGTTCTATTGTATTATTCCCACTGTTACAACTGGATTGTGATGAAGATTATAGAAGATTATATTATTTCTACTATAATTCAAAAAATGAGGAGCAAATCTAACCAGGATGAGTCACTACAACCAACAATTTCTTTCATGTAAGAACCACAAAATTCAAAGGAAACCATCCTAAAGATAGATTTTGAAACAACTTACCAGTTTTGTGATCTAGACAAAAATATTTTTTAGCCTATAGTATGTACCAACATCTGTAAAATTCTAAAATGGACCGTTAATAATTCTAAGAAATATTTTGTGTGTTTTGTGCATGGAAATTCTGAGCAGTCCCCCCAGAACATGCCTAACACCTGCGGATGGGTCAATTCCATGCAGGTTTCACGCTCAAAACAGTTTTTCCAGGAATGCTGTGAGCCATGGCTTCTTCTGCAGGTGTTGACTTTACCATCTCTCTGCCAAATGCACAGAGTATTCAGCTAAAAACTCCTACAACTCTCTAAATGAGAGTAATTATTGGCTTGCGGAGGGGTGAACTGTACTCCTCCATGAATGAAAGTAGCCCTGGATTTCTTTATGGGGGGAAAAAAACACCTTACAAAAAGAAATGAACAAAGCATTCCATTTCTCAATCTTTGTAAGCATGGTCATAGTGAAGTGTGGGAGAATTTGACAATTCATGTAAGATGTGGTTATAAATGTGGTTATTTCTATCATACATGCCTAAACAGAGAATGGGTTGTTTTTGGCAATACAGCTATTTTTAAGACTTAATGACTGTGCCAACATTGCAGGATCTTCATTTTTAAAGATTGTCTTTAAAACTGTCAGGATGATACTGAGCAAAAAATAGTATCAATCAATGATGGCCATAGTGTTTATAGAGGTCAGTTTGTAGAATCACTACAAAATGACAAATAATTTGGCATAAATTTAGTAATATTTCTAGGGATGTAACATCACCTTTGCCACCACTGGATACACACACAATGAAAGTGTTCAGAATTTACTTAGTAAAATAAGCAGTTATTTTAGAGAAACTATGAGAATCCACCCATAAGACAAATGAAACGACAATGAGGATCCTGTTTTGCGTATGAATTCTTATTGTGTAGCATCATTAACTCAGATTAAAGTAAAAGCCATATTCTTCACCTGAGATATTCTTAGTTAAAACAAAAATCACTATAAAGATGATCTTTTAAACTACAAGATTGCATTTAAAGTTTGAATAAACTTATTATTTAAGATCAAAGAAATGTTTCAAAATGCTACAGTGTATACTACAGTGAGACATGTGCTGCTTTGTCTACCTTTGGATCCTGTGTGCACTGGACAGCGACTGATATGTGGTGGGGAAGTGCTTATTGAATGCATAAATATAATTAGCTCTTAAAACTTTAATCCTCTCAGTGGGAAAAAAATGCAATAGTAATATCATTGGTATAATTAAGATACATTTACAGAGCTATCATTTTTTCTTTAATTTTTATTTTTTGTTTATTTGGAAAACGGGGACACACACAGAGAAAGAAAAACTCCCCAGATGGCAACAAAGGCTAGGGCTCTGCTGGGCCAAAGCTGCGAACCAGGCGTTCAACCCAGGTCTCTCCCATGTAGGCATTAGAAACCCAACCACTTTAGTTACCTTGCCGCTTTGCAGGATCTCTGTTAGAGGGAGCCCAGAGCCAGAAGCAGAGCCAGTGATCAAACCCCACTCCAAATTAGGATTTGGGCAACTTACATGCTAGACTTCATGCCCTACCCTACCTTTTCTTAATGTCTCTTCAAAATGTACCATTCAAGATCTCTAGGTCCTCTTACTAGGATCATACAGTGCATGTTAAACCAGTTAAATCTGTTACGTGAAACATTAATGTGCATTTTTATGGGCAGGAATTCAAGAAGCAGATAATCCAGCTCCTCAGAATTTATCCTTTTTCTCTCTTTTTAACAACGGGCCGTGTATTTGAAGAATAGCTTATGGATTAGGTGCTATATTAAGTGCTAGGTCAAGTTGGAAGGATAACTTCAGAGTTAGTAAACTTAATGAAGTGAACCAACACTTGAGACAATGCCAAGGAAGAAAATGAGTATTAATAATTGAATTAATATTTAATTATCAATATTCTAAATTACTGACAATAACATTAATATGAAAGAAATGGGGTTAAGTACTTCACAAAAGGGCATTTTGCTGTAAAATTTCCTTATTTCTAAGCTACTTATCAGCATTCCAGTACATGTAAAAGCGAGATTCCTCAAAGAATTAAGTAGTTGTGTATTGGCACCTTGAGCACTTACTTGAACACTATCCTTCACTCATATAAATAACTGGAAGCAATTTCCACTAAAAGCTGACCATTGTGCCACCATCCTTACAGAAAGCCTGTGGCTTTTCCTCACATTGTAAAACTTGCAATCATCCAGACTGCTTCCTCTTGCTTGTGAATTCAGTGAACGTGTCCTCCAGCGTCAATAACTGTCACAAAAATGAACAAGGCGGCATATTCAGCTAGTCACTGAAATGATTGCTTTATGGATTGAACTGTTTCCATGGTGCCAGTCCAACAGGCAGCTCTATTTAGTATCTATTTTGTTCTGAAAAAAAATTCTTCTCATGGTGTGACTCTAAATAAAAATAGCAGATAAAATAAAAACAAAACTGCACTACTTTTAAGCAATATGCGTGTCACCTGTTGCTAATTCCACATTTGGTTTTCTTTTTTGAGTCAGTCACATTAGCTACACGTAGAGAAATAACGCTTGGATAATATGCTGGGGCTTTTGAAGAAAGAATCCTTGAAAAAGAGGGAAAATAAACCCTGGGATAGCCTCTAACTCCAAAATTTCATATTTTCCCTTTTCTCTAAAATAGTAAAAACGGACATATCAATATGTGAAGCTGTTCTCACTTTGCCATCTTTTGGACTGTTTTTATATAAGCAGTGCCTCTTTTGACTTTGTCCAATAACCTTCAAGAATCCCAAGCAGGTGCACACATTGTGGCACAGTGGGTTAAGCTAATGTCTATGACAGCTAGCGTCCCCTGTAAGTACCAGTTCAAGCCCTAACTACTCCACTTCCAATCCATCTCCCTGCTAACATGTCTGGAGCAGCATAAGAGGGTGGCACAAATATCTGGACCCCTATCAACCATGTGAGAGACGGGAATGGGATTCTAGGCTTCTGTATTGGACCTGACCCAGCTATGGTTGTGGTGACCAGTTTGGGGAATAAACCACAGAATGAAAAAATCTCTAAGATACCTTTCAAATATTTTTTAAGTGAGACTCATAGGCACCTGTTCTTTTCATTATGCTTATCTGAAAGTGGAAGCACAGGAAGAGAAAGACAGGTATCATTCACAGGCTGAATCATTCTCCAAATGACTCCAACAGGTGGGACTGGGTCAATCCAAAGGCAAGAGTCAGGAAATCTGGGTCTTTCATGTGGGTTATTCTCCCACCTGCTGTCTCAGATGCATACTGGCAGGAAGCTGGAACTAGGAATAGTGTCCAAACTCAAACCAGGCATTCTAATATGGAGTGCTGACATCTGCACCACTTATACAGATGTCTGTTCCTGTGAAGCCCTTCTTACATTCCCTGGGTCCAAAGAGGTATCTTGGACACACATTTTTACTGTGATGGAATAGAATTCTAGAGATATATTAAAAAGTACGAATCTCTCATCCAGGAGATTTTAAGTGTATTTTATACTGGTGACCATTTATGAAGAGATCATGAACTTCAATAATAGAAACTGAATAAAACTCAAGTTAAGGAGTAAAAGAATGTGCGTATCTACTTATTCTTCCTAGGAGAAAAACCAAAGAGCAGGTGCAAGAATGAGTACTCCTTGATCCTACAAACTTTCATTTGATAGCTTCAACTGTGAATTGGAATGGTAAATGCAGCCAACATACATGCGGGGTCTGACACATTAGACTTCAATTGCAGCTCTCCCAGAAAATAGTCATTGCCTTTAATATTACTGCTTAGGGTATCTGAGGCTTTGTATTCTTGTCAATAAAATGAGAATTGTAATTCTTGCCTTTCAGGCTCCTATTTATAATTTAAAAACAGAGCAGGCACTCATGAAGTTGGCGCTAGGATGATTATTTTTCAAGTTGCTCTTGACACTGTATTTTGATCTCAGATGTTTCAAGGCAAGATTGTTATAAATTATGGAAACTACAATTATTTATATCAATGCATTCGTTTCTGGTTAGTGTATTGTATTGGTCAACTTTAAATGCATATTAAACATTCAATAGATTATTCTTTATTATTACACTATTCTGTAGCATTAGGGTAATTAAATCTTAAATTATTTTCAAAATTAAATAGTAATTAAATTCTTATCTATGATTAATTTATGAGCAAACCAAAATTTCATCGATAAATAATGTGGAGAGTTGACTGTCTTTGGGGAAGTGTGTCTTTCCTGAGTAATCTTAGGGTAGAATTTCTAAGGAAAGTTAAAGGAACTTACACATTGTCCTTATGAGGTATGTTCACACTCATCAGAAACAAAGTGAACTAAAAGCTAACATCTTGGTCAGCTCACGTTGAAGATCATTTCGTAACGGTAGCAGTCCTCCCTTACCAACAGCCAAGGATTCAGGAGGTAGCTGGTTTCTGCTGTCCTCATCCCTTTAAGTAAATGCCTTCTCTTCCATTTTTTTCACCCAAATGAAGCCAATAAAAGCTGTCAGCCAACAATGAGATTTCTGTTTACTCTTTGTTGCATTTATGCAATATGAATCATTCAATAGTATTTTCATCCTTCCGCAGGAAATTATTTTATGTTTCCTGCCACTCTCACTTAGAACAATATATTTTTTAAAAGTATATATTTGAGAGCATTAGAGAGGGTTGGAGAGAGAGATCTTCCATATGCTGGTTTACTCCCAAGATGGATGCAAAAGCCACGTCTGAGCTAGGTTGAAGCCAGGAGCAAGCAGTTTGATCCCATATGGGTGTTAGGGACCCAAGCACTTGAATCATCTTTTGCTGCTTTTTTTATGCCATTACCAGAGAGCTAGATCAGGAGAGCAGCAGTCAAACAACCCAGTGCCATGTGGAATGCCAGCAGCACTCGTGATAGTTTTACCTACATCATCACAATGCCAGCCCCACATAGGACAATAGCACATCTATTATATGCCCCAAATATCTGATACTGTGTGTTACTCCCATAAGGAATGACACCACCAAGGGTGTCAATGTAAAAACCTGAAGAACTCCTAGATGCCTCTCTTTCCCAAGTTTTCCTCATTTAACTGAAGATTGGGTGTTGCCAGTCTACTTCTTCCTACACAAAGTTCAGTGGCAAGAAGGGACAAGGTAACTGCTGCTAGATCCCGGGTTGCCTATCAAAGGGGAGTTAGCATTTTGTTCTTCCTCTGTTTTCATGCATTTACTGACTTGGGGAATTATAGATTGGATTGCTGCCATGTAACCAACTGGGAGCTTGAGAAAGTTCTTGGGGGGGGAATCAAGTTGTGTGTTCTCTAGAGCATGTGAGTAAACATGTGTAATGAGACAGTTTGGTTCCCATGGTCTTCAGAATTCTAAGGGCAAAATGCTTAGGGAGAAGCCAAGAATAATACTGGAAGGCAATGACACACTGATACGCACTACATTTTCAACATTTGCTGAGCCAGAATATATACCACACAAGCTAGTTTTAACTCACCTCCAATACTCATTCTTAAGAAGTTCTCTCCTGAGGTAATTAGTTAGGAGTGTACCATGATTTAAAAAGACAGGCATTGGAATGGTGACAGGGAGTAGAGGCTTAGAAGACCAATTCAAGAATGCATAAATCAATTCAGGGAATACTGCAAGCAAGCCGTATCATGGGCCTCTGATGACTTACAAACATACCTCAGAAGCTAGGGCTTATATGAATATTAAGGTGATGTGCAACATTGTTACAAAAATCATAAGCCTTTTTCTATTTGTCCTTAAGAAAAAAATGTGGCAATAAATAGAATAGCTTCGGTGAAGTGTACAAATTTCCAGAATGGTACCCAATACCGAAACTTATAAAAAATAGAAAAATCTGAATAGAGAATTTATGATTAATTTTTCTTTGTGGGAAGCCTTTTAAAGTCCACATGACAACACCGGTAAATTCAATCAAATGTTTGAACAGAATAATACTATGCAAAGCAACCATTCCCAATTTCCTTTACAGGACAGCCATTATCACAATACTGAAGCCAGACAGTGCCATGGAATAAAAGCACCTGATAACAATACAGAATGATGTATTTTATAATTTACGTTTAAATGTAAGTTAACAATGTCTATTCCCCTAAAAATGGGACAAATTTTCACTTGGCTGCATTTATAGACACAGTACTGATTTTCAAGAGTTTTATACTATGCAAGAGGAATCCGAAACAAGCAGTCTCCCCCTTTAAACCATTCACTCTCTGACAAGAGTGAAAACAAGGAAGTTGTTCATATACTTTAAAAGCTCCGTAACAATGCTGTGATAGGGGAGGGTCAGCATTGTGGCACTGTGGGTTAAGACGCCAACTGCAACTCCTGCATAGTATGGGTATTGGTTTGAGTAGCATATCTAATGAAATCTCCTGCTAATATGTGCCTTGGAAAGCTGCAAGCAGATGGCCGAGTGCTTGGGCCCCTGTACCACAAGGGAGGCCTGGACAGCTTTCCGTGCTCCCTGGTTTGGACCTAGCCCAGCTCCAATCATTGTGGGTATTTGGGGAGTGAATCAGCAAATATCACTCTCTCTGTAACTGCCTTTCAAATAGATTTTTTTTTATGCAGTGAAAGCAATAACACAAAGAAAAGCTTCATTGCTTTTATGATATTAAAAATCACTGTAGGCAGAATGTTGTGCTGGAAGACCAGGCCTGGGGAGGCAGGGTTCCAGGCTGGCACACTGGTGTGGCATGCTGATGGACCAGGTCTGGGGACCTGTGCGCACAGTTGGGTCCTGGCAGGCAGGCAGGACACTAGGCTGGCATACTTCCCTGTCAGAAGGCCAAGCTTGGGAACCCATGTGCTTGCAGTTGTGGGGCCTGCGACTTGCTCAGGGAAGGGGGACAGGGATGTGTGGGAGGGGGAACTGCTCAAGGAGCACATTACAGGTGATAAACAGCTCCTGGGGAATTCCACCAACCAGGCGACTGCACTGACAGGTAAATGAAGGGGCTGAGAAGACTGAGCAGTTTCAAGGGCAGAGACTGGAGGATTTTACTGGGTCAGGCCAGTGCAACCCCCATGTGGAAGACCTGAACTGGACTAGTTTAGCACCAACACTCTCCAGTGGTGCACAAGAAAGCTGGCAGGGCTACACCACAGCACCTGCCACTGAGTGTCGGGGCAAGAAGTGGATCATGTTAGGTTGGGTCATAACACTAACTGGCATATGAGAGACCTGAGTCTGGAGGCAGATTCTGTGGTGGATATGTAGGCTTATCCTGTAAGACCACAATGCCTGCTGGTTTGTGTAAGAGGTTCAGGTAATGACAGGTCAAGCTAAGCATCACCACAGAACTCATCGACACCCATGGGAATTGGGTTGGGAAGAAGCTGGGCTGCATGAGAGCATAAGAAGCAAGAATGGGGGCTCTCATGCTACAACTTCCCTTGGCATTTATGTGGACTAGGCCTGGGGCTGTGCCAGACTTGGCTAGGCTCCAGCACCCACTGGCACTCACAAGAGCCAGAGTGGGTATGAGATTGGCTGGGCTAGGTCATGGCACCTGATGGTCCACATGAGAGCCAGGTCTAAAAGCAGGCCAGAATATGCTAAGCTGTAGTACTCACCAGTAAGAGCTAAAACAGTGTGCACTAGTCTGGCAAGGCCACAGTACCTGCCAGTGAAGTTCAGGACTGGAGGTGGGACAAGTCATACTGAACCAAACAGCCACCAGTGTGCAAGATCAGTGACAGGGAGCTGGTCTGACACAGGGCCTGGAGAACTTCCTTGTTGAGATGCAGCCTCAACTGATGCGTGTGATAACAGGCTGGAAGCAGGCCAGGCCAGGCCAGGCTACAATACCTGTTGGCTGTACCAGTCTGCAACACCCACTGGTAGGTGTGAGAGGATGGGATAAAGACTAGGCTGGGTTACAATGCAATACCTACCAATTCACATTAGTGTCACGGAGGGCTCACCATGTTGGGCTAGGCTGCAGCACCCCCAGCAAGAGCTGGAACTGGAGGCAGGCCAGGCAGAGCCAAGATTCAAACCCTCTGGCGAATGCTGAGGCGAGACAGGCCATGCCAGACAGCTATAGCATCCACCCACAATGCAAGCATCAAGGCCGAGAATGAGCCTGTTGAGGGGAATGTGGGGCTCCCATACTGGGCTGCTGACCCTGCTGGTAAGTGTGAGATTTGGGACTAGGGGTAGTCCAAGCTGGGCAGGGATGCAACAACGCATCAGCATGGCATGCATTTAGATTGTGTTTGGGGGAGGGTCGGTGTAGGCCAGGCCACTGCATTTACCGGTGCATGTGAGAGCTTGGGTAAGTGCTGACTAGCCGGGCTTTGCACAGCCTCTGCTGGCAAGTGCCAGGAGAAGATGCAAGTCATGTCAGACTGGAATGCAATTCCCCCTGGAAAGTGCTAGAACCAGGACTGGGAGTGGGCCAAGTAGGGAAAGCTGTCAGAATCTATCTAATGGGCTGCAGCTCCTACTGGTGTGCGTAAGAACCAGGGCTGGGGGCAGACCAGGCTGAATAAGGTGGCAGCACCCAGCAGCTTATGTGTGGAGTAGGTTTTAGGGTGGGGTGGGTTGAGCTAAGCTTCAGCACCCATAGGGTTACGAGAGCCTGATTGGGATGCAGTACAGACTGAACTTGCTTGCTGCACATACTGGCACATGTAAGAACTAGGCCTGGGTGTGGGCCTGGTGGGGGTTACTGGAGGCCATCTCAAACAGGCTACAGTTTTTGCTGATATGCATCAGGACCAGGTCGGGTTGGGCTGGGCTGCAGCACCCTTAGGTTTGCATAGGACATGGGGCGGGGGATGGAACTGAATAGCAAGCTATAAGCATCAGTGTGTGTAGTCTGATGCAGATGGACTGAACTGGACCCTATGCTGCCTGGCATATGCCAGAGTCAGCTCTGGGGTCATTTCAGGCGAAGTTTCTTGCAGGACTCCCAAACCAGACCACTGGACTCAAAACTGACTACATGGAGGAGCACAGATTTTGTGGTCCAAATTGGAACGCATGCATTTAGACTGGGCTTCCTCGACTGCAGATGTCACTGCAATGGACAGAATGCCCAGGTACATATAGCGAACAAGATGGTCAGCTCATTATGGCCTGCAGAAGATGTTGCGTGTTATGTAAGATGGAGAACAGAATGGAATGGACAACACTCTTGGCTGAGCTTTGTTAGCAAGTGTCTGGGCGAGCGGATGCAGTGAGGTGGACTCTATCAGCCAATGGACCTTGGAAGGATTTCCTTAGTCTTGGAGCAATGAAACTAACAGCATCACAGAACTATAAAAACTACAAGCAATGCCCTGGAGACATTTTCCTCTATATCTGGGTTTCTACGATGACATCAAGTGCACACCTCCAATCCCCGGGTACTGATGTATTTTGGCCTCTATGAGAGGTCCTCTCCCTCTCCATCCCATCCCCCTTTCTGAAAGATACAGGGGAAAAACGGAAGAAAAGGAGAATTGGAAGCTACCCTCATGCCTCAATCTTCCCCACCTTAATCAGTGGTCCTCACAGGCATGCATCCTTGTCAGCTATGTAAACATAAAAAGTTCAAATTGAAATTTTAAATAAAAGTTAAAGAATTACTTCACAGAAAAATGCTTAAATAAAAAATCTTAAAGAATACTAAGTTTTTATTGCTATGAGATGTACACTATCCTAAATATGTCACTGTTTTCAAAAACATGAGAAAATGACTAGGGCTCCCAAAGACAGATCTATCACCCTCCCTCTAGAGACAGTAAGAACCTCTGTGGACCAGACCATGAATTTTCAGCAAGAGTAACTTCCAAGTTTTAGAACTTGAAATGTAGCACCATAAATATCAAAAACTTTTGATTATTAAACTATTGCTGATCTTTATTTTAGCAAGTGATCAATCATCTCCAACTGGTCTCAGCTGGTTCCATCCTAGGCTCTGCAAGCAGTAGTTCAGTCACTGCAAACACAGATGTCTATACAGACTGGGGAATTCTGATCTTACATGTTCTGGCTCTCAGTTCCTAGGGATCACAGTTCTACCAACTGGACTGATTAAAACCTACATGAAGAGAGCATTGCATTTATGTCATTTGTTCATCTGGACTTCATCTTGGAAAGTACACTAACTCCTTAA
The DNA here is from genome assembly GCF_030435755.1 of Ochotona princeps. Taxonomy (NCBI): domain Eukaryota; kingdom Metazoa; phylum Chordata; class Mammalia; order Lagomorpha; family Ochotonidae; genus Ochotona; species Ochotona princeps. The sequence goes on from NC_080861.1 coordinate 9,969,158, forward strand.
ATTTCTACCAAAACCTACTACTCAATATTTTGGGACTTATCCCTCCCTAGTCCCCAACCTTGCTTTCAGTGTATATATTCTCACATTGGCATTTAAATTATTGATTTTACAATCATATATAAGAGGAGTTAAATAAAAACACGTGGCTATGTCAGGTGGAGCCATTTAACACAGAAACACATAGAAATGATCAGGAAATAACTTCTAAGCAGAGGGCTGCAAGAACTTGCATGATCACATCAGATTAGAATGTTCTTTTCCAAAGGAAGGCTTGCTGTTATTCAAAACAGAAGGACAGATGTCACAGAAATGTGACCTTCAGCACAAAAAAAAGGGAGCAAATTGTGATAAAACCCTCAGAGAAAATGGTGCACAAAGAGAGGGATCGTAGCCATTAGAAAAGCAAACCTCCTGAAGTTTCAGAACTGAATGGAAATTTACAGTGGAAATTAACCAGAGGGAAAAGCTCTGTTCACACAGTTGATGAAACTTCTTTATTTATCAACATGAACTTTGAACACCACTGACAAATAGGCAATGCTGGCAATTCAATGAGGAAGGCAACCATTCAGATGCAGACATCGTGGGATTTAGAACAGATGGGAGTTAGAATAGATTCACTGGATGGCTAAAAACCTGAACGGGAGGAAAGTACCAAGGCAGACACAGCTCCCTAAGGCATTTTCCAGCTCTACAGCACAGAACCATAGTACTCACTGAAAGAGATGGTTCAAAGTAGTTTATTATCAGGCTTGTATATTAGTGGAACTTTACCTTACACATTTATTCATTCTACAGTAAAGTTTCAGCTTGTCACAACCCTTTCTAAAGGTCAGACCTTTGGTAAATTCTGATGCAAATGTTCACAATACATTTTAGAATTTGGTGAGCTTAGTTAAGAAAAGCAATACAATCCCAGCCCTTAGAGACAGAAGATCAGATGAATAGTTCCCACTATGGAATGAGGTTTTACTGAGGAACGAACTGTAATGTGGGTCTCAAGTTGCACGTTCACTCTCACATAGGCTTAAATTCATCTCAACTTCAAGAACAAGACAATCCAGTTAAATGGCCTGACTTTTCTCAGAGACTTATTATCAACATATCTGCAGGCAGCATTACTCCCTGGACATTTCCAGCTTGTGCTCACAAGGCTCTCTGGAAAGCCAGAACTTCAGAGCATCTGGTCCAAGATGGCTAATGAGTAGGCTGAGCCTGCTTGCCAGCTGGGTTGAGCAGAGGCCATTATGATACCTGTCCCACAACCCCCAGAGGCAGAACTAAACGTAGGTGGTACAGTATATTCAGCCTGAACACCTGGAGAGCTTGTTGAAATGTACATTTCTGGGCCCTACCTCAGAGTTTTTGATTCAGCACTGTTAGTATGGTACATGACATTTTGGATCTCAAAAAAAAAAAAAAAACTTGGATGATGACGATGACAATTATCCAGATAGTGCGCTTGAAAGATTGTCATGTCAGCAGTGAGGTGACAGTAGCCAAGGACGTAAGTGGGACTGAATAAATGTAAGGAAACACATCAACCAGGTCCAATAGGAAACAAATGTGCTTTGTTCCCTCACAGACATCTTCTGGCTAGTTTGACATTACCTCTGTTACCCAAGGGCATGTTATAAAATGTTTTGTTTTTTTCAGATCACAAACAAAAAAACAAGACTATTCTTTCACCCAAGAAACATGAGTGCTTACTGAGTAGCAGATGTTGGGCTGGGCAGTACATATTAAGAAGACGATTCTATTTTGAGATGTTTAAAACAATCATTCTTCCGTTCCCATGAATTTTGTCACCTCAGCCTTCGATAGAATGGTTTCATTTTATTTCTAAGGGAAGTTAGACACTGTCTACAACAAAGAAATCATTATTCAGCTTTAAACATCCCAAATTTTTCTGTAGTCCATATCACACCAGGCTTTGCTTAGAAACAAAGACTTTGCTGAATTCCAAAGCCTTCCCGTTATATATTGGAACAAAGCTTGGAGATCTCAGCATAGAGCTTTATTCTACAGAAAAGGATTTGACGGAAACACAGCTTCTGTTACAGAGCAAGCAAAAACACAAATCGTTCTGGCCTGTGATAGAAAACAATTTTTTAAAATAACGGTAGAAGGATAAGTAAGGGTAAGGTTGTCGATTCTCTGGAACTATGTACCTTTAAGCTTTGGATAGGAGTTTGTATATCCCTCAAAGGTCTATGCAGTAAGATTTCGGTAAGGTTAATGGATTAATGTTAACAATTAATGAATTAACAGTCAAGATTTAATTTAATTATAACTTTTAGGAGGAACAACCAGTGGGGGGTCTTTAGGTTACTGAGCACTTGCCCTGGAAGGCAATTCTCTTGAGAACTTTGGTTGTTTTAGCTAGTTCAGCCCAACATGTCTCCGAGTTTCCTGGTTTACCATGTGTATTTCCATACACATACACTCTGGAATTCTCAGCATCCAGCCTTACCAGATTGCCGAATCAGTGGGACCGCTTTGATCATCACTGTGATCCTCCAAATCTGCAAATGGAAATGAACCGTCTTCCTTTGTAAGTAGCACCTCTCAGACACTTTGGTTGAACTAGCAAAAAGACCGATTCAGTGTCTTAATTCTAAGTGTGAACCTGGAGGAACAATGGATACCTGGCAAAATTCAACATGCTGGAAACTCAACAGCAACAAAGTCCCTAAGCAGTTTAAAGCAGAAACCCAGAGCATTTGAGTTGGTACTAAGCTTCCTTTTCATCCTTTCCAACACACTGCAAGAATACTAGAATATTATTCATGAAGTGAGATATTCTAAGTGGCTGGTTCAGAAACACTTTTGCCTTATCCCTATGACTGGCTAACGGCATGATGGAGATTAAGAAACCTTCATGTAATTCTAGGAGGCTGACAAAAGCTCAGATTGAGAATGGACAGCTCAAAACCAGTAGGAAAGTGAAACACCTAAATCACCAGAGTCCCTAATACCTCAGAGACCATAGAGAAGCAAGTCAGACAGCGAAGGCAGATGACCGCATCTCCAGCAGCAATCACATTAAACCTCAGGCCATGAGTGCACGCAGCCAAGAACATGAACCTGAAAATGCAGCAGGGACAGACACAAGCACCCAGCACTCCAACCGAGATGAACTGCCTCTCAGTGGAAGACCTTTCACAGTGGCAGCAAATAGATGCAGGACACCACAACCGGTGATGTGAGACCAGGTAATATCGGGATGAAATTCCTCCTGCACTCTGATGACACATGAAAAAAGGCAAAATGCAGAGGGAAAAATCCTTTGATGTCTGAGAAGTTACTCTAAAAATACAGTAGTAAGCCTATAAAATGGATACTTCTGATTTGAAAAAAGTTTATCCAAAGATACCATTTTTTTTCAACAGGAGCATGCTAATTTAATGAGCAACAATAAAACGCATCACCAGTTTTGCTGTGGTTGTTGTTGTATTTACTATGAGATAGGATGGAGGTTTTAGAAATATACTGAAGGAAATTTAAAACATATTCCTGAAAGATTCTTGAATTGCTCTAGATAAATTCCAAAGTCACAGTTACAAGGACTTTCTAATGTATTTGGTTAATGTTTATCTGTATCTGGCTCTCCTCTTCTCTGTATATCTGCCTTTCCAATAAAAAGTAAATCTTAAAAAAAAAAAAAAACCCTAGAAGTCAAAGATCAAAATCTTCATTATCCCCTCTTTGGTTTCAGGTGCCTCTAAGTCTATTTGGATCTGCAGGACACCTCCAGTTCCACCAAATCCTTTCATAATTGGGTGACTTTGCTGTGAAAGTCTCCAGTATAATTCATATTTTATAATTCACATAATTCACTTTTCATATTTGTTTGCACACAATTCCAATAGGCTATGATTCAGCTCACATTCCTGCCCTATCTCTTTGTGAAATAAAATCGATCCTTCTCTTGTTTTAGAATTAGTCTTTCTTCTTTTATGCATGGCAAGGAATAATCTGTCTCATTATGTCCAGATAGTCATGGACTGGCTGAATCTTTAAGGCTCCTATTTCCAAATATTTCAGCACATCTTCAAGTCCCAAATAATAATGTGCTGTGCCCTCACTGATCTTATCAAAGCATCCTCCTTCTAATTGCTTCTCATGAATTAATTTCATACAGGAGAGAATTTCAGTAGATAAAATAGCTTGGTTGAATTGACTTTCACTGCCATAGGATGTATCTATTAATTTTAGAACTTCAAAGGCAACGTCTGATCAACTATCAAATTTAGTTCCGTTTTAAAGATGGCTGGTCCAGCTAAAATTAGGCTAGCCTCATTCAGTTTGTCCCCAGAAATAAGAAGCTGCACAGCAATCTGCTATTTTCAGAACATGACTATGTAGCTCTTCCATTGTTAAACAGCACGATACAGAAATGGGCACATTCCAAGGCTGACTGACCTCCTCTACCATATTGCTTTGGGAGAGCCACAGTGGATTTGCACAGAATGCCTCTGCTAATTCTGCACTGTGTGTCCCAACAGATACACAACTTCCATCACTTACAATGAAGCCAAAGAATGTCATCTGAAAGTAATGCTGCAAGAACCTCTCTACAGAACTACATAAATAAAATGATATGCTGATTTGTTTGAAAGGTTCAAAGTCAATACTAACTTTGTGTTTTTCTTTCCTTTCTCAGATTGTTCCACAGTAAACACCCAGACCATTTGGAGTTACTTTATTATAAAGTTTGAGTCTTTGTTTAGCAGATGTCATGGCTTCCAGGACTAAAAGGTGGTTTTCCCAGACTTAATGTTAGACAGAACCCCTAACTAAACTGCTAACATTTGTGCAGCTTGTGATATCTGTTCATTGTGAACAACGATCAATGGTTTCATGTTGGTGCCATTGCCATGGGCCTCTTTCATGCTTTCAATGAGCTTCTAGATGCTCCTGTCAGCTGCATTGGGCTCTCTCCTGCTTCTCCTGAAGGCCCAATTCTGGGCTTCTCCCTGGCAGTGGGGTTGAATATAGGATGTTATCTCTTCTCTAGGCACCCACTCCTGTTGGGATATGCTCCCAAGGGACCTGTGACCTGCCATCAACTTTTAAATAACTGTCTTAAATGCATGAATTTTAAACCATTTCTCACCCAAAAAGAGACATATTTGATCTCCCATGAACTTTTTGAAGTATTCTTGTCTAGAATAAATGAGGAGATGGGAAGTCGAGTGTGGAACTATTATCTGGGTTCCAGATGGTTATACTACGAGATTTTATAGACTACATATAAAGTGTATGGATAATTTGGGCTAGAGATAAAGATGGTTATAACCATTTAAGTCACCCTCTTTCACCCACATCCATTTCCCATGGGGGAATTGATTGATGGAAAGCATGAGGTTCCAATGATGGTAGACACAATTACCTAATATTTTCAGCTAATATTTTCTGAGAAGACTTTGTGCTGCATGTTAACCAAGAATCCAGCTTCTCTTGGTGGACTACCCTGGTTCCGTAACAGGTACTCTGAAACCCAGAGAAGGCACCAAGTCCAAGAGTGATCCCTATGTTTGCATCAGTGGAGTCAACACATCTTCCAAGATGCCAAGGGCCATGGGAGGATGGCTAGTGTAACTCTAAAGAACATCTTCCTGGTATCATCCAGGGAAGGAAGGATCAGTGCTCATTAATAGAATACTAGGACCATCCCTGGTCACCCAAGCTGATAAAGGAACTTACATAATCCACTGGACAGATTTCTAACCAACCAAACATTACCTCTTCAGGGGCTTTCTTTTTTTGTTACTCCTGGGGTCACAGAAAAGGGAAACAAAAAGAACCGCATTAGTTCTGCTCAATACTCATACCTTGTCGCCTTCCTTATTCTATCACTGAATTCAGAGGGAAAATACAGCACAGTCGATATCTTATCAGATTATCCTGCTCTACACAAATACGGTTTCCTAGTTACTGAAACAACTGTAGCTCAGCATTCAAGAGGTCAAATCAACAACTTAGTCCATAGTCTTACATTCCTCATGCATTCCCTCTGTTCTCCCACAGAGTGGCTTAAAATTCAGATACTCTCTTGCACTAGTGTTAAGGCATCAAGTATGAGAAGAATCCCTGGGATCCTAACAACTTATATCCTTAAACATCTTTTGACATAAAATGTGATTCTAGAATATGAATGATTATAATTAAAGAAGTTGGATTTATATGGCAGAGTCTAATGGAGATGGCCCACGATATCCAAAACTATTGACTAATTTTATGCCCTTGCCGAGTATTCATTTTCCAGGTAGGATAGATTATACATTAAGGAGGTAAGCAAAGTTGCTTGTGACAAGCAACTGGGAAAATGCTAAGCTCAACAATGAGAGAAGAGCTCTAAAACATGACCAAGAACAAAGTATCCCTCCTGGGAAACAGAGGATGAAAAATAAGGCAGAAAAAAAAAGTAGAATCCAGAAGTGCAGTTGTGTGCCAGTGTGCCTCACTAAAACAGTAGAGCTCCTCATCCCTCAGTTTCCACACGGGCATGCTTTGATACCGGTGCCTCATCAAGTTTTGGTATGCTCTGAATTCATAAGAATGGTGAATGTAATATCTTCTCCCAAGTACTTTCTCATTTAGAAAAACACAGTATCTTAGTATCATTAATTAGAAACTTAATTAGTGACATGATTTTGACTAGCATTATATTTTGGTGAAAACAAATGCACTATTGATTTTTTTTCCCCAGTCTGTTATCCAAAGCTGAGAAAAATAAGAGCTGTTAATGCCTTCTCTCCACCATCTGGGCTTTCTGGAAAAATGCCAAATTGATGTATTATGTTGAATTGTCCACCTCCACCACAATTTTAAATGTTCAGTGTCTTGTCATCAAAACTGTTTCTGCCTGACTACTGTTTATTCCACAGAGGCACAACATTAGTGTTAGAAGTATTTTCAGTCTTTTGCTTTAGAAAAGATTTTCACAATACCTGTACTGATAAATGGTCTGTTTATAACTACAGTAACCACAAGAAGTAGGCGCAATAAAGAACTGAACTCAGTAGTCATATGGAAAATGTAGCACTGCATTGTTTCTGCTCTCCATGAAGCAAAACATACGGAACAAAAATTTCTCACTTGAACTTGCCATTAGTATTTTGTTTTGAAGTATTCTGGGTCAACTCCCATGCTTGTTAATTCACAGTACCCAACCTACTCTGGTGACTTGTTAAAGGAAGGAACACATCTTACAAGCAAGATCTCTCCTGGACTCTGGTTTCCCAACACCTCTGCAGCTCTCATTATCCACTCCCAGCACCCTCCATGGCTCTGTTTACCACGTGCTTGGTATCTTCATCTCCCATCACATTATATATGAGTGGCAGCATTTCCCACACATGAGCTCTTGGTGGAGCTACTCTATATGCTTGCAAACAGGTGCGCATAATTTTCTCTTGTATTTCTACAGTTCCCTCCTCCAAGTGGAAAGTGACTGCCCAGTTTCTCGTGGTCAGTGCTTCGAGGACATCTCATAGCAAAGTCAAGTGTTTCCTTCATGATCTACAACTTGTTGCTTTGCCATTCAGCCTTGTATTAGTTTCCTATGACTGCTGTAATAAATTACCACAAAGTTCATGTCTGGCAATGGAAAATTCTTCTCGCCACTCTAGAGAACAGAAACATACCATGAAGGTATTACCATGACTGTAATTCTCAAAGGCTCTACGGAAGAATTTTTCCCTGCCACTTCTTTCTGGAGCCTCCAGGTGTCGCTTGGATAGTGACAGCATGATTCCTATCTGTCTTCAGCTTCAAAGGGTCTTGTCCTCTTCACTTCCTTTGCACGAACACCTGTTGCTGGACTTAGGACCCACAGAAAAAATCAACGATATTATTTTGACTTCCCGAACTCAGATACAGCTTCAAAGATCCTTGCAGTAGACATATGCCTTGGGGGCAGGGACTGGTTCACTGTTCAACCCATCACACACCTGTAACTGTTTTTACATGCATGACTTCCTCACAAAATAGGTAAGGCCACAGATCATGAACAGGCCTCCCTAGAGCAAGTTCTGGAAAAGTTGAGCAGGCATAACCACAACACAATTAGCTTAAACTCAGGAGCGGCGCCTCCTTGTGGCGTTGTTTCTACCTTACTGTCAGTCTTTCGGGAAAATCAGAATTGCAATGAAAGGTATATTCATATTAAGACTTTCTGGTCCTAGAAAATCAGAAAGGTATGTATGAATTTCTGAACCTCTGAAGGTTGTATAAATCCTAAAGAATGGTCATACAGACCTTGATATTGTCATCTGTTGTCATTTTATGGCTTGACTATATATAGGCAATTTCATATATTTTCATGAAAAGCTTCTATATGCATTGCCCATTTATACTGTATATAGATCCATCATGATGCTCCGTTATCTCTATTTACCCGTTTTGGAGGATTACAGGAAGAAGGTGAAGGTCACACCAATTTTCTTAGAGATATAAGATAAGCTCAAAATATCTCCTGAAGGTTCAGCTCTTAAGATACAGAACTGTGACAATTAAGATATTAAAAAATAACATCTAACATTTTTTAGTTATCATGAAAAATTTAGTCTTTCACATAGTTGTTTAGCTTCGTACTGGAAAAACTTCATAGCTCTATATGCAATCTCTGTTCTCCTTAAGTACAATCAACGACTTCATCATCTTCTGTTTTCACTCTTACAGGGAAGCTTGGACTGCCTTCAAATGATGTTTAAGGATCAGTAAAGGACCCACAGAGTGGTACAGTTTTTGGATTGGGAGAGGAATTTGTAAAACTACAGGAAGGAGTAAATAGGAGTTGACATTGTCACCTACTTGTCACTGTGCGACTTACATTGTTACACGAACAACAAGAAATAACAAATTTGGAAGCAATGAGTTTATCGAGTCTCCCTTAAACCTCAACACTTCTCACCCCGATGAACCATGTAATCATTACTAAAAAAATAAAACAGATAGGAGATAGCGATTGGGATCTGGGCTCTACTAAAAAGCAAAATGACATCTAAGGAGAAGTCCGTCATTTCAGCTGGTCAAGGATAAAGGAGTCTCTTGGCTTAAATGGGGCCACTGTACCTCTTCATTTTCAATTTAGCCGGTTGCCTGTTGGAGCTGCCTCATATTAACTAGTATGTTTAAGAAATCTGTGATGCATGATTAAAAAGACATTCTCATAAGTCACAAGTGTATTAAAACCAATACATATGCAAAACATTCTGTAATTATTTTGCTGTAATTTACTAGTTCAGTGGTGTTGAGATACTATCTGTACAGTTCAATAACAGCTATTTCACCATAATGGAATCCATGTCACTAGACAGAAAAAAGCAGTTTCTACATCTCTCAAAGATATAGTTAGGCATCTGTAGAACTTCAATAATATTCTGAATTCATCTGCCATTTTTCTTTTCTGACCACAATATTTATATATTCAGTCTCTTATGGGAAAGCTGAAAAGAGAAATGAGGCCAAGAATAAAGGCAGTCAGGGAAAGATGTGGAACTGAAGGTCTTGTCTTTGTGGTGACAAGTTATCCTCAGTTCCTGCTTCCTCAGTCTTTTTAAAAATATTTTTATTGGAAAGGTAGATTTACAGAGAGGAGACAAAGTCTCCATTTACTGGTGTATCTTCCAAGTGGCTGCAGTGGCTGGAGTTGAGCCAATCCAAAGCCTGGAGACAGAAGCTTCTACTGGATCTCCCAACTTGGGTGCAGAGTCCCAAGACCCTGGGCCATCCTCTATTCCTTTACCAGGCCACTGGCAGAAAGCTGGATGGGAAGTGAAGCAGTAGAGTATCTGGGACACCAACTGGTTCCCATATGGGATCCTGGTGTATACGTGGCCAGCATTCAGCCACTGCGCCATCCTGCTGGGCACTCCTTAGCCTTTCTTAGAAGTATTACCTTAGTAAGCAAATCAAAACTCAGATCTAGCTCTTCATGAATTTGGTTAATTTGCTAGGGAAATCAACCCATTTCTTTGGCTTAAATTATGTTCTTCTACAAGTAGACTGCTGGTATAAAACCACCGCAAAATAGATTCCTACTGAAGATCTTCATTAAGTAGCAGGAAAAATACTTTGAGTTATATTTCTTCCATTGTATTTACTATCATGAAGCTAACATTCTGAGTTTCCAAAGGGCAGATGCTATTATTTCCCTGCCCCAAATCTCTTCAACAAGTTGTTCCTGCCCAAAGCATGGGTAGATTTGGGTGCTCAACTTCTTCTTTTTTTTTTTTTTTTTTTTTTTTTTTTTAATTTGATTTTATTTTTAGTTAATATGACAGTTTCATAGGCTTTGGGAATCCCCCTCCCCCTCCCCCTCCCCTCCCCCCTGGTGGATTCCTCCACCTTGATGCAGTATTACAGTTCAAATTCAATCAAGATTCTTTCCTTGCAAGCATATATTAAGCATGGAGTCCAGCTACTTGTTGTCCAGATGGGTTGAACAGTTTCTTGGGGAGACCATTTCTGGTCCGAAGTCAGAGCTGGTATAATATCATCACATTCAATTAAGAGTCCCAATATAACATCAACAGCAATTTGCAATATTATGGAATTGACATAGTTTTGAGTAACCAGTATGTTAAAGAAAAGAAAAAAAAAGAAAAAAAAAACAATAAAAAAAAAAAAAAAAAAAAGAACAAAATAACAAAAAAAACAAGTCCTAACCACAACCTATGATTAGCTCATTGACATCTCAATTTTAGTTTATATACAGGACCGGACCGGCTGCTATATACCCCTAAAAGGCCACTGGGTACCATTCAGCTGTCTCATATCTATTTCATTTTAGTATTTAGCCATTTGTTGTGTTGAAGTATAATTTTGTTGATCTTGGCAGATTTTGGAATAATCCAGACTGGCTTTTAACTCTAACAAGATATTTGTCGACATTTAAGGTGCAGAACATTTTTTTTTGGGGGGGGGGGTGTGCAGGAAAATCCTCAACACCATAGTAGTCAATGTGCCTAGAAAACTGACTCCATCTCCTGCTCAGAGGCAAATCAGAACTCATCCAAACCCAACGCAAGAATTTTCTTCCTCTTGATAGCAATGGGTTAATAGCCAGGTACATGGCTCCTGTGTGACCAAGAGGAGAATTTCTATGGACATCTAGGAAGATTTCCCCCATGAAGAAAAAGTATCAGAAAAGATGGTTGGTCCTTCTACATTCATTGGACATTCCTATTTCTTCATAAGATACTTTGTTCCACAGCAGCTCTGACAGAAAGCAAGTAATTGAGGCCGGTAGATTATTTACCCAAATCTCTAACTTTGGGACTGCCCTATGCCAGGATTTCTTTTAAGAAATATCTTTATCCGTTATCCCAGTAGTCCATGTGGTGTCCCCAAATCCTAAGCATCAACATCCCTAGGATCTCTATAGAAAAAAAATTATAGAATCCCAGGACCTAGAACAGTCTGTATCTGGGGAAGAATGAACTATCACCAATTTTGATGCAGTTCAAGGTGAGAACCTCCAATATATGCCATTGGTAAAATCTGAACAGAAGACTTCAAAGTTTACTTGATAGGAAATGAGGGTTTCATGAATTATTTTTGCTTGGGGTAAGAGATGGAGATTTCAGGTGACTTATGGAAACCAATCCCCAAATGGTTGATGGCAAAGAACAAATCACTTATCATTTTGTTCCAGCTATACTTGTTATGAACACTTTAATGGAAGTTTATAAGCTACAGAGAAATTGTTACCGTATCACACTGGAAAAAAAGGACACCAATTTTCTCATTTGACACTTACGTTGTCTCCTATGACTGAATACTAAAATAAGCTATTATATCTACTGTGATTAGCAAAACTACCAATTATATGAACAGTGCTGTGATCGTTCCTAAGTTAGTCTGCCTTCTTAATTTGCTTTTAAAGGAAGGCAAAGCAAAAAGCAGATATATTTAAAAGAAATTTTCAAACAAAAGACTTGAGAAAATTAAATAACCAATCAATTAAAATATTGATCTTGGAGATGGTGTGTGACATGCTGAGTAAAAATTCCAGGGGTGGCATTAGTTTTCACTGGACATCAGTTCATGTCCTGGCTGTACCATAGTATTTTCCTGAAATGTAATCCTAAAAGTAGCATCGTCAAGGCAATTTGTCATCTTAATAATTCTTGCCCTACATTACTAAGTTGCTATGAACAACCACTGAGCCCATGCACCACACCTCTAACAATCCCGGAGCCTACATGTTTCCTTTCTTGGCAATGTAGGGGTATTTCCAGTTTGTTAATTCAACAAATGCACTGTGGTTACAGTTAGAAATTATGCTTCCAAGCTTGCTAAGTGAATAGGTTATTTGCTCTTGGAGTTGGTCTGGCCCAATCATCACATGTTCTTGGTAAGTGTAGTTGTCTTGTACCCATCTGACACCCTCCTTTCATTGTTAATAAAGGTATTTATCAAGGATGCTCAAATATTCTAATAGGTATAGACATTGGATTACAAAGATGCACATCAAATATCTTGGAGAGCACTGAAGTAGAAATAGGCATTTGTGTCTCAGGACTGCTGTCAACAATTACATTTAGCTGGTGACTTCCAGCCACAGAATTCCTTCTCTCACAATTGGTATGTGAAAAATTTGAAACCAGCAGGGTAACACTCTCTAGAGACTCTAAAGCAAGAATGTTTTTCTCACTTTCTCCAGCTTCTGGTGGACGATTTTACATGCTACTAGGTTAACCATATGCTCATGCAGGACAAGACAGAACCAAGTTCATACCATTACTCTCCTTTAAGATCTACCTTTAGAGTAGCAGATTAAATAGTGACTCTACAAAAAAAAATGCATCTTATAAATTTATCCCCAGAGCCTGTAAAAACTTATTTGGAAAGGGTCTTTGCAGCTGTAAGAATCTAGAAGCAGTATCATCCTGGATTTTCCAAGTGAATTCCAGATTCAGTAAATGAGATGCACAGAGATCCACACAGATGAAGATGATAGACACTTGAAAATAAAACTAGATGTTATCCTCCTCCTACCCGGACTGGCACTCATGCCCTAACTGCTCCACTTTCCACACCAGCTCCATGCTTACTGACTGGTAAAGCACTGAAGGATAGCCCAATTTTTTGGGCTCTGCACATACATGGGAAACCTGGAAGAAGCTCAAGGCTCCCAGCTTTGGACTAGCTCAGCTCTGGCCACTGTCATTTAGGGATTGAAGCAGCGAATAGAAAATCTCCCTGTCACTCTTGCTCCGATTCTCCCTCTCTATCTCTGACTTCCCAAGTAAAATAAGTAAATCTTTGAAAAAAAAAATAGTAGATGTTAAAAATTTGAAGCCACAAACTAAGGACAGAGGCAGAAATTCTGTTAATTCACTTACAAAATGTTCACAACATCCAAGCTGGGTCTGGCTGAAGCCAGGCACTGTGAACGCCATGTGGGTTTCCCACATGGGTAGCAGGGAGCCAAGAAATGATGCCATCACTTCTGCCTCCTAGGGTGCACAGTAACAAGAACAGATCTGGACAGCAAATCCAGACCCTCCGACGGAATCAGGCATTCCAAGTGGTGTCGTCATCACTGCAGTAAATTCCCTTTGTATAAACGTACCTTTTAATTACACAATGTCTTGAAACATCCTCCTAGCCCACTAACTGGAAGATCCAGTAGACCACGAACTGGAAAATATTCCGAGAGTTCCCTGGAAGACTAAGTAAAATGCTGCTTTCTCTGCCCTCAACCACTTAGCGACAAAAATATTTAAAGCATTCTTTTGTATCACTTTAATGATTCTTTCCCCTACTTCAAAATAGTTTAAAAAATCAATATTGTTTAAAAAAGTACTGACATATCATGGTTAATCAGTATTGATTACAGCAGTGCTCTGATCATTCTTTGTTTCCTTAGTTGGCATATAAGTCTTTTACTTTAAAAAGTTCTATGTTACTCCGTTTTTCATCTTTTCTGCCTTGCTAGATGAAGCAATTCTGCTAACTGTCCACAGATGCAGCTCAGAGAACTTAGCCTGTGCAACCAGACTCTTCCAGAGAAATCTACATAGCACACTCCATCCCTGTGTCGAGACCAGTGCTTAAACCACGGCTTCTCAGAAACCATGGACTATTTCTAGAAGATAAAATTCAGTTGCTTGAACACATTTCAGAAATTCTCAGTGATTAAAGTTAATGCCAAGAGCTTATCACAGAAGTAATTTTCATTCACTTACTTAAGAGGAATAGAATAACTTCAAATTAATACTGAAGAGGAGAGGTGGGACTTTGGAAATGACGAAAATCGGAACTGCTCCCAGCAGAACAATTCAACTGATAAAGGCTATTTCCAAAATATATCTGAAGCTCCTAGAAATTTAAGTAAATAAAAATATTCATAAAATATTAAATATTGGCTTGAATAGAAAATCCTAAACACGGAAATCATGATTTACTCCCTTACAGATCTTCCTTAAGCAGCTCTGTTACTGCCATGCCCGGAGGCACCTTTCTATGGGTAAGTACAGTCAATAATTCAGCTAAGGCACTGAAGAGCTCAAAACACATTCTCCTTGAAGTCATTAACAGTAATATTGTGCTATATTGTATATAAATATAATACCAATAATCAAAATGAAAAATTAACAAAAATACTAAAAATACTACAGAAGCAAGAATGGCAGGTGTAACTCCTTTAAATATTTATTTATTGGTAGGCAAGACTCAGAGGGAATCACTGAAATTTTTCAGATCTCCATGTTTTCCATCTATAGGTGTACTCTCCAAACACCTGCACCAGCCATGTGTGAGACAGACACAACCTCCTGAAAGCTCCACCTGCAAATACCAGTACTTTAAATGAAGAATTCCTGATCCCTAAAGAATGAATTAAACAATGAATTAGTGGATAAAAGATCTCTCTCATTCTACCTTTCAAATAAATGATGAAAATGCACAAACTTTAAAAAGTAATAATTAAAAGAAGACCTAGCAGCATTGGGAGATGACCCGAACACTTGGGCCCCTACCATCAATGGGGGCGACTCAGAAGCTCCTGGCTCCTGCCTTCAGCCTGGCTCAGTCCAGGCTTTACACCATTTAGGGAGAGAATCAACAGATGGAAAGTTCATCTCATTTTCTCCTGTCTCCCCTTCTCTTGTAACTCTTAAATTATGAAGTAAATCTTGAGGTGGGGAGAAACTTAAAGAACAGTGAGAAAAACATGGTGAAAGCTAGAACTACGGGGATTATTTTTAATACAGGAAGGTAGTTACAAAACACTACAAATTTAATAATTCTACTTCTATTGCCTTTCTAGAATAGGAAACTAAAAAATAGTAGAAAGAGGACGACTCTGGGATAAATGAAAAATGCTTTCTAATGGGCAGTGTATTTCTGGGTAAATGAAGTGCTCTAAAACTACAGTCTGGAAAGAGTGGTACCACTCTGAACACAGAAGATATTTTTCAGCTGTGAACCTTAAATTCATGACTTATATAAATCAAATTTTCAGCACATACAATGAAACAATAGCACAGTCACCTGAACAAATGTTAGGCTACTTGGGCTTAATGTGTTTCCTTAATTGTTGAGGAAATTAAGATGACAGGAAATCAAGAAATATCTCCAAGCAGTACAGCCAATAAAAAAACGTAACTAGATTTTGAGATGCCATGAAATATCAGAACCGTCTCCTTAGAGACTCCTCATGTTACTGAAGACCTGAGACACTATCCCAGCCTCAGTGAGAGAAGATTTCTCTGATCTGTCATCCTTACCCGTTCCTCTATTCAGTTCAGTTGCAAAAAAAAAAAAATATTTTGAAGGCATAAAATGCCTGTGAGAATTCTCCAATTGTAACATATTAAGAGTTACTATTTCAATCCAAGGTCAATGGTGACCTTGAGCTGGAGAATCAGCAAAATGCATCAGTCTTTCTACTTAGATTCTACTAGCATCAAGGTCTCAGGAACCATCAGAAGTTCATTACACTCGATGATGCGTACTCAGCCTTATCAGCACAAAGCATATGAAGGATGGACAGCACAACAAGCATGAAGTCCGAACTTCGAGAGCTGTGTCAAAGAACAAATCCAGTTGATGTCTAAATTTCTCAAGGTTTCTAAAAATACAGAGGATACGCTTGAGCTGGTGCCTCCCCTTTGCTCTACCACCCCAACTTTCACCTTTTTTCCTCCCCTGCCATTCATTTCGCAAGTTTCGGTAAGCTGTCCCTTTCTTGGTTGCCTCTCATCTTCCCACTTTCATTCCCTCTCAAACACCATTTCTGCTGCGTCTTTAAAAGCTTATCTCCTCTTCACAGCTGTCTGTTCAAAGTTGAGAGCCTGACACTGATTTAACCAGCTTGAATTGCTCTGAAATAAATTCCTTAGGGCAGAGACCAATTTCTTATGCATTGGCCATGGCTGAATACAGTGCTGGGCCTTCATAAACACAGGAAAATTATAAATAACAGAGCTTAAAAATATGATAGTGATTTCTGTTTATGACATCATTAAACTGATGTTGTGCACTGAATTCTAAGTGGTCCCCCCCCAAAAAAAATTTTAAAAGTGCATGCTCTCTTACTGTGAATAAAAAAGGTCCTTTGGGAATGCCCAGAAAAGTTAACTTCTTGTTCATTCTATCCTGGCTATGTACACTACGTGGTGGATAATACTGGTTAGTCAGAAGTACCTATATAATATGTTCTCTCTGATCTGTCACAAAAATGTCATCTATGACATTAGCATACTGTGAATTAACTGTTTTAGAGCTAGTCTATTCTAGTAATAGAATTTCTGTGTTCATTTTAATTTACTTTTATTGTAGACAAGTTTATCTTTTTCTTCCTCTGCTTGCTATGTCATGATACTTTTAAGTGTTGAAAAATTCAGTTTTTGTTGTGAACTTAATATTTTAATTTCGGAAAAAAAACAGTAAGGCAGGGATTGAGGGAAGAGGGAGGTACGAAGGGGGATCCCCTAGGCTTCTAAATCTATATTGGGAAAAATGTCAAATTACTCATTTTGTATAAATTGTACATATATAAGCTATATAAATAAAAATAAAGCAGCAACAACAAAAAGAAAATATTGACAAGGCATCATTTCTGTTTCCATCATCTCTAGGTGTAGAACAGGTTTCCCAGAAATACTTTGATTTGACTCGGCTAATATAATGTAAGTGGCCATGACTTCAAAGGTCTTACATGCACTAGTATGTTCACAATGCTTTGACTCCTCGAGTCCCTGACTACCAACCTGAATGTAGAATGTAGATCTGTCTAGTTCCAGAGGTAAAACATACAGAACAGACCTGTATCCCTTCATGGCATGAAACAAACCAACTAATTCCAACCAGGCTTCTCCAAGCCACAGACGTAAGTATGATATATTTATTATCTTACGCCACTGAGATTATAGGAAGCGTTTACAAAGTCAGAATAACAATGACCTAAAATGTTTTAGAATCTCAATTACTGAGACTAAAGAGGAAAATGACCCCATGTTACACGTTCCTGTGATTTTTGCCATGAAACATTCACACCAGAAACGAAAACTCAGAAAATGTCAAACCATGCATGGAATGAATCGAACCTTTTTTGTAAGCTTTTTTGCAAGACGACGCTCTGGACACATGCTCACCCAGAAATGACCACAAACTTGCACACAGGTATGAATGAATACCCCTGAGGAACATAGAATGACTCATTAAAAATGCTATGAATTGACTGTGATATTATTGTTGTTGTAGAGCTAAAAACATTGACAGACATCAAATTGCTCAAAGTCACATCGGTGGTACAGTAGCAGAACCAAGAGCTAACCTAACAATTACTGCACACCCTGGTTTTTTTTTTTTTTGTTTCACCAACTCAGGGGAAGCCCAGGGTTTTGGCTTTCAGGACAGCAGCATTCATTCCCCGCAGCCAGTTAAGTTTACAAACCTTTCCCTAAATGTGGTAACATAGGCATTTGTGCAAACAAGCAGGACATTAAATGACACCTATGAAAGTGAAGGATAGTTTTTATCCATTGACAATTTTTTTTAAGGTTTATTTTATTTTTGTTGGAAAAGCAGATATACAGAGAAGTAGAGACAGAGGAAGATCTTCTGTCCAGTGATTCACCCCCCAAGTGGCTGCAAGGGCTCGAGTTGCAACGATCCAAAGCCAGGGGCCTGGAGCCTTTTCTGGGTCTCCTATGTGGGTGCTGGGTCCCAAGGCTTTGGGGCATCTTTGACTGCTTTCCCAGGCCACAGGCAGGGAGCTGGATGGGAGGCCCAAAGGGGATATCAGTGCATGCAAGGCGAGGACTTTAACCACTATGCTATAGTGCCGGGCCCCCCATTGACAATCTTGCCCAAGAGGTTTCTGAAGTGTCAAGTGGGACAGAAGGCCACAAAGCTGCTGAGAAAGAAAACGAAACTGCAAGACTGCATTCACAAAGATGATGACTTTGCCTATTTGGAAAAGCTCCATAGAATTAAAAAGCAAGCTACTTGTCTTTTCCAGGTGGACTTTGATTAAAGCCCGTTTTACCTGGGTGGGAAGTTGATTATGCAGTTGACTAAGGTTTTCAGATATTCCATCAAGTTACCTCAATGAGCAGCAAGTAGTCAAAGCTTTTTTTCCTAGTCATTTGGGAACAATGTGAAACAGTAGGAACAAAGGAGCCCAGATATTATGTAAATGATGAGGTTTTCTTCCACTGGCAAGACTGGCATCAGGAGTACTTTTGATTGTTACTGACCACTGGCCCTAAAAGATGCCCCTGAACTCCTCCTGTATTAGCTGCTGAGCAGCCGAAAATCAATGGCATAAGCTTCTATTTGAAAGTAACAAAGACAGAGATACTGCATCCATCAAAAAGCTTGGCTATCGAGGCCTTCATTTAGACACGTGATACTGGGGGACAGTCTACCAAGTACCAGATCAAGGTGATGAAATTCAAGGAATGACTGACCAACTATTCCAGATTAAAGGAGACGAAAGAGACATTTTTGTCATGCATGCAACATGAAACATGCACCATGCCATTCTAAAAGATCTTGGATCTCAGTCCACAAAATTAGAAAAGTATTTTTTACTTTTTACTTGAAATATATTAGTGAGATAATTGGTGACATTTCAATTATCTAACATCATCAGTAAAACAAGACATTGCATTGACTCTAATTTTCTGATTTTTATTTTCATTGTATTATGATTGTTCTTGGCAAATATACATGGAAGTGTTCAGGGTAAAAGTATTCCCTGTCTGCAACTTTCAAATGATTAAGAATTTAATCCATTTAGGAATTATTTTTAAAAATAACTTGAGAGCTACTATTTTCTTCATGTTCATTGGCACATGGCCAGCAGTTAGTTTGTGCTGTTGCAATAAATTATGAAATTGTCCTTGTAACAGTATTCTTTCAGGTTAATGAAAATGTGTATTATAAATAAAACTACACATGAATTACAAAAACTTTGTGAAATGATAAACTTACCTCTAATTTCCATTTTCTGTAACATTTTTGACATGCTGTCATATTATATAAAACCAAAACATAGGGCAACATTTGAATTCCTGACTGCTCCACTTATGATCTAGTCCCCTGCTAAGGCTCTTGGGAAGGCTTGGGTCTCTGCACCCATGTAGGAGACGTGAGTCAAGTTCGTGACTTCTGTCTGACTCAGCTTCAGCCACAGCCGTTGAGGAGTGAGCCAGCAGACGATCTCTGAAATATATGTATATCCTTGTCTGTAGCTCTGCCTTTCAAATGAGTAAGCAAAAAATTAAAGAAACTGTAAAATATTTTAGAATCTATTTTGGTAAATGCATTTACTTTCCATTCTTATGCAAATCAGTTTTGTGATAATGATGGTATGTCTTAACATCTTGGAACATCTACTTTATATATTCATAAAGAATGCACATGTATGTATAAATAATGCACTTGTAAACATCTAGTACATACCTAGTAGAGAAAACATGTAATATGTAAAACTATTTTCCAGATATTTTTACTGTTTTAACATTTACACATATACATAGCTGTATATAGTCATGTTTATTATATATACCTATACATACTGTGCGCGTGTATACATGCAATTATGTGTGTTGATTTGATTACGCATTTTCATACTGAAAAACCTGATTTTAATTTCAGTTGTATTTAATCTGAGATTTAAAAACATTTAAAGATTTATTTATTTTTATTGGAAAAGCAGATATACAGAGAGAAGTAAATATGGAGAAATATCTTCTGTCACTGATTCACTCCCCAAGCAGCCCTAACGGCCGGAGCTGAGCTGATCTGAAGCCAGGAGCTAGGAGCTTCTTCTGGGTCTCACACGTGTAGGGTCCCAGAGCTTTGGGCCATCCTTGGCTGCCTTCCCAGCCCAGAAGCAAGGAGTTGGACAGGAAGTGTAGCAGCCAGGATTAGAACCAGTGCCCATATGGGATCCCAGCGCATGCAAGGCGAGGACTTTAGCCACTAGGCTATCATGCCGGGCCTGAGATTTAAAAATTTTATATTCTGTTTTTTATTAAAAAATTATACAGACATAGCTATATAGTTCTTGTTCAATGTACTTACATTTGATTTTATAATTTTCTGCATGTAACTTTTACATGTTTCCTATTAAACTCATTCCTCATGTACTAGCATTCTATCATCACACAGAATATTCCATTTGTAAATGTTAAATGCTGATACGGAGAAAATGTGTTTATTGCTATGTTACTGAATTCACTTACTCTACTTTTTTGCTCTAATTTCTAGACATGCAAATCATTGTGAAGACTGAGGCACAAGTCCAGCTCACCAACTCACGTGGAAGATACCCGTGTCCCATATTTGAGTCTGAGTTCAATGACTCACTCTGACTCCAGTGTCAGGAAAACGCAGTCCCTGAGAGGCAGCAATAATGGATCCAGTATTGGATTCCTGCCACTGACATGACAGATCAGGGCTGCACTCCCAGCTCTTAACTCCAGCCTCTACTCAGCCCCAAACATTAGGGGCATTTGAGAAATCCAGTGGGGACATGAGAGAGTCAGCTCCCAAATGATCACACCTGTGGACACCAGAGCCAGGAGCTGGTAACACAAGTCGCCCCGTAGACGTGACAGGGCTCGGCTGCCCTCCGGGATCTATCCTGCCAGAACGAGACATCCAAACTAGCACTCTGATGGACCATGTGGGTGTAGGTTAATTTATATCTTAACTACTGCAGTAAATGGCCACCTTGGTGTTTTGAACTTTTGAGCAATTACTGGATTATATATCCTGATGTGTTTTTATTCATAAATTCTGCCATTCTGTTTATGTATATAGTTAAGTTTCTCTTTATAGTTCCATTATGAAGTTTTGCTCCTGAACTGATGTTATCTTGATGGATAAAAATGGGGTCATTTTCATTATGTATTATACCTTGGGCAAGCTTAAATAGGAATGTACTATTTTTAAAAATTAGATACAATCTATCTTTGAATTGCACTAAGACCGATGCATTTTCAATGATAAAGGCAGCAATTTCTATCAACTTTAACCATCTTTAATAACCCATTTAGTTCTTCACTTTTCCTCGGAATAATGTGGCAATTCATAAATTTTTCAAGAAAGTATATTTCTTAAAAATTACTATTTCTTCAAAATTACTACTGAAGTGATCTTTAACTCAGAGCTTACGATTTTCCAGTTTTATGCATATTTGCTTTCTATGATTTTATCAATTGCCTTCTCCCCATAGTGTTTTACTTTTCATAAAATCAGCAATTTGACATTTTTATTCTTTCAGATACTTTGCTTTCCCCCTAATTCTTTCGTTTTTGCCTGTATTAATTTCCTGTTCCTGATTTTTGACAGACTTGAAGCTTCAATTTTTAAAATTGATAGAAATCGAACTTCTTTGATTCTTATCTTTACCACTGATGTTAAGGGCATTCAGAGGCACAGGCTGCTCAACCTGCAGAGCTGGCTCCATCATGAGTTTCCAGTTCACACTGTTCCACACAGTGTGCAGTTTTCTATGGATTCCAAGTGATGTTCCATGATTAGCTAAAGTAGTGTGAATTGCATACACATTTAGCATTTAAAGATAATCTTCCTGTCATTTGCAATGTCTAACAATGATTTCATTCAACTTCTAATATTCATTATAGTGTAGCCAAAAAAAGGCAGAAGGTAAAACCTAATTCTTACAGACATTTCTCAATGTGTCAACTTCTAACATGGGAGTGAAGCATGTGGTATCATTTGTGTGTCTTATTTCACTTAGCATAACAGTCTCTCTGCGGTTCCATTCATTTTGATATGCATGCACCTTGCAAAATCCTGTAACATCTAAATCGAACTGTCTGACCTTCCAGGTATGGTTTGGCTGGGGAAGGGAGTCTCAGGTGGTCGAACTTTAACCTGTCTGTACAAACTATGCTGCAGATTTTTTTGTTATTAATTATTTTGCATTATGTGACAGTTTCATAGGCTCTGGGAATCCCCCCACCCCTCCCCACGCCCCTCCCCCCTGGTGGATTCCTCCACCTTGATGCAGTATTACAGTTCACATTCAATCAAGATTCTTTCCTTGCAAACGTATACCAAGCATAGAGTCCAGCTACTTATTGTCCAGATGGGTTGAACAGTTTCTTGGGGAGACCATTTCTGGTCCAAAGTTAGAGCCGGTAGAATATCATCCCAGTCAATTAAGAGTCCCAATATAACATCAACAGCAATTTGCTACATTATGGAATTGACATGGTTTTGAGTAACCAGTATGTTAAAAAAAAAAAAAAGCAAGTTCTTAACCACAACCTATGATTAGCTCATTGACGTTTCAATTTTAGTTTACATACAGGACCAGCTGCTATATACCTTAAAATGGCTGTAAGGTACCATTCTATGCTGCAGATTTTTAAATTCCATCTTTGCAAACTAGAAATAGAAAAAAATTTTATGTACCTTCTCTGTAACTCGTTGTTTCTGACAGGAAGGTTATAAGAATGTCTTACACCCCTTCACGTTCAGGCATTTCATACATATGTCCTTTCTCATCAACATTTCCTGGGCATCACCATGCTCTCACACTGTGATGAAGGCCCTTTATCCCGAGAAATACCCTTCTCAAATTGCATGTGCATTTTGACATGCAAGATCTGTTCTCCAGGTCTCATCTTTTTCATCACAATTTTTCCACATTTGTTTGATGCTTTAAGATATTTATTCCAACAGATCTAACCCACAAATTCAGCCACACCTCTGACTAAACTCTCCTTCAATAAACCACAAGGGTTTTCACAAAAAAAAATGTTTTTAAGGGCAGAAGATGTACTTTTTTGTTGCCTTAAAGGCTCATTGGTTGCCAAGTTGTCGTTCGACTTTTCTGTTCAGACCTTTTGTCTGTTTTTATTTTTCCTTATGTTTGACCGACATGCTTGATTTGTCTAAGGTTTGACTGCTGAAGACCAGGCTACAGGGAAAAGCAAAGTGTTCAGTAAGTCTTGGCCAGCATGTCAGAAGAACTCCTTGGCCTGATCCTAATCTTTTCACTCAGAAGCATAGAGGACTCCGCTCCATCATTTGACTCCATTTGGCCTGCTGAGCATCATGAAAATCACACACATGCATCATGCCCAATGTAGACCATCCACTGGGAAGTCTACAAATTGGGATCCACTGGTTTTCTCTATATTTTCCAATGCTAATCCTCACTGCAGGTCCCTCTCATACTGATTCTCAGCTAGCTCTCTAAAATACCTATTTTCCTTTGCAATGTCAAACATTCTCATTTTTTGCTAATTGATCCTTAATACTCTGAAGTTTAAGTTCAAACCCCAAAATGACAGGCTCCAAGGTATTTCACTGTTTAGGAAACATTAACAGTAGGAAAAGCAACGGAGACTTGAATGAGGCTCGGTGACATTGTACCACAAACTTTCCCCAAGTTTCAGAGTCTTCAAACAGTTGTTACACTTTGCACTTTTCTCAGAACAAAATCTCCTAAGGGAGAAGACGCTGAGGTCTGGATAAATACGAAACAGAAGTGCTCTTACAGTCTGGAGCTGTGTGTTCTGTACCATTAACATATGCTCTCCTAGCAGGAATGTACCAATGCATGAACATAATTTGCTTTTCTGGGTTTCTGCCTTCTATCAGCACAGCTGGAAATACAGATGCAATCCATGCATGGACCTCTCTCTGGGTAGAAAAGACTCAAACGCAGGCACTGAGAAAGGCTGTCCCTTGGTTCTTAAAAGGAAATGCACATTCTTTTCCAACACCAAACTACAAATAGTAAACCTTAAGCCAACAAATCTATTGAAAACCATCTGTTTTTTCTATTCATTTAGGTTTGTCAGCCTCTGTTCTATTCTAAAAACAAAGTGTCTTTTGTGCACTCCTCCCTGAACAACAAGGTAGTAGAAACTGAAACATCAGCCATGTTTGATCATGCTCCCATGTTTAAACAACTGTGGGAATCCTACTAGACATCCCTTTCCATTTGAGTACACCCCTCACTGGTGATGTGATTGGTGTAATAATTTAGTGTGCGTCTGAGCGTCTTTTAGCCTCCACTTTGCCTTCACTCCTTCCTGTTCAGAGTTTTCACCACGTAATCTTGTTATTGCATGCTCATGATCAAAACCTGGATGCTGCTGACAGCTCAAAAGGGAATACCACTTCAGTTTATATTCCAAAATGTCCTTCCCTTTGTTCTCCCAGGATACTTCTTTAAGCTGTATCTGTCTGAACAATCTTGTAGAAAAAAACTGCATCTTTCAGATTTGTGAGAATACAAGCCGCCGCTGTTACTAGGTAGGCCTGCTCTAAACAGTGCACTCACCTATTGTCTCATCAGCAAAGCTGAAGATAAACAGCAAGTAGTCTTACAACAGCCTCCACCCCACACCCCACCCTTCACAGGGAACTCCATTCAGTTCTAACGCCAGCAATCAGCCAGCCATCTTTTCTGACTTTGTTGTTCTCTGTTTCTTCTCAAGTAATTGATACAGCCAGTTTCAGAAGCAACCAAATCCCTTTCTATTGAATACCTTTAAACTATAGTTTCTTACAGTCATGTCCGCCCCAAGGGTGATCAAGTGTGCAAAGGTTTATCCTGCTTGACAGCAGAAATTCAATAAAAAGTGAATATAGGTTGGAAACAGTTTTGATTCCAATTTCTTCTTGTAGCAAAGTAAGCCTGTAGCATCAAAGGAAAGAAGAAAATATTGGACTGATGAAAGGATGGAAGGAAGTCTGGCTTGAATTAAGTCACATAGGGATGAGTTATTAGCTTTGCAGTTAAGAAACCTTTTCAGACACTAGGGTCCCACACATCACAGTGGTTTGATCAATGCCTAGCCTCTGTTAATGCATATCCTGGAATCAGCAAAGATGGCCTGAATCAGCGAGTCCCCACCACGCCCAAAGCAGACCTGGGCAGGTGTCAGAGTTTGAGGAAATGAACCAGCTACTGCTTGGAATGCCCACAGATCAGACTAGACTGCCTTGAAGCAAGCCCTGTATCCACTTACGAACAAGTTCCCTGTTAATCTGCACCCTAAAAGGAAGCAGGTAATAAATGTGTCCCTGTACTCCCGGTGGAGATCTGGTTGTTGCGCCTTTGGGGAGTGAATCAGCAGATGGAAGATTTCTCTCCCTTCCTCCCTCCTCCTCTGTACCTCTGCTTTTCGAATAGATCTTTAAAAATATGCATCCTCATATCAAATGGCCTGTGTTCAATTCCTCATCCCTGATTTTTAAAAACAGATTTTATAGAATTATTCACTTCTTTATCTAAAAGCTACAACAACAAAGAGAGGGAAGACAGACAAACACGATCTGCTGGATCACTCCCTACATGGCAGCGGTGTCATAGTCTGGACAAGGTCAAAACCAGCAGCCAGAAACTCCAGTTCTCCACAGGAGTGGAAGGGGCTAGTGCTTTAGCAGCAAGTAATGAAGAAACACAGTACAAGACTGGACTTCTATTCCAACCTGATATGCCAGCAGCACAAGCAGCACTTCAGCCTGCTGCAACGCAATGCTAGTCCTTGGGATGCACCAGTGCAGATCCTGAGAAGCAGCAGTGATAAGCTCAGTGGTGGAGATCCTGCTGTCCACATGACAGATCTAGGTGGAGTTCTTAACCCTCCTCTTTCCTAAGCCTCAGATGTGTGGACATGTTAGGAGTGAGTCAATGGATGGACTTGCTCTCCCTTGCCTTATTTTTCTGCCTCTCAAGTACTATTTTTAATTTTTTTGAACAAGAACACATTAGTGGGTTGTTATTGTGGCATAGTCGGTAAAGCCACCACCTGCAAAATCAGCACCAGTAATCCATTAGATCATCTGTTCATGGCTTGGTTGCTCCACTTCCAATCCAGCTCCCTGTTAAAGCCCCTGGGAAAACAGAAGATGGCCTAAGTACGTGGGTTCCTGACACCCCTTTTGGCCATGGGTATGGGACTCAAGTTTGCAGCTGTTGTTCCTTTATGGAAATGAGTCCTAAATCAATGAAGAAGGAAATCTTAACTTTTCCCCGTTGTCCTGTCTTTGTACTGATGTTATGACAATGTTGGAGAGAGCTGCACTGCTTAAAATTTACTAAAGCAAAAGGAAAAAAATGTTTAAATACAAATTTATGTATATATAGATTTCAAGTACACAAATTTCATGTATATATTTCTGAAGCGTTTGGCCTGAAAGATTTGTGTAGCTGCATTCCAAGCTGCCATTACCATGAATCACTATGAAATGATCCATCATCTGTGGGATAATGGGGAAAGGCAGAGAATGTCTCATTTCCCCATTTCAATTCATGTATTCAGTTGTCAACCTATAACCAAGAGTTCCTCATAACTGAATCAACATGTGTCAGTAGAATCCAAGACAAATGTGAATATTTGCTTTTGAGATGTCTCTTCCCATTTTGATAGGAAAGCATAGAAATCATCTTTCTTTCTGTTCACTGCCAACGAGACAAGGGAAGAATCCCTTGGGGAGGGGAACTTCACATTGTCAACAACTATTTAGGAATAAACACATTTATTTTCTTGAATGGGCCTGATGCCAGCAGGGGTTATCTCCGAGTGGGTGAAAAACAAGTTCTGAGAACAGAAGCCAGAAAACACAGAAATTTGGGATATTAAGACTTCAGTGTTACATGTCCTGTGTATTGTTGGGAGCAAATACTTTCCAGGAGTGTTTTTCTATGTTTTAATCCCCTAGTCAGCAATTTTTATCTGATCAATTAATTTATGTGTCTATTCAGTAAACACAATTTCATAACCATCAATACAGATTAAAATCACAAACTAATAGAATGTCTGATTTGTGGGAATTAGGCAGAGATTTAGTCAGGAGTGAATAAGCAGGAAGACTTCCCACAAATTCTGTCTTTGCAGCACCATATTGTAAACTTACCCCTTTGCGTATCAATCCACTATGCCCACTTTCCCATAATGCACCTGCTTCTACGTAGGGAAGGAAGGGATGCCATGACGGTCCCATGGAATTCAAAAACAAAAACCCCAGACACAAAAGAAAAGCAATTGTAGTGAAAAAGGGGAGGACAGAGAAACTAACCTTGCACCCCTACACTTTAATACACTTTAGAACAGCTGTTAAGAGAACTAATCACTACTGGACTACTGGAAAGTTATGTTTTTGGAAGGAATAGGAAAGATTTTGTGCAATGAGCATTGAAGACAGGCAAAGTTTGAGCCATGGAAGAAGGGGTTCTATTCAATCGTTGTAAGTGAAACAATTATGCTTGCCTTATTTCTTTAGAAATATTTGTTGGCATAAAATTCATAAGCTTTGTTCCTAGGGGATTAAAATTATGACCATTTTTATTTCCCTTGGAAATTAGGGGTTCATGCTTTCCCTCCATTCCTCTTCCTTCTCTACCAACCTCCATCTACAGGGAAACTACTACTTGGAAGTCACCGTTAAAAGGAATGGGGAGTTCAGGGAGTCGGGAGCTACATAGTGATATACAAAGTCAAAGTTGAGTAGAGACGATACCACCACAGCAGGGCACAGGTAACTCAGAGCAACAAGAAATATTACAGTTGCTAAACCTGGAAAGCAATGCCATGCATGTGGTAGGACATTTCATCTTCTCAACATCCCTTAGTAGGAAATGTTTCTCACAATACATGAGGTAATACAATCGCAATGGTAACCTGGAACTTGTCCAGACTTACCTGTATAAGGTAAGGGTAAGAGATTTCGCTTCATGATGGCCTAATACCAAATGCTTTGATTTGTACCTCGACAGGTCTACATCAAGACCTCTGTCAGATATCTACAAGAGGCGGCGAAATGCATATCCGTCTTACAGATGGAGAACACAGGAGGTATACAGAAGCTAAGTACTTGCCCAACCTCAGACAGCCAAAGAGCACATGAGCTGGATTTGAGCTCAAGCAGCTGGGTGTTACTGAGTTTTTCTAACAAGGCCCGGTGCAATGGCTTTGTGACTAAATCCTTACCTTGCAAGGCCTAGGTTCCAATATGGGTGCCAGTTCATGTCCTGGATGCCCCGATTCCTTTCCAGCACCATGCTTGTGGCCTGGGAAGGCAGTCGAGGATGGCCCAGAGCCTTGGGACCATGCACCCATGTGGGAGACCCAGAATAAACTCCTAGCTCCTGGTTTTGGATTGGCTCAACTTTGATCATTGTGGATACGTAGGGGGTGAATCAGCAAATGAAAGGTCTTTCTGTTTCTCCCACTCACTACAAAACCTGCCTTTCCAAGAAAAATAAGTTAATCTCTTAAAGATTTTGTAATAGTAACCATTCATTGGCCATCCTGACTTATAAATGTAAATGCTTTTGCTCCAGTTAGTAAAGACTGGTGAGCAGGTGGTATTCTGGAGGGAAAATGAGAGTATAAAATCAGCAATTTTCCTGTTTATACAATTCACATTTATCCATGGCAGAAATTTTAAATTGCATAAAAGCAGCTTAAACATAAAAGTAAGATCTGGGCCTTTGCTGTAGATGCTAAGGTAACCCTTAGGGGCTCAATGAAGTAGTTTATATAGCTAATCCTCCCTCTTAAGCACCAGGATCTTATATGGACACTAGTTCCTGTCCTGGTTGCTCCATTTCCCACCCAGCTCCCTGCTTGTGGCTTGGGAAAGCAGTAGAGGATGGACCAAGCATTGGATGCTGCACTTGTGTGGGAGACCTGGAAACAGCTCTGTCTCCTCGTTTCAGATCAGCTCAGTTCTGGCCCTTGTGGCTACCTGGGGAGTAAACCAGCAAATGGAAGATCTTTTTGTATTTCCTTTTTTTTCTGTAAATCTGCCTTTCCAATAAAAATAAATAAATCTTGCCCAGAAAAAGAGCCCTGAGAACACACACATTCCACATCAGAAGTCCCAGTCTTTATCCTGATTCGAGCTATAGAAAGTAGCTGGTTATGGTCATGTGAAAACACATTTTCAAAATTAAAAATTTTCAACTCTTAAAGGAAAGAGGGAAAATCTTCAATGTATTAGTGTGTGTGTGTGTGTGTGGTATGTGTGTACAAGTGCATGCATGTGTACACGCTGATCAAACTTTAAAATATTGGCAGTGAAATGATTTCAAATATATTTCACATACTATTTTAAGTTCTTAGAACTTATTCCATTGGACTGCACTTCAGCGATTTGCTAGAACCTTCGAAATGGCCAAGAGTCACTTAGAGAAGCAACCTTTAGTCAGCACTCTGCCTGGAAGTGCTACCGGCACTCATCAGTACCACCACCTGTCTTCTTTCCAGGTATTGGTTATTGGGATGCAATAAGTTAGAAAGAGGGTAGCAGGCTAGACTGAATATGAGGAGAAATGAATTCCCCTGCACTTTGATGTTTATGAATGATGCCACTTTGAACCTGTCTAGTTAAAGCTGAAATTTCCCAGGAAGAAAACCCATATTATCTATGACATGCGGCTGCTGGCTTGCCCATGACAGTCACTGCAAACAGCCTGCACAGTGATATATTGTAATGGGGCCTGTGAACTATTTTTATATCCTAGCACGAAAAAGTCAAGCTGCCAACTTACCAAGTCTAGGCATGTTATTTCCTAATGAAATACATTTTTATAAGTATCTATCTATCCAGTTTTCCTTTTTATGGGATAGCTTCCATAATACAGAGCTACTGAATTGCTCCTCAGAATACACAGAGATGGAGAAAGTCTTTAGTGCACTGTCGCACAGAAGTGATCCCTTACTTCTGACAGCTTGGAAATCATACGTAAGGCATGTACATAGTCTGAACTTTTTCGTTTTGTGGGGATAATGTTATGTGGGTTATAAAAATCAGCACCATACTGAACAAAGCTAACATGAGTGCTCAGGAAAAAGTGAGCACACAGATATCATTTCTTTGCCACCGGAATTGTTTTCTTAGTCCCCTCCCAGAGCATTATTCATTCTCCCTTATCGGAAAATTTTACTAATGTTGAGCTAGTTCCAGGAAATGTAGAGCAGAAGACACTTGCAGCAGATTCTTACTGTTCCAGTCACTACTCTGCCTTACCCCCATGGATCTGGACTTGCCTAAGAGAGACACAATCCATATCAAGAGTTAATTTCACCTGATGAACACAAGATCAGCTGATTACAATGAAAATCGAAATTCTCACATACCAGTATGTGGTCATAAATTAAGTCTTTGAAAAGGACAGGTTTTAATACACTTGCCTTTAGAAAAAAATCCAAGAAATTAGGAGGAAATAAAGCAAGTTTTCCTGAGGTGTTAATCACACTCGGCTTATCAGAGTTCAGAGTGTTTTAACTCTGTCCTCTGGCAGAATATGAAAAGTCACTGGTGCTGGCAACAGGTAAGAAAGCACTTTCAGTAAAATGCTCGAGCAACAGAGCAGTCATTAGTTTTATCCTAGAGGGACAGAACAGCCACATGGCTCCCACGTGACTTGCAAAAGAAAGTGGGTATGAAATGCTTTACCCACTTCACACAGCCTCTTCACCTACCTATGAAATACGTAGCCTTGGAACGACCATTCTCAGTGTGTTCACAAAGGGCGAGGCAACAGATGCTTCTCCTTCCACTGATGGGAATACTAGTTTTTTTTTACTTTATTATTTTTATTATTATTAGCATCAAACTATTTTGTTCCCTAATTCAACCATGAGTGGGCAGAGCCTAGGCCCATACTATTTTTTTTGTTTGTTTTGGTTTTTTTTTTTTTTTTTATTAATTATTATGCATTATGTGACAGTTTCATAGGCTCTGGGAATCCCCCCACCCCTCCCCACGCCCCTCCCCCCTGGTGGATTCCTCCACCTTGGTGCAGTATTACAGTTCAAATTCAAACAAGATTCTTTCCTTGCAAACATACCAAACATAGAGTCCAGCTATTTATTGTCCAGATGGGTTGAACAGTTTCTTGGGGAGACCATTTCTGGTCCAAAGTTAGAGCTGGTAGAATATCATCCCAGTCAATTAAGAGTCCCAATATAACATTAACAGCAATTTGTAACATTATGAATTGACATGGTTTTGAGTAACCAGTATGTTAAAAAAAAAAAAAAAAAACAACAAACAAGTTCTTAACCACAACCTATGATTAGCTCATTGACATTTCAATTTTAGTTTGTATACAGGACCGGCTGCTATATACCTTAAAATGGCTATAAGGTACCATTCAGCTGTCTCGTGTCTATTTCATTTTAGTATTTAGCCATTTGTTGTGTTGAAGTATAATTTTACTGATCTTCGCAGATTTTAGGATAATCTAGACTGGCTTGTAACTCTAACAAGACATTTGTCAACAATTAAGGTGCAGAACATTTTTTTTTTGGGGGGGTGTGCAGGAAAGTCCCCAACACCACGGTGAAGAGTGACTAATCTTCGTGTCCCACCCAGCGAGGCATGAGCCAATCCATGCCAGCTCTTTCCTGTCAGATTCCAAGCTCTACTTTTTGTTGTTTGTCTATTTATTTTAGGTTTTTTTAGTTTGTATGATTGTTTGCTATGAGGGGTTTTCGGAGCGATCCTGATGGTCATTGCAAGGGAGGGTGGGGGTCCAGAGGTGGAGCCAGGCTCGGACCAGAGAAAGCTCCCCTCCCTGGTCCCGAAGGTCGTTTATTGTTCTTCTGTTTCTGCGGACCGCTCAGGGCTTCTGGTTGTCTTTCCGATGACGTTGGTTTCTGTACGGTAGTGTTTGGACTTCTTCCATCCCCAGCGGAAGCTCCGGTTGGGGGTGGGTGACCTCAGAGTACTCGGCCTCCGAGGGCATCCAATTCCCTGTGGCCTCCTTGGCAGTTGGGATATAGTCCTTGTTGTTCGTATTAATAGTTTGTGGTGAAGGTCTGGGAGTCTTCATGGTTGGGATCCAGGCTTTCTCCTTGCCACCTGCTCCACCCTGGAGTGCCCCCCTGCTCCACGCACATGACCGCCTGTTAAGAGGTTGTCAGGATCACACCCGATTCCCCCCTCATGCATTGGTATAGTAGTTTTACTATTGTTTAGTGCCGCTTTGAATCTGTTGTCTATGAATTAACAGATTTGATCCTGATAGGCTATATTGTACTTTTTCCTCACTCTTTTTATGGTCCTGAAAGGCTTCCCTGCACTCCCCCCACCCCATTACGGGAATACTATTTTTAAAAAAATCAATGAAAACAGGCCACTAGTAGAGAGAAGCAACCCAATCGCCAATCTGCAGGCCTTGTAAGATTCAGATCCACCGGGTCAGAACCAGCACGCTCCACACCAGACAGCTGCTGACTCAGTTAACATTATTCTGAAGTCCCCAGTTAGAAATGATCCATTTTATTTGTCTGTGTCTTGCTCCTCAAACTGCCCACGTCTCCTACATTCGGTTCATCTCCAAGAATTGAGATGTTCATTAATTCACCCTAGCCCAAGCCACCATCCTCCCGTGCCCGTATTAGTGCAAAGCCTGCTAAGTGGACTCCCCCCATATCCCTGCAGTCTACTCAGAAGGCTTCCAGAAAGATACTTTCTCCGGAGTCAAATAAATTCCATGTAACATAAAAATAACCATTTAAAAAGAAAATTTTATCTATTGTCTTTTCACTTGTTTAAAAGTCAGAATGAGAGAGCTCCCATCTGCCGGTATACCCCCATAAACACCAGAAACAGCTGGGACAAGATCAGAATAGAGAGGAGCCCGAATTTCAACCAAGATCTCCCATTTGGGCAGCAGGACTCTCGGTATTTAATCCATCAGCTGCTGCCTCATTGGCAAGGTGCACACTAGCAGGAAGGTGGGATCAGAAGCAGGGACTGCAACCCCTTGGGATACAGGCATCCAAAGCAGCCTCTCACCTGCTGTGCCAGATACCATCCCCTACTGTTGCCATTGTAAGGTATGCAGTTCACTGGCTCGTAGCACTTATATTCATCTCTTGTAACCATCAGCTCCAAAACACTATTCTTACTCAAGAAGGAAACCCTGTGCCAACGAACAAATATTTTCCTTTTCTTATTCCTCGCTAAATCGCTGGCAACAAATAATCTACTTTCTGTCTCTAGGGATTAACCTAACCTGGTTATTTCATGCGAGTGGAATCACAAAATGCATTACCTGTTTCTTTCAGGGAGCATAATTTCAAAATTCAACCACATTGCAGTATGTATCAGCACTTCAGTACTTAATGTGACTAAAAATGACTATTGTATGCACAGAACACATTTTGTTTACCCATTAATCAGTTGTTGAACATTTGAGCTGTTCCTACCTTTTGACAATTGTAATATTGCTATGAACATTTGTGTAAAAGGTCTTTTATCAACAGTAAAGCAGTCATCTACTTAGAAACATCAGCAATGTACACGTGCTTAATTTGAACCCCAGATATACGAAACCAAGCATTGTAATAGCAACAGACAAATCCATAAATACCATTAGATATTTGAATATCTTCAACAAACATACAGAACAATACACAGGGAACCAGTTAGGTAGAGAAGAGTCAGTATTATAAATTGGATCTAATATTTGTGCAATACTCCAACTGATAAGAAGCAAATAGTCCTTCATTTCAATACATAAGACACTGAATATATTATCTTCTGATCCAATTAAAAACAGGCAGATGTTTCAGTCACCAATGTGAAGAATAAAAATAGATCCTACCAATATTAAAAGGATAACAGTATTTATGAATCACTTTACTCCAATACATTTAACAACTCAGATGGAGCCTACCAAGTTTTGTTTTGATTTGGTGTTTGTATTTCATAGATTTTAATTTTGGATTAGTTTTACCATTCAATGTGATTTGTGGACACAGTTCTAAGAACATAATGATACTCTATTCAACTTATTTGGAACAGAATGTAAGGGTAGAATCACCAAGTCAGACGGTTTCACTTTCTGAGGAATTCAACAGTGCTTGCCACAGCAGCTGCTCTGTTTTACATTCCCACCAGCACTGTATAGGGGGACCGATTTCTCCTTATCAATGTCACTTCCTTTATTATAGTCACAGAGATCTTAAGGCTATAGCTCAGTTGATGGAACTACCCCCAACTGGCTCTTTTCTATAAAACACAAGGCCCTGGAATAATCAGGGATGTGACTCCCTCTTTCATTCCTTAAGCTTAAACTTGTCTTTTCCACTTTTATAGCAACTGTGTTTATCCCGTCAGTCCTCCAAAAAACCCAGCTTGCTCTGACCTCATATTTGCTACTGCTGTTGCCTGTCTTCAGAAAGCTTCCAAAGAGCTTTACTGTTTCCTGCTTCAAGCTGGAATGACATCTCTTCTAAAATGCTTGTCCATGGCATATCATGAAACACAAACCTGCCACCTGTGCCTGGACTTTCTAGAAGCACACAGAATTTAACAGCCAAATGCGAAGATGCACTGCAGGGAATTCTAGGAAAATAAGAGCGAGAATAATGGCGAAATGAGACAGTTAATCAAAGAGTATACGGTCTGAGTGGAAGTTACATTTTCAGTCTTCAGTTCCTGAAGAAAAAAAGAGCCAATTACTTGATCTCTCGGAAATGCCCAGAAGGGCTAAATAAAATCACTGGAGCTCCTAACAGACTTTCAATGTAAGACAGGGAGAGAGAAATAGTGATTTGCTTCCTAGCTCCTTCCAATCTCCTATCTGTCGTTACTGAATTCTACTCTAGGGCTTTCACATTTAGCGGCTAAAAAAATAAAGGACATAAAATTCACAACCTTCATTTAAATATTCAGAGCAGTGTGTAACACATTCACACTGTGAAGCAACCCCATAACATTTTCATCTGGCAAAACTGAATACTTTATACCCATTGAACAATAATGTTCCATTATTCCTCTTCCAGACGCTGGCAATGACCACACTAGATTTTGTTTCCATGTCTGTCCACACTAAGAATCTTACACGAAGGGAATCACAGTATTTTTGTGATTGGATCATCTCACTCAGTATGACGTTCTCAAGTTTCATGCATCTGCTAACACCCAATGGGATTTGCATCTTTTATATGACTGGAAACTATTCCACTGCACATTATGCTACCTATTGCTTATCCATGAATCAGACATCTGGATGGCTTCTACTTTTTGCTACTGTGAATAATGCTACTATCAATACATATGCATAAAAGTTCCCTTGAAATTTACTTTCAGGGCCTGGTGTGGTAGCCTAGTGGCTGAAGTCCTCCCTTGCATGTGCCGAGATCCCATGGGGGCCCTGGTTAAAGTCCCAGTGGCTCTACTTCCCATCCAGCTCCCTGCTTGCAGCCTGGGAAGGCAGTCAGGGACAGCCCAAAGCTTTGGGACCATACACCCATGTGGGAGTCCCGGAGTTTTTATAGTGATCATTTTGTGCAGTTTAGTAGGTAAGGTTACTGCTTGAGACATCTGCAGCCTAAATGGGCTCCAGTTTGTGTCCTGGCTGCTTTACTTCCATCTAACTTACTGGGAATGGTCTGAGGCACCAGTAGAAGATGACTCAAATGTTGAGGCCTCTGCCACCAGTGTGGAAGACCAGGATTGAAAGTTCCTGGCTTTGGTATGCCCCAGCACTGCCCATTGCAGCCAGCTGCAAAGTAGAAAAGTGGACACAAAGTCTTTGTCTCTCCCTCTGTAATTTTGACTTCAAATATTTTAAAAAGAAGCAAAGAGGTTGCTGAATAAGCCAGAGACTGCCAAGCAGAGGAGACATAGTGGTCTCTTTATTTGGCACCATATATTGTGTGGTGGTGACAATGATACCACCAACCAAGACAGTACACACAATTGAGTCCAAAGATGCAAAGTAAACCATCAGTAGTGGGGTAAGTAGGCAGGCAGATAAGATTAGAGTCAACCCACTACATCAACTAAATTTGACTCACTTACTGTTTGATGCTTCTATATTTACCATTATCCAAAATCAAATGTTAAATGTTTGGTTTCTTCTTTTCCAATTCTTGCCCCCAAAATACATAAATTTCAT
The DNA here is from genome assembly GCF_030435755.1 of Ochotona princeps. Taxonomy (NCBI): domain Eukaryota; kingdom Metazoa; phylum Chordata; class Mammalia; order Lagomorpha; family Ochotonidae; genus Ochotona; species Ochotona princeps. The sequence goes on from NC_080861.1 coordinate 10,005,549, forward strand.
AAAAGCAGAGAAATATTGCTATATTTCCATTTCCTGCAACAGTGTGACACACACTAGGGAGGGATAAAAAATATTATACAAGGAAAAATTAATCATTTGGCTAGCTTCACTTAGCCTGAAGTTCAAATCTACCTCGGTCTTTCCCATCAGATACTGACATTTGGTCGTAACACTTTCACTTCTAATTAGTACTGGAGAGAGACATCAAAGACTATCCTCTTATCCTACAACAATAAGCCAGAAAAGCTATAAAAGCAGAGTCTCAGAGAACTGCAGAGGCTAAGAATGAAAAGTGAGTTAAATTTAATGATCTGAAAATCCCTTCTGAGGAGAGAAGTGATCCCCATGTACCCTTATCCCCGGAGAAGCAATGAAAGAGAAGGAACCCCCTTGAGACTTGTCAGAGGAAGCCAGCATGCTTGTAGTGAGCCGGTGTGAATGAGCTGGATGGAAGAGCTGCTTCCAGCCCTCACAGTAGGGTAACTGTATCACCTACCTGCCCTGCACCTCAATTCTTCAACAAGTGCATGGGCACAATCAGCCAATGGTTGAGGTAGGACAGAAATTGCCAAGAGAGCTCCTTTGATGTATGTAGGGACCTCCTAAAGGTCCCCTGTGCAAGCTTTACTTCAGAAAGAGGAGAGGGAGGGACAAAGAGGGTATATTGCACTTTCTGTGTATTATTCTCTGAACCAAAGATTTTGTTGACAGTACCAGTGTTCAATATACATGAATCTATTATTAATACCTTACAGCACAGAACATATGTTCTTAATTTTGAGTTATACTTTTTCTTTTGACTTTTCCCACAATGGCTACATGTAAAAGGACAAAAATATGCTGATAAGGATATGCAGAGAATAGAATCTATATACAATTGTGGGAACCAATAGTGGATGTGTTCCTCAAAAATTAAAAATGCAACAACATATGACCCAGCTGTGCCACTTCTGTGCACATGAATTAAGAAAATTATTAAGTCTTGGAAAGCGATTACTGTACTCCATGTCCATTGCAGCACTCTTCACAATAGCCAGAACATGGAACCAACCTAAGCATCTGTCAGACGATGCAAAAATTAAAATGTGGCATACACACACACAATGGACTATGACTCATCCTTGAAGAGCATGAAACATTGAGGTCCACAGCTAGGCATATGAAAATGTAAATCATGGTAACTGAAATAAGCCAGACACAGAAAAGCAGGTACTTTGTGTTCTTTCTCATGTGTGTAACCCCCCAAAAAAATAGCTTAGGGCACAGCATTGTGGTATAGCTAGTTAAGCTTTCACTTTGAACATCAAGATCCCACATGGGTGCTAACTCATGTCCCTGCTCTTCTACTTCGAAACCAGCTCCCTGCTAATGTGCCTGGAAAGCACTGTAAGATGGCCCAAGTGGTTAGGTCCCTTGCCACCCCTGTGGTAGACAAAACGGAAGCTCTAGGCTCCTTGTTCCTGTCTGGTCCAGTCCCTCTTGTTGTGGCCAATTGGAGAGTGAACCAGTGGATAGAGCACCTCTGTGTGTGGTATGTTTCTATCCTATTCTCTAACTTTCACATAAATAAATAAATCATACAAAATAATTGAATGTACAGTAGTGGTTACTACAGGATGGAAAAGGTAGCGGGAAAGGTGATAAGTTTCATACTACATAGTAAAATAGTCAGACATAAATACAGAATTAACAAGTTCTAGTGTTCCATAGTACAGTGGGATGACTACAGTTGGCAATATTGTATTATATTCTTTTTTAAAAGATGTATTTACTTTTCTGAAAGAGTTAAAGAGAGGGGACGGAATCTCTTGCATCTGCTGTTTCACTCTCTAAATGGCCACAACAGCCAGGGCTGAACCAGGCTGCAACCAAGGGCAAGTAGCTGCATCTAGATCTCACACAGGTGGCAGAGCCCAAGCACTTACTTCATCTTCCATTGCTCTCCCAGCACCAGCAGAGTTGGATGGGAAGTGGAATAGTCATGACACAAATCGTTCCCCATATAGGATGGCGCCATTCAGGCAGTGGCTTTAAGAAAAAGGGGCCAGCGCAACAGTCTAGTGGCTAAAGTCCTTGCCTTGCACACATTAGGATCCCATATGGGCGCCAGTTCTAATCCCAGTGGCCCCACTTACTGTTCAGCTCCCTGCTTGTGGCCTGGGAAAACATCCAAGAATGGCCCTAAGACTTGGGTTCCTGTACCTGCATTCAGAAACCTGGATGAAGTTCCAGGCTCCTGGCTTTGGACAGGCTTAGCTCTGGCCGTTGTGGCCACTTGGGGAGTTAATGGACCAAAGAGCTTCACCTCTGTCTCCTCCTCTCTGTATATCTGACTTTGCAATAAAAACAAATCTTTTAAATAAAGGTAAGAGGGGCCAGTGTGACGGATGAATTGGCTGCTCCTTTACCTGCAAGTGCGAGCATCCCATATGGGTACCAGTTCATTGCCTGGCTGCTTCAATTCCCATCCAGCTCTTTGCCTGTGGCCTGGGAAAGCAGCAGCAAATGCCCCAAAACCTTGGGACCCTGCACCCACGTGAGACCAGGAAGAAGCTCCTGGCTCCTGTCTTCAAATCAGCTCAGCTCTGGCTGTTGCAGGCATCTGGGGAGTGAACCAGTGGATTGTAAATCTGCTTTTTCAATGCAAATAGAGAAAAAACAGAATGGAAAGAATAACTGCCTAATTTCATTGGATGATGCTGTGTATATGTAAGGAAATATTATACCAAACTTTTCCACACAAAATTAATAGCCTATGTTAAAAACTGAAAACAACTTTTAAATTAAACCTTTAAATACATACCAATTTTAAACATGTGTGAAAAGAATGCATCTTAGGGTAAAAGAAATCTACTAAAATGTATAATTTGGAGACTACAGTGGTTATGTTCTTTATTTAAACCTAAGTTTGAAGGTAACCAGTAGGTAGAACACACATGTCCCCTGGGTATGTGCTCACAGCTGTTCTCCAGTCTGTTTAAACGTACTGATGGAGTTCACCCCTGCTTGCTCCCAGAGGAGGTAACAGGCTAAACCACCATATGACCTGTGCATAATCTCAACTCAGTAACAACAAAGTAGTAATCTAAACTTGTAAGCTGTGTCTTAACTCCTGGAGCAAGTACTTGCCAGAAGTTGGTTGCCTAATGCAAAGTTCCCAGAGGCATTTCTGAAAGCATCAGGGCCAACATCAATGCAGAAGGGAAGACTAAGCTCCTGCTGATAGACCATAGTTTAATATGGTTTCACATTCTTTAAAAGCCTGGCAGATGTCTCAGTTCGCCTGCTTCACTCTGAAGTGATTTTGTGCCTTCCTCAGAGACTTCCCCACTGGGCATATCCTGTTCCATCCTGTTCTTCAAGACCTTTCTCCCACTGCTCCCTTTAGGCCCATTGTTCGGCAGTTATTTCCCATGCACAGACTCTCACTGAAGACTCCAAGAGATCTTTTCTTACTGGATTTCAAATGACCCCCAGCTGGTTCATCAGAGTACTTTTTAACACATAAAACTCAGTCGCCCATGGCCCAGAGAGACTCACAAGCACAGCCCAATGCAAACATGGCCACGGCAACTCCTTCGGCAAAGCAATTACTGATTAGGTGCCTGTCCCTTCCTCTATGCCTGAACCACAGCAATCTCAACTCAAAGTTTCCACATTCTTAATGAGATGTGTTTTACCTGGCATATTCACAAACAACTAGTATACGGCAGGAATGACCACATCCCACGCCAAAGAAATCCTCTTCACTAAATCCCTGCAAATGTCCAACAGTTTAGAGTCTTGTATTACCTATCTAGGGGTTGAAGGAGTCAGAGATAAACTTCTCCCCATTACTTTAGAAGTATGCATATTGATTTTGCAACTAACATCAGAAACTCCTGTTATATCTTGATTTCTCAACTAACATTTCCAGTTACAGAAAGATATTATATATTGTCCTAACTTCATCCTTCAATGTTTCACTAGGGCAACTTCTGTTTTCCTGTACCTTTGGTGAATAAAGCAACAGAAATTTGGTTATTGCTTTGACATTCTGATACAATAGAAAATCTCTAAGACTGAAAGAAACTGTAAATATGACAATCAACAAAATCTTCTAATTGCAACATAACAGAAGAGACTTTGTACAATTTTCCCAACTCTTCTCTGAAGTGCTAGTCACATAAAATTTTTGTAGCATAGCTTATCCCCTTACATTTAGGCTTTCTCTAGATCAAATTCAAGTTTTGAAGGAAGCTAATTTTTATTTGCAGTGTTCGGGTGCTGAGAGCATAAAGGTACTCAGTGGAGTCATTATAAGACATCTTGGGCCTGGCGAGGTAACCTAGCAACCGAATGTCCTCACATTGAATGTACTGGGAACTAATATGGACGCCAGTTAGTGTCTCAGCTGCTTCAGTTCCGATTCACCTCCCTGTTTGTGGCCTGGGAAAGCAGTTGAGGACGGCCCAAAGCCTTGTGATCCTGCACCCATGTGGGAGGCCCAGAAGCTGCTCCTGGCTTCAGTCAGCTCAGTTCCACCACTGCGGTTGCTTGGGGAGTGAATCAACAGAAGGAAGACCTTTGTCTCTCCTCTCCGTAGATCTGACTTTCCAGTGGGGAAAAAATATGTGTGCGCACGTGTGTATTAGAAGATGCAGAAATATGGATTACCAAGCTTTCTGTGTATTCCTGACACAAAAATTCAATAGTGGGCTGATGCAATGACAACTCAATCGGCTGGTCCTCTGCCTGCAAGCACCAGCATCTTATATTAGTGCCAGTTCATCTTCCAGCTGCTCCACTTCCCATCCAGCTCCCTGCTTATGGCCTTAAGAAGCAGTGTAGGATGGCCCAAAGCCCATGGGGGAGATCCAAAACAGACTCCTGGCTCCTGGTCCCTGGTATCGGTTTGGTTCTGCTACAACTTTTGCAGCCATTTGGGGAGTGAATCAGCAGCTGGAGGATCTTGCTCTCTGTACTCCATCTCTGTAAATCTGGCTTTCCAACAAAAAAACTCAGTAACTGATAATTATCAATATTGTTTTCTAGCTTTTATCATGAGTTTATTAGGATTTGACAAGGCAGCTCTCATGATCATACTTATAAGTAAGGGGTAAGTCAGACTGATGGAACGAACACCTTTCAAAAACTGCCACATGCTGTGTCAAAGAAAAAGGACTCGAAGATTGCACACTGGAACTGAAAGGCTCTACCCAGAAATGATCTGTCACTTCCTCTCAAGATGTAAAAGACAGCTTGACATGTTTATAGCTTTGCAGATTTCAGTCATACAGCCACTCCCTTTTATGTGATGTTTCCTTCACTGCCTGGTTCTAGCTGGCCACTCAGAGCTCCCCATTACAGACCACATGTTCTTGAATCTGAGGGAATGATAGGAATCAAGCCAGAGCAACCAAAATCAAGCTTAGTACTTTCCTGAAGCTCTCTGCTATGAAGCCCTCATTTTTGTTGAAGTTATGATATCAGGTAAGTAGTCGCAACAACTACAGCTACTGTGAGCTCCACATGTCGGTTATCCAGGTGACCTATCAACATTTGTCCTTATCTGCCTTAGAAGCAAACATACATAGGGGGACGATTTTTATCACACATTTAGATGCAGATGTGACTACACTCAGGGAAATTTTGAGACACTATGTTGATCATTTCTATAATGGTTATTAACTTAATTGTATACTCCAAGAATTTAAAAGTGGATTATTTAGGTAATTAAAAAATTACTCCTGATACTAGACTACTATTGTAGATAATGGATTTAAGGATAAGAAATTGTTTTTGTGCAACTGTAGTCCATATATCAACAAAATTTTCCAGAAAGGTAAATGCCAACAGAATATAATCGATTCCCCCAAATAATTTTACTTTCCCAGAATCATCACTTTTAGAAAAGGAGCCACAGTGTAAGTAGCATTCCACTGTACAAATCACCACCAAAATCTAGGATACCTTAGTCAATAAGGAAATCACTCTATTGTGTCTGATTTTTTTATCTGGAAGACATGGATATGTTCTCATTCACCAGTAGTAATATCACGGGCAGCTAACATTATAAATGTGAAAGTGAAATGAAACTTCTACCTTCTCTAGGGTAGCAGTTTTTTTCTCCAATTTTTCTTTAGCTCTCAGAATAATTAATGCCAGTGTGCAGATCGTTAGAGATCAATCTGTTAATTATAAATAATGGGTAACTATTAACCACATTTTTTCACCTTTATCCAGGATTTCAGATAGGTTACTGGGGATTGCTTTGCTATTTACATGTCGTAGCATAGTGTCGAACAATGTGCATCTGAAATCAGGCTACCAGGGACTAAATCCAAAGTCTACTAGTTGTAAATTGTGTGATTTTTTGAGCAAACTACTTCAATTTTCTCTCCCATGTCTATGAAATGGGATTAATAGTTGCTACCTCATGGTGGCCATGACGAAGGAAATGCCTATGCATTTAGACATGAAAGACTAATGTGTTAACTAGTATTTTTATAATTATTATCATAAATTTTGCAAGTACACATTATATCAAAGACTGATTTCCATATTTCTCCTCAAATAACTCCCAAAGACATGACAAATAACATGTAGATGTATTGAATTAGAATTCCTCTGGCAGAAGTACATACTTCAATTTTCAGTTATATATACATAGCTAAAGATATCATTGTATATGTTTATGTCTATACATTAGTATTTAAATATACACATATTACAGATTGACTTGAATTAATTCAACTATAATATTGATACATGTATAAAAAGTGTAGCATAAACTAATTAAAACTCAGAAATGTATCAAACAGTAAGATCCAAATTAATTAGCAATAGTAATTTAATGTGACTGATAGTGTCATTCTGCTGAAACTTCTCCAGTGTTCAACAAATATGGCATTCAGTGCTATGGCACAAACAAAATTTTAAGTTCTACAGTGTTCACCACTTCGTGTTTTGCTATAATGCATCTTTTCCAACTTCCATTACTCTGGGAAGGACTAGCAAAAACCTAAGAGGATGTTTTCTTTTCATTAATATATTTTATTAAGTTTTTTATTTCTACCTAACAGAATCTATGATTTCAAGCAGATAGAAACTTAGGCATTGATGCTTCTAAGCAATAGTCCTTTGCAAGACAGTCACTCACAGATTAAAAAAATCACATTTAATAAAAAGCAGGAAACACTTTTTACCAAGAAATATGAAAACATCTTTTAAAAACCAGAGGTTTCCTGGAGCTCTGGGTTCAGACACAACCAGGGAATACCAAGGGTTGCCAGCAGCCTTCAGAAGCTAGAAGGCAGGCATGACGACTTTTTCCCATTAACACCTCTGAAAAGAACCAGCTCTGATGCCTGGGTCCTAATTTCTGGCATTTTCAACTGTGAAGGAATAAATTTCAGGTACTTTAAAACAGTTATAGCCATTTGTCATAGCACCCTTAGAAAACTAGTAGGGTAGTATTAGAAATTCTTCCAAATCAATTACAGTGAAGACACAACATATAAAATACATGGAATTCAGGTAAAATAGTACTTAGATGAAAAAACATAGCTGTGAAAGATTACATTTGTGAAGAACTTAAAAAGATCACGTGAACAAGCTTATCTCCACCCTAAAATATGGTAAAGGGAAATCCTAACCAAAGCAATAAGGGAGATAGTAAGGAATGGGATGGAAATTAATTAAACGTATAGCAGATATACAAGAGAAAAATCAATTAAAGCAAGACAGGTTCTTTTAAAAGGGTATTGATACAGATCTTTAGCTATGCTGACCAAGGGGTTAAAAAAACAAGATTCAAATGGCTAAATCAAAGAAGGGATAATATCACCGACTTTACAGAAACACAGGGAATTATAAAGGGATATTTAAAATAATCGCATACAATGAATTGCACAACTTAAATGAAATGCATAAATTGCAGAAAGAGACAAACTACCACATTTGCCACAAGAAGAAACAATCTGAATAAAGGATTGAATTACTAATCGAAAAAAATCCTACCAAGTCCAGATCAATGTAACTTCACCGATGTATCCTACCAAATTAGTACCCATCCCTCAAATTCTTCCCAAAAGCACACAAAGACAAAACCCTTTCCAACTTATTCTGAAGTCCTAAATGCCCAGGATGCAGACCAGACATTACAAGATTTAAAAACTATAGACGAGTATCTTCCCCCTTAAGATTAGGAAGAAGACAAATGAGGTCTATCCACCTCATTTTCATTCAACGTGTCCTGGCAGCCCTATATAGCACAATTAGGCATGCGAATAAAATGAAAGACACTGAGATTTGAAAGGAAGAACTGCGGTCATTCTACTTAGGCATGACATGGATTTTTTGAGATAAAAAGTTCCCATCTGCTGGTTTCCCCTGCACCCGCAATGCCTGCAATGGCCATGGCTGAGCCAAGCAGGAGCCAGGAGTCAGGAAATAAATGCTGGTTTCCTACATAGGTGTCAGGGAACTATGGGACTAACCACCCCGCATCAGCATTTAGCTGGATGCAGGAACAGGACTGGGACTAACCCAGGCATGGTAACGTGGAATACAGACACCGCAACTACTGTCTGAACTGCTATGCCAAACACCTAGAAGCCCAGCATCAGGCCTCACTAGACTGCGAACACCCCCACCAATCTGCTTCTCTAGACACACAATCTAGGCATGGAAATGCAGGCATAGACAATTTACAGAACCTACTAAAAACTAAGAATTTATGCAGGAATTGAGCAAGTTTTCTGGGTATGAGATCAACACATAAAAATCAATTATTTTTGCTCTGTTATCACCAAATTCGGTTAATAGGCTCCTTAATAAACCCTAGAAAAGTCAGCTATCTTCTGTACAAATCTCAATGACATAGATTAATTCTATTTATACAAACCTGAAGAGTAAGAAAATATTTACAAATAAATTTCACTATCATTTCTACCCTTAAAACTACAAATCACTGTAAAAAAAATATAATAAAGACAATAGAAAGCGGGAAAACATCCCAGTTTCAAGGATTAGAAGGCTTCTTTTCATAATGCCCAAATTGGTCTACCACGTCTATGTGATCTTTGCCAAGGATTCTCAAGTTGATCCTCCAATGTGTATAGAAATTTAAGAAGTTTAGAATAGCTTAAATAGTATTGAAGAAGACTCAAATTCTTCATCCCCAGTTTACCTCACCACATTTTGTATTGTTTTTGTAAGCACTGCAATTTGGAGCAACAGACAGTTTTATACAATGAAGCAGCTCAGCAAACTCCAACTTGGGACACCTCCAAAAACCATGCCCACATACATCACAATCAAACTCTGGAAAGCCAAAGCAGCCAACAAGAGAACACCCAGAGGACATAACACGTTATATAGAAAGGAAACATTCAGAAGACAGCTCAATTACTTTTCTGTCACTAGCACATGCCGAGTACTACTCCCACCTCAAATGCTCAGGAACATAGCATTATGGATGTGGAAATAATTTGTGTCAAGAAAAAATTAGCTCACACTTCATATGCACCCGATACACATAGGTTGAAGGTGATTTGATCCAATTCTTTTTGTGCAACTGTGTTCTGATTGTGACTTCACATAAGCTCAGCGGTATGGTTTTCACTTGGGGCACTATGTGGTAAGTTTTTTGGGGTTAAGAACTTGAGTTCTCAGATTATAGATCTCAACTTCAGTAACAAATCACCACAACCTCAATATCCTAAAGTAGTGCAAATTTCTTACAATTAGAAGTATTAATAAAAAAGATAGGAAATACTAACTTAATTGTGACTGAGCAGTCAAAACCTGAAAGCTAACTTGTAATGCTGAATTGCTCCATCACCACTTTAATGGTTTCCCTGCCCTTCCCTGTCTCAGTGCTCTCTGGTATTTCCTGTAATGGCCTCCCAAATAAGCAACTCCCTCTGGAATCTGCTCTTGAGACTTTGGATTGTTCATATGACAGATGAATATAAAACAGCATCAAAGTTTGATTCCCAACCCCAAACCCAGATTGTTAAAAGCAAAATGACAAACTACATGTGTCTGCTTTATATTCTGTAAACATTCTGATCTTCTCACATGCCATCCTCTTGTTAGGTAATGGTAGAAAGAGAAATTAGAAGCCTCAAAAAACTGAAAGCTCATTTAACAGCTGCTCTTTATTGGTAGAAAAAAATCTGTAAATGTGAATTCTGTCCATTCTACGCCTTTCAAATATAATGGAATAGATATCTTAAAAGGACTCTCCTAGAGCCTGTGAAACTGTCACATAATGCAACGTAATAAATAATTTAAAAAAAAAAAGGACTCAAGTTTTCTTGCATAAAATTACTCTGGTTTTGGCTCCAACATGGCTCTTGAAGCGGACACTGGAATGAGAAATCTCCACAAAGCGTGAATTTCCACAGGCCAAGCACTATCAGCAGGGCCCAAAGCTGACCAGTACCATTCCTCCCATCCAGGACAATGAATCGCATGCATCATCCCTGAAATAGGCCGTACACCAACATAAATGGAGAGCAAAATGGAAAACACTTAAGTCTAATATATTTTAGATGTTGCTTGTGCCATATATGTAAAATGCTTAGAACATGATGTAGTTCTTAGAAGGTAGACTCAAGGGACCAGTGCTAAGGTTGAAAGAAACCATGCCAAGTCTTGCTTTGGAACTGAGCTATGAAGGGATAGATAATATTTTGACATACGCAAGCAGGCAACAGCATTGCAAGCAGAAGAATCCATCTGAGCAGAAAATGGGGCATGAAACAGGAATTGAAAAATAAAGTGATTTTGAAAGGCAAGGCATATATTGAGGGACATTGAAAGCAGGCCTTTGAGCATGAACAGAAGATACAAAGAGCTTTAAAAGAAATACCAATACAACAGCAATTGTGAAATGACACTAGTATAAACAAAAATGGAAACAGGAATTCAAACAGGCAAGATCCAGAATACAATGTATTGTAAGCATTGCTTTGTGCCGAAGCAGACACTGGTCAGAAAGCCAACAGTGACAGATAGTGCAAAAAGAATACTAGTAGGTAATAGTTTATTAATAAAGAATAACAACCTCTTAGTACATAAACTTTTCAAAAATAAACTCTTTCATTACTTAGTGTACTTTGCAATTACTTACAATTCCAATAATTTTACCAGGAAACACTTCTGAAGTAACCTAAACAACTACCTGAGTTACTTAAAACCTCTGTGTCACCTGTCTAAACCCTTCCAGTGAGTTCATCTAAACCTAACAGTTACAATAAAAAAAAAAAAAACAGAATGATTGATTCTGATTGTCATCAACTTAATTATGACCAATGGGGAGGAAATTTCACAGTACTGAGATTTCCCAATTATCCAGGAGATATTTCCACCAGTGTTAGTGTTGAGGCGAATAATTTCAACACATAAGCATCATCTGTTTAAAAAAGGTTATTTGTGTCCTAGAAATTCTGATAGGAACTAGAAATTATGTCAAGCCCTGATAACTGTCACAATAGTTTCCACTGAGAACGAAGCAGCAAGAGCCCATAAAGTGTATTCCAGTGCAGCTTCTAAATGCAGCAGCAACAAGGGTCAGCAGTTTCTCTGTCAGCCTCTCACCAGTACATTTTGAACAAAGATTTTAACTGTTTAAATTTATGTCTACTACAAGAGAAATGCTAGCAAATCCTCAGGGTGTTAAATACCTGTATCATGCACAGTAGAACTACAGAAATACTTTACATTTTTTGGCTTTTAAGGAGGGTTTTGAAATGGAACAAAGTCAACAGCACCATGATAAGCGAATGCTTTCAAACTGGAAGCAAAGTTATAGCAAAATTGGTAATACAGCAATAGGTCAAAAATGCTACTCTACAGCATGGAGGTTAACTTATCTGACTCAGGTCTTTACACAAAACCTGAGCTGTATAAATCACCTACGAAACAGTGTCAACTCTAAGTGCGTAAGAAGAGATTTACTCAAACTACTCATTTTCAAAAACTGTTGCTATGCAAATTTTAAATAAAGGAAATGTATTTATTTGAAACATTTCTGTACATTAAATGTACATATTGAGTGAATGGCCACTCCATATTAAAACAGGTTTATTTCCACTATCTTGCCCCTACTGATGCTGGAATGATTTGACAGTAAATGTGATTTCTGCTAGCTCAATGTAACTTTATACTGGGGGAATTGCAATATACAATACTTAGTAAATGAAATTATTTTGTTATCAATCATATTCAACTAGGTAAACTCTTATTATAACACTAGACATGTATAAACAATGGTGAGGTGCTACAGCACTGCCAAAAATGATGAATATTTCTGATACACTACTGTTATTTTTCCAGGAATACATTTTGGAGTGAGGGGGTGGAATAGACATTTCTTAACAAACAAAACTGATCAAACAAGTGTGTTAGGAACTCTCGGTAACATATCTATAAAGATATTATACATGCTGAACTCTTCCAGAAAGGAAATCAAGTAGACAAAAACATAGGTGATGATTCCCTCAGGGCCTGGTAAATTAGGTTAAGCAGGAAAAATTTTATTCTGAATGTGATTTTATGTATCCAGCTAAAGCACTGCATGGAGGAATCAATAGCAAAGAATAGGAATAAAATATCCAAATTTAGTAACTTCATTTTTCTGCTGAAGAATCTATAGAGAATACAAATTAAAATTTAGGTAAGCAAAAGGATGAAAAGGCAAAAAAATAGATGAAATTGAAACTAGAAGGCCTGATGCAGTGGCCTAGCAGCTAAAGTCCTCACCTTGAATGTGCCAGGATCCCATTTGGGCACCGGATCTAATCCCAATGACCCCATTTCTTATCCACCTCCCTGCCTGTGGCCTGAGAAAGCAGCCAATATTAACCCTGAATGTAAACAGCTTAAACTCATTAATCAAATGTGATAGATTAGTGGACTGGATCAATAAGCAAAACCCGTGTATCTGTTGCCAACAGGAGACATCTCTCTCCAACCAAGGTAAGCAGACAAAGGATGAAAAAGATATTCCAGGTTAGTGGGAAGGAAAAACGATCTGGTGTAGCTGTTCTTATATCAAATGATATAGACTTTGACATAATTTTTGCAAACTATGCAACTAGTACAGGATTAATATCCAAAACCTATAATGCTTAAAAAAAAAACATGAACAATTCAGTTTAGGAAAGGGCAAAGGACACAAATAGGCATTGTTCAAAAAGATGAATTATTAATGGTCAATAGGCAAATACTCAGAATGTTTGGCAATCAGAAAGCAAATAAAAACCACAATGAAACTTCGCCTCACTCTAGATAGAATAGCTCCCATCAAACAATTTATTCTGTTGATGTGTGGTAAAATGCGTCTGTATACACTGTTGGTGGGATTGCAACCAATCATGGCTACAGTATGGGAGTCTACAAAGATCTGGAAACAGATGTATCTCATTAATCAGCCACTCTGCTGAGAATTTACTCAAATGAAATGAAATTCTCATGAGATAATTATTTGTATCATCATGCTTATTGTAGCAATTCATGATACCTAAGATATGGAATCAACCCAGATGTCCAACAGATGAATGTGATCAACATACATCAAGGAATATTACTCAGCCACAAAAAGAAAATTCTGTTAAAAAGAAACGGATGTTGAAAATCATTATGTCTAGTGAACAAAGCCAGTCTCAAGTCAATTATGTTTTCCTTGATAATGTGGCAGTTGATATAAATTGTATAAATGAAATACACATTTTGGGATTTGATAGTCATTTTTAGTCCTTGTTTATGCTCCTTTGGAATTCGTCTATTTTTGTACTGGTTGAATACTATGATTAGTGACTACTTAAGTCTGAACACTGAATGGACTTAAATTACATCTTTGCAAAAACCATTGAAGATTGGGAATAGAGAGAAGGGAATTCCTGTGGATCAGAGGAGTGAGGGAAGTGTTATCTTCTTGGAAATCTTTTCTCTTTATATTTTTTAAAATAAAAACTATACGTATGAAACTCGTTCCGTTCATACACACTTTATAAAAAATAAGAATCTGAAGAACTATCTATCTGAAAGCTGCTTGCTGATAGTTATGCACCAATGTTGCCTTCTTTGCTGTGCTCAACGATGCCTAGCAATGTAAAAATGTTAACAAGGGAAACTGAATGAGGAGTACATGAAAACTGTCTTGTCTTTATCTTCTAGGGACTAAAAAATCAATATAAAATAAAATTTGAATTAAGTAACTCATGGCAGCAGTATCCTTGAGATACTCTAAGGTAAATTCTCTCAGATCAAAATATACTCTAAATCAACTTTCTTTGATCTTCAGGATTTCATTTCCTTTCCTCATCCTTTCTAGGGCCACAGCATTTTCCATTTTCAGGTAGTCCTTCCATAGATCCGATTTCTCTTTATTTCCTCCTAGCTCTTACAGACTCTGAAGTTTTAAAAAAACATCTTTATTTAAAGCTACAATGAATAGTCCCCAGATACTACCATCAGCCTTCTGTGCATCAACTTCTGAGGATCCAGATCCTTATTACCAGTGAAGAGGACTAAATTCTATATCCAGGGCACAAGGGCAAAGAAACTATATACGCTTCTGCAGCTCTTTAGGACAAATGAACAAGCGATAGGCAGTGAAATCCATTAATAACATAAAACCCCATAGGACCAACAGTCTAAATACAGAATTGCTTGTAAAACAATCCCTGTAGAACAGAAGAGTCAATAACTTAGTAACCTGACTGTAGTTTCCAACATGGCTGTGACATATACACAGCCACCTCCTGTTTTGCTTTACATGTCTTCCTCCTGCTTATTCCAGTCTTGCTTTAATGCACTTATCCCATTCTTAGAGATGCAATGCCCAGTGACATTAGATTTACATATTACTGTATGCTAAGTTCTCTGAATTATTTACTTCAAACCCTAAAGTTATTACTGCTTTCCACTAACTGAAGTTCAGAGAGGCTATGTTTTTCCAAGATCAGGTTTGTAAAATGGTGGAGTCAAAATTAGAACTCAGCTGCATATGGCTTCAGAATCTATAATCTTAACCTTTGTATTTACTGTTCGTTATACTTACATCTTTTTTTTGTTTACCCTCTTGTAGAGTTTTAACATATTTTACTGGTTTTTTTTGGTTCCCACCAGTTAGATGTCCAATGCTGTGAATCTGTATTGTCTTTGAGTTATCACTGAGGTCCCTGGGTATCTCAGAAAGTAAAAAAGACATCAAACTGAACAAAATCTTGTAGTTCAGTCTCAAGTCTTTCCACTTGCAATTCAATCCTTATCTGACAGTAGCACCTACTGACAATTCTCAGTCCTTAGTTATAACACGTTCAAATGATCAACTTTACAAGATACCAAAATGTTTTAAAAAGCATATTTTGAAAAAAAAAAAAAGTTTATTTTGGCTCCTGGGTGAAGAGCCTTGTGGGAAGTCCTTAGGACATTAGGAGCTCGCTAGTTCAGGGCAATCTTTATGAGCAAGCCAGTCTATAAATCAAGTTTGCCCCCATTCTTCCTGGCTCACTACGTTGCTCCTTCCTCTGGGATTCTGCAACTATCATGAGATGAACAGGGCTGCCTGGTAATTCACTCTTATCCTTGAAACTCATGACCAGGATAATATTAGCAGGAAGCTGGAAATGGAAGAAAGAGCTGGAACCCAAGCCCACATATGCTAGTATGGTGTGAGGGCATTTCAACTGGCATGACAACTGCATGGCCAAATGCCCATCCCGTTCTCTAATGGTTAGCCAAATTAACAAATAGCTGACTTAACAATGGAAGTGACCGTTCTTATATTAAATCTCAAGTTACAAATGTGTTAAGTGTCTATACATTTTACTTTCTAACATCCCAGCTGCACTTGCAGTACCTTACCATCATTCTCTCACATTGCAACTATTGTCAGGATCATGCTTTTTTAGAGAATTCAGTGTGCAACAGCGTAAGAAATAAGGTAAGTTTCTTCCTGACATGTGCAATATGTTCTCTCATGTCAACGCAGGACTTGGAACAGGAAACGAATGAAGGACTGAATCAAATAGATACACCTTAGCATTACTGCATTTCACATCATTTGCCCTTCCGGCAATCTTGCATCTTTTATTGTGAATCACTTGTGTTTTTCCCTATGTTTCTTTCCAACCTTTCCCATAGCACTCTAGTCTTCATGTACAACAGAAATTTTTATATTGAAATTTTGAGTTTCTCCCTATGCCAATAAGCATGTTCCTACTAAGTCCACTCACCAGCTTTAACATGAGCACAAGGATACCCGAGTAGTAACAGAAGGCAAGTTGATTTCTTTCAAATTCTCTGAAATTACTAAATGCACTGTGCTTTTCCTCCACATGTAAGATTATGGGGTGACAGAACAAGCCCACTAAATTTGGAAAGTCAGCTCAGTTATGCAGCCCCTGCCAACTGAGCTGAGTCTACAGTTCAGCTTCCTAGAAAGCTTACCATATAATCAATTTCATTTTTGTCAAGTCCAAAAGACTTAAAATTTATTTTCCATTTGATCAGATTACAAGCATTACTTCAATTCATTTTAACGGAGCCCCGAGACATGACTTAATTAATACAGATGCTAGCTGCCACTCAGTATTCTAGCCAGGTTCCCTGAGCTTAACCCTCAAAATCAAAGTAGTTGTATAGCTGGTCCCACAAAATCCTAATCACTGAACTCGTCAGTATTGTCCTAAGGAATCCCAGGTCTAGGCAAGCAAATTCAAAACCCAGGGCAGAACACATGGAAGCCTGCTTGGCCATCATAAACATCCTATGAAGAGCACAGCATTGTTGACCAGAAGCTAGAACACAAGCCGAACATATGCTCCATGACATCAGTCAGTCACTGCCTGGATGGAGATCAATATGCATCTCCTACCCTTTGTTTCCCTTATTCCTGATTTGCTCTTCCCCAAATATATTCACACAGGAGGGCAGTAATTGGAGACTGGGAAGTCTTCCACGGCCGTATCTGTTAACTGAGTAAACTTCCTTTTCCTTTCCCCTCAAATCTTGTCCTCATTACTTGGATTAGGCACTGGGAATAGGACCAAGTTTGGAGAAGCCCATTCAACAGTTAGAAAGGATAGACTGAAAAGGAGCAACGTCCCTTTTAAGGCAGACATACCCAAAACTGTTTCTACACTTTCTAGCTTCAAGCTCACTTCCAATTCAGTATGAATTAGAGTAAAACTGAATAAGATTATAATTCAAGGGCACAGCAGTTCACATTTCCCTTTCTCAACCTCTTTCAAAACCACTTAAAAATAGCATATTAATCCAGTGTCACAGTGTCATATTAAAACATTTTCACGTGTACTACGGAAAAAAAGTCTTTGTTCAAAAACCTAGTTCCATCTTCCATAGCCTAATTATTTCTGTTAAAAAACTGCTACATATACTTAGGAGTGTTTGCTCCAGCCAGCATCCTGTTGTGATAAAAGAGAAGCAAAAATACAAGGGACACAAAGGGAGGTAGAATTGAAGCTTCATCAGAGAAATGCTATTTGTCATACCTAGCAGGATAATGGAGTTGAAAGCTGTGAAGAGGAGAGCAGGAAGGAACAATGGATTCCCCCTGAGATGTGAGTTTACTGTGTTTTTCCTGGTTATTTTAAAGTGAGGCAAACATCTTACTGTCTCCTGTGGCACTGATGGTACAGAAGCCAGTCTCTAGGTTGAAAACAGATCACATCCACCTCTGATTTTTTTTGAAAGTACTGCTCTGGTACAATCAGTACAATAAGTGAGGAGTAAATGAACATAAATTTCTGTTGTAGTAACTGCTAACCAGCTGTTTCTTTTGTAGCACTCTACTTTCTAATTAAACCACATAAAAAAAGCATGCTATGGCAATCATGAAAACGTACCTCTAGATATCCTACTGTTAGAAGCATAATTGGCCCACAGCCCCAGCTGCTATACTCTGAGACCCTGCAATGTTTATGACGGAGCCATGCTTCCCACGGATTGTGCTCCTAGCCACCGAGTGCATTCCTGTAAGACACAGGGGTTGCTGATGGCAGGACTCCGGCTATGTAACCACACCATATTCCCTTGATTCTTTTACCTTTCAACCTTGGGACTCTAATGAACAGAAGCTAACTGTTAATCCTGAAGCTACAGGGAGCTGGCCCTGAAGCAGCAGATCCCAGGTTGAAAGGAGGAATTTACAGCCACCACAAGCCAAGTTTCATAGCAAAGAAGCTGCCAATTAAATTGTATCGCTGACCTAGAAACCTTACCAACCTCTTCCCACAACTCCCATGTTCTCCGGTGAAAAGCCCTTTGATTAACTTGCAAATTGATAAGTACATATTTGGAATCAAATAGTCCACTCCTTTCCCAAGACTGATGGCTTCTTTAAATAAATCTGCTTCCTTTCATGACCAGTCATGTAAGGTTATTGAGTCTTCCAGGCTGGGCATCTTATACTTCACTGCAGCCTAAGCCCTCCCTCCTTTTCTCTATTCAATTTCAATTTACACTGAAAGTTCTTTGTTTTTCTGACTGTCTTATTTTCCCTCAGTAAATCCCCACATCTTAGCATCCTTAAGCACCTGCTACTTAGACAATGATCTATAAGGATGTCACAAAAGTAAACTTGGGCAGATTCATTAATAAAAATAAGCATACCTCTAGTGTTCCAGTACATATGTTTATAGGAAGCAAGTAAATCTTTTCCTGTTTTGCCTTTGATTATACCTAAACTTAGGTTTGAGAAATTGGATTCCCATTTAGTTGTTTTTATTCAGTTTAACACCCTTCAACTAATAATCCCAACATTTGAAAACACCTTTATTCCACTTAAGAAATAAGAGTTCTAAAATTAAAACTGATGCCAGTACAAATAAAGTTTACTTAATCAAGGAAATTCATTCCAGACTGGAGATGGTTCAATTTAGAATGCTCTACCCCTGGGTCCAGTATGACATCCTAGTGGCTAAATCATCGCCTTGCAAGTGCCAGAATCCGATATGGGAGCCGGTTTGTATCCCAGCTGCTCCACTTCCCATCTAGCTCCCTGCCTGTGGCCTGGGAAAGCAAGTGAAGATGGCGCCTAAACCTGCACTGTGAAATACATGAAATATATTCACCTTATACAAATAAAATTTTAAAAAAGGTTTGGCAGGAGAAAAAAATGTAGTCCTTCAGTGGTATTTCTTACATCAAAATTGCCAGATTTCTTGAATTTCATGTATTTAGAGAAGGGTCACTGATAATTCTAGAAGAAAATGTTTCTGCTTCCTCTTTGTAATGTTAAATGTGAACACAATGCCTAGACAGTTTCCTGCCATCAGAAGGAAAGCAGCCTTTTTTTTTTTTTTTTTTTTTTTTTAAGAATTCAGCCTAGGTCTCCAAGTGTGGCAGTAATCTGGCTCACCTGAGGGTCTACATTAGCATAAAGCTGGAATTGGGAGCTAGACTTACAGCTCCCATCTACAGTCAAAAGGCTAATGCCCGTAAAAGCACATGACAACTCCCAGTCTCATTCAGATCTCATTTCCTTTGGATATATTCCCAGCAATGAAATGGCTGCATCGTACAGCAGGTCCATTTTCAGTTCCCTAAGCACTCTCCATACTGACTTCCATAGTGGTTTGAACCAGCCTACACTCCCACCAACAGCGAAGGAGGGTACCTTTCTCCCCCAAATCTGCATCAGCAGGTGTCAGTAGAGTTCTGAATGTAGGTCAATCTCACTGGAGTTAGGTGGAACCTCAGTGTGGTTTTCGTTTTTATCTCCGATGGCTAGGGAATGTAGCATTTCACATCTGTTAGCCATTTGAATTGGTTTTGAGAATTCTGTTCATTTCCTTCACCCATCTCTTCACAATGTTGTTTTGGTGTTCCTGAGTTTCTGAAACTCTTTGTAAATCTGGGTATCAATCCCCTATTTGTTGTGTAGTGTCCAAAGATTTTCTCCTATTCTGTTGGTTGCTTTATTTTGATCATCTCCTTTGCTGTATAGAAGCGTCTCAGCTTAATGTAGTCACATTTGTTTAGTTTTATTTCGACTACTTGTGCTTTTGGCCTTTTCCAAGAAACCTTTCCCAATTCCTGTATCTTGGAGCATGCTTCCTGTATTTTCCTCTAATAGTTTGATGGTTGCTGAGTGCAGATTTAGGTCTTGATCCGTTTAGAGCCAATTTTTGTATAATGCAACAGGTGCAGATCTTGCTTCTTACCTCTGAAGGTTTCTATTTCATTGTCCCAACAGCATTTGATGAAGAGACCAGGCTTTTTCTCTGGATTGTTTTCAGTTTTCTTGTCAAAGATTAGTTGGCTGCACATGTGTGGGCTTCCTTCTGATTTTTCTATTCTGTTCCATCAATCTTTTTCTTTGTTTCTGTACCAGTATCAGAGTGTTTTGATGACCACTGCCCTGGAAATGTCTTTAAGTAGCATGTTATTTAACTTCAAGGCATTGTAAGTTAACTTTATTCCTGTTGATATTGCTTTATGGATTTAAGGGGATGTATAGTAACTACTAGAGAAATATCCAGATGTGAGAATAAATTGCAATCTGCATCTCAACTTCTAAATAAAAGAAGGACTCCCAATGAAACTATTAAATGTACCTTGGCAATACGATGCTGGACTGTCTGCCATTGTTGGTACCCACAATGTCAGGATACACTTAAATAGCAGAAGCAGAATGTTGGACTTATGGCTGCTTATGAAGGGTTATACTACTGTAATGTAGGGAAAGTCAGTGGGGGAGAGGAAGGATTTTGGATAGAAGGGAAACCTTGGAGCCTATCGAATTGTATCAAAAATTTTTTAAAAGAACTTTCATATAAAAGTGAATGACGAAAGACATTTGACATTTCATCAATTCTGGAATCCACACGTGACAATTCCAGATTTACTCTTCCTTCCTTTTCCATTCCTATCACTTTTCCCTCAAGGGCATGAAATTATGAAAACCACATTTGCACTATTTTCTCAAGAACAATGATTTGTATTTTTAACTTAACATATCTATCAGAATATGTTTTAGACCATTATTGACTGAAACACTGGGAGAAGAGATGTGTGAAACTGGCAGATTTTCTCCGTGAAAGTCACGGAACACACCAGAAAAAAAAACAGCAAGTGCTCATCTGCTGGGTATGTCATCTCCCCCAGTGTATGCCTGAGGGGATAACACGGTGCCATTAATGCCTGACACAGCCTGGTGCTAATGCACCCTGCTACAACATTAGGATGCTCTGAATCCTAAAAACACGTCCAAAGCAGAATGACTCGAATGCCTGACTTTTCTAGAAGCTATCTTTCAGATATACCAAGTCCTATTTTTAATTTTCTTTTAATGTTTTGTAAGTGGCATCAGAAGATGAATTTCAAAGAACTCTAATTTAAAATTTCACTTTCCAAACAAACCCAGTAAAAGATGATATCAAGCATCTACAGTTTTCAATCACGTAGCTTGCAAGGAAGCACAAAACAACTTTAGTCGAGTGAATAATTTGTCATCCTTTTCATCAAAGGCAATTTTGAACACATAGTTCAAAATGCCCATTGACAGCAAACCTCTCATGCTGGGTATTAATCTGCCAGGATGAATCCAGAAGCATCAATGTCTCTCAATTAGAAGCATAAACTTTAAAAATGAGAAATAAAATCAAGGTGGTATGAACAGGGCACAGGTAGATAATTGACAAACCTGCATAATGTGGAAAAATCATAGGTTAGAGGAAAAGCTGTAACAATAACGTAAAGCTTCATGTTTTCACAGCCACTTTCCCTAAAGAGATCAAAGTCCCTGGGTACATTATCTCTTATCTCTGCCACGTGCTGAAGGGGCAATGTCACGGCCAACACCCATCCGAGATGGTTCCGAGGTCATCACCATTCTGTGGTAGCCTGTGGTGAGCCCTATTACTTCCATTCTCTCTCCTGTAGTAAAGTGTGAGATTAGTGTTCATGTCACAGCTGGAGATCTAATGCAGCATCAGTTCTTTAACCAATTTATCCCTTTCCCTCTCCTGTCACTCTACAGATACCTAAAACACTCCCATCTACAGGTACATTAATGGGCCATAACTGTGTCTGAAAGTACAAAGGCATTCGAAACATCTGTAACTAGTAATTAGAGACTTGCTTCACTACATGGGATGATTTCAGACAGCAGGTTCACTGTGGGACTCATTTGTTGCTCAATACTCCAGGTATTTCAGACGTTTTAATTTTTTAATCATTCGCTTTCAGCCTCTTTGAAGGATTATACACATGATGTAATGCAAGTATGTGTAGACTCAAGGAATACAGGAAATGAAAGCCACTATTTTGCAACTATGCATACTAATTTTCCTGAAAGACCAACGATCAAAGTCTTCATATTTCTTTATGTGAGATTTCATTTTAAAGGTCTGAAATACAACAATTTTCAAATGCTTATTTATCAATACAAATTATAATAGCTCACCTTTCTTCAAGAAAATATTAGATTACTTAAGTTTAGTTTACAACTCAACTTTACAGATACTAACAATTCACTATACTAAAAGATCGTATTGGGAAAATGTTTGGTAATCTAGGCAAGGATCACATCTGTTTCCTGTAATTCTCATTGGAAATATAATCCTCAGGATGTGTCTGGGAGCAAGAATTTGGCACACTGCTGAAATGCAGCTTGGCATATCCAAATTTTGTGTTGGCATGCTTGGTTTGAGTCCCAGCTGTGCTCTCCATTCCAGCTTCCTGCCAGTGCACACCCTGGGAGGCAGCAAAGAACAGCTTAAGTTTTGGGTTCCTACCACCCAGGTTGAATGATCTGAATTGGTCCTATTAGGTTGGTTCTGTGTAGCCTGGTCCAGCCCTTGCCATTATTGGACAGTAAATAGCAAGACAGAGACTCTTGTCTCTTAAAAAAATAAAAATTTTTAAGGTTTATTATTTTTGTGTGAAAGGTAGAATGACCAAAAGAGGGGAAGAGACTAGAACAAAAGATCTTCCACCTGCTGGTTCACTCCGCAAAAGACCACAAAGGTCAAGGTTAGTCCAAACAGAACAAAACAGCTTCAAAACTCCATCTGGGTCTCCCCACATGAGTGCTTGGAGCCCAGGATGCTAGCCATCTTTAATTACTTTCCTAAGTGCATTTGAGAGCTGGTTCAATGCACGAATACGTGATGCCTGTTTCATGGATAGTACCTTAACCCTCTGTGCCCGAATGCCAAAAACAAAATTGTTTTGGTAAAAAAAGAAAACTGCACTGAAAATTTTAGACTGATAACTTCACTTAAAGAATATTAGTTATGAATAATCAGTTCGAATGACCTGTGAAGAATTAGTCTTTCACATAGGTAACCTGTAATCAAGAGTAAAGTTAATTTAGATGCTGCCTGAATGAAGCTACGGTCTTAAATTGTTGCATAAAGTAAAGTAAGATTGCCAACTGAGCTATCCTCACACACATTTAAGGAAAATGGCATTATCATGAGAAGACTGCTTATGAGAAAGTTACAGAATCATTTAAGGACAATTATGACTGGGCACTCACTAATGTGACTTATTTAAGCGTAACTTCCAGGTGTTGCATTTACACTACAATCATTGTTTCAATAAAAGCCTGAATTTAGGCATGCTGCCATGTCAGTCTGCCAGTGCCAACAATTAGTTAAGACTGGTTCTCTGGGTATCATCCCGAGTTCATTAAAATGCAGAATCTAAGACCTAACGAATATAAAACTCCAATATACAATCACAAAATCTATGTTATGACATGATCTAACAGTGATGGCTCTATGCACAATTGAAGAAACACTGAGATACTATTTTTACTATTGGAAATCTCAAAGACAAATTGGAAGAGACCATCTTAATATAACTAGTTTCTGTAACAAGATAACCTATTAGACTCAAACTACCCTTTATTTTCGAGATCAACAATCCTAGTTCATGCTTTTCCTCCCCTTTCGTAAGTGTGTTGGTCTGAAAGGTAAATGCAACAGAAGACATTCAAAATGCCCATCCTTAATCCTGTTCTGGAATTTTAGCAATAACGTTTTCTACCACCATAGTTAACAAGGAAGAGCTTATGTTTTGCGCAACGAGGGAAATGATAGCAAATGAAGAGTGCTGGGTCCCCAGCCTTGCTCGACTTCAGATACTATTTTTTCTCTTGATTTTAATGAACTGGCTTTCCACACTCCAGTGTTACATGCTGGTATCATAAATGGAAATTAAGCGTATTTGAACTCTGCTCCTGCACTATATTGTCCTCATGTCATTTCACTATGAAAATCACTGAACTCTTCCAAATACTGAACTCAAGAACAAACTATGAACACTTATTTTTCTGCATGTGAGTGTAGAGAACTTAGACTACTGGTGACATTTACACACGGAGACAGTAACAGCACGTTTTCACTAAAGGAAGAGGACTCCTAACAACCTCAGACACAGCATTTTGTCCAGTATAACCTCAGAACACAGAAAATAACTTCAAATGTTGAATTCTAGTGTTCACACATATCCCCCAAGCTCAAGAGAAGGGGACATGGGCCCTAAATTCAGTAAAAATTGAGATGAATTGAATCAAGTATATTAAATCATATCCTTCAGGCTCAAGGACAATTGTTTCATTTCAGAAATGGTTTGAGGTTTTTTTTTAATTGATCTAATCTAATCCTGTAGTTAAGAGATGCCCGAGTTTAAGGGAAATCTTATTTAACTGAAGGAAAATCATGCGTTTTCTCCAACTGTAATTTGATCCAAATTGTATGCCATTCTCCCAGCTCTAACTTCAATATTATTGACTAGATCTTTGTTGATACAAAGAACTCTCCATAGCACCTGGCATTGTGGGGTAGCAGGTCAAATCACCACCTACAACATCATCACCGCATATGGACAATGGTTAATGTCCTGACTACTCCATCTTCTGATCCAGCCACCTGTCAATGGCCTTGGGAAAACAACGAGAGACCGATGCCGCCGATTTGGGAGACTGGGTTATCCTGGTTTCAGCCTGGCCCAGCGTTACCTGTTGCTGCCATCTAGGGAATGAGCCAGCAGGGAAAAGATTCTTATACATTGTATTTTCTTTCTCTAATTCTGATTTTCAAATAAACAAACCCTTCTTTTCAAATAATTTAAATTCCACCTGGAAAAAGCAACACGAAGATATGCTATCTTTTAGAGAGTATTAATCTACCAAAGCCAATTGGACATCTAACGGATGCTACATCTAAGAGATCTAAAGGACATCCAATTCTTTCATGGCCACTGCCACGGCCCAACAGGCTAAGCCTCCACCAGTTGGTGTCAGCATTCTTGGAACCCTGTACCCATGTGGGAGACCCAGAAGGAGATCCTGACTCCCAGCTTTGGCCAGCTCAGCTCTGGCTGTTGCACTCATTTGGGGAGTGAACCAGCGGATGGAGGATCTTTGTTTCTCCCTCTGTAAATTTGCCTATCCGATAAAAATAAATCTTAGACGAAACATCCAAATAAAATTGGTTTGGAAACATTTAAAATGCTCATTGCTCAGAGAAACATGAATTTACTTCACAGTGTGCATGTTAACATATGGAATGCATGAGAAGCAGCTCTCCCCAAACAAAAATACAAAGGAAATTAACGTTTTTTAAAGCAAAATGAGATGTCTCTAAACAATGAATTTCATTGCTAGAAACAATTACAAAGAAAAATTGCAAACATCTATAAAGAAAAATTCTGTCCACGGTTGATGGAACACAATACAAAAATATAAGTTAAGGCATTAATTCAAAAACACTAAGGAGTGAAGGGAAATGTGAACATTTGTAGGAATCTTGTGGGACAAAGATGCCTGAAAGTTGAGAGAGAGGTCTTCCAGATGTCCCAAGCAGCATCTTAAAACTTATTTGTATTGGAAAAAAAGATTTACAGAGAAGAGAGAGGTCTTTCATCTGCTGGTTTACTCCCCAAGTGGCCACAACAGCCAGAGTTGAGTCTATCCGAAGCCAGGATCCAGTGCTTCTTCCGGGTCTCCCATGTGGTTGCAGGGTCCCAGGGCTTTGGGCCATCCTCGACTGCTTTTCCCCACAAGCAGGGAGGTGGAGGGGAAGTAGAACAGTTGGGATACGAACCGGTGCCTATAGGGGATTCCAGGCACAATCAAGGCAAGGACTTTAACCACTAGCCTACTGTTCCAGGCCCACAAGTGGCATCTTAACAGCTACTATACAGAACAGCTCTTTCCTATCCTTTAAATTTAAGATTTTAAAATTTGTGAGATTCTCATTCTGTGAACATAGTCACTGATGACATAAGTGGAAACTTAATAAAGTACTGACTGCAAAGTGCTGATTTTATATTTATGGTAGTAAAAATACCTATTGAAATCACATGCAAAACTTGGTTTGTAACAGAAAGGATGCTTCTGTGATAACAGCCATGGGGATAAACACGTAACCTCAATCGCAAATAGAATACTAGAACCCCCTGCCCAAAGAGACTAATCCAATATCTCCACTACGTCAGAGGAAGCTGTTGCTTTTTTTAACCATCTTTTAAAGGAAAAACTGATAGAAACTTGTGAATAACCAAGTTCTAGGGCTTGATTCCATCCTTTATTTATTAGTCTTTTTCGATTACATGGATATTACAGCTTCTCTTCGGTCGGAAAACATTGTGTTCATTACATCTGAAGGTGCCAGGAAGAGAGAGACTGCAGCAAATAACCAGTCCCTGAAACTTTCCATTCACCCCTGCTTCAACTCTGCCTCCAAGCACAAATTCCTCATGACTTGTACTCATCCAGGTTGTCATGGCAAATGCTTCATTTTTCTACAAACTTCCTAACACTTCAGCACTCTGGCTTCTTGATTCTAGATTCACTCCTTTGTCACAACTTTTCTCATGCCATGGTCAGTCCTGGCCTAAAGACTGGCCATCTGGACTGCACTTTCACTTCTACCCTTAGTTGTCTCCTGAACAAATAAATACCTTGCAAGATGTGGCCAAGTGAAGTTAATACCTGCACAACGTCTAGCCCAAGTCTAGATAGCGACAACACTGATGAATCATACATTGGGAAACTCCCATCCTCCAACTTCACCTGGGCCTCGCTGTTCAATGAACATATACCAAGTTCATTACCTTCTCCCAATTTTTAGTTTTTAAGTTGACATAGTATTTATAACTAGTAACTAACTTTTGACACATTTGCATAGCTTTAATGAAAGACATTATTTGGTCATCATTGGTCATATTTTTTTCTGTTTCCACATACCAAATCCTTTCGTCAATTCTTTATGCAGAATATTTTAAGTTACTATGAGCCACAGTCACTCCTGAATACTACAAAGTATTAATCCATTACATCCATTCCTGCGTTTTGATTCTAATTACCCTATTGCCATTTCCCCTTCCTCCAACCCTTCTAAGCGCCATACATTCAGTCGAGATGTTAAAAATCTGTATGTTATACATAATATGTAGATGGTAGACAAATAGCCATAGATTGAAAATCAGCAGCAAAATAGCATGCAAATTGTAGTATTTCTAAATACACATATTTTTATATAAATAAAGAATATTTTAACATACTAGCACTACCATATACAATGTTTGTGTATGGTTGATTTCAATTATCTTCAGCTCCATCCATTTTGCTGCAGAAGTCCAGGTTGAATTTTCTATGGCAGAATACTGTACTGCATATGTACACTGTATTTTCTCTAGCCATTCATCTGCTGATGTGCAGCTAGGCTGAACTCGTACCTCGGCTATTTTGAATAGTGCTGCAATGAACGTGGGAGTGCAGGCATCTTTCATAATCTCCTTCAATCTCAGAACACAGACCGAGAAGGAGAACAGCTTGATCACATGGTAATAGCTTTTTTGTGAGAATGGCATTCCATCCTCCGTAATGGGCGAACTAATTTACATCCCTACCAGAAATGTATTAGAGTTCCCTCTTCCTCACAGTCCTGTCAGCACTGCTAGGTTTGTGGTTTGGATAACAGCCATTTGAAATGCAGTAGGATGATACTTGCTGTGGTACTGATTTTACTGAACTTTTTCTTCATAAATTTCAGCCATTTGTATTCCTTTTTCCAAAGAAAGTCTATTCAGATGTTTGGCCTGCTTTTTAAATTGAATTTGTTATTTTTGTTGTTTAGTTTATCCAGTTCCTAGTATATTCTGAATACTCATTCTTCGCCAGACACATAATTTGGAAAGGTTTTCTCATTCTGTTGGTTGTCGCTCCACTGCGTATCAAGAAGCGTCTATCAACAATCTCATTTATCTAATTTTGTTTGATTTGGGGGGTCTCATACATTAAGATATTACCTGTGCTACTGTTTTCTCAATGCATTAATAGTTCACTTGTTTCATATTAAATTTAGATCGTTGGTTCACTTTTCGTTTACTTCTGTGTAAGGTGATGTAGGGTTTGTCTCCATCTCCTGCATGTAGCCATCCATTGTTTCCAACAGTTTATGGAAGGGACTATCCCTTCTCTACAGTATGTTTTTGGTATCTTAAAGTTGCCTGTAGATATGGATGTATTATTGCCCTCATAAAAATTTCAGAAATTCCTTTCTTGCCTGTATGTGTTTGTCTCCTCCCCACTTTTCTGTTAAAAAAAATTTTTTTTTAAAGTGGCTTTTAGTTGCTGGTTCTCTGTCCCTATTTTTCTATCTTCCATTTCTCCTTTACCTCAACAGCATCTTTTTTCTAAACTCAGCTACTGAATACGAACCTTCTCCCACAAAGTTCACTGCTGACCTCATGATTCCTAATACAAATGGTATTTAGTAATCCTGACATCACTGGAGCCCTCTATGCACTTGACTTTGTTTACCACTGAATTTCTCCAGATATTTATATTCAAACAAGAAATTGTGATCCTTGAATTTAATCCCTCATCTTTGATCACATTCTATCCTCATAATTACTAGCTTTCTATACAGCTTGTCTTCGATCACACCTGTGCTAGATGGTAGAGTCTCCTTAGATAATTCCATAAACTCTTACTACCATCATTTTATGTTGAACTGACTGCATTAGGACTCCTATTTGCCCCTCCACATAGCAATGCTTTATCATGTGACTTTGCAAAATTCCACCAGTATGACTCAGGCATGGCTATGTGATCTACAGCTAAAGAGCTGTAGGGCAATTTAAGGGTACAGAAACATAAAAGCATCCATGTGAATGGTTTATAATCTACAGCTCCTATCCAGTTGTCCTGAGAACAGAATAGCAAGAAGCAGCAAAGCAGATGGTACAGAACTAAGACACTCAAAGCATTCTGCATCAACTATTAGAAACAGAACTCATGGGTATAAATTAAGTGTTCATTATTATATGCTGAAGTTTTGATACTGGTTGTGTAGCAATACATAGCATTATAAGAACAATGGATTACTGATACACACCGCTGTAGTGAAAACAAGCAAACCCAATTTCGTGTGCTGTCTCTGAATTTCCCGCAATAGAGCACAGTGATGTCCCATGAGCTTCGCAAATGAAAATAAGCAGAAGCCGGTCCATAATCTTTCCCATATCTTAGTACTAACTCTTCTCACAACTATATTAGTTTAGCTTTTTGGCATCATTATCAATTCAGTCAGTCAAGTTAGACTCCAGGATTCATCCATGCTTGCTTACTCTCCCTCACCTTGCTATTCAAATTATGAAACATCTAGTTTATGGGAGCTGCAAGCAAGTACGAGTTATGGGGAAAGTGTGTTCATTGTGTGCACATGTGTATTTACAGATGTACACACAAGTACATCGTAGAATATGGTTCACTTAACACAATCTCCATTCAAATTAATCCTGGCATCTCTAGCAGCTCTAATATATTGTATGCTTCCTCTAATTGTTTGAAATACAATTGCTATGAAAATTCCTCCCACATATTGCATATGAAGTTGAAATAAACTGTTGTTCATGCTAGGACTCATTTCAGTAATTTAAAATCAATCAAAGAAAAAAACGTAGTTTCACAAGTCCATGATTCCAAAGAATAGATGTTTCTGGGAATTTTGGGAGATTTTTTAAGTCATAGTGTCATAGTAATTAATACTCCATTTTGGCTGCCCACACCTCAGTGCCTACATTTGAGTTCCAGCTCTGTTCTAGATTCCATTTTCCTACCAATGCACACCTTGAGAGGCAGTAGTCGGCTAAGTCACTGGATCCCTGCCACCCACATAGGAAAACTAGTTTAATTCCTGGCTCCTAGCTACAATCTGATCTGTCCCAGCCTTCACGGACATTTAGGGCATAAACAAGTGACTGGAGTGCTCTTTCCTTCATATATATATTTATAATATATGTATTATATATTATATATAATACACACATTACATATATATTAATCTATACATACACATCTCAAAATTTAATCTTTTTCATCTTCAAATAGATCTAGAAAAAGTTAGCTTTAAAACAGATTAATGGAATGTCAACCAAAGTTGCCATATAGCTGAAGGTGACAATGAAAAAAATGTGTTTTTCAAGCAATATAAAACATGTATAGGAAAGCAATAAAGTAGAGTAAGATGAATTACAATGTTTTCTACCCCCATTTAACAATGTTCAGAGAATGACAGGAGAATTTAGCCCTTCTCCTATAACCTAATGGAACGGATTAACACTTCACAGGATGATGGAAGACAAGTCAGAATAAAAGCCATTTAGGTCAAGAAGGTAAAATTTACCAAACCCCTCCTGAAATGAAATAGTTGAATATCAGTTTTTGAAAAGAGAAAATTCATCCAGTTACAAACTTTAGAATAATGGAGAGAGCATACAAAGTATTAGAATACATCATTCAGCAGTCGTAAAGAGCCGAACGATTTGGTCTAAAAAACCGTATCTTATTGGAGCTATGATATTTTTAAAACTTTCAGGCAGTGCTTTTCTATTTAAAATAGTGCCTTGCAAGAAAGCTATAACTCAAGAAGGCAGCACAGTCTAAGAACTATAATTTAATAGGCCTGCTTTGAAGCTTATGTCCACCCATTAGTGGCTTGTCCTTGAGCTTTAATTTCTTGATTTCTTGATAAGACTTGCTTTTAAAATCTCAAACAATTCAACTGTTCAACCCATCTGGACAATAAGTAGCTGGACTCTATGCTTGGTATATGTTTGCAAGGAAAGAATCTTGATGGAATTTGAACTGCAATACTGCATCAAGGTGGAGGAATCCACCAGGGGGGAGGGGCGTGGGTAGGGGTGGGGGGATTCCAGAGCCTATGAAACTGTCACATACTGCATAATAATTAATAAAAAAAACAAAACAAAAATTGTAGGAATCAAATTATCACTTTGAGAAAAGATGCTGTTTTGTAACCCATGTTTATATTCTATATTCCAATGGGGATATGATCTTGAGGGGTTTTTATGTGTTGAATATTATGGTTAGTGTCAAATTAAGCCCATGATGTGTAAATATTGTTGAAGAGAAGAAAAGGAGGGAGGGGTATTGGGAAGCAGGGAGCACATAGTAATGACACGTTATTGTGCTCTTGGAACTGTACCTATAAAATATGTTCTTGGAATTGTACCTATGAAACATTTTGTTTTTATGTTAATAAAATAAGATAAATAAAATCTTATCAACCAAAAAAAATCTCAATTCAAAACATCAATTTTCAGTGCTGTTCTAAGCAAAAATGGGAAAATACACATGAAATGTTTATCACAATGACTAACACCATAAATGCTTAATACTAACTTCTAATACTGTTCTCACTTGTATTGATAGTGTTATTACTAATAGTGAAATTAATGGAAGATTATGTGATGGGTATCATCTTTCGACAGTTATCCAACATCATGCAAACTCCTTTTCCACACAAAGGACCCACATTATGATCCTACCTCCTTCACTTTGGTATCCACATCACATTTCCCAAGACTCCTTAAAGTTGTGGGTCAGGCATAAGACCTGCATGGACACATGCCTGTTTGTGTACACACCCACACACTGGCAGAAGGGTCAGAAAAAATCAGCAAGACATCAAAATCAGAAATGACTTAATACAGTTTTTATTGAAATTAACAGATTTTTAAACACCTCTCTGAAAAATAACTAAGCACACAGATAAAAAATTATCTTAACTGTTTGGAATGTGTAAGCAACATAAACTGCAGATAGAGATTAAAGCATGTCAACACTGTAACCAAGAACTCCAATAAGCTCTGTATAATAGCAAACAAACACCCTGAAGCAACTGAGAGGTTTGACTTTTGCCAAGGTTGCAGAAAATTGGGAAGGACATTGTTAAACAATACCACCAGAAAACAGACCAGTGCTTACCAGAGCACGGCTGGTACAACAGGAAATAGGAAACGGCCAGGAGGAATCAAAGAAATAGTGAGAAGGTTCTGAAGGATTTATGTTGCAGATTTCACAAGTTGGTGTATTTATTTTAAAAGCATTTAATAGCACACTTGAAAAGCACAAGTTGCATGATATGCAAAATAAGCCTCAATAAAATCATTTTAAATTGAGAGTGCTGCTCCCACACTGGTAATGAGAAAAATCTGAATAAAGCCATAAAGCTTTAAACAGGAATAAAGACACATTCACTTTTCCTGAATACCTGGGAGAACCAAGGTAGCCAGGAAACCAAACATCCAGTGATGGATTCAAAGTAATGATCACCAACAACAAAACTCAACCCCACTCAGTCTTTGAAAAAATAAGGAAAAATGTACTTAGATTACATTTTTGTTCACATCACATTAAAATGTAATTACATACGATAGTAAATCCATGAAATATTCTCCTGTGAGATTAGGAATGGCATGTAACACTGTTCTGTAGATCTCAGCAAATTTAAGGAAAAGCTTAAATAAAGGATAAATATAACTTGTTATTTACATATTAAAGAATGTCCTTGAAATGTTGAAAAAACCCTATTATAATTTATGATCTATTAGCATAATTAAAAGAATTTACCAGGGTGGGTGAATATAAACCTGAAAAAAAATTGCCTTCCTACATATCAGTCAGAAATTGGATTTTTAATGCATTATCACTTACAGTAGCATAAAATACTAAGTATTTTAAAATAAGTCTAACATGCTTGCAATATTTTTTAAAGACAAACTCCATTGAGACATACTGAGAGATACTGCAGAGAAGTTCAATAAAAGTAGAATTTATCATGAGCTTGGCTTGGAACATTCATTTGTACAAACTAAGTTTTCTCCACATTGAGTTTATGAACCGAAGAGAATCAACATTTTCCTGAAATCAAAAACTTGATTTCAAAATTCGTAAGCATTATAAAGGGCCAAGATTATACAACACATTTTTTTAACAAGTCAAGCAAAATGGGAGGACTGGTTCTTCCAGATACCAGGGTTTAGTATAAAAAGCTACGATAATTCATCAGTGTGTAGTGACTGCCAAGGTACCACGAGTTTGCAGTGGAAAGCTGAGAAACCGATTTCTGCTTCTTTGAACTCCTGCAATGAGACTGTTCAGAATAGAAGCACCTTTCAAAAACCAAACTACATGCTTTTAGAAGATATTATTGGAAAATACCTTCCTGTTCTTTAAATAAGAAATGATTTCTCAGACTTCATGAGTATTAAATATAATTTGCTTACATTAAAATAGGAACCCAAAGGCATCATAGAAGCAGCTAACAGTCAAAGGACATCAAGCATCTTTGTAGGGCATGCAGCTGAAGAATTCGTACTAGAATGAGAGTTTGGAAAAGTCAAGGGGACAAAGGAACCTGAATTTACAATAAGCAAACATACTTGAAAAGGTATGTCATGAAAGAAAAACTTAAGTCAAAAAAACCTTAAGTGATGTTTTATCTAGTTAGTCATGAAGAAAATATTTCAAAGAAAGTATTAGCGTGCAATATTACAAAGGAAGACAGGCCAGAAAATAAGGATGTTCAACGGTGTAATTCAGACTATTCAGACTATCGGTGAGAATGTAAGTTGGTGCAATCACTTTGGAAAGACTGGTGATGCCAAGACCCTATGAACTCGCACTGTCACTCGTCCCTATCTATGCATAGTAGGAAGTTCACACACCCATGCCAGGAGGGGTACAAACAGCCCTAAAATCATCGATTTCAAAATCTCCAAATTTCAAAAATTGAAATCCAACCACCTAGCAACAGAGTACATGTAAAAGAATATTCATTCAGGGAAAAAAAACTATGGAGTTGATCTGATTATCTTCCACGGATCCACTATGTGATAATTCTCTACCAGGGTATGTTTCCCTGGAGGAGACCGAAAAGTCCTTCAAAGTACAATAAATTTTACTTTTTGGGGTGTCTAAAAGCACATCTACAGTGTAACTGAGTATATCCATAGGAGTTAAAATCTCAAGGAAGGCATAGGGAAAAGAAGTTTGCAAAAACATGTAAAAAGGCTGCTTGGAGAAGCCACAATGTGAAATGGCTGAGAGATACTGCACTAGGCAATGAATGGAAGGAAATGGGGACAGGGGTCTGGGATCCAAGAAGTGTGGGTTAACTAAGCCTATTTGTCATGTGACTCAGACAAGCAAGATGGCAGACAGACATGTCCTAACATTAACAGAACATGGGTAACTTCTGATCTGGAGTAACTGACCGAATTTGAAGGTTTTTCTAAGACAGATTCTCCAGTAGGCTACTGAACTGAGGATGCTGCTCCCGAGCAGGGCTGACTCACAGGGTGCTGCAGATGAAAACATCTTCAGGACCATCGGTTTCTCCAGCCTAAGGCTGCTGTGACCTACACAGTTAATCACTCTTGCTGTGAGCCAGTATTGGACCCAAGAGAGAAGTGCACTTCATAAACGAGGCCAGGGGTTATCATGAATTCAGTTGTTTCTTCAGTTGATATCAGTGTAAACAAACAGGACTAGAGCAATAAAGCTAGTAAGTAACTTCAGTCCAAGTAATAATCAAGTAATAGAGAACTAGAGCAGTCGTTACAGCAAAAGCTAAAGAGAAGTATGACGGAAAGAATTTGGAATAAGAATGTTGAGCAAAGTTCACAGTAAGACAGGATGGTAAGCTGGAATAAGTAGTGAATCAAGTTACTCACAGATTCAATTATACAACCCCCTCCAAGAGATATAGCTACCAGATTTTATATAAAGGATTGCTTAAAGACCATCTTTCCTTTTGTTATTTTCCACGATAGTTTTGCAGGCTTAGGGATTCCACCCCCTCCACCTTCCTTCTCTCCATTCTTATGGCCCACCCCCACTCCATGTTACAATAATACAGTCTTTCGGGCAATGGTCTAAGACCATGTCTTAAAACTGTAGTAGGGAAGATAAAGTATGTAATTCTAAAATTAGGCCGAATATCATATGTAGTAGCTAATACGAAAGCTCAAAAATAAAGATTTATAGCTCATCATGGCAAACTTCTTAGAGAATGTGGCACTTAAGACACGTGTTCCAGGAGAAGGATGATTCTGAAGAGAAAAGGGACACAATGGTACAACTTCAGGCTAGAAGAAATGAATTAATGCATGAAATTAACTTTCAGTACACAGGGAAGACATAGACAGTATTCTAATACAGCCAACATTCAGCAAGTATTGGAAACTAAAATGACAGTAGTAAAACTGTATGGAGATACAGGTTTGAGCCCAAATCTATGAAGTCTTGACTGGACTAGACCAGGCTATGGTAACACCCACTGTGTAATAGTTCAAACATAAAAGGTATTAGTCTTCCGTTCATGTAATCGACTCCAGTGCAAATTGCTATTTGATGGGTGCCTTTCCTCCACACAATTCAAAAACACGGGCCCAGTGGCATGGCCTGGCCGCTAAAGTCCTTGCCTTGAAAGCCCCGGGATCCCATATGGGCGCCGGTTATGGTCCTGGCAGCTCCACTTCCCATCCAGCTCCCTGCTTGTGGCCTGGGAAGGCAGTCGAGGACGACCCACAGCACTGGGACCCTGCACCCATGTGGGAGACCCAGAAGAGGTTCCTGGTTCCCGGCTTCAGATCGGTGCGGCACCAGCCGTTGCGGTCACTTGGGGAGTGAATCATCGGATGGAAGGTCTTCCTTCTCTGTCTCTCCTCCTCTCTGTATATCTTTGTAATAAATAATTAAAACAGGTTCCTTCTACCTCGTGGTTCCACCATCCCTAAAAACAAGAGAGCTAATAGCTAATACAACTGGGTCTGTACTTGTTGAGTTACGCTTTTAACAGCTTTAAAGATTTATAAAAAAATGTTAAGTGGATTCAGAGGTTGTTCTCACAATGCCTATTTGGCCATCCTCAAACTTGATAACTACCTTAGGCCTCGTTGCTTTCTGTATCTTCCAGATTCAATGATGGGATCCCAGATCTTTATTACAAGCCTTTCCCCACATGACACACGTTACTTCTGCTTTCTTCCCCTTGGCTTGGACTCAGCGACATGCCTACTGCTAACGAAGGAAGGCTGGGAAATGTAGTCTAGCTGTATCTAGGTGTGTGCATGGTATCAATCATCAATCTGAATACCCACTAAGGGGTTTAGATTTTCCTCAAAAACACAGCGAGTCACAAAGCTTGAGAGGATTCTGGAAAGAGAACAGATTGTGTACCTGAAATGGTTACGAACATCTACTTGCCAGGAGCAGAACTCAGACCTCCTCAGGTCAACAAGGCACAAGCATGGGCTTAGCCCACCTGTTAATGGCCAAGGCCAATATTTTAAAGTCTCTTGTTTGTCAATTAAAAGTGTCCATGAGTGAATAAGTGAATTTTATTCTCCAGAGAACATCGGCTAGAGAATCATCCGTCTTATTAACAGACGCCTTATGGGATGGAACATGAAGAAAAGCAACACTGCAGCACAGCTTCAAATGCAAATTCTCTTCAGAATAGCAGGGTCAAGCTGAGGACAGGGGAACAGAGGGACCTACAGCAAAGTGAACTTCAAGACCTGTCTTCACCGTGTTATGAAATAACATATCAACTTTTGCATCAGAACTATGCGGATCTAATTCTCACTCTAACATAAGCCATGTGAATTTGGGAAAAACAGTTACTTTATCGGTTTGGTGAAGTTGTTGCTGCCTGGGACACCACAACCCATATCAGTTCCAGGCTCCGAGTTGCAACTCCATTCCAGATTTCAGCTTCCTGGTAATGGACACTGCGGGAAACAGCAAGTGATGCTCAACTATTGTGATCTTGACTGTCCACAAGAGACCCAGCTTGAACAAAGATTGCTCCCGCCCCTCCCTCCCACCCATTCCATATCTACCTCTGTGGTGCAATTTTCATCTTTTTAAAATGTCGATCTCCTCCCCATTCTCACAGCAACATCCAAAATACATAGCCCAACACTGGAAGATGACATACAATTTTCCATCCCACTCACTAGCAAATGCGGCAATTAACATATTCAGATCCAGAACTGCAGATATTTAAATTGCTTTGTGCTTCAATAACCAGGCAAAAATTAAGCCAAGTTAAATAAACTAGTACCCACTGATGAGATATTTTACAACAATGGCTATACTTAGTGCTCAAATCTTTCCATGGAGCAAAGGATTCTGCCAGGCTCGTCTTTGGGTCATGGGTCACAAGTCTGCAGACAATGATGCTCACTTCAGAGAGTCCTAGATGGAGCACAGTGCCAAGGAGGTCAAGGTATGCACAGCCTTTTCTCATGAAATGAAAGCCAAGTTGCACTAATGAAGGAGGAAATGGAGGAGGACAGCCTGTATACAGATAAACTCATTTCAGAAGCAGTGACCTAAGCAACCCTCAAATTTTAGTTCCCAAAGATGCAGATACTTTGAAATCTAGTTTGTGAGTGATGTTTTCATTATTTGTAAGGTTGTACCTTCCTAAGTATGAATCATTGTTCCACGTACCTTTTGTTAAAACCCAAAAGGTCAAAGTCATGGTGACTCCTTGTGTTGCAGGTTTGTTTACTGAAAAAAAAAATCACGTGAAGAAGGTGGCTGGTTCCCTGCTCCGGACAGGTACCATCAGCAATCACACCTTCTCATGAAAACCTCACTGGCTAAACAGGACAAACATACCATATGCCATTAGGTGCCAGGGCGTGGGTGGTAAGGGGACTATTTGTGAGAATTAGTATATTCTGTGGTACCAATACTCTTGCCTGCCCCCCCAAATATAAGCTTTCTGGAAGGGGAAGATATTTGTTATTCATATGGTATCTAGCGAGTCTTAGATCCTCAGGAAAAAAGGGAAATAAGCAAATTAAAAACCCCGACACTCAGGCCCGGTATGGTAGCCTAGTGGCAAAAGTCCTCACCTTGCATGCCTGGGATCCAATATGGTGCTGGTTTTTATCCCAGCTGCTTCTCCTCCCTTCCAGCTCCCTGTTTGTGGCTTTGGAAAGTGACAGAGGATGGTCCACAGGGGACCCTGCACCCCTTGTGGGAGACCCAGAACAAACTCCTGACTCCTGGCTTCAGATGGGCAGAGTTCTGGCCATTGCGGCTACTTGAGCGGATGAGAGATCTTCCTTTCGCTCTGTAAGTCTGATTTCCAATAGAAGTGTTTTAAAAAAATCCATACTCTTGGGATTTATATTGAACAGGGGAACAGAGATTGAAAAAAATCACCATAACATGTGTAGGTACTTGGAGCCAGGAGAGGACCCAGCATTTAAACCAAGTGCTCAGGTAAACACCATCATGGTGAGCTAAGCTCTTCCCTGAAATAAACACTTCCCAAGCACTGGAGCAGAGACTGGCTGTTTTCACAGAATCACTTTGGTGGCTGTGTTGAGAGCAGACTCAGGAGAAACAAGCAGGGAAAAGGGCTGGGAAAGGATCCAGCTGGGAGAGCATAGTTTTTGTCTCAAACAATGCAGCATGTGAACAAGGTCAGATGACTGACAAAAATTATTTTTATTGCAGAGTCAGATACACACGGAGGACGAGGGAATGAGGGTAAGATCCTCTGCCTATTGATTCACTCCAAACGTCCACAATAGCCAGAGCTGTGCTGATCCAAAGCCAGGAGTCTCTTCTGGGTCTTCATGTGGGTACAGTGTCCCAAAGTCTTGGGCCATCCTCGACTACTTTCCCAGGCCATAAGCAGGGAGCTGGATGGGAAGCGGGGCTGCTAGGATACGGACCAGTGCCCATATGGGATCCTGGTGCATGAAATGCGAGGACTTTAGCTGCTAGGCTAATGCACCAGGCCCAGGACTGACATATGTTAAAGTTTAAGGAAAGGCACTACAACTAACTGGTTAATCAAAGTAATGAATTAAAACAACTGCAGAGTCGCAGGTCCTCCAACATTGTAGAATTAGCCCCTAGATAAGTCCCAATCCCTGACATAAGAACTGTTAGAGTTGCTTCCTAGGCGAAACATGTATTAGTTGTGACACACCATTAAATGGAAAGTCAGCCTACAAAAGGGTTGGCTCCAAGGTCACAGGAGAGCTCCAGAACCCAGATGCCAACTAGGCAAGATCACCTAAAACGACAGCATCCTAAAGCCTGAACTTGCTGAGGTCACCAGGGAACAGCCACAGAGAAAAGCAATCCAAGCAGAAATGCTAAGACAGTGCATGCATGCAGAAATATCATTTTCCATCTTGAATTCATTTTTAATTAGAAAATGGTTTTAAGGGAACTGGTATTGTGGCACAGCAAGTTCCACCACCTCAAGACACCAGCATCGCATATCAAAGTGCTGATTTAAGCCCGGGCTACTCTGCTTCTGATCTAGCTCCCATTAATGTGCCTGGCAAAGCAGAAGATAGCCCAAGTACTTGGATCCCTGCTACCCCCATGAGAGACCCAGATGGATTTCTGGGTCCCTGGTTTCAGCTTTGAACAGACCCTGTCATTAAGGTCATTTGCAATGAACAAGCAGATGGAAGAGTCTCTCACACTCTACTATCCCAGTAACTAAATCTCTTTAAAATTTTTATCTATTTTATTTTAAGGTCAGAGTTACAGACACACATACAAGAAAGATCTTCCATCTGCTGGTCCACTTCCAAATGGTCACAATGGCCAGAGCTGAGCTGGTTCAAAGTGAGGAGCCAGAAGCTTATTTGAGGTCCCCCATGTGCTGCAGGACTTGAGCTATCTTCTACTTTTCCAAGTCATTAGTAGGGACCTGGATCAGAAATGGAATAACGGACATGAACCAATGCACATACTGGATACCAGTGCCTCACAGGATTAGCCTGATGTGACACTGTACTAGCCCCCAAATAAATTTTCCTTTGAAGATTTTAGGGAAAGATAGGTAAGATACTAATAAATGTTTAATTACCCACGTTCATAATCCTCTGTCCAGAGCTGCACACTTTCTTAGTATAACTGCATAGTGAGTATAACAGCATACAATTCGTTGTAATCTACTTTCTTGTATTTTCCTGAACAGGCCAAGAACTTTTCCTGAAGTTAACTACGTATGAATGAACTACTCGTCATCTCAGCAGAGCCTCCTATTGCTAGGCCTCTAGAATGGTTCTGGTATTTTTCCTATTCATATGTAACAAAGGATCCTACCTGGCAAGTCCCTAGGACTATGAACATCTGATGGTTTCCTTTGATCACATTCATGTAAGCACAGCTGCTGAGCTAATGCTGTGTTCCTTCTAATGCTTTCTGATACCCAATGCTAAACTGATCTGGAAAAAGACAGCCATCATTCACACTACTCAAATGCCTTTCTCCCACTCCCTGGCACTACATGGGTTGTCATATTTATCTTTGCAAACTTGAAAGATGAAATAGTACTTCAATACGATTTCATTATCTCTAGAGAAGTTGAGCAAGTTCCAAATTTATTGGTTCTAAAACTCATTGGTGAATCAGTTTTATCACATAAATTGTATCATTTGCCTCAATTTCTCTAAGGAGATGCTAAAAATCTTTGCCATGTTTGTTTATAAACACTCTTTACATATTAAATACAAAAGTCATTTTTGGTTTGGTTTCCTAAGGCCTTTTATAGAAAAGACAGTAGTCCTCTTTCCAGATCCATATGTAAAGGTCAGAAAGTATAAAAGTGCTTCTCACATGAGATCTAATGCAGTTTGCTTCCCTGAAGCACTAATAAAAAAAATGCCAGGGCTTCTATCAGCACCATTTCCTGTGACTTATTTTGAAATTTAGGCACATGAGTACCAACACAGATTTCCTGTGATTTTTCAGCCAGTAGATGGGGGCAGGTTGGAATTGTTCCAGAATCTAATATAAGCCAGGAATGGCAAAGGAGTTTTATAGCAACCCCACCATATACACACAATGTAAGAAAATATACGAAATCTCACTCCAGCTACAGATGACCTCTAAGATCTTTCCGTCACATCACAAAGTATTTAAAATACAGTAAAACATGCTAGGGAACAAGCAGTATCTTTGGTTTCTTTTTGTTGTTGTTTTTTTTATTGATCACACTGCATTATGTAACACTGTCTCATAGGCTCTGGGATTCCCC